>NC_135322.1:36387568-37086568 GCF_048772815.1 Callospermophilus lateralis | reverse complement strand
TGATTTATCTAGGTTACATGATTTGAACAAAGGCAAGAAAAATTTAAAATTTCAATTATGCCTATGTTGGATTTATGATTAGAAATTCTTCCCAATACATAAACCTTCCCCCTACCCACAGTGGTGCTGGAGATTGAACCCAAGGCCTTGTGCATGTGAGGCAAGCACTCTACCAACTGAGCTAGCTCCCCAGCCCCTGCAGACACATAACCTTCAAGGAAGACATTCTACAGCTATAACAGTCACGTATTCATTCAACAGCTATTTAGGGATCACATACATGTGCTGCCATTAAGCAGTCTTGAGGACACAGGAGAAGCATGGAGCTTATACAGGACTTTCTTCCTCAATGGCACTGTAGCACGTATTTCTCAGTCTTGGTGATATACACTGGTCATATACAAGTGGCTCTGGCCCATCTGCCCCAACAGAGCATCCACACACATAGAACTAAAGAAGGGGCATGATGGTACCTTCGACAGTAGGACATGCTACTTCAGAATCTTGAGAATGCAATTTTCCAGCTGATCACGACTTTTATTTATTTTGGTACCAGGGATTGAATTCAGGGGCATTTGGCTAATGAGCCACATCCCCAGTCCTATTTTGTATTTTATTTAGAGTCAGGGTCTCACTGAGTTGCTTAGCGCCTCACTGTTGCTGAGGCTGGCTTTGAACTCCTGATCTTCCTTTTGTCAGCCTCCAGATCTGCTGGGGTTATAGGAATGCACACTGTGCCCAGCCTCTCTTGGCTTTTTTTGATATAGCTTCATTTTTGGGAGGAGGGGCAGGTACCAGGGATTGAACTCAGGGGCACCTGGCCACTGAACCACATCCCCAGCTCTATTTTTGTATTTTATTTAGAGACAGGGTCTCACTGAGTTGCTTAGCACCTCACTATTGCTGAGGCTGGCTTTGAACTCTTGATCCTCCTGCCTCAGCCTCCCAGGCATGAGCCACTGTGCCCAGATGATATAGCTTCATTTTATTCTTGTTCATGGAACTAATACATCTATCTCTTCCCATGAATAGATAATAAAATGGTATTCAACTTCACATGCTACTTATTAATCTGCTTTTAAAAATCCAGTATATTGTGGACTTGTGTCCAAGTCAATAAATACGTGAGTTTACATACAGGAGTCAGAAAGCAGGGAAATCAGACTGGCTGTGTCGATCTTCTGAGATTGACTTATTTTATATCTTAACTTATTTAACCACCAGATGAGGAATAATGACTTGACTTATTTCGTTGCGTTGTTGCAAGGATTAAATAAGAACAACGGTAAGGTGCAATCTAAGAGTTGGATGTTAGTCATCTGTCTACATCAATCATTTTCAAACTAGTTTAAAGCACCTCAACCTTGTAAAAAATATTTTTGTAGGGATATAAGTAAAGAAATACACACATACACACATGCATGCACACACACAACAAAGCTGCTCTGGATGAGGTTAAAGTGAAGACCTAGGGTCTCTAAAAAATTGGCTCTCAAATTTTAGTTTATCTGATAACCACTTAAGGAACGTGAAAATACAGGGGGCCCACGCTGACTACTTCAATAAACCCTGGCTTCTATATTCTTTATCAGCTTCTCTAGTGATACAGGTACACCCAGAAATTTGACAATCACCTCTCTACGATTCTCTGCAACACAGTCGATCAAAAAGCAGTCGATCCACATAGTAATTTTTAATGGCCACGTAAACTTCATAGAATGAATTCACACGGATATATTTAAGCACTGCACTGTTGATGGATATTTAGGCTGTTTCCATTTTTTTTTCCCCAATTGCAACTATTGCAGCAGAAAATGTTCTCACACATTTATATCCTTCTGTACGTGTGTGAATATGTCTGCCAGATAGATTTTTTTAGAAACGAAATTGCTAGGCCCCGAGTATACGTGCTTTAAATTTTGATAAATATTGCCAAATTGCCCTCTGAAAGGTTATATCAATTTACTCTCCTGCCAACAGTACTGAAGAGGGTACCTTTCTCCCTATTCTGTCATTTTTTTTCTCTTGACTCAGGTTTTAACACTGTTTATTTTAAAGCATTGATGAAATCCATATCAGTGATAAACGGATCTGTAAGTACCCAGCTGATTACCTTTCAGAACCAGATTCAGCAGCCCTATAGATACTTCAGAAATCATTTCCTTATCAGTGACCTCCTCTACCACGTGGCCACGGCTTCTACTCATATACATGCCTATCTTTGTATCTCTGGCATATTCTGAAATATAAGAAATTTCGCTGCTTCTCTTGATTTCAGGCCGAGTTTTCTATTATCTCTGAAAGAGGTTATTATTTATAGTCAAGAAATTCTGAAGTCAAAAAATATAATTCTCCCATTGCCGAGTTCCTGGATGCCTTCCTCCGATCAGAGCCGTATCTCTGAGTAACACATCACGGGAGTGACAGCTCTCTGGTGATTTAGGAGCCTGCCAGATCATTAGAGTATTACCAATGTAAGGATGTATTAGTGCAGCACATCGTCAGCGTGTTATCGCCCTGTGATGAATTGCTCCAAATCAGAACAATGGCCCCAAGAAACTATGAATTCTTTTAGAGTTGGAAATGAAATCTTGCTTTTTGAATAAGGAATAAATAAATATGAATGTTTTTCTTTCACAGGGGAGAGAGAATTCAATAATATATTTTTGATCTTTCTATCATCCCTTGGTCTAGTTTGGAACTAGAGATGAGATCTTCAGTTTGGGTGGGTCAGAGGCTTATTTTTTTTTTTTATGTAAAATTAATAACTTGTGCCAGAGAAAGATTGGCATTTAGAGAAAAAAGGTCTTCTTTATTTTGATTCTTGTTTCCCTCTAAGTTAGGGAATATTTGTAAATGGGGGACTTTTTAAAAATTTGTGTGTTTAATTTATTGCTCTTTCTTTCTTTTCTTTTGGAAGCTGGGGATCAAGCCCAGAGCCTTGCACATTCTGGGCAAGTACTTTATCACTTTAAAATGTACATATCCCCAGCTTTGTACATTTGCTTTTAAAGAGGGAATCCTTGAGTGCAGACAGCACCATTTTTTAAAATATATTTTTAGTTGTTGATGGCCTTTATTTTATTTATTTATATGTGGTGCTGAGAATCGAACCCCGTGCCTCACACATGCTAGGCAAGTGCTCTTCCACTGAGCCACAACCCCAGCACCCAGACACCATTATTTTAATAATTTGGTGCATCACCACCCGGCCTGAACAGTATGTGTTGAATTATTTCTGATGGAGAATCTGCTTCTCCAAAGCCAGGAGTCGTCCCCCCAACCCCTGTGGGAGTCCTTCCCTTGCACAGTGACAGTGCCTTTAGAACAGGCTTCTGAGAGTGGAACTCTGCCAAGGTGAGAGGCAAGAGGTGCCATATGAACTCCCCACCTAGGAGCAAGGAGGACCGGAGGGGAAGGACCAGAATGTGACGTCCACCCTCTCAGACCTCTCAGATTCTCACTCAGGGGTGGCTCAAAGCCTAGGCTATGGAGCCTTGGGTTTGAATTTTCACTCAGTTACTTCTTCATTTTTTTTTTTAAATTTTTTTTTTTTTTAGTTGTAGTTGGACATAATACCTTTATTTTATTTATTTATTTTTATGTGGTGCTGAGGATCAAACCCAGGGCCTCGCACGTGCCAGGCGAGCACTCCACTGCTGAGCCACAACCCCAGCCCAAGTCACTTCTTCATTTGGGCAACTTCTTGACTTCTTTGAGCCAGATCCTTCGTCTGTATACAGAGATGCATGTAGCAACTGCCTTGTAAAGTTGTTAGGATTCAATGAGTTGATTGCACGGAAAGTTTAGTGCCTGATAGATAGGAAATGCCCTGTTAGCAATTGTGGGTGTTTTGCTTGTACGTTTTGCCATACATAAGGAAAGACACCTGGATATTTGATAGCTCGTTGGGGGTGGACGCTGACATGCACGCTAATATTTTAGGCCCTACAGCATTTAGAGTCCATGTTTCCTAGCCTAGTGTTTTGTTTTCCCTGGATTAACATCCTGCAGCATTTACGTTGAAAGACAGAGACTTTCCAATAGGCTATTCCAAGAAACCACAAGTACGTGCAGAGGGGTCCCATGGAATCAAGCCCCAGACCTGAGGGGAGAATTTGGAACTGGCCTGAAACTGGCACGTGCGATTTGAAAATGATGGAGTTCATAGGAAATAGCAAACAGGGACTGCTGCTGTTGTCACTGAGAGCCAGGCACTGTGCTAAGTGTATTGCATTGACTCTTCTTAACAATAATTCATACTATAGGCTTCCTGTCTCCACTTAGCAGACAAGAAAAGTCAGCTCAGACAGGTCAGGGAACTTGCCCAAGGACACACTGTAAGAAATGTGTGGAATCAGATTTCATTCAGATTGCTTTGATTCGAGAGTCCAAGGTCTTAATGGTGACACATTTCTTGAAAACACAAATCTTACTGTAACAGGGAATTTCTGCATCTTTTGAGGTGTGTGGCCCATCTAGAGGCATGACTTAAAATTGAGACAAATAGAAACAGACCAGAAAATCAACACCAGCATCTCAGTGGATAACAGAGTGCCAAGAAGCCCGGTTCCCCTGAGGCTGGGCAATCAGCACAAGCTGACCTCACCTACTCCAAGGAGAGCCTTCCAGGGGAGAAATCCAGGGCTCTCACCCACCCTCTGTTGTCCACTTTTTATTGTGATCGGCCTACACAGGACTGGTATGCATGCTAAACACAGACAGAGATGGGATGGGATGCAAAATTGTCCCCTGTTTCCGCCCCCTCCTTCCTTATTCCTTCTTTAAAACAAATTGCAAAGAACAGTTCAGTTCTGATCAGGTATTAAAATGCCATCATAGCCACATTTTTTTAATCCATTCATCTATTGAAGGGCATCTAGGTTGGTTCCACAGTTTAGCTATTGTGAATTGTGCTGCTATAAACATTGATGTGGCTGTGTCCCAGTAGTGTGCTGTTTTTAAGTCCTTTGGGTATAGTCCGAGGAAAGGTTAGCTGGGTCAAATGGGGGTTCCATTCCCAGTTTTCCAAGGCATCTCCATACTGCTTTCCGTATTGGCTGCACCAATTTGTAGTCCCACCAGCAATGTATGAGTGTGCCTTTTTCCCAACATCCTCGCCAACACTTATTGTTGTTTGTCTTCATAATAGCTGCCATTCTGACTGGAGTGAGATGAAATCTTAGAATGGTTTTGATTTGCTTTTTTCTAATTGCTAGTGTGCCTTTTTCCCCAACATCCTCACCAACACTTATTGTTGTTTGTCTTCATAATAGCTGCCATACTGACTGGAGTGAGATGAAATCTTAGAATGGTTTTGATTTGCTTTTCTCTAATTGCTAGGGATGATGAACATTTTTTTTGTGTGTGTGTTTGTTGATTGATTGTACATCATTTTCTAAGAAGTGTCTGTTCATGTCCTTGGCCCATTTATTGATTGGGTTATTTGTTTTTTTTGGTGTTTAGCTTTTTGAGTTCTTTATATATACCCTAGTGATTAGTGCTCTATCTGATGTGTGAGGGGTAAAGGTTTGCTCCCAAGATGTAGGTTCTCTATTCACCTCACAGATGTGGCATGTATACAAAATGGAATATTATTCATCAATGAAAGAGAATAAAATCATGACATTTGCAGGTAAATGGATGGAATTAGAGAAGATAATGCTAAGTGAAATTAACCAATCCCAAAAAATCAAATGCCGAATGTTTTCTTTGATATAAGGAGGCTGATTCATAGTGGGATAGGGAGCGGGAGCATGGGAGGAATAGACGAACTCTAGATAGGGAAGAGGGAAAGGGAGGGGGCATGGGGTTATTAATGAGGGTGGAATGTGATGATCATTACTATCCAAAGTACAGGTATGAAGACACGAATTGGTGTGAATCTACTATGTATACAACCAGAGATATGAAAAAGTGTGTTCTCCATATGTTTTATATATATTTTAATAAGAATTGTAATGCATTCTGTTGTTATATATAAATAAAAAAATTTACATAAAAAAGAATTGCCAGGAAATATCTATGTCAAGTTTTGTTTTGTTTCTTTTTTTTTTTTAATTTTTTTTATTGTTGGTTGTTCAAAACATTACATAGTTCTTGATATATCATATTTCACACTTTGATTCAAGTGGGTTATGAACTCCCATTTTTACCCCGTATACAGATTGCAGAATCACATCAGTTACACTTCCATTGATTTATATATTGCCATACTAGTGTTGTTTTGTTTCTTAAAGTAACTTATTCGCCTGGCATGCAGCAACTTCTTTCAATTATTGTAAACATTTTAAAAACCTCAAAAAAAAAATGCCATCATAGCACCTAGATCTGGTCAACTTAATCGTGCAGCTTGCTGCTGAAGGTCACATTATCATGTCAAACTTTGGGTTTTGAGAGAACAATGATCTTCTGTGGCTACAAATTTTTTTGTTGAAGTGTATTCAAATGGAATAAACACATCAATGCCAGAGACAATATTATAAATTATTTCAGTGAACTTTTAATTTCAATGGGTAGATGGAAAGTAAGTTTGTTGAAATGAGTTTTTCCTGGTCTGCGGGAGTCCTGTTTTCTTTGGAATGGCTTTAGGAGGCTAAGGAGGCCCACTATTTCCCTTGATTTTTTTTTTTTTTTTTTTTTTTTTTTTTTTTGCAGTTGTTTTGGAGAACAATTTTCTCTGACATGTAGCTGGTTGTTTTATGGCTCTAAGAAATATATTGGTTTATTCATCTGTTGCAACTATAATAATATTGCCATTGGAGTCCAACTCGGTAATAAATCAGCCCATTCCTTTCTACTCTATACAAATAATTAAAATAAAAATCGACTGTACCAGTGAATTTGTTCTACAAGCTGAACAGAATTGTGTGCTATAAGTCTAGATATTTTGGTTGACATAGGACTGTATATCTTAAAAATAAGAAACCAAAAGGTGGGAAAATAAGACCTTATTTCATTATGTGCAATTTATAACATTTATCTTGAAGATGAAGCTGCCTTCCAAGGCTGCTTATTAACTAGAAGCCAGAATTCGAATACTGTGGGTGTTCATGGCCTCTCGGCCTCCCTCACCCCTCCCTACTTTCTTTCTTCTCTCTTTTCTTCCTTTCTTTCTTGCATCATTACAAAAGCAAGTTCAGGTTCATTATTGTAGCTCTGGAAATAAGGGCCTGTTATTTATGTATGCATGCTTGGGCTATATATTTTCATTCATGTCCTACCTTTTTTTTTCCTGCAAAAGAATTAAGGCAGCTTGCAGAAATTCATGATTCAAAATAAAATAAAAATGAGTGAACCAGAAAAAATTGGTGGAAAGGGTGCAGGGAGCAGGTTCAGAAGAAGAAAATGAAAGCATGAGATTGACCCACAAAATGAAGGCTATGAAGTCTGGCACGTTGCTGGACGTGGGCCATGCATTTGGCCTGGAGCTCCTCTTAGAATTAATGCCACAATTCCCAGGAACTGTTAGATCAGAAACCCATTAATGACTCAGGAGAAGCCAGACTTGGTATTGACAGCTGAGAGAGTTTTTCCCTCTAGGCCTTCACTAAGAGGACACTGTAGCCCACGGATGTCTTCAATGAGATCCTTAAGAAACGCAATACATTAATTGGGCTTTTCCATCTACTTGTTCTTCCCTGAAAGGCCAATGACATAGCACCAGGTAGTAGAAGCCTGTCCACAGGACCAACTGTGCAGGCTTACAGCTGCTCTCTTTTGACCTTGTTAAGCCAAGAAAAGATCTAAGCACACCAGAGTCGTAATTCTTAAGCTTCACTGTGTATAAGATTCACCCAAGAAATAAAAGTTGTCATGTCTCCCTCCTCCCTCCACATGAAAAGATAAGACAGGTTATGCTATAGGAACAAGAAGCTCTTAAATCTCAGGGGCTTAAGGCAGCAAAGCTTTAATTTTTGCTCATGTTATAAAACTATTGCTGGTCATCCAGGTAAGTGGGGTGGGGATGAGGGACTGCGGTGTCCCTGCTCTGTGGCTTCTGCATTCGGGGATCTAGTTAATGGATGCTCTGTCTCCACACTCCCATGGTAGCCAACACAGGAAAAATGTGGGGGAACATTATATACTGTCCCCTAAAGCTCCCACCTGGAAGATGGGTGTTGACTTCCCTAGTGTAATTTATTGGTCAAAGCAAGCCACGAGGTCATGCCTAACTGACCTAACTTTCTGCCCATAAAGGGGGCAGAAAGTATAACTCAACCTTGGAAGAAGGAAATCTGTATTTTATTATGGGAATCCCAGGGGCTTCCAATGATAGTCTTAGTCCATAGTTTGAGAAGCCCTGGTCTAAAGATATGGCTAGATGGAATACCCTTCAGGAAATCTTACATAAATTTTTCCCTGAACTGGGTTTTTTCCTTGAGTGCTGAGTGGTGACACATTTGTGATGATACTTTGACAAATACCTGCTTGGTAGCTACCCTTTGGAAGCAGCAAGTACAAAGCCATAGTGGTAAATAATCATGGATTCTTGAAGGTCAAGCTGAGGGGTCAAGCTGATTGTATTAGTCAGCTTTTAGTTGTTGTGACCAAAATACCTGATAAGGACAACTTAGAGGAGGACTTATATTGGGGTCATTGTCTCAGAGGTTCAGTTCATGCTCAGCTAACTCCATTGTTCTGGGCCAGAAGAATATCATGAACATCATGGCGGAAGAATGTCAGGACATCATGGCAGAAGAACACCATGAACTCCATGGTGGAAGAATGTCAGAACGTAATGGGAGAAGAACACCAGAACATCATGGTGGAAGGGTGTGGTGGAGGAAAACTGCTCAGCTCATGGCAGCCAGGAAGTATGAGAGAGAGAGAGAGAGAGAGAGAGAGAGAGAGAGAGAGAGAGATGCCAGAGACAAAATATAAACCTCAAAGTCACATCCCTAGTGACCCACTTCTTCCCGCCAAGCTCCATGTGCCCACAGTTACTGCCCAGTAATCGATTTAAATGATTAGTCCAGCAAGTGGATTAATCCACTGATGAGGTTACAGCTCTCTTTATCTAATCATCTCACCTCTGAACGTTCCTGCATTGTCTCACACACAAGTTTTCAGGAGACACCTTGTATGCAAACCATAACACTGTTTCTAAGACGATTCCCCCTCCAAAGAAAGGTGGACCTATCTCCTGTGGAATACTTAAAGGCTGGGCCAAGATTTTCTTCAATTTATAGTTTAAGCTCTGTTGTGACACTGACCAGCAGCTCCTTGAGTTCTATGTTATAGATTAGAGGGTCTTAACTAGGTGTGAGTGACAGAATCACCTGGAATCTTTGGGACAAAATAGCATGCTTGGAAAATTAAGGCTGATTCTCAGGCTTGTGTATTTTTTTTTTACTAAAACTCTGCAGGTGATTTTGAAACATCCTCTTGGCTAAGAAACATAGGCATTGAACTCCGAAAAAAACTGAAGCAGGCTGGGTGCAGTTGCACAAGCCTGTAATCCCAGAGGTTTGGGAGGCTAAAGTGGTAGGATCACGAGTTCAAAACCAGCCTCAGCAAAAGTGAGGCACTAAGCAACCCAGTGAGAACCTGTCTCTAAATAAAATACAAAATAGGGCTGGGATGTGGCTCCTGTGGCTTAGTGGTTGAATGTCCCGGGGAGGGGGTTATCGGCCCCCCCATTAAAAAAAAAACAAACAAAAAACACACAAAATACTGAAGCAGTTATAAATAAGTGGCCACCTTCACTATAAAATGCCTCTATGAAGTCCCTCTGAAATGCTTCATTGTTATTTTTTTGTTGCCTAAATGTTAAAAACTAATATGATGAATGAACATGTTAAAGAGCCTTTAGGTTGTACTGACTTGGTTTAACATGAAAATTATCAGCCATTTCCTAGAGGCGATCATGTTTAACTCTTGTATTCATTTCTTCTGGTATTTACTGCTGTATCTGTAAAGTGTTCATAATGATGTTTTTTTCTTTGCCATTCTCAGACATTACCTAGAGCAGCTCCCCCCAATAGAAATATAATAAAATGTGGGCACAGTGGCACATGCCCATAATCCTAGTGTCTTGGGAGGATGAGGCAGGAGAATTGCAAGTTCAAGTCCAGCCTCAGCAACTTAGCAAGGCTCTAAGCAACTGAGCAAGACCCTGTCTCAAAATAAACAATGAAGGGCTGGGGATGTGGCTCAAGCGGTAGCACCCTCGCCTGGCATGTGTGCGGCCGGGGTTCGATCCTCAGCACCACATACAAATACAAAGAAAGATGTTGTGTCTGCCGAGACTAAAAAATAAATATTATATATTTTGTTTAGTTCAGAGTGTATCAACAAGTAATCAATATAAAAATGATTAATGAGATATTTTATGTTCTTTGTATTCTCTGAAATTCATTGTTTATTTTTATACTTAGAGAACATCGTGGTCCTAATGAGCCACATTTTTGCAGTACTTCTTACATATTTATGGCTGGTGTTCACTACCTGGTCACCACAGTGGTTGTGACGGTTTAGCTGTTTTGCAAGTTAAGAACAGGATAACCTGTTGTTTCAACAGTGATAAAATGTACACTAGTTAACAATACAGATACAACTGCAGTGAAATCAGATTGCTCCTTATGTAAATTGTAAGACTGAGAGACTTAGACTTCAGGGCTGCCAAGAAGAAAATGAGCCTGTGCCATGGTTTGAATATAGTTTGTCATCCTAAACTCATGCAGGAGTTTGATCCCCAAAGTCTATGTTAATAGTATAGAGAAGGTAGGAACTTAATTTGACTGTGGTGTTTAGAGGTGGGGCCTTGGAAAGTGATTTGATTAGATTGGGTCATTAGGGTTATGATTGAATCCTGGTGGTTTTACTAGGAGAAATATAATGTAGACATACATAGGTACATGTTCGCACTTGTTGTGATGCAGCTAAGGGGACACTTTCAAAAGCCTGTGGTAATCTGTTTATACTTTCAGTCTCCAAAACTGTGAGCTAAATAAACCTCTTTTCCATAAAAGTAGTCTGCCTTAGGTAGTTCATAATAGTAATGAAAAGCTGACCAATATAGCATATATTTGGCTCTTTCTTAGATTAAGTATCCTTTATTTTGGGGTATAGAGATCAGAATTTAAAAGAAAACCATCAGATAGATGGCACTCTGCCATCCAATTTGGTAAGACTATAATCACAGAAATGACAAAGGAAGAAAAAGCAAGGAACAAAGTTTATTAGTTGGGCCAGGTCTTGAATAGTTCTGGGATTTGATATCCTTCTCAGGAGCTATTTTGGGTTACGATTTTTTGATCAACTGTTATTATAAAGGGTCATTATTCAAGCCACACAGAAAATGACTCGCATTTTTAGAATCCAGATTAATCAGGGATTTGTCATTTCAGTCTCCCAAATATCCATCTAGTAAGAGCATCCATTTTCCCTTCTAGTAAGAGTCCCCTGCGGACTCACCCAATCTTCTATTCTCAGCATTGAGATTTGGACATTATTAGTTCTATGCTGAATCATATGGTAGAATGCCTGACTCAGTCTGGCCATTCGGAGAATTTTGGTTTTCTGACCACAGTGATTGGAACAAGGGTGGTGCAATTAGGCCAAGCCAATTAGGCTCAAGCAAACACTGTAGACTATAGTGTTTGCTTGAACAACTGAGAAGAGGCACTCATTTCCCTGGCTTGAACCTTGAAGGATGTAATCCTGGACATCCACGAAGCTTAAGAACAAAGTCCACACAATAAATGGAAATGCTGAGACAGGAAGAGGAACCAAATCCCAGAGACCACATTTGAGCTGCAGAATTTAGCTGTGCCTGAAACCAGAGATAACCCTTCTGGTTCCACCAGTTTGTGTTTATAAGTAAGAATTTAATAATCTTTTTTCCCCCCATTTTGATGTATTCATCTTTACAACATGTCCTGGTGTGGATTTCTTGGATAATAGTCCTTTAAGATGCTTCCAGAAAAAAGTGTTTCCATGACACAACAAATTGGGTAAATTCTGCAGACTAGATACCCCCACTGGATTCCCAATGCATTTTAGAATATTAAGAACTCAGAATTCTGGAATTTCAGGAATGGGATTATCTCTGTTTTTCCAAGGCTTACTTGGCCGTCATACTTTTTTTTTTTTTTTTTTTCCTCTTCTTCTCTCATTTCATATGAGACCCATTTTGCCAGTCTCCTCTCTAGGAAGGAAGGGATTCTCTCATGTTTTAAGTGATCTGGCTGGAGCTGCCTCAGTTTCAGTCCCCTGAAGACATTGCACACCACCATGTTGCAGTTAAACTACCATCTTCAAGGAACCATATGTCTAAACAGACATTATATACTGGACATGAAAAATGTATTTTAGACACACATTTAGATTTCTAGGTAACCAAAGGAGAATAGACCAGATATTTAAATCAGGAAGATTGACTTAGATATTTATTTATTCATTGGATAAGTAGATCTTCATTTATCTCTCTTGCTTTATCTATTTAGTTGTTTATTTATCATCCCTGAGCTCAACAAATCCTTATTGAGTTACCACTTTGTTATAGCCCCTCACTTTAAGGAGGTAATAAATTAGAGATCTTCAAATGTGAGTCCAACTTGCAAGACTCCAATTATTGCTCATCTAGTCCTTCCTGAGATGAGCATTTATGAGCATTTATGTTGATCTGGCGTGTCTGAAGCTAACATGTAACCCAGGCGATTTTAGTTACTCATCATGAAAAAAGGGATTGGCTACTGCAGGATCTCAATACTGATAGAACATTTAAAATTTTGACTTCTTTCAAAAATATTTTACATAACTCTAGTGATAACTTTAGGAGACAAAT
This sequence comes from Callospermophilus lateralis, assembly GCF_048772815.1. NCBI lineage: Eukaryota > Metazoa > Chordata > Mammalia > Rodentia > Sciuridae > Callospermophilus > Callospermophilus lateralis. The sequence continues at coordinate 37,073,778 of NC_135322.1, read as the reverse complement.
AGAGCAGCTATTCTTACCCTTGTTTTGCATAGAGGATATGAAATGTCCAGAGAAATTAAATGACCTGCCCATAGTCATATAATCTGAACACTGAAAATCAGGGGGACATGGTCCCTGGATTCTCAATTTGTCCCCCCCTCCTTTTTTAAACTTCTTAATTTTCTCTTTTCCATCTCATTTTCCTGTTATGATGTAAGTCAGCAACTCTAGTTGTGCTTTGGGGTTTGGGACTAATTGTGTTCTCAATTTCTTGAAGGCATTGAAACTGTCCTGAATGATAATGGTGTTTTATTTTAATTCATTTTTAAAACCTTTTTAAAACTTATCACTCTCTCATTTTACTCCAATACCCAGAATGTAAACAGTAAGACAGAGACTTACTACCAATATAAAAAGCCATTAGCTATATGTGACTATTGAGCACTTGAAATGTTGGCTACTGCAGCTAAGAAGCTGAATATTGAATCTGGATTTTAACAAATTAAAGCTCAAATTTAAAAGATATACTCAATTCAAGTAATGGAAAAACCTTTACGCATGTTAGAAATCATATATAATATCAATCTACTTTTTTCAACAGTAAATTTTATGACATCAAAATATAGATCATGTATTTTTTAAATAAAATCTTAGTACCCAAATGGAGGTGTACTGTAAGTGTGAAATAGTCAGAAGGATTTAGAGGATGTGGCAGTAAAAAAAGAATCATGTCAAGTGTCAACATATATTTGAATTATATGTTGACATGATAATACTGGGTATATTGCATTAAACAGAAATATTGAAATTAATTTTATCCATGTTTTCCCCTTTGTGATGTGGCTACTTAAAAACATATATATGTGTGTATATTTATTATATTTCTATTTAGTAGAGAAATATAATAAATACATATATGTATGTATTTATTATATTTCTACTAAGCAGAACTGATACTATATTGGAGTGAAACGAATTCCTAGCTGCCCAATTCTAAACTCAAGTATAAAGGGCAGTGGGTTAGCACAGGGCTAGAATCAGATCATAATCCTGGGAGCCACGCAGGCTTGGTTGTGAATTCCAGCTCTAATCCCCACTAACAGGATAAGTTCCTTGACCCCTTGAAGCTTGTTTTCTTACCTGTCAATTAGGGATAATGTCAACAAATACTTCATTGAATTTTTGAGGCTTCAATGAGTTAATGCACATTAGACACGTAGACTAGTATTAAACATTAGGCAATGTTTAGAAGCTCATTATTTTGCCAGTAATAATAATTATTATAATAATACTATAGGTATAAAATACAAATAGGCTCCTGAGCCTTCGTAAATGATGGTATTTTATGCTGAACTTCATTTCTTAAGGCGTCATCCCTTGTCGCAATTCATTGCACCGGACTGCATTAATCATACCCTATTTTGTTCTTACTGACAGTAATGAATAGTAACTGATACAAACCAGCCTGCTAGGTCACTGACGAGGTGGCTACAAATGCTCTTTTCCAAGGCGGTTCTTAATTACCTTTTGTGTGTGAAATACCATATGCTGTAATCCCTCTAGCTGGGAATCTGCTCTGTGTTACAATGCCATGTTCGTTTTTAAACAATGCCTTTGGTTGATTTATGCTCTGCAGATCTCAAGGAGAGATTTGATTCAGTGGTTGTTCCTTATAATTTTATTTTATTTTTTTAAATCTAGTGACTTCTTAATTTTCTCTTTTCCATCTCATTTTCCTCTTATGATATAAGTCAGCAACTCAAGTTGTGCTTTGAGGTTTGGGACTAGTTGTGTGCTCAATTTCTTGAAGGCATTTAATGCTGTCCTGAATGATAATGGTGTGTGTACACCTGGCTTAAGGTTACAGAGATAGTTGTATTCTGTACAAGTGTCTTTTTTTAAGGATACTGGAAAATAGTGTCAAACATAAGAGAATTTTATAACTCCGGAAAGTCTGGGAAATTCTTCCTTATATGAAAATTAGGGTTTTAGCTTCTTCATCCACCCAGGACACATTTGGAAACATGTGGAATTGAAAAAGGACCTCCAGTTGTCAAGAATATAGTTGTTGCCAAGGGCAGCCTTTTACCCAGAAGGGGAGGGCAAGATTTTCCCCCAAAGACCTTAACTTATCCATGAATTCATGAAGTAGGGGCTGGCCACCATTTTCTGGAAAGAGCAGATGGTACATGTTTTAAGCTTTGTGGGGCAATGTGATCTTAGTTACTGCTACTCAACTTGGCCTGTTGTAGGGTGGAGGCGGCCATAGAAAATATGGAAGGGAGTGAAGATGGCTGTGTTTCAATAAAACTTTATTGACAAAAATAAGCATCAGGGGGCTGAGGCTCAGTTGGTAGAGTGCACCAACCTCACATGCACAAGGCCCTGTTTAATCCTTAGCACCCACCCCCAAACAAACAAACAAAACAAAACAAAAAAAACCCCAAACAACAAAATACCGAAAACATACAAACAAAAACCCCCAGCAGTCTAGGTTTGGTCCACAGGTTGTAGCCTGCTCGCCTCTGATCAAAATAAGGTGGCAGATTAATGATAGTAGGGCACAGGGAAGGCAGTGAGGAGAGATAGCAGTCAGACAGAAAGAAGGGTGAAAAGACATCTTCATGGTAGCCAGAACCAATTGAAAGTGGACCCATAGAGGTCCATTTATTTCCCCAGGGGCACATGGTCCTGGGAGTTGTGTGATGTGATTGATGATATGATCTCAGATCTGATAACTGAGATCCATGATAATGGGCCCACGTCCTCCCAGAACTATCAAAGTAGGTTCTATATATTCTGACTACTAAGACAGGAAACGAAGAGAATGTATTTGGAAGAATTAAACCCAAAAGATGAAAATAAAAAGGAATTTTGGCACTTAAGGTGGTAAACATCAGTTGTTTGAAAAACTCAGGGAATTCTTCATTTTCTGAAATCTGTGGATCTTGAAGGGCCATTGTGTTTTAATCTTTTTTCTTAAAGAGAACTTTGCACAGATTCTCTGGGGGGCTTAGGAGAGCATTCAAAATCTACTTCCCCTCTCTCCCCTTTATAGAAATCTACACAGAATGATAAAATGTACTTTATGTACTCATAATTCATGCCAACTGCTGAAAAACATTGTTTTAGGAAAAAGATTAACTTGGGTCACTTGCACTAAAGATGGGGGGAAATTGATTGTTTCCAGTTTGGGACCCTGGGAGTACACCACTCCTAGTAGTTGGGGTAGCTGCTGAGTCGATGCCTTTGAGGATTTTCCCAATACTTTCTCCAGGACTCTTTTCAAAAAAGGAAATTCTGTATCTCCCCATTAAACAGATTCTAGCTCTCTTTCCCCTTTGCTCTGAATCATTCTATATTTATCATTATCGATAAGAAACATCAATAATGGTTGGAATTTATTCTATTTCTCCCTTAGACATAGTTTATGTCCAGGTTATAAAATATGAATTTGTAAAAACAGCTTAGAAACTTTCTCAGGTTATTTATAAAACCTCTCAGGTTTTGACCATCAGGGATTGGCCATCCAGGAAAAATAATGATAAAAAATAATTTAAAAAGACCTCCCAACTTGGCCTTTGCAAAAGTGCTTCTTATCTAGAAGTTTATTACAACTTTGCAACAACACTGTGAAGCGTTTTATGAGTTAAGGCTGGGGACCACACAGCTAGACTCCTCAGGTGCAAATCCTGATTTTGTAGCCTATGACTATGAGATGGATAAAATACATCTCTAGAACCATTTCCTTATTTGTAATATGGACCCTGCAATTCTATATTTTTCAAATTTGCTGGGGTGAAGGATTAAACAAGATACTGTATGTGGGGCACTTAGCACTCAATAGGGTAGCCAAGAACAGCCATGTATATTGTGAACTGCACAATTTTAAGGGGGTACCAATCACATAGAATGCAATTTAGCAGCTCTGGCACAAAGCCAGTGCTTAATTTATGAAGCTCTCCTTATTATTAATGAGAAACCCAAGCCACTCAGAAAGATAAAACTTGCCCAGGATTGCGCAAGATTTTTCTCTGAAAAACCACTCAGTGGAGACAACTACTAGGCATACGTTGTTCACCAACATTCCCCCAGATTCAATATTTGGTTTCCACTTTTAGATTAAGAAACTAATAATTACTTCGTCAAAGTTTGGACCAGATTTTTTTTTTTTTTTCTCTGTGGATCTAATTCTTCTTTGACCCTATTCCAGAGTTTTCTTCAAGACGATTCTAGAGAGTTCTTCCTATGGCTAGTGTCTTATAATTCCTAAGAAAGTAAAGTTCTGCTCATCCCTTTGTTCGTTCATGGGTCCATCCAGGAAGGGAGACTAAGTGCCAGTACTTGACTTGTGCAGGACACTGTTTTGACACAGAGAAGATGAGGTTGACTAACATGATTTCAGGGACTCTCAGACATAAGAGGAGCCAGCAGGCTAGCAGGGCATCAGAGCAGCAGGAGGAGTGCTTGCCAGAGTAAGTCATGGACTCGACACTGATTAGAAAATCGGTTCCATCATGGTGGCAACGGGATAGGAGGATGGTCAATTTCATGCGTCAACTTGATGCCCAGATATTTGGTCAAACATGATCGTGGGTATATCTGTAGGGGCTATCGGAATGAGATTAACGTTTCAATCGGCAAACGAATCGAGCAGATTGCCCTCCACAGTATGGGTGGGCCTTGTTCAATCTGTTGAAGGCTTACCTAGAACAGAAAGGCTGGGTAAGAGGGAGACCCCCGTGTTCTGACTCCTTGAGCTGAAACATCAGTTTTTACCCCTGTGTTTAGGCTTGAATGGAGATGTCAGGTCTTCTTGGTTTTGTGCCTGCTGGTTTGGGGACTGAAACATATTGGCTTTATGTCTTTTGACTTGGGCTGATCTGGGAAGACCTTGGGACTTCTCAGCCTCCATAATTGTGTGAACCAATTCCTTAAAATGAATCTCATTGTCTGTCTGTCTATCTATCTATCTATCTATCTATCTATCTATCCATCCATCCCTCCATCCATCCATGAAGAATCCATGCTTCCTGGACTCAATGACACTGGAACCAACTTTTGTAGGGCAAATAGGAAGTGGATGCCAGGAAGACAAGGATGTGGGTGGATGAGAAAAATCAAGATGCACTGGATGGAGCTGAGGCTGTGGTGTTAGTCTTGGGTGGGTGATAAGCCACAGTCCCCATAATCTTGGCTAAGCCATTTTCCATTTCTATCTCAAAATCCTCTACTTCCCAAATGAGAAAAACAACTTTCTCTCCATTAATAACCCTGAAGGTTTTGAAAGGTCCCAATGAAATAAGTATGTAAAATTTCTTTGGAAATTGGGAGGAATAAAGTACTATATAAAACAGAAGACATGATCATTTTGTTTTATTTTATTGGGGTACCAGAGATTGAATTCAGAGGCATTCGTCCACCAAGCCACATCCCCAGTCTTATTGTATTTTATTTTGAGACAGGGTCTCACTGAAATTGCTTAGCACCTCGCTTTTTGCTGAGGCTGGCTTTGAACTCAAGATCCTCCTGCCTCAGCCTCCTGAGCTGCTGGGATTACAGGTGTGTGTCACCGTGCCCAGTGACATGATTATTTTACATCAAGTATTAAAACTTCAATAAATGCTGTCTTCATTAGGTTTCCCCAAAAATTTAAAACAAAAGACTTTGGGCAGGTGCTCCTAGAAAGCTAGAGTGAGGGAATAGGGACTCAATGAGGAGGCTGGCAAAGCCCATATAGGGGCATGAAATTGAGGTTGCTGCCTGAGCAGTGAAGGTCCCATCCCACCCCACCTTGAAAAGCAAACAGAATGCCTTCCAGGACTGTCCACCCAGGGAGTGGGAGGCAGAGCCACTTATCTGCTGATTTCTGTCCCTCTATTTAAGATTCAGTGTCTGGATTGCAATGGGCACATGATTATCTTAGGAATGCTCATAGTGTGCAGATGTCTGATTTGGTTTCTAGCTTTCAACTCTCATGCACCTCATAGGCATAGGAACATATTCTCCTTTTCTCACTTTTTCTCCTCTAACTCTTATTAATAGAATGCCTACTGCGTAAGAGCAATACAAATTAGTGCTATGAATCTGTTAAAAGCAAAAGGCCTTTTTTTTCTCCCCTGCCTCAGTTTTGATGTCGCTTCTTTTAAGATAATCTTTCTCTTTCCCAAACATTCTCTCATTGGGCTGGCCAAGAGGTTCATTTGTAATTAGAATGGAATTTTCTATAACCAAACTGTGATTAGATAGCCAAACAATTTTTGAGTTCAAGTAATTCCATTAGTAAGTACGAAATAATACAATGGCTTTATATGCCCTGTGCCTGGAATTCTAAATTCTGAAAGTTCTTTGAGGGTTTGATAAATGTGCACTTTATTAGAGTAAAACATGCTAAAATTTATATATATATATTTCCTACTGGGCCTTGATCATTCAGCAAGCTCAATCTATCAAAAGGATGCTAAAAATAGTCCCACCCACAAAGAGGTTCTGAAGTGTGACTTCTGATAAAAACACAGTCATAAGACCCCGCTGTCATTTTGTAACTTCTATGTCAACGAAATCTGATTTTCAAACTCTGACTAAGTTTGTCCCTTCAGCAGATGGAAAATATATTTGCATTTTTTAGGAACTAAATTAGAACTTTCCCATTCACAGTTCTGTTCCAGGTGCCTTTTTATAATTGAAGGTACGGCTGTCCTCAAGTTTAGTATCTTTGAAAACGAATACAGGAAGGTAGGAAATTTAGGCCAAATGGGTGACCTAATTGAGTTTTCTGGATGGGGCAGCTGTTCATGACTGGAGCTGTTTCAACTGAACAATTAGCCATAAGCCCTCATCCCGCACTCCTCCGCGTCCCTGGGTAGGCGGCCATCTCTAGTAATGAGCTGAGTGATCTTCAGTGAGCCACTTTGTAGATGGAAAAATTGAAGGTCAGGGTGGAGAACGTGGGTAGTAGTGATGTTTTCCTCCTAGTTGCTAAGGACTGGCTACTCCACGAACATGAGTTTCTGAGCACCTGCTGTGTGCCTGGCACTGTACCAGAAGCTGAGGGTACAGTGGTGTCCACTGCAGACAAAAGCTGAGTTCCTGACACAGGAAGGTGGACAAGAACAGGTAAAGGAATAGGGATGTCAGGTGGAGTGGGGTGAGGAGAAGCTGAGGGATGTATAGAGAGGGACTGGGTATGACGCCTGAGAAAGAATACCAGGGACATCTCTCCGAAGAGGGGACACTGGAGCAGAGACCTGAGTGGCCAAGGATCTGCCATGGAAATACTGGTTGGTAGAGCATCTTAGGTAGAGGAAAGAACAGCTCAAGATCCTAGATTAGGCGCCTAACCTAGGTGCCAAGTGAGCAGGCCGATGGTTGCATTATGGATTGCATGTTGTATTGTGTGGTATAAAGCAAGCTGCCATGGAGGGGGCTGGATGGTGAAGGTTCTGGAAGAAGTTGCTTTAGATTTTGCTCAAGGCGTGATGTAGAATAGAATTTGGGTGTGAAAGCAAGAGTGGAGGCAAGGAAATCGGATGGGAGGCTGTTGCACTAGTTCAGACAAAAGCCAATGCACAATGGGACTAGAGGAAAAAAGTATTTTAGAGTTAGATCAAGAGGAAGGCCTTGGATGTGGAAATGGGTGGAAAGGGGAAAATCAAATGTTATGGATTGTATGGTTGTGTCCTCTCAATATGTTGAAACTCTACCAAGGTGGCACCTTTGAGAGATAATTAGGTTTAGATGAAGTCATGAGGGTAGAGCCCCTGGGGGTTGGGATTAGTGTCCTCAAAAGAAGAGTCAGATCCTAGAGTCACTCTTTACACCATGTGAGGATACCATGAGAAGACAGCCATCTGTAAACCAGGACACAGGCTGTATGAGGCACTTTTGCATTACTATAATGAAATACCTGAGACAGGTCACTTATGAAGCAAAGAGAGGTTTATTTATTGCACAATTCTATAGGTTCAAAGTGCAAGTTCCGGTGCACCCCGTTGGTTGGCCTCTGGTGAGGGCAATGAATGGTAATAATGGGAGGAACTTTTTCAGAGCAAGTGGTCAGATCTCGAAGAGTGACTCTGTGTGTGTGTGTGTGTGTGTGTGTGTGTGTGTGTGTGTGTAGGATTTGGCATCCCCCAGTCCCAGTCCCACTAAGCCCCACCTCTTAACGGTCCATAATTCCTGCAAATACCACCACCCTGGGGAACAAGACTCTATGTATAGACTTACACCCAAACCATAGCAAGAGCCCTCACCAGGAACCAAATTGGGAAGCATTTTGATCTTGAAGTTCATTTCCCAGAGTCCAGAACGATGAGCAATGCATTTCTGTTGTTTGAGCCACCTCTAAGGTATTTTTGTTACAATTGCCAGAACTCAGACATCAAGGATAGCTCCCCGTTTTTGTTTGGGAATCTGGGTGCATAGTGCTGCTACTTTCTGAGACACATGGAGACAGAAGGAAGTGAGGAGTGGTTTTAATGTGTGTGTGTGTGGGGGGGGGGTGTGTGGAGATTCTTAGTTTTGCGTTTCTCTGGGTGATCTTGAGATGAGGATTTGAGTTCATGATTAGATTATTTAGATTATTCGGTACATGATCAAGCAAATCACTGTGCGAAAACTGGACCCTAACACCCCCACCCGCACCCGGGGGGTGGGAAACTCTGGGAGACAGAATAGCGTATGCGCCTCAGGCCTACTTCTGGTGGTGGGAAAGCTGGGTTTCTTTCTAATCCTTCAGTTGCCTGCAGTCATTGATTGAGGGCTGGTCCTCGGGTGAAATGAGTTTCCTGATGGCTCCTGCCCACCCTGTGTACACGTGGAGCAGACTCTAACAGGACCGGGTGAGAGACACAGGTGTTGGCAGTCGAAGGTGTGGTGAGATAGGGGCGTGGGTAGTACCTGCTGCAATGCCCAGCATTGGGAGCTCAGGTGACAGGCCAGGATTCCCCTGAATACAGAGAAAAATGAGACTAGGGAAAAAAAAACAAAAAAACAACTTCATTTACGCAGAGTTTGTGGATGGAGAAGAGAAAGTCCTTGAACTTAACGTCTCTGTGTTACACCAACACTTAGAGGAGAATATTGAGAATTAGGGCCTCTGAGGTTGGAGTAAAAGAAGCAGGATATGAAGAGAGACCGAGAGAGGGCTTTTATTTAGCACGATGCAGGGTGGTCTCCGGTGTCCAGTGCGTGGAAAGGCTCTGGAGAGGGAAGGACATTGGATGTCCTGGCTCCCTGGTGCTCCTTATAGGAGGGACTTGATAAGTAAGTACTGTTATGATTATTAACTAGATCCTCAGAGATATCATTTTGTTTTTTCTTTTTGAAAGACCTTTTGGCATTGTATGAAACAGTATCTCCAAATTGTATCCCTGGGAACCATACAATTCCTTCTCTTGAATTCCCAGTAGGGACTCTATTAGTCTTGGTGGACTTTTCTTGTAGTAGCCAGAGATTTCCGGAAATGGGAAGAGCTGATATCTCAGTAAATACCAATTTTGTGCCTTCAGAGTCCTAGCAGCAGATTAGATCGGGAAAATGTTTACCTTTTTTTTTTTTGGTGGTGGGGCACCAGGGATTGAACTCAATGGTATCTGACCGCTGAGCCACATCCCTAGCCCTATTTTGTATTTTATTAGAGACGGGGTCTCACTGAGTTGCTTAGCACCTCGCTAAATTGCTGAGGCTGGCTTTGAACTCACCATCCTCTGCCTCCACCTCCCAAGCCGCTGGGATTCCAGGCGTGCACCACCACACCTGGCCTAGAAAATGTCTACCATTCTTAACAATGGCTATTTAGTCCTTGTGTCACCAACATAATTCTCATATAAAAGTCTCCTGAAGAATAGAGTGACTTGGGTTTCTTAAATAGTATTCGTCTGTTGAGACAATGGTAATCCTAAGGAATATGAGACTTTTGCCTTTTAAAAACAAAGTTAAAAATATTGGTATTTGAGACTCTACAATATCACATTAGCTTAGCTTTTCTCATCTAACTATAGTGAAATTTGAGGAAGAACTTTCTCCAAGCCTGGGAGCTTGTTTAGGTCAAGGAGAGAAATGTTCATGTTGTACAAGTGAAGTGGTTCATTTCATAGGGTTCTTCTTAGTCCTTCTCAAATTTACCACTCTAGCCATGTAATAAACTCAGACTTCATCTTAGCTTTCGAGAATGTTCCAGATTGACCGTCTGAGCTATTTGAATGTATTTTCTTTAAAAAAAAAATTTTTTTTTAAGTTGTGTTTTATTTTTATGTGGTGCCGGGGAATGAACCCAGTGCCTCACACATGCTAGGCAAGCGCTCTACCACTGAGCCACAGCCCTGGCCCTTTAATGTATTTTCTTTATTGTAATCTTTCAAGAAGTGTCATTATCACAGTCCTGTCTTACGATGAGGAAGTAAAGCCAAGTGATGATAATTAAGCTCAATTTGTCACTTTTGGGAAACTCATCGAGGTAGCCAGAGTTACTAAACAATTACTTAAGGACAGTTACTGAAATCCTTTGGCACTATGCGGGACTTGATTTTTGTAAGTTCAGGTTAGAGAAACGTTTCAGACCATTTCTAAGCACTACAGTTCTGACGGAGGCTTTTGATGTTGCTCTGGGCTTCTGTATTTGCTAAGAATCCAACATCATTCTCAGCCTCCCATACTTGGCCCTTACCGTCATTTGTGATAAAAAGTTGTTGGGACAGGGTTGTGTGTTTGCCTACATATATGTGTGTGCTGTTCTGTGACTTACATGAATATTTTAGCCAAATTGGTTGTATACTGGCCACTGGGATATAAATTATTTTTGTCTGTTTTATGAATTGTATTGCAACCTGATTTAAAATTTTTAGGAGTCAGAGGTCATTGTCAATATTTTGAGTAGAGTATGTAGTGAAAACTGCCATCTCTCCTTTGCCCTCCATGGCTCTCAGTACCTCTTGGTCTCCATCCTTGTTTCTTAAGCTATTTATGACAAGTGTACAAACTTCCTAAACACCTTTTCTTGATGTCTTCTGCTTTCTGCCGTGCCATGTTGTATGTTAGACTTTGATATTCTGAATGGATGGAGGCCAAAGCTGATGGATCAAGCTGAGGAATAACTGTCTTTCTATCATTTCAAACCTGGAGTCATAGAGTTGGGCCATAGATAGTAAAGGGGAGTTAAAATGTTCTTATCTTCTTTGGAGCTGTCTTCTTTTGGTCCAGAGAGAACATGCGTGTTTCTAAATCAGTCTCACTTAATGATACAGCAAGGATAAGTTCTCGTACGGTTGGGTCTTTTGTTTTCCCCAGTTTTAGGTTTTACAGTGTGGCTGGCACTCTGAGACATTTGTGAGCATTTTAATGGGAGGTTTGGAGTTTGAGTGTTGGTCAGCCCCCGTGCAACCTGGAAGCCCACAGAAAGAAATGAGGACCTTCCAAAATGTCCATGATGCTAAAACTGGATATCCACACGTAGAAGAATGAAACTAGATTCCCCTATTGCTCAACCTGCACAAAAGCCAACTCAAAATGGATTAAAGATCTAGGAATCAGACCAGAAATTTTGCAACTACTAGACGTAAATAGGGGAAACATTTCAACATGTAGGCCAGAGAAGGACTTCCTCAGTAAGATGCCTAGAGCTCAGGAAATAAAACCAAGAATCAATAAGTGGGATGACATCAAGTTAAACAAGCTCTGCACAGCAAAGGAAACAATTAAGAGCAGGAGGAGAGCCTACAGAATTGGAGAAAATCTTTGCCAGCTCTTCCTCTGACAGAGGACGAATATCCAGAAAATATAAAGACCTCAAAAAACTTAACACCCCAAACTACTCAATTAGTAAATGGACCAATAAACTAAACAGACATTTCTCAAAAGAAGAAGTGTAAATGGCCAACAGATATATGAAAAAATGTTCAACGTTTCTAGCAGACAGGGACATGCAAATTAAAACTACACTGAGATTTTATTTCACTCCATTTGGAATAACAGTCATCAAGAATACAAATAACAAATTGAAATGCATCCTACTGTCATGTATAACAAATTGGAATAAATAAATAAATTTAAATAAAAGACTACAAATAATAATTAATGTTGGTGAAAAGGCAGGAAAAAAGGAACTCTTGTAAACTGTTGGTGGGATTATAAATTAGTACAACCACTATGGAAATCAGTATGGAAGTTCCTCAAAAGACAAGAAATGGAATCACCATATGACCCAGCTATATATTTTTTGGCATTCATTCAAAAGACTTAACATCAGCATATTATACTGATACATGCATACTCTTGTTTATAGCAGCACAATTCATAATAGCCAAATATGGAACCAGCCTAAGTGTTCATTAATAGAAGAAGGGGCAAAGAAAATGTAGTATATATTGTTTTAGCCCACTATAAAGCAGAATGAAATTAAGTCATTTGCAGTATATTGGATACAACTGGAGAACATCATTTTAAGTGAAATAATTGGACTCAGATAGTCAAGGGTCATTTTTTTTCTCATAATGTGGAATCGAGAAAGGAAAAACAAACAACAACAACAACAAAAAATATCATAAACACTGAAGCCCCAGTAGGGTAGAGCAAAGGAATCTGGGAGGGAGGAAGTTGGGCAAGGGGAGGTCCTGAGGATGAAACTGACCAAATGATGTTAAGAGCATGTGTGACCATGTCACAATGACTCTCACTATTTTGTAGAAGTATTCTCTCCACCAGTAAAAAGACAAGTACATGATGGTCCTATCTACCTCAGCCTGTGCTGCAGAGAAGACTGTGGGGAAACCTGATCTGAAATGAGTTAAATAACTGCATTAAGTATCACTTAGAAGCTTTGCACGTTGAGGCAAAGAACAATTTTCTTCTTATAATTCAACAATGTGTTAACTCAACGATTGATTTATAGGTATATGTCGCTTCTTTCAAATGTCCCTGATTTTTAAGGCCTCTCCTGATTGTTCATTTAGATTTTTGTATCTATCTGCAGTGTTCCTCATTAAAAATCAGAATTTGAGACATGATGGGAGAGTTTTAAAGTTGAAAGTACATTCAAAAGTGCTCAAAGATTTCACATTATGAGTCTTTCTTTTTTTCTCCTGGTCTCTATAATAGTACCTCTAATTGTGGTCCTTTGTTCCTGTGTGTGTGTGTGTGTGTGTGTGTGTGTGTGTGTGTGTGTTTTGTTGTTGTTCAAAGCCTCCCCCCATTCACAAAGCCCTTGAGAGCTGCCCCCGGCCTGTGCTGAGAGAGGGGCTCCCAGGCTGGCGATATGTAAGTGCTCTGGGTGGAAGGCATGATATGAAATGATCAATCATGAGACCATTTTTGCTGTCATTAAAACCTTTTTGGGAGTGATCACTGTTCTTTCTTCACATGAGATAAAAATTAAAGACAGGTTGAATAAAAAATAATTGCTCTCCATTTTCAAAGAGGGGAATATCTCTGAGGAAAGGAGGGAAGAAAACTTTCTCTCAACAATGTCAATCTTTCACTGAAAAGCACTGGAATTTCCTTTAGATATTCCAACGGGTTAAATCCCCCTCGCTCAGGTTGGAACTGCTTGAAGCAAGCTAGTGTTTTAGAGGTTCCATTCAAGGTCCTGTTTTCTAGATATGGCAGGCTGCTCTGTGTGTCTCCATATGGATGGGACATTTGTACTGTGCGTCATGTCATGGTAGAGCATGGCAAAGGTAGATTCCAGAATTTTCTTAGTTAGCAACACAAGAGCTCCTAACTGTGGTCACTTGTTGACACCATCATAGAGCACCCACCCTATAGCCAACCAGGCATGGGGTCAAAATAAAGGGCCTTTGAAGGCCATGTTGGACCTCCTATAGAAGAATTAAGAATTAAATTAAGAATTATGAGGCATTATCCCCTTGCAGCTAATAAAGTAGCTGAATTTGAGACTATTTTGGATTCTAATGGCAAAGTAGAAGAAATGACTTGATCATTTTACTTTTTTCTTTTGAGTCTTAGAGATTTCTGCCATCAGCAAGGGTTTGCCTTATGAAGAGTGATGTGATTGAGAGGCGAGGAAGTTAAAGGAAGGGGGCTGCTTTCTAGGTCTCGGGTGAGGAATTTCCGAACCTCAGTTTTTCCATCTGTAAAGTGGAAGGGTTGATCATGTAAATTTTGCTCCGACCACTGTTGATGCTAAATGTGACTTCTCAATGTAGTGTCTGTGACAGTTCAAAAGCCACGTCTTAGGGGGAATTCAAACAGAATTTAAAGCCCTAAAGAGTTTTCCTACCACAGAAATCTATATGTGAATGATCACCGTCTTTTCTTCCATAGGACATAAAATATTAATTTCTTGTTTATGAATTTAAATAAATGCATGTAAATAAGATGGGAAAATAAACAGAAGCGCAGGTACACAAGTTTATAATCTCACCACCTTGGAATAACTATTGATGGCATTTTAACATATTTCCACTGGTATTCTTCGTATATGTCGGGTGTCTTATGTATTTTTTTGTTCATACATACACTGTTTCTTCAGTTTTCTCTTAACATTGTAAAGGTTTTCCATATTTGTGCATATCTTTTTATAATCTTTTTACTGAGCAGATACAGCTAATTGTTCTGTTGTTAGGAAATGCCTTCTAATTTTTATTCTTGTGAGTGATATTACAATATATGTCTTCATTCCTATGAAATATGATCTCTCTCCAATTCAATTTCACTTCAAAAAGAAATTGAATTGGTTGACTCCTAATACAGAACTCTGGTTTATCCCATATTATGCAAATTCTGTTTTATTTTAGTGTTTACAGTCACTCAAATGATGTTTGTAAAATGCTTATGGAATTGTTTGTGCAATTAATTAGGTTTGCTGGTCACTTGAAAGGCTAACTGGACACACTTGGGTAGGGGAATCTTGTAGTAGAATCACGTTTGAAAAGAATGATATGGAATGTACCATGTACCCACAACTCTGATGTTGTAGGGAGGAACATTTTCTCTGGGGAGGGATGATACCAGCTTTCTCTCATTACCTCTATATTTTCAATGGTGATCTGATTGTCACCTCCTGGGATCCAGGCCCCTAACTTGGGGTAGAGGAGGTAACAAATGACCAGTCCAATAGCAATGTCTTTCATGCCTCTCTTCAGCCTGCAACAGTCTTTGCCATTAATATAACCACTGAAGAGTGTTAAATTTCTTAGTGCTGTGAAAATTGGTATTAAAAGAAGTACTTTAAAAAAGAAATGGGAGCTTAAGAGCTATAATAAAAGAATAACCCTTAAAGCAAGTCAATTGGAAAGCATAATGAAGTTGATAGTGGTCTTTTTAGTTTAGTCATGAATTTGTTAGAGAAAAAATGACTTTTCTGAAAACCACCATCTGTGCCATAAGTAGATCCATTAACACTGCTAAAGACACCAAGAAGGTTACGCTTGCTGCTGCCGCAGTTCACCCCCACTGCATTTTAATTTTATCGAGTTCCCTGTTCAGGTTTTCCCAAGTCCCGTCCACTTGGACATGCCAGAAGGTTCTCGTTACTCCCTAATGGATGGTGATCTTTGGGGTGAACTTTGCCTCCTGAAACAAGAGTCCCCTGTGTGTCACTCAGACCTCTTATGTGTTGACAGTCCTGGTGAGTGGCCGGTGGCTTTAACAACTCCATTTGCTTAACACTGCTGCATGTCAAATACTATTACACTGGCATCGAAGGGGCAGGCCAATATTTTGGGATGGAGTTACATTTTGGCATGTCAAGTTTGAGTTTACCCTATTGTGCCAGAGCAGTGTCCTAAAATGTCCCCACAAAGAAAACTCTATTTTAAATATGTTAGATTCTTTAAATTTCATAAGTTGGGAATATTCTTTTATGAAATATTAATAACCACCCTTCAACTGATCCGTTTTGAGCAACATTTTCATAATTGAAATCTATGTCAAATTCTGTGTAGTAAAAGCTCAGTAGTTGTAAAATAAATACTCATTTTCTTTTCATCTTTCTGAGTCTTAAGATTTTTTGTCTACCTAATAGAATGTGTGTGTGTGTATACATTGTCCCTGATTCAATCAACAAATATTAGACACTTACTGTATGATTAGCACTTGGTGGGTACTGGGCATGTGATTCTGGGCCTCCTGAAAGGGTTCTCTAGGGATTTCTTGCACATAATAAACTATATTTCAGGTTTCCTGAGAACAGAGAATGTCCTTACTTTCTTTTTCTCCCTTGAAGAAAATAAAAATGTATGCAAGAAGTTCTTAGCAGACGCCAAATGAAAGAATGAAAAAATAATGAAATCAGGTTAAACTTCTACTGCTTAACAAAATTGGGTTATATGTGGGGTTTGGAGTTTCTTTTTGTGAAGGCCATTCCAATGGGCTCTGATCAATGGTTCGGTTCTTTCCTTTCCTTAAAGTCCTTTCAGCCCAACTGATGAACCTGGTGACAGTGGATGGTAAGGCATGGAGGCAAGAGATTGCTTGAAATAATTGAGAGGAGGGGAAAATTATTTCTGTAAAGACAGGATCTTAGCTGCTTCTATTTAACTTTTACAGATGGGGGAAATGAAGCTTAGTAAACTTGGAGGTTCTGCTTGAACCTCCCTGTGTCTTAGTGGCAGTGGTAATGCTGGCAGTACTCTTCTTTTGGGATACTTAATTCTCACCACCATGCCTTTTTATATAACACTGATAATATGATAGTCCCCTACTTACGATGGCTCAACTTACAATTTGTTGAGTTTATGATGCTGCAAACATGTAACAACAACTGTTCTGTTTTTCACTTCTAGTATGGCATTCAGTGAATGACATGGGATACTCCAATGCTTTATTAGAAAATAGGCTTTGTGTTGGATGGTTTTTGCCCAACTCTAGGCTAATGTAAGTGTTCTGAACACATTTGAGTTAGGTGAGGCTAAGCCATGATGTTCGATAGGTTAGTTATATAAAATGCATTTTGGACTTAGAATATTTTCAGTTTGTGATGAGCTTATTGGTACATGACTCCATTGAAAAATTGAGGAATATCTGTCCTACTTCTGCTATTGTTGGTGTTCTTAAGTTATAAGCAATAGAATCTGACTTAATAGTTTAAGCAAAAAATAACTTCTTACAAGGATGGGGGTGATTCATAAAATTTAAGGAAGAATTGAAGAACATGACTTCTGAAAAGACTGGTGCCCATGTTGTTACTTGGCTCTGGGGAGCAGGGGCTAAAGGAAGTTCCTTCTGGGGGCCACTATCTGAAGGAATTAACACTAAGAGTCTTAGCATTCCTATACTTAAAATCCAGAGAAGAACCTCTGATGTTTTAGCTTGCATCACATGCCTACCTCTTATGCAGGGGAGGGTGGGACACTTTGGCAGTTCCAATAAGACCATATCCATTGAGAGTTCCAGATCACAATTAGATGCTGCTATTAGTGGAGTGAGAATGGATGCCGGGTTGGCTAAACCTACTGAGTTCTAGCACTCAAATGGTTCTGTTTGCTCACAAAGGCAAGTCTCATAAGTATGCATGCATTACCTTTTCTAAATGTTGACTGTTCATTTCATGCATGCCTATAATTCCATCTATGAGCCCCAAACTTGGAGTACACTTTTACTTTATAGAGAAGATGAAGAGCTCAAAAGGGAGACCTTTTATCTCTCCTCTGGTCTACTTCAACATTTTTCCTTCCTTTGAAGTTTCTTTCTCTTCTAAAACTTCAACTCTTCATATAAATTCCAGATCCTATCATCATCCACCCACTTTTGGGGCCCTGCTGCAAAATTTCCTTCCCTACCTATCTACCCTACACCCTCATGACCCCCAGGTTTAGATGGTCTTCCAGCTTTGTCTCCAGTGGAGCATGAGACCCTGGACTTTCTCCTAAAATCCAGAATGTATTTCCAGTATTGGCCTGGTCTGGAATAACTAAAAGGAGGGAGAGTCCATGAATAATTGAGACTCACAGGAGAAGTCAAAAGATGGGCATGTGATGAATAGATGGAGGGCCAAGCAAAGAGGACTTGAAACTTCAAAGGAAGGACATAGGAAGCAATGTCATGGATCATGGAGAAAATAGTGTGGGACTACTCTCAGGGGCTACTGGAGGATCCTCTTCAGATTGGTTTGTATTTATCAAATGTGGTGGCTTTTGATCTCTGATGGTTAAATGGTGTCCCTCAGCATCTGATGCTTCCATGTAGATGTTGCACCTTAACATGAGTAAATGCCATCTTTCCTAATTGCCTCATACTTGAATCAGGTAGTCTTATTCTGTTTCTCATCATAGCTTGTCCAGCCACAACCAATGGATCTTTCTCTTTTAGGAAAGGTTAGCAAGGTAGAGTAATCACAGAGAATCTACCATGAACAACTCAATGAACTTTTATTCTGTTTTAAATATTTACTCTTGAGCACCTTGAACCAAGTTCTTCTATCCGACTCAAACCTCTAATGAATTACTTCTTACTGAGCCTGTGACTTAGCTAATGGCTATTTAATATTATATTGTCCTTGGTCCTGATCTGGCACATCAGTAGTAATCATAGTCCCCACTAAAAGAAAACCTTGAATGACATATCTAATCAGCAGTTGTTTTATGGCCTACTGTTGGTATCTAAGACTCCTTTGTAGAAAAGTTGGGATCTATTCGATGTGACATTTTTAGTGGACCCAACATGATCTCAGTCACCATGATTAAAATGTATTGTTCAAACTGTATTTGTTTTTTTAATTACAGAAGCCTATTAAATTGGCTAAATAACTGGTTTATTGAAAATATGCATGGAAATCTTAAAAAAAGAAATAACCATGCTTATTGGGAGCTGCAAAGATCTTCTGGTGATCTTTTCTCCTCTGCTTTGTCTTTTATGGTTGCAAACTCTTTCATGGCTTAGCAATGTCTGCGTCGTTAATCTTGTCATTTCCCATAACAGCAACTAGTGTTTGGTCTGAGACTACAGTGGCTCAGAGACTCAGCCTTGATTCTGAATTTTATCTCTCCAACTTGACAACTCTTCCTCAGGTACTTTAGGGAGCCATCTGATGACCCCTGATGTCCACCTCTAGAATAATTAGCTGCTTCAGAGGTTGGGATCATCCGATACAACCATAGCCATCAAAATCTTCTCCTTTTGCATGGTGGGTGGTAGGGGGCTGTCCAAGGATTGGCTATGCTTCAAGCAGGTCTACTCAACCCCTCCCTTGTCAGAGTGTTCTTTTTTCCTTTATCCCACATCTTGCCTCTGGTTACCAAGTATTGCACTTTAGTCTGAAGCAATGATTTTGACTGTGATACGAAAAGGGAGTGGATGCTGCCATTGGGCTTAACGCACCTGGGAATGCAGCCATGGAAGACTCAGCATTTCCTGTCCTTCCTATCCAATAAGAAGGGACTCTCAGGAAGCCTGTGTCTGTCTCTGAGAAGCAGTGTTGGAAACTGATGAAGATACATTGCTGAAACCCGACAGCAAAATACTTAACGTAGTTACTAGCTGTGCTAACTGATTTAATGAACAGGGAGCATAACAAATGAGCATGTTTACCAAGTTAACTTGTGAAAATGAATATCTGTAATTAAAGCAGCTCACAACTGACAGGCAAACAGGAAATTATTGTTATTATTATACACAAATCATCTTAAAATACCAGAACTTAATAAATGGGGAAAAAACAAACAATGGCTAAAACTGTCTGCTAAATAAAAAATAATGACGAACACCTGTGGTCTTTTTATAGGACTCCAGTGGAGATTTTTTTTTTTCCTGAAGACCTAATTATGTTTTTGTAATGCTACCATTTCATTATTTCTCTGTAGCATTATTAAAAGAAAATGTCCATATTTTCTCTGTGTAAAAGGTCTGGAGCACAGATTCAGGCATGGGGTTTTCTTAATGTTACAGATACTCTGACAGTTCTAGCTACTTATTGGCAAAGAACACAGGCCTTGCCAAGGCTGGATTTTTCTCTACAGTAATATCAGACCCTGGTCAGGGACAAAGGTGACGTGGAGCCTTTCAGAAGACTCAGCCAGCAAGTTTCCTGAAAGCTGTGTGGTCAGCATGCACAAACCAGCTCTGCAAATGGTCCTGGTCTTGAATTCCAATTCTGTCCCTTTCTAGTTATGTGTCCTCTGTCAAGTTACTGAACCACTCTGTGCCTCAGTTTTCCCATGATGCATGTCTCATGGGATTGTTGGTTGACCTAACATTGAAGCTGATGGTTAGACTTGGTGCACCACAGTTGCCAATAACACAAGCTTCAGTTATTATCGACAAGTTACAGTTCTCTGTGTGCCTTCTTTAACCAAGTAGGTTCCAGGAATGAGCACCAGGGTGCCCCAGCCATGTAGTCCCCAAACTGCTTGCAGCAACATGCATGGTCCAGATCTCTAAGATTGAGAATTGTTTTTTCTTTATAGTACTGAACACCATTTAAAAGTATCTTTCTTGCCTAGTGTCCGTCTCGTCTCTAGAATGTCAGCTCAGAGGAAGAACAATATTGTGGGACTGACATATCACACAACCCTACCAGGCAGGGTTCATGTGGTCGTTTTATGTTTCTATGCTGCAGGGTTGCTATTCCCACGAAATGTGTGGCACCCACAGGCATGTAACATGGTGGATTTGGATGTCCTGGGAGACCTCAAATGGAATTAAAAATTAACTTCTTCCAAACCTTCTCTTCATCATAAGTAGGAACCTTGGGATCAATAAAATAAGTATCATCATGACCTAAGAGGACTCATATTATGTATGGCACACACTCTCAATCACAGGAGTACATCAGTTTCTAAGGTGCGGTTTCTGCACCATCAGCATCACCCAGGAACCTGTCAGAGATGCACATTCTTGGGCCCACCCTAGAGCTGTTGAATAAAAACCTGATAACCTGTTTGAATGAGCCTTCCCGGCAGTGTAGATACTGGCTGTCCATCTTAATTCCACTGCCTTCTTCTGTTCCTCAGACTCTAGACATTCCCCTGCCTACAGGGCCCTTTTCAAGATCCCCTCTGCTTGGTGGGACCAACCGTGTTTCATCATGTATCACGGTATCACGGTGCGAAAGTCATTTCTCCAGAAGGCCATTCCCAGGCACCCCGATTAAGGCAGCTGTGCTCCTCGATCCCAAAGTTGCTCGGTCACTTTATCAGCTGCTTTATAAGAAAGGCTTGATGGGAGGTCATTTCTGAATAAGTGTTTTGAAAACAAAATAAAAGGCACCTGCTAGATAAGAAGGGGAAGAAGTTTGGGTGAAGTGAAAGAGCAAAGGCATTTATGAAAGTGGCTGGTGCATTTGGAAAAGCACAGACAGCCCGCTGGGCAGGACGCATATAAGAGAGCAACTGGAGATAAGCTTTTTAAAAAGTACTTATTTATCTGTGAGGAGAACTTCAGCTTGGTGAACATTCACACGCATTCACTGGCATAGGGCTCTCAATGTCCCCAAGGCAGTGCTCTAGAGTCTTCTAGAACCTTGGCTAGAATTTCAGCCTTGTGACCCGGACAAAGTGATTTTTAACAAGTTTCCACCTCGGCTTTCTCGTTCATCAGATGGTGTTCTTCTCACGTTTTAAAGAGATGCAGTATGTTCAGAGCCTGACGGGGCCATAGGTGCTCAAGGTCTCTCCCTCCATCCCATTTTTCATGGGTAGAAACGGAGTCTGGGTCATGCTCTTACTCATTTGTCACATTATTAAGAAGCGGCAGGTTCAGAGCCATGACTCCCAATTAAGGGTTCCCTTCTTGAAGCACCTGCTTCATTTGGCACCAGTGGAAAGATGGCCCAGACTTAGGGTTGGGTGGAAAGATGAAGAAAGCTGTTTTTATTTGACTGACCAGTTCTATTTAATTCAAGACATAATGTACAATCTAGATCCACGGATGGCACCGTTATAACCCTGTTTAATTACCTATAACTTTTTTATTTATTTTTTCAAAAACAGGTTCTAAAAGTCTTAAAATAGAGACAGATTAATAACACTTATCAAATTAGATTTAAGATAGGTCTGACCCTCATTCACTCTGTCCTAATGTAAATATGTTTCAATCAGGTGTACTTAGAACACCACACTGTTCTCGCCTAGCAAAGCTAATATTCAAGTTGGCAAGAAGTACCCCAACGTTTATAGACAGTTGTTGCCAAAAGGGTCTTTCTCAAAGGGGAATGAAGGGAAGGGCGGGGATTGGGAATAGGAAAGACAGTAGAATGAATCAGACATCACTTTCTTACGTTCATACATGAATACAAGTTATACTCCATGTATATATAATATGTCAAAATACATTCTACCTTCATGTATAACTAAAAAAACAATTAAAGAAAAAGGGTCTTTTGTGATTATAGCAAAGAAAAAAATCCATTTTTTTTTTTTTTTTGGTAACTGTTGATTTGATTTTCTTTTTTAAGACAGGGTCCCATTTTTTGTTGCCAAGGTTGACCTTGAACTCTTGAGCTCAAGTGATCCTCCGGGCTAAGATTTCTAGCTCCTGAGACTGTAGGAGTGTGCCACCAAGATCACTATATCACTGCATCACTCTGGCATATGGTACTACTATCTTCCCAGTGTAGCAAATTCTAGTTTTTCTCAAGCCCTTTCTCCCAAGTTTCCTGAAATAAAACTTAAATATCAGATATTTTAAACTTTTAAATCAAAAGAATATATATATTCTTATATATTTGTGTACCATGTTGGTATGTTCACATATATGGTTTCCAATTTCAGAATAAATAGACATGCATTTAGAGATGTATTAATGTCAAGGCCAAAGACAAACTACTTTAATATCAAGAAAAACTGTGACCATCCATAGAGTATTTGACAGACAGAACACCGATATTTGTCACATTTTATTCATATAGCAGTTTGATGACACAATAAACAAATATAGTCAGATGTTAAAGACTGGTCTTCAAACAATAGCCAACGGTGCCATACCTGTGTATGATCTCTATGAAAGAAAACTACAGCCACATTTCAGTGGCCACCAAATTGCTCAACACAACTTCCTTCGCTGTGAGCTGTTTGAAGCTACCAATTTGAGCACAAGTATTTTATTTTCAGGCTGAATAGCTGCAGGGATCTTGGTTGTAGAGCTTGGAGGAACCAGCCCAACCTTGGCTTCCAGTAAGTCTCAGCAAGGTTTTCCAGCACAGGGGCCTTCTTTGGGAGGTTCTGAACAAAATTGTTTTGTTGTGTTCTTTCTTTTTCCTTCCATCTGCCATCCTTGAAACAGGGCCCCAAGGAAATGCAGAATGTCAACCACATGGATCATGACGGTTCATCAGTCATCCGAAAGGTAGTGGGTAAGCAGGAGAGGAGTACTGGAGTTGATGAGACGTTCCCTCCATGTCTCCTGGTTTCCTATGCCTTCCTTGTCTAGCTCTCCTCTGTGTCCTATGGATGGATCCATTTTGGGTATCTCTGCTTCTTTCTAACCAACCTTCCTCAGTCACTCTCCTTGTCTATACAGCTCTCTGCACGGTCTGGCTTTTGTCCACTTTTGCAGTATGCTTTGGCCACCCGGCTTTCTTTCTGACTCTTGGGGGTCCTAGTCCTTCCTGCCAGAGGGCTTTCACACTTGTTGTCTGCCAGGAGTGCATTTCCCAATTTCTTCACTTGTTATCAAAGACATTATGAGATGAATGACAGCACCAAACTCACCTTTTTGTTTACTTATTCCTCATCTGTCTGCCTTCCATGCAGTCAATGGTGAATGCCTTGCCTGTCATATCTGGCTGTGCCTTCAGGTTGTGGTCTAGAATTTTTGAGTCCACCCAAAGAGAAAGATGTCAATAACATGGCTAGGGATGAATAGTTAAGGACTCTTAGCATGGAGTCCTTAGCATGGTAGTTAAAACCAGCCAGCTTTGAAGTGAAATAGAAGTTTAAATCTCCTCCCTGAACTTTACTGTCTGTGTAAGGTTATGCTATGTGAACCACATTGGCCACAATTCCTCCCTTTACAACGAGGCTAGCAATCCTTTCCCTATAGCATTGTTGATCAGATTAAATAAGATACTAAATGAAGAACTCGAGCATGGTACAGGTAGCTGTCACTGCATGGCGTGTGGAATGTGGAGTTGGTGGGAAATCATCTTGATATTGGCAACGTGCCATCTGGGGTAATTTCGTCTCTCCATCCTTTTCTACTGGAAAAAAAAAAAAAAAGAGGCTTTCTTTCCTAATTTATTCTGACCTAAAGAATTACACCCTTTGATGTAGACAAAGTGATATTTAGAGATTTCCAGTATGCCACCTTGATTTTACTGTTTACATAGATGAAAAGTGGCTTTTGTAGATTTTCTTTTTGATATACTATGATCTGTCAACATTTAATAAAAAAGACTTATTTGGACCAAGACAGCCCGTCAATTCAGTCAAACAACTAATTTGGCAGATTCTCCCCTCCCTCAACAGAGTGACAGGCTGTTTGCTAACCTGATCTAATTGACTAAATGTTTTGGTACCTCATTGACACAGACTTGTGTGTGTGTGTGTGTGTGTGTGTGTGTGTGTTATTAGCATGGAAAAAGCTACTGAATCTGGAAAAAGTGGGTGATCCTGGTAAATTCTAACCATTGCATTTGTGTTTGCTTTGGAGTTTGGTCCTTTAGAGGGGTTAAGATCTGGAGAGAGAGGATGGACCCCAGAGAGATCAGAAAGTGGTTCCTGAAGGGTATTGGGTGATTCATGACTGTGCTCTGGAGTTGAGAGTTTTAGAATAGAAAGTGTGGGTAGATTAAAAATAACCTAGAGCGTGGCTCTGGGCACTCATCCTGGGAGATGGGAAGACCTGCAGTGGCAGTCAGGAATGCTGTTTGTCTCTGATTTCTGTTCCCATTGCCCTTCTCCCTCAAGTATAGCCGGCATTTAGGCCAGTGCAGTGGTGCACGCCTGTAATCCCAGCAGCTTGGGAGGCTGAGGCAGGAGGATCCCAAGTTCAAAGCCAGCCTCAGCAAAAGCGAGATGTTAAGCAACTCAGTGAGACCCTGTCTCTAAATAAAATACAAAATAGGGCTGGGATGTGGCTCAGGTGGTTGAGTGCCCCTGAGTTCAATTCCTATATTTAAAAAAAAAAAAAATGTAGCCGTTTTTTAATTTCTCTGGATTCTTATTTTTTATGCTAAATCTTTCAGAAATAATTTTTTTTTGGAGAATTATTTTTCGCCAGTTGAATACAGTCTTGGTTGGACTTAAATCAGTTATCCTTTCCTCTTTTTCCCTGGTCAAAAGGTGGGGGTCCCTTTTCTTCTGGGGCTTGGATTTCTTAAGCATTTTAAGGGCTGAAAATGTATTAAGAGCTCATTCATCACAGTGTGGGGCTATGAGAAGGAGATCACCCAGACACGGAGGCCCCGCCCAGAGTCTGTACTCACCTGAGGGCGGCTGGCCTTCCCATCAGTTCCTACCCCTCTCTCGTAGGACTCTAGTGCATTTCTTTGCTAAGGTAGCCAGTTTCTACTTCTGTGACTTGGAAACGAGGTCAGGGCAGTGGTTACCTAGTCAACAGGCCGCCTCCCCTCCACACTCTACGCTCATGGGCCTGCTCTGCACAGGAGCAGGTCTGCTCTGCCCTTTGATGGCAATTTTGCGGCACCATATGCTTTGACGCCCGTCTTTTGAAGCTTGGTGGGGGTGACCGTATTAGTTTGCTCCGGTTGCTGTAACAAAGTGCTATAATGTGGGTGGCTTAAGAAAAAGGAATCTATTACCTCATGTTCTGGAGGCTGGAAGTCCAAGGTCAAGGGGCTGGCATGGCTGGTTTCTTCTGAGAACTGTGAGGAAAGGATCTCTCCAGCCTCTCTCCGTGGTTTGTGGGCACCTGTCACCTCCCTGGGCCTTCCTTTCCATTTTAGTCAGCCTTTTCGCTGCTGTGACTGAAAGATTTGAAAGAACAACTATAGAGGAGGAGAAGTTTATTCGAGGACTCGCGGTTTCAAAGGTCTTAGTTCACAGAAGGCTGGCTCCATTCCTCAGGGCTCCAGGTGACTCAGAGCATTAGAGCCCAAGAGTGTGGCAGAGGGAAGCAGCTCACAGGGAGCAGGGAGAGACTCCACCCTCCAGGTACGAATGTGTACACCAAAGTCACGTTCCAATTCCCACCTCCTCCAGGCACATGCTACCATCAGGGATTAATCCAATGATTAGGCTAAGGCTGTGACCAATCATTTCTCCGAACCTTCTCACATGTGAGCTTTCTGGGGACACCGTATCTAAACCACAATAATATCATCTTCCCCCTCTACGTATCTCCTTCCAGTTTCTCTCTATAAAAATACACCAGTCATACTGGATTAGGACTCATCTTTTTAAAAAATTTTTATTTATATATGACAGCAGAATGTATTACTATTCTTATTACACATATAGAGCACAGTTTTTCATATCTTTGGTTGTATACAAAGTATATTTACACCAATTCGTGTCTTCATACCTGTACTTTGGATAATAATGACCATCACATTCCACCATCGTTTATAACCCCCTGCCCCCTCCCTTCCCCTCCCACCCCTCTGCCCTATCTAGAGTTTGTCTATTCCTCCCATGCTTCAGCTGCCTATCCCACTATGAAACAGTCTCCTTATAGCAAAGAAAACATTCAGCATTTGGTTTTTTGGGATTGGCTAACTTTACTTAGCATTATCTTCTCTAACTCCATCCATTTATCTGCAAATGCCATGATTTTATTCTCTTTTATTGCTGAGTAATATTCCATTGTGTATATATGCCACATTTTTTTTTTATCCATTCATCTATTGAAGGGCATCTAGATTGGTTCCACAGTTTAGCTACTGGGAATTGTGCTGCTAGAAACATTGATGTGGCTGTGTCCCTGTAGTATGCTGGTTTTAAGTCCTTTGGGTATAGACTGAGGAGAGGGATAGCTGGGTCAAATGGTGGTTCCATTCCCAATTTTCCAAGAAATCTCCATACTGCTTTCCTTATTGGCTGCATCAATTTGCAGTCCCACCAGCAGTGTATGAGTGTGCCTTTTCCCCCACATCCTCGCCAATACTTATTGTTGTTCGTCTTCATAATAGCTGCCATTCTGACTGGAGTGAGATGAAATCTTAGAGTGGTTTTGATATGCATTTCTTTAATTGCTAGAGATGTTGAACATTTTTTCATATATTTGTTGATTGATTGTATATCCTCTTCTGAGAAGTGTCTGTTCAGATCCTTGGCCCATTTATTGATGGGGCTATTTGTTTTTTTGGTGTTTAGCTTTTTTAGTTGTTTATATACCCTAGTGATTAGTGCTCTTTCTGATGTGTGAGAGGTAAAAATTTGCTCCCAAAATGTAGGTTCTCTATTCACCTTACAGATTGTTTCTTTTGCTGAGAAGAAACTTTTTAGTTTGAATCTATCCCATTTATTTGTTCTTGATTTTAATTCTTGCACCACAGGGTCTTATTAAGGAAGTTGGGGCCTAATCCCACATGATGGAGATTAGGGCCTACTTTTCTTCTATTAGATGAAGGGTCTCTGGTTTTGTTCCTAAGTGGATTAGGACTCATCTTAATGATCTCATTTAAAGACTCTAGTTCCCCATGAGGTCTCACTAGGGGTTATATTTTGACATGTGAATTTTGAGAAGACACAATTCACTCCATAACAGTGAGCATATAACACAGTTCTGGCCAAAGTGGCATAAGAGGAATGCTGCTTCTGAAGAGATTTTTTTCCTGCCTGGCTATATAGAAAGAGGCTTAAAGAAAGGGCCTTTCTTTCTCTGATTTGGTTGCTATGATGTTAGGAAATAATACTGGGGGCCATGGCAACCATTTTGTGGTCATGAGATACTAAGCTAGAGTTCTATATAAGGAGGATGGCGGATTAAAAGAATTGCAAAAATAATGAAAAGAGTGTGGATCTCCTGATGCAACACTGAATCTCAAGGATACATAACTCCAAACTTGGATATCTGAGATAATGGAGTGCTTTGTTGCTTAAACAATTCTTACTTGTTAGCATTTCTACTTGAGATGGAGCCCTTCCCAGATCCAAAAAAATCTCAGTGGCTTATGCCCTATCTCCTTCCCTTATTTCTCTCATATCCAGAGATGATTAATTTATCCAAGGTATAAATGTCTGATATCAAGTCTGATGATAAAATGTCAAGATCATTCAACTGGATCACTTTTACCTCATTTGTTATGCAAATTCCTCGGACAACTCCATCATTGGCAGAATCAACCCACTACTACAGTCTTGTTGTGTGAGCTCACCCCACCCCTGGGAGGTGTACTCCTTGTCTTTTCGACTTTCCTCACAGTTTATCAGAGGCCTGGTGATACCAACACAAAGTCACAAAGGCAGTGTGTTGTCAGTGGGAGGCAGGATCATAAGGTATCCAGCTTTTAAATTAGGATTTCTTCTCCTTTCATATTTTATTTAATTTAAATTATTTATTTATTCAAATCAATTTCCTACAGGGAAGGCATGATCAAAGTCCACTGCTGGATCAAGGAGGGAAGAGATGAATAAAATGATTAAAACCATTCTGGGGATATAAAATACCTAATTCATAGGGTGTTATGAAGACTAAATGAATTAATACATGTTAAGGACTTAGTGCAGGTCCAGTCTCACGGTAATGCTATGTAAGCATTGCAACATAAGAAGGAACAATTAATGTGCAGTTTATCATTTTATCATGTTTCCAATTGTCTATCTACCTAGGGGAGGGGTGAGATCTATTTCACCTGGTAGCCTACAATAGCCCAGAATGGTGGTTCCCAAACTTGCCCGTGCATCAGAATTAGAGCTTTATAGTTATACACAGTAGTTGAGTTCATCCTGACAAACCCATACATACATGGAACTCGTGTTCAGTTTGTGACTCACCACGCCCCCTTTTCCATTGCCCTTTCCCTTCTGTCCTCCCTCCCCTTCCCTGTTCCTCTTCCTCGACTCTATTGGACTTCCTTTTTGCTTGTTTGTTTATTTATATTTGATTAGTTCTTTCTACTTATGCATAAAGGTGAAGCTCCCTGTGGTATATTTACATCTTCACATAACAAGATTTTCTAAGAATCCATTCTTCATTGCCTTCCCTTTCCCATTCCTCCACTCTGCCTCTCGATCTCCTTCTACATTACTGATCTTCCCTTCATCTTTATGGTATCTTATCCTTCCCTCCACCTCTGCTTTACTTTATTCTAGCTTCTGCATATGAGAGAAAACATTTGACCTTTGAGTTTCTGAGTTTGGCTTATTTTACTTAGCATTGTAGTCTCCTTTTCCATTCATTCACTGGCAAATGCCACAATTTCATTATTTTTTTAACTACTGAGTAGAACTCCATGGTGTGTGTGTGTGTGTGTGTGTGTGCATGTGCGCGCGTGCATACACACACACACACCACAATTTTTTAATCCATTCATCTATTACAGGCATATGGTTCCATTTTATAATTTAGCTATTGTGAATTGTGCTGCTATAAACAACACACACACACACACACCACAATTTTTTAATCCATTCATCTATTACAGGCATATGGGTCCATTTTATAATTTAGCTATTGTGAATTGTGCTGCTATAAACATTGAGGTGGCTGTATTGCTGTCATCTGCTGATTTTAGACCTTTTGGGACAGCTGGGCATATGGTGTGGTTCCATCCCTACTTTTTTGAGGTATCTCCATATTGCTTTCCAGAGTTGTTGTGTGAGTCTGCAGTCCCACCAACAATGTACAAGGGTACCCTTTCTCCCACAACCTCACTAGCATTCCTTATTGTTTGTATTCTTGACATTTGCCATTCTGACTGGAGTTGGACAAAATCCTAGTGTAGTTTTGATTTACATTTCCCTGAGTGTTGGAGATATTGAACATTTTTTCATATATTGTATTGGTCATCTGTGTTTCTTATTTTGAGAAGTTGCCGTTTAGTTCTTTTGCCCATTTATTGATTGAGTTTTTTTTGTTTTTTGGGTTTTTTTTGGTGTTAAGTTTTTTGGAGTTCTTTATATATTCTGGATATCTATCCCTTATGGGAGGAGTAGCTCGCCAAGATTTTCTCCCATTCTATAAGCTCTCTCTCTCCATACTCTTAATCATTTCCTTTGCTGTGCAGAAGCTTTTTAGTTTGATGGGCATCCCACTTATTGATTTTTGGTTTTGTTTTTTGTGCTGTGGGGGTCTCATTAAAGAAGTTGGTGCCAGCGCCTATATGATGGAGTGTTGACCCCATGTTTTCTTCTAGCAGTAGCAAGTTTTCTGGTCTAATTCCTACGGCTCTGATCCACCTTGATTTGAGTTTTGTGATGGCTTTAGTTCTTCAGGATAAACACTGGGTCATATGGAGGTTTCATGCCTAGTCTTTTGAGGAACCTTTATGCTGCCTTCCATAGTGGTTGCTAATTGACAATTCCCCCCAACAGTGTAGATGTGTTCCTTTTTCTCCGTATCCTCTCCAGCATTTATAATTATTTGTTTTCTTTTTTTTTTTTAAATGAATTTTTTTTAAATATTTTTTTTTTTTTTTTTAGTATTCGGTGGACACAACATCTTTGTTTGTATGTGGTGCTGAGGATCGAACCCGGGCCGCATGCATGCCAGGCGAGCACGCTACCACTTGAGCCACATCCCCAGCCCCAATTATTTGTTTTCTTGAGCACTGCCATTCTGACTTGTGTGGGATGAAATCTTAGTCTCCTTTAATTTGCATTTCCCTAATTGCTAATGATTTTGAACATTTTTCATATATTTGTTGGCCATTTATATTTCTTCTTTTGAGAAGTGTCCGTTTAATTCATTTGTCCATATATTTATTGGATTATTTGATTTTTTTGGTGTAACATTTTTTGAGTTCTTTATATATTCTAGATATTAATCCTCTATCGGAAGAGTATCTAGCAAAGATTTTCTCCCATTCTGTAGGTTCTCTTTTCACATTCTTAATTGTTTTCTTTGCTGTGCAGAAGCTTTTTAAATTTGATGCCATCCCATTTATTAATTCTTGACATTATTTTCTGAGTTTTAGGAATGCCATTGAGAAAGTAGTTGTCTGTGTCTATATGCTGGAGTGTTGACCCTATGTTTTCTTCTAGAAGTTGCACAGTTTCTGGTCTAATCCTGAGGTCTTTGATCCTCTTTGAGTTGCATTTTTGTGCAGAATGAGAGATAAGGGTCTAGTTTCATTCTTCTACATACGGATAACCAGTTTTCCAAGCATCATTTGCTAAAGAGGCTGACTTTTCTCCAATGTATGTTTTTTGCACCTTTGTCTCAGCAATTTAGTGAGGCCCTGTCTCAAAATAAAAAGTAAAAAGGGCTAGGGATGTAGCTTTAGCAGTACAGCACCTTGGGTTCAATCTTCAGTATAAAAAAAAAGAAATGAAGGAGGATTTTTGGAAAAGAGACTGGCACATTTCATGGAGCTGAGGGGAGTTGGGGTAGAGCAAGTCCAGGAAGTGAAAAACCATCAGGAGGTGCACCTCAGGAGCTCAGACGATGTCTGTCTGTTTTGCCTACAGATTTGCCTTTGCTGCTGGGTCAGCCAGGGTTAATGTTGGTCAGGCTGTGATTCCTAAGATTTGCTCCTCTTTCCCAATTCCTTGGTTCTCAGCATGGCAGGCCTCATATCCACATTTCTTGGAAAGGCAATCCACCAGCCCAAGGCCAAGGGTACATCTATGGTTGAATTGACTGTGGTTAGGGAGCCCCGGGGGGGGGGGTAGTCAGAGAATACCGATGTGTCTGGGTAACTGTGATGGAAGTATATATGTTGTAAGTAGTGGTGTGTGTGTGTGTGTGTGTGTGTGTGTGTTGGCAGACTTTTTAAACAATGTTATAAGAAGTGTATTTGTCAATTTTACTATGAAAATGAACAGCTCCCAAATAAACATTCCTCTCTCCCTGTGCAGACTGAAGCTCTGAGTCACGTGCTCTTTCTGCCAGGAATCGAATGGAAAACATTTCCCCAATAAGGGGAAATGTTTTTCTCATCACAAAGAAGAAAAAAAAAGGGCAGAAACAAACTGTCCGCTTGCTCTAGATGCTTCTTGGATATGGGTTGGTTCATGTCTGCTCTGTGTTTTGACAGAGAAGTCCCATGGTCACACTTGCCAATGGGACAGGAGGTGCACACTGCCTCCCGGAAGGCTCTGGAAATCACTTGCTGAAGGCAGCTGGTGGTGTCTTCTAACAGGGAAAGGCACAACTAAGTGTGGAACAATAACACAGTCTGCCACAACAGGGTTTAATAATGACAGCAAGAATTGACCTTTAACAAGTACTTAAAATCAGCTAGGCACTGGGCTATGAGCCTTATGCAAATGATCTCATTTAATTATTCCAATAACCTTATGAGACAACCATTATTATCCTCATTTTACAGATGAGAAAAATGGAAGCTTAGGGTTGTAAAACAGCTCGCCCTGCTACACAGCCCATACGTGAGATTGCCAGGATTCAAGCACAGGTTGGTGTTCAGGGGAATGCCACCGGTATCAGTGTCCTACAGCTGCTGTAACAAATTCCAAAAGGCTTGATTTCTTAAAACAACACAAAGCTATTACCTTTCCATTCTGTAGGTCAGAAGTCTGACCTTGGACTCACTGGGTTAAAACCCAGATGTCACAAGGACCGTGTTCATTGCTGGAGGCGCCAGGGAAAGATCTGTTTCCCTTCCTTTTGCAGCTTCTAGAGTTGCCTCTATTCCTTGATATGTTGAGTCCTACTTACCCTGTATGCCTCCAACTCTGCTTTCGTCATCACATCTTCTTCTCCAATTCTCTCTTCCTTTTTATTTTTGGAACTGGGGGTTGATCCCATTATCAAATTTAATATTGAGCTGCTTCTCTAGCCTTTAAAAAAATTTTTTTTTGACACAGGGTCTCACTAAGTTGCTGAGGCTAGCCTCAGACTTGTGATCCTCCTGCCACAGCCTCCTGAGTTCCTGGGATGATAGATATGCACCACTGTGTGTAGCAATCTTTTCCATTTTTAAGAACCCTTTGATTGTATTGTACCAAACCAGATAATTCAGAATAATCTCCCATCTCTAGGTTCTTAATCTCATTGGCAAAGTCCCTTTTGCCATGTAAGGTAACTTATTTATAACATTTTTATAAGTTCCTAGGATTAGGATTAGGATGTAGATGTCTCTTGGGGGCCGTTATTCTGCCTACCATTCTTCCTTTTGTGACTGTGACCTTCAAGAAACTCCAAGAGAAAGTATAAGGATAATTGTCTCTTTCACTTACCCTGATTTTTCCATAAGTCAAGACCACGGTACTTATAGTCAAATTAGGAAGGAAGGAAAATAATTCCAAGAATGAATTTACAGCTCAAAGTTGCTCATCTATTTGTAAGATACAAAGGAGGGAAAGCCTATTGCCAGTTCTTAACATAGAAAAACAAAAGAATTTCATTACTAGCATTCTTGGCATGATGCCATAATTAATATATGGTAACAATATTACCAAGAATGAAAACATACAATTATGCTCTTAAAAATGTCAACATGAAAAGTAAACTTAATAAAAGATAGGCACAGAAACATACATAACAAAAATTATCTTTAATAATGAAATTATTTATGATCAAACATTTTTACTTAATTTCAGCTCAATTCTAAAATAGGCACAGAAATGGCATGATTAAATATTAATACTAACAGAAACAATCTAATTGGGAGGTTATTAAAGCTCCAAATTAAGTTTCTTTTTTCTTTCCCTAACCCAAAAGTTCTGCTTCAAAGGGCGTCGGGGGAATTCCAAGCACATGGGTTTTATTAACATTGATTTGTGGGGTCGAGAGAGGGACTACATCAGAAGAGGTTAAGTCTGAATTGCTAGGCATTATTTAATGAGATGTTTTCTGTTTCTCTGTTGAGTAAACAGAGGGGCAGAAAAGGGAACATATTCATAAGCTCCTCGGATTAGGATGGAGATGTCTTTTGGGGGCCAAGAGTGACTGCTCTTGCCCTTTTTTTGGGGGGGCGGGTACAGAGATGGCTCATTGCTAGGGGTATAATAAGTCATTCTTTGTTGTCTCATAAATCCCCCAAACTTAGAAGCTTTCTTTTTATAAAATGTGTTTATTAGTGCATTATAACTATATGTAATAGTGGGGTATGTTTTGACATCATAATACATGCGTGGATTTTAATTTGCTCCATCTCAATACCTAGTGCTTCTTCTTTACTTCCCCCCTTCCCCTCTTCCTCTTCCTTTTCTTGTACTCTACTCATTTTCCTTCTATATTTTTATTTAATTGGTACATTAGATATACACATAACGGTGGAATTCACTGTGGGTATATTCTTCATATATGCACAAAGCATGATCTTGTCAATTTCTCTCTCTATCCCTCCCTTTCCCCATCTTTCCTCCCTCCCTCTCAACCCCTTTCCTCTACTCCACTGATCTCCCTCCTATTTTCATGGGATCTTCTTTCCATCTTTCCCTTTACTGTGCTCGAGTTTCTGCATATGAGAGACAACATTCAAATCTTGACTTTCTGAGTCTGGCTTATTTCATGTAACATGGTATTTTCTAGTTTCATCCATTGAGCAGCAAATGCGATATTTTCATTCTTTATGATGGAAAGCTTAGTCATTTTCTTGCCACACAATTCTGCAGGTCAGCTATTAGGCTTGGTTTCTGTTGGTCTCATCTGACGTTACTTCTGGTGGCTTGACTAGAGCTGTCTGTTTAAGATGGCCTAATTCACATGTCTGGTGGTTGGCACCTGCTGTCATCCGGGCCACATATCTCCAGAAGGCTAGCCTAGGCTCTTTAAAAGGATGACTGTTAGTTAGCTTTGTGTCTCTGTGACCAAAATACCTGGCAAGGAGGAAAATTTATTTTGTCTCATGGTTTCAGAGGTGAGTCCACTGTTGGCTGAGTCCATTGCTCTGGGCCTGAGGTAAGGCAGAGCATCATGGTGGAAGGGCATGATGGAGGAGTGCTGCTCCAGGAAGCAGAGAGAAAGGAGAGGGGAAAGAGATGCAGAGAGGTGTTCTCTTCTTCCAGGGTATGCCCCCACTGACCCACTTCCTCCAGCCATATCCCACCTGTCTTCAGTTAGCACCCAGTCAGTCCTTTCAAACTAGAATGGACTGGTTAGGTTACAGCTCTCACAATCCACTTATTTTACCTCTGAACATTTCTACAGTAACTAGGAGCCTTTGTGGGGACACCTCACATCTAGACCATAACAGTGGCTGGATTCCAAAAACGTCAAGAAGGAGGATAATTCCCACTAGTCCAAAGCCGTCCAAGTCTCTGTATGTGGCATGTTTGCTGAAGTCCTATGACCAAGGAAGCTACATGACCAAGATGGCAGTCACTGTAGGAGGGAACTGTACCTGGGTATAGATACAAGAAGGCGTAATTCATTGGGCACCCTGATTGTGTGATCTACCACCTGGGGAATTATTCAGCCCACATTTAACCTTCTCCAGAGAGAAAGGATGCAGGAAGAGGAATATGAAGTTTGTATACACATTATGTCCAAATGGAGTTATTATCTCCAAGAAGGGGTTCACACACATGTCAATCATTCAAAGCCAAACTCCCCCCTTATAGTTCCTCTTAGTTTTTCAAATGCTTTGGGCAGGAGTGGAGAGCAGATGGCTAATGGCTCGTGAATTTTTGACTGATTCTAAGGTGAGATGCAGATACTGCCTATTTTACCTGTCCCTTATACTGAGCAGCATCTCTAGTTTATGTCCTGACTTTATAGTGGTAGATCCCACATTCAAACTGTGCTTCTCCAAAGAGTTGTGTACATGCATTTCTGGGCCTCTGGGTATATTACTGATTTTTAAAAAACTTATTCTGTCAATTACAGAGGGTCATTGAAATCTCCAGCTGTATTTGTGGATTTGTTCATTTCTATTTGAAGTTCTGTCACATTTTGTTTCCTATATTTTGAAGCTCTGTTATTGGGCACATATATTTGCTCCTTTATTATTCATAGTATCTATAATGATATTGGAAGCATCATTAGAAGACTACTAGTAAAATGAGATGTTTGGGTTCTTTGAACTATCCAGCTCTCCTATTTCAGTATACCATCACTTAATCAGCTTTCTAAAAACATACTTAAGAATATGGGCATCTTGGCTGTTCTGTGAGTTCCCCTTATGAAGTTGGAAACAGACGTTTCTGTGTTGGGACCATTCTTTGAGGGAAGAAAACTATGCTCATGACATGTCACAAGATGGAGTCCCTTCCTTCCATCAACTGTCACCCACTCCACAACTGCCACTCCTGGAATTCCCAGTGCTCAGAACCCGGTGACCTCATCTTGAGGAAATAATGGGGCTGGGGCCTTCTGAGGACTCCCATTGGTGGAGCGAGGAGTGGGTGAGTTCATTCTTTCCAGAGCCACAGGCCTGGTAACAAGCCTTGTACAGATGGATTCCTCAAGCCTCAAAATGATGGATTCCTCAAAGGAGGACCTGGGCCTTCCTGGTTGTAAGTGCCCCTCTCATC
This sequence comes from Callospermophilus lateralis, assembly GCF_048772815.1. Lineage (NCBI taxonomy): Eukaryota > Metazoa > Chordata > Mammalia > Rodentia > Sciuridae > Callospermophilus > Callospermophilus lateralis. The sequence continues at coordinate 37,037,407 of NC_135322.1, read as the reverse complement.
CTTAGAGAGTAGGGAAATACCCTTTGTAGGCATGGGGTGGTGGCTGTCTCCATAAAGTGATAAGCAGTTAAGAGATAGACTCCACCAAAAAAGGGAGGACTCCTTGAAGACAACATTCTGCCCAAACAGAAAAGATACATGGGAGTCCTTCAAGGACCTTGCCGTTAGTGAGGCTTCTCAGTCTGAAGAATGGCATGGGTCCTGGACTGGGAGCCAGAAATTCTGACAGAGTCTGGGTAAGTCATGGCCCCTGTAGACCTAGTGTTCCTCATCTGTCAAAGGCCAAAGTGGCCTCTCAACGTTCCTGCCAAAATAGCTTGGACTCTATCAGAAGACAATGTGGCAAGTCTTGCAAGAGGAAGGGAAGGAATGAATGGATGACTGAGCCAAATCAAGGAGAGGAATGAGAAACAGTTCAGGTCTCAAGTTACAGCTGTCAGCCAACTTTTCTCTTTTCTTTTTTTTTTTACTGCCTCAGTGTGGGTCCCATGGTACTTTGTATGGCTGGGGATGTGCGCTCTGATAATTGGTGGATGCATGATGTTTCTACACTGGAGGAAGAAGCTGCAGCGGGAGGAGCGTGCCCAGCAGTGGGTGGAGGTGATGAAAGCTTCAACATTCACCTACAGCCCGTTCCTGTACTGGGTCAACAAACAACGCAGATACGGCATCACCGCAGCCATCAAGACAGGCCCTCCCAGGGCTGTTGCCAATGCTGAGATTAAATCTCACATTTCAGATATTATGTGGGAGCAGGAACTCCCATAAAGACAGATGTTATGCCTTCAGAGTTAGCAGCCACAAAGCAGAGGACCCTTTTCTCCTGCAACTTGCTTTGGTGGCCGCACAGCATCCCTTAGTTAACCCAATGCCAAATCACCAGACCACATCCCCATTCCAATTGTCTTTCTGGAGATACCCTCTGCCCCACCCCTCTGCAAGTCAAACCAACCTCACATGCTGGACTACTCTGCCACCTACCTCTTTCTCAAGTGTCCTGAAAGGCATATCCACTTCTAATCCCTTCAGACACTGTCCCATGGGGTGAACTATTTCAATGTGTCTCCTCTGACTTCTCAGTTGTAACCACCGCTCACTGAAGGAGGGAGCTTCAGTTATCAGAGGTGGTAGTAAAGAGAACTAACCTAGAGCATAAGATAATAACATAGAGGTCAGAGCCCATAGATTTGTTACATTATTAAAGATTTTTGAAAAGTGAAAAAAAAAAAAAGAATATGGGCATCTTATGTAATGATTTGAATAAAAAAGTCCTCCTTGTTCAAAATGTCTAGAAAATTGCATGCTATCATATTTCCTAGAATCCAAATTGCCATTAAATAAACTACCAATAGACTGTGAAGCCACTCTTTTTTAATGCTTAAAATTTTCACTTTGTATTTATCGAAAGAGTTTTATAATATTTACATAGATATCGATTTTCATCATAATCACTCATGTGCATTCCTAAAAAATCTAAGCAAATTAAATTGCATAAGCTTCCTCATGTTGAGTTTGATTCTTCTATTTACAATGACTCTAAGTCATTGATGTTTGTGTTTTAGCACATGGAGACTTCCTCTGTGTCTTCATTTCTTAAAAACATGCTCCACCATTGTCTCTAGGGATTCCTTCCAAGCCATGGACACCCACAGTATAAGTTTCAATGTGTATGTTCAGGCATAGCTGTTTTCTGGCTGACAATTGTAAGAGGACTTCTGATTCCAGAAATGTTAAAATGAAAAAAAGTGTATTTTGGAATGGAAGAAATATGGCATAATCCCTTCTTAGATATGCATAATGCATGATGAATATTTAAGGTTCTGAGTCCCTCCACTAAAAAGGGTCTATTTAACTGTTTATCCCAATGTTTTCTAAACTTAACTGACCCCAGAATCTGGACCCATTCCTGGTATTTTTAGGACTTCAAAAAGAGTGAAAATGGAGGCCCTTGGACCGTGCATCTAAATAGATGAGATTTATAAATCTGGCTAAGAAACTGTAATATAAAATATTCTATCTTCTCCTATCTTGACAACTATATCTTCCTAACTTCCTGGAAAGCCATCTTTGAATTTGGGATTCTTGGACTTAGACTTGTATTAAGAGGACTGTTCCTTGGCTTCCAGCTCATGGCCTGTTCCCCTTCCCATACCTCCCACCTCTATCTCACACCACACGAAGCCTTGGGAATACTGCGTGGACACACCATTTGCACATCTATATCTGAGCACCTTCCATAGGAGCTTGGGGGCTGTTCAGATACACAGAGTGTGGGCCAGGGGGGGATTGAGTAGTCATGTCACTTCCCTTCCTTCCTCTCTCTTACCTGTCTTTTCCCACTTTTTTAAAAACAAAAACAAACAAACAAACAAACAAACAAACAAAAAAACACTTCTCCTTTAGTTGATCAATAATATCCAATTTTTGTAATACCTGACTCTTCCAAGGAATTCCACTTCTTTTTTTCTTTATAGCATCCTTATGAGGGACTGGGTACAAAAATAGATACCCTCTGTTAAAAGTTGGGGAAACTATATGAATATCTCAATGTCTCCCACTCTAATATACAATTATAATGTACCAATTAAAATTTAATTTAAAAAAAAAAGAGTTGGAGAAACAGTGGCAGAGGGCAGTAAAATAGCTGGTACACCCCTCTGAGAAAAGTAACTACCTTTGATGAAACTTCCTGATTAAGGACTGATCAAGACCCCTCCCCAAGCATCCCATGGTGTACTCAGGCACCAAGGATTGATGATATTGTCAATCTTGAGCCTGTTAAAAGCATGATTGTACATATTCATGGATTTCGGTAGCAAATGCCAGACTTAATGTCCATGCAGGGGAATGTTGTATGATAGACGCCCTGGGTGATAAGGCAAAGATCAGGGAGCTAAAAATATTACCAGTAGGTAAAATGAAATCCTCTACTCAGTTGCTTCTGTACCCAAATCTATTGTACAGATCTCTTGACATAAATTCAAGTTAAATGAAGGAAAGTTTGTTGTGCCATCTGCAACAATCTCTTGGCCCTCTGAGATGTGTGAAAAGAAGGGTTCTACTGAGGGGATGGAGAGGAAGTCCTGTAATGTTGGGCCCAAGCCACCTCACAGAGCAACAGCTGAAAAAGAGTGTGCATGTGTGTGTGTGTGTGTGTGTGTGTGTGTGTGTGTGTGTTCTCTCACAGTTGCGAATAATAAGCACCTATTTACAAGTGTGAATTCCTCCTCTCTTTCACTGCAAGCTCTTTAGTTTTCTATAGAGATGGTGTCTTGCCATGTTGCCCAGGCTGACCAGGTACTCCTGGGCTCCATCCAGTGATCTTCCTGTCTTAGCCTCCCAGCTGGTTGGGAGTATAGGCGCACACCACCATGTCAGGCTCAATGCAAACTCTTAATTCTTTCAACTTCTTTCCTCTTTTCTAGAAATCTATGCTCAGGTTTATCTTTTTTGATGATAAGTAGAAGTTGGCCTTTGAAAACTACCTTGCAACTCTATTTGGAGTTTGGCTGTGGAGGTGACCATTCTCAGGCTAATCTCCCTGTTGTGTTCCACCTAATGGCCCACATTCTCCTAGGTTAACAACACTTGGAAGGCCCGTCCTTTCTTCAAAAGACTTGGAAAGCAAGACTTCCCTTTATGTGTCTTCAACCACAGCTCTGTAGCTCAGGCCAGCTCTCACACTCCCAGTGCAACAAGAGACTGAAGAATGCTAATTTTTCTTTTTCTGGGTGGTACTTAAAATTCTATTGCTGAGCCGTTCCCCATCACAACCCAGACTAGAGATTAGACTGGTGTCAGTAACACCTTGTGTTTCATCATATCTCTATAAACTGTGTGTACTAATTAGAGTCTCTAATGCTGCTGTTAGTGAGAATTCTAAAGCACAATTAGTATTAATAGCTACTCTAATTGACAAGATCACTTTCTTTTGTGATACTGGGAAATGAACCTGGGGCCTTGCATACAACAGACAAGCGCTCTGCCATTGAGCTACATCCCCAGACTGACAAAAACACTTCCATTGCTTCTCTGAAATGTCCCATCCATTGAAGACCACAGCACATGTCTGGGTGACCAGGAAATGGAGCACCAGTGTCATTAGAGTGACAGGTCATAGTCTAGCTTTCAAATTATGACCTAGAGTTAGCACTATCTTTATCCCCCTGTCCCTAATCTGGCATGTTATGGTTTGGATGTGAGGTGTCTCCCAAAAGCTCACATGTGAGGCAGTGCAAGAAGGTTTGGAGGAGAAATGATTGGGTTATAACCTTAACCTAATCAGTGAATTAATTCCCTGATAGCCTCACCTTGAGCCCCGAGGAATGGAGCTGGCTGTCTATGGACTAAGACCTCTAAAACTGTGAGCCCTCAAGTTAACTTTTTCTCTTCTACAGTTTTTTCTGGTTGCGTCTTTTAATTACTGACCAAAATAGAAATTGAAATGTTAAGGTTTGGATGTGAGGTATCCCCCAAAGCTCACATGTGAGACAATTGCAAGGCGGTTTGGAGGAGAAATGATTTGCTTGTAAGAGTTTTAACCCAATCAACAAATTAATTCCCTGATAGGGATTAACTGAGTGGTAACTGAAGTGTAGGGTGTGGCTGGAGGAGGTGGGAATTGGGGGTGTGGCTTTGGGGTATGAATTTGTATCTGGTGAGTGGAGTCTCTCTGCTGCCCCATCCTCATGTGAGCTGCTTGCCTCTGCCACACTCTTCTGCCATGATGTTCTGCCTCACCTCGAGCCCCAACGAATGGAACCAGCCACTTTATGGACTGAGAGCTCTGAAATGGTAAGCCCCTAAATAAACCTTTCCTCCCCTAAAATTGTTCTGGTCAGATCTTTTAGTCATAGCAGCCACAAAGCTGACTCAAACTGTAAGGGTCTGGCAAAACGTCGGAGGAAGAGACCACCAAGAGACTGACTCATGCAATTGCAGAAGGGGGTTTATTGGGGATCCATTCCAACGCGCTGGGGCTCCCGGCCCACTCAAGAAGGGTGAGCAGCCAAGAGCCCCAAGCAGGGGTTGAGCAGAGCTTAAGTACACTTCTTGGGGAGGGCGGGGGCTTTGCATACATCAGAACAAATCAGCATGAGGCGCGGGAAAATTGAACAACAAATCTGAGACATGATTAGTACATTCATTAGCGGGAACAGATTGGGCAGGGGTGATTGGTTATTTCTAAGCAGGTACACATTCAAACTGATTGGTTCGGGCCCTGTATACTCTAGGCTATGAATCAGCAAAATAACCTAGTAGGGCGTTGTCTTAACTGCCTAAGGGTGTAGCAGAGGAATTTAACAATACCTGGTCCTTCACTTTTTAACTTCAATTTCTTTTACTCTTACAAAACAAAGCAATATTATTTGCATGACTATAACCCTTTCCAAGATTATGCAGATCTTCCATATGACTGATATTTACTTTAAATCTCTCCCAAAGAGCTAGAAAAGAGGTTAGAATACAGTTGTGCTTGCAAAAGGGTAGATGACTGAGGCCAGAGATATCATTTATCCTTTGATTTTGCCACAGGTTTTTAAAATATAAATAGAATATCACTTCCAGGGAAAAATACTATTCAGAAGTGAAAAGTCAACAGGAAGTAAGTGCTTGGTGCTGTAGAAACCCCTGCTTTTTTTCCTTTCACTTTCAAAAATAAAGAGTCCTTGGTCTTTTCCCTTTATGATGCAGCTGTATTAAATGTTCAAAGAATGGGTTCTCAGCCTGGTGTGGTTGAGCTTATTTCTTGTGTGTGAGAAGAGAGAGAATTGAAGAGGGAGGCCTGGGAGGGTAAACCATTAGCTTCATAAAACATAACTTTTGGAAATCTTGACTATGGACAAGCATACCCAATTTTTCTTCTTAAACTCCACTGAGTCTCAATTTCTATCTCCCCTGCTTTCACTGTGTTTTATAGTACTAGCCCCTGATTCAATTTTTCCCCCCTGTGCTTATTGGGCAAAATAAATCCCTTTGCTAGTCCCTGAAGAATGACACATGGTTAGGTGGGAAGTGAATTGGGCTAATAGTAGGACACTTGACTATGATCTTGAAAAATAACTTTTCTTTCTGAGCCTCAGTTTTCTCATTCGGAAAATGAAGGAATTATTCTGATTTTTAAGCCTATCAGCCTTACTGCCTTGCTCTGATTTCTGTAATAACGCTCTTGAGATAAATGTTATGTCCCACCTGAATAAAATATCAATTCTCGGAAAGGAAGGAAAATAGAGGAGTTCTGGGGAAACGCATGAGAATTAAAGTCAAGAATACAGACTGTAAGATAAGAATTCTGGAAAGATCGTTGTCCACAAACTGGGACAGAGTATAAAAAGATACCTACAAGGAGCAACATTTCATTTTGGGCAGTAATGCTTTTATATTACTCTGGACAACCTGTCAACCTGAGGGTTTTTTATGCTCTGGCAAGGAGTTCAAAGGATCTGGTCAAATAGACTGCTTTGTGAATTTTAAGACAACCAGGGAAGATAGGGGAGGAAGTACAAGTCACATCTTGAATGAATATAGCAGGGCCAGGGGATGTAGCTAAGTGGTAAAGTATTTGTCTACCTTACACTGGGCCTTGGGTTGGATTCCCAGATAAAATAGAAAGTTCAGTGGATATAACAGGTCTTAGCAATCCTTACCTAATACTTCCAGTTATCTACCTTCTTGTGGGATTACATTTCCTGCTCACCTGATGGTTGGATGGAAACTGCAACTGACTCAGGTCAATGAGTCATAAGTGAAAATAACATTTGCCTTTTCTTGGCTGGACTATTTCCTTTCTGGTGCATGACTGTCCAGTGCTTCTTTATTTCCTAGGACAGCGACCCGCAAGATTAGGGGTGGCGGCTGTTCCACTGCCTGCATTTCTGAGGGATAGCAATGAATGGAGCGCCTCTGCTGGTCTGGGATGGATGTGTGTTGTGAGTCATGAAGTCCATTGCTTTAAACTCTTGAGCTTTTGGAATTGTTTGTTACCTGGGCAAATTTTGGTGGATACAGTCAGGTTGAGACCTAGTTTGATGCCCAAGCCACTGAGACTGTTCTGGCTATGGAGGCATTGAAACTTCAATGGTAAATGAGTTCAGCAGTTAAGTATTTCTAAGATGCTAATAGAAAGCAATGGAATGTGGTGTTCAAATTAGTGCATTTGGTGAGTGTGACCCCAAAGACCATTCATCCATGGTTCATAAGGAAAAGTCTCATTAGGTAACTGTCTCTGTTTAGGTGCCAGGCCATGGCTCCAGCTCCCTATCTCTCTGGGGCCTGTAGAGTGCCTACAATCCTGGCTTGGTTTGTTCTCTCCTGCTCTTTTTGATCATGAGTAAGATTTTTTTTTTTATCTTCCTCTTAGAAAGTTCTGTTATTTGGGCCTAAAGGCTGACCTTTTGGCAAAATGCTGCCAAGAAGAAATGAAATGGGGAAATGAAAAAAAATTATGAGTTGGAGGATCTATCTCGAGTCACCTGCAGCCACTAACTACGGTTATTCTAAGTTCCTCACATGTACTCCCTTCAGGATGAAGGGGACTGTTTTCTTTTCTTTCTTTCTTTCTTTCTTTTTTTTTTTGACATAAAAGGAGTGGAAGGTTTGATTTTTAAGACTAGGATTAGCTTTTATAGGTGTATGGCAAAATCTTGACATAATAAAAACGTAAAGGGTTATATTCAATAGAAAATTCAGCAAATATAGCTTAGGGTATGTAATATCAGATCTTAGGGAGTCCTACACTGGTATATTTTCCTCTAGTGCTGAAGCGGGGTTTGGCTAGATCTCAAGTTTCCTAACAAAGTATAGTTGGCTTATATGTGGGGACCATGTTAACCTTTTTCTCCTGAGAGCATGCTCAATTGAGTACATGTAAGCTATTTGCTTATACATGGGGATTCCATGACTACTGTGTGTGGCCCATGTGAGTATAAGAGAAGCTAACTTTGTACCCCAAAGTGGGACAGCACAAGCAGTTTTGAAGTTCTTGGAATTCTTTCGTAGACTTCTGTGCATCTTCGATACCCTTTAAGGTCACCAGAACCACAAATTTCGGGAACTGCTCTGGGGGCAGATTTTCAAAACATTAGCTTGGAGCTCAACTCCTTGTTAAGTGAAGTGATTAAAAAGGACTTCAAATATGCAGCCCATGACTGCTGAAAGTTGCAGATGGTGTAAGCTAGCACATTATGTCAAGGAATCGATGTACATTTTTGCAATCATTTACAGTTCTTGGTACATATGAATACTCCCAGAATGCTGTCATTTACAAGGAGCTTGGCCAGCTGACCTGTGTCAAATGTGCCATTTCTTTATTGTCCCTGAAAGGATTGATTTCAGTTGCATTTTTCTGTCCTCTGCTAGGAGAATCTTGTGGGGTGGTTTTGTTAAGATTCAGCGCTTTGAAAATCTTCAAGAGTCTTGTTTTATCTGTGTCCTCATTTGTCTGGGAGGGAGCTTGCTCTGGAAGACCTTCACTCCCTGGCTGTTCTGACTGTGGTGGGGTTGTTTCTCCTCCCTGTGGTCACAGTTCAGGAGGACAGAGGCAATGTGGGTCCACAAGCTTCAATTTATTGGCTCTGTAGCAGCTGAGACAGTGGGAACTGGAATCTTGGTAAGCCGGGTGGTCTATACCAGTCTCCCTAAACCAGACAAGTCCTTGTACCTAGAAGAAGATGCATAAAACCTGGGCCTGCCCAGAGCATGAGCCCCTGCTTACTCACTCTCTTTGTTTGAACAACAACCTCCAATTTGCAAAAGGCCTGGGAGTAATTTAAAAGATGGTTGAAAAAAAAAAATAATGCAAAAAGCGTCCCAGTTTGTTTCTACCCTCTGGCTCATCTCTTTCTTCTCACTGAGCTGTTTTTCAACCTGTCCTTGCTCATTGGCTGAACACACTATTTCCATTCTTCCCTCTGATCCTCTACTGCAGGGAGAATTTGGTCATTCAGTGTGGAAGAAAAGGAACTTTGTGAACTGATAGTCTTCACAAGGAGAGCTACTAGCTCCCTGGGTTAAAAAGCCCGATTCCAGATCCTTTGAATTTGGCAATAGAGGAAAATGCTCTTTCATGAACTCAACTCTTGTCCTTAAAATTCATGACCCCTTTGGAGTCATTTGCTCCTTATGGCCACTTAGGCTTCAACATGCAAAATTCTCCCCTCTTAATGCTCTGCTACTCAATTTGCATACATGTACTTTCCCCAGTAATTCCCCAAGGTACAGAGAGACCAGATGGGAACATTTAAATAGGACCTTACTGAAGGCTCAGGGGTTATAAGAGGGAAACAGACACAAATATCAGGTGAGCTGAAGAGAGGGCTTATAAGATCTATTGAGGTCATTTTTATTCAACTCCTTTTTATTGAACATCTAGAATGTGCTAGGTACCAAGTTATATGCCATGGACGGAGTACAGAACAGTGACTACAGTTATCCCTTAGTATCCTTTAGAAGATCACTTCCTGGTCCCCTGCAGACACCAAAATCCATGGATATTCAAGTCCCTTATGTAAAATGCCATAGTGTTTAGTAGCACCTATGCACAACCTGTACACTTTAAATCACTCTCAGATAATTTGCCATACCTAATGCAGTGTAACATGATGTAAATTGCTAAGCTGTGTTGTTTTGAAAATAACCACAAAAAAAGGCTGTACATATTCAGTGTAGTTGCAGTTTTTTTTTATTTTTTAAAAATATTTTGATCTGTGGTTAGTTTGAATCCTTGGATGTGAAAGCTGTGGATAGGAGGGGCTGACTATATATATGGTCCTCGTGGACTTTTGTTTTTGAATTTTTTATTCTAATTTGTTATATATGACAGAGGAATGTATTACAATTCATATACACATATAGGGCACAATTTTTCCTATCTCTGGTTGTACACAAAGTATATTCACACTATTTGTGTCTTCATACATGTGCTTTGGATAATGATGTCCATCTCATTCCACCATCATTTCAAACCCCATCCCCCCTCCCTTCCCCTCCCACCCCTCTGCCCTATCTAGAGTTCGTCTATTCCTCCCATGTTCCCCCTCCCTACCTCACTATAAATCAGCCTCCTATATCAGAGTAAACATTTGGCATTTGTCTTTTGGGGTTTTTAATGGTTAATTTATGAGGGCGGAGACATGGACTACCGAATGCAGCCCTGGGAGGGAAAACATTCTGGAAGAAGTAAGAATTGTCTAGGTTGGTTTGTAGTGGGTGGGTGTATACAGGGGCCTTGGATAGGAAGGAGTGGGGAGAGGATGCTCTTGGCAGAGGGAACAACGTGTGCAAAAGCCCAGACGTGAGCACGTAGACCATTCGGACACATTTAGGTGCAAGGTAGCTGGAGACTAGCATAAGAAGTAATTGATGGGGAGAAGGAGAACTTTTTATGGGAGACTAAGACATAGGCACACACTAGTCTTGGCCTACACAAGGTCAGAATCATTGCTGTCAGTCTTCCACCTGCACATCTTGTCCCACTCTGGAGGGTCTTCAGGAGCAACAACCCACAGGGAGCTGTCCTCTCCCTGGCAGTTTTGCTATAGGACTCCCTTGAATGTAACTATCCTTTCTCTACTTGAGGATCCAGGGGCACCTGGGTCTGTGAGCAGTCACAGTTGCTCTGGCCATGATTGGGGAAGGAGCTGGGCACTGGAAATAGTAGGGGCATGTCTTTGGAATTCTTGAGCTGTTTGGGTTATGTCTATGGGGCCACTTTGGCCATGGGAGTGGGAAATGCTCCTTGGCAACTGAGAGTAGAAGATGAGGCTGTCACATCCTTAGGATTACACTTGAAACTGGAAAGGGGAAAGTGATGACATTTAATATCTGTGAGGGTGATTCACAGGGCAGGTAAGGAATCTTGGGAATCTCTCACAATATTTGAGGAGAGGACCCCAGGAAGAGACTGGATAACTGATAATTTAGGCACATGTGGAATACAATTCGCTGTAATTTGAATATTAAAGTCATCTTATAGCATGAAGTCATGCTGTCTTTCTTCCTGGCCTTCTAGAATTTTTGGAACTCATTCCCTTGTCTTCTCCCCACTTAGAGGCAATCTCATTTCAACAGTAGAAGTCTACAGTCTCTGGAAAGTTCTGTATATCTGCAAAACAAATTAGTCATGGAGAGAGGACTGGTCAGCCCGGACACTGAAATGTACCAAGGGCTGAGTCTTTTGTGACTTTCTTTTGGGACCCTGGTGACAAGACGACACCTCGTGGGTGAAAGTGGTGTATTTTTCCTGAAGGAAATGAGCGTTCCCGCTGCCAATCATCAGGGAAGTGATTAATCATGGAACAAAAGTGAGAAAGCTTCGTGTGCCAAGTTGGCCATGAAGGATGTGAAGTTACACTGCTTGTCACGGGCAGCGATGTTCTAATCGTGGAGGAGGGAAGTGGATCAAGACAGTCAAGTAGATGGGAAGAGAGGGGCAAGCAATCAACTGGTGCATCGTGAGAGGGTGGAGCCCAGAGAAGCTGAGGCAATCCTGACCTCCAGGGGAGAAGGCAAGACAGGACTGCAAAGACACAGCTGACACACAGCTCCTCAGTGTCCACGCTGCTGCGCAGGCCAGCCCTGGCAATCAGCTGATAAGCACTCAAGCATCTGTTCAGTAGACACCTGGTAGATTATTTGTTCCCAGAGTCATACCTTCACCAGTCATTTGGAATGACAGGGACAGCATCTCCTTATCTGGCTTCACTTGGGAAAGGAACAAAGCAGAAAGCAAATGGGGCTGGCTGGAAAAGCAGATCCTTTCTTCCTCCCTTCTCTAGGGAGCTGGGACCCCAGTTCAGAGAAGAGGGAGGTGTCTTACGCTTTCCGCTTTGCTGGAGAGTCCTGCTCTAAGCAAAAATGTCTCTCCATTCCTAGCTGCCTGGCATTCCCACATTGTTTCTATGGGCTCGGCCTTATGTTTCTATGACTCCTCTATAAAAACTCAAATATCTGCAAATAGATAGTACCCTAAAATGTTGTTGGCTCTTAATGTAGTGCTGGGAACTCGTTTAACCCTGAGTGTCCCCAAATGGGCAGTGTGTATGTACCCTTTGTGGTACGAGAGATGGTTGTAGGCAGCCCCCGCACTACGCAATTCAGTTTGCCTTTTTATTTGATATTGTCATTTGTTCGACCACTTTCTATTTGAGGCAAGTGGGCCTGCTGATGGATATTAGATATGAAATTTTAATTAAAAAAATTAGAAGAAAAATATTAAGCACACTACAAGACAGGTGTATTTTGACCCGGAAAATGCCATGGATGACTAATTTGAGAACACCAGTTTCACAGCACAGCTTATGTCTGGATAGATGGAAGGTTTCAGAATAGGGATGGGCAATGCAGAGGGAGGGTTTGCATGCACTTTTGGCACTGCCTAGGATCGGGGAGGGGTACATAGGAAGAGGACTAATTAATTCATCACAAGGACCAGGTGAACTAGAGGGGAAGCCCTCAGTCCTTGCTCTGACTCAGCTGTGACAAGCCACCAAGGTCCTAGGCACCCTTTGTTTCTTCCTCTCAGATAAGCAAGAGCCCTGCACTGGAGTATTCCCCAAAAGCTTTGAAATGCAACCAAAAGTGCTCATAGGGTGCCTTGACCTCAGCCATGGCCTGGGAAGGCACATGATCTGTCTATGCTGATCTTAGCAGATAGAGATTCTGCTTTTTGAGGGTGTGATCTTCTTGGGGAGCAGCTCATGGTTTCTGAACACCTTTCCTATTTCTGGGTGGTCAGCTGCATGTGTAGAGACACTGACCAATCTGTCTTGCTCCCCATGGTCTCCCCAAGACTATGGGCAGCAGTCAGAGCCCAGCACATATTTTCTGAATGAATGAACCAATGTATGAGTGTTTGTTGAACTGAGCCTGAGATGGATGACCTTGTAGCATTATTTCACCTGAGTCTCCATGTTTTTGCTTGAAGAGTAAAACCACATTGTCAGCTGTCACAAGTCTCAGTTGGTCTGCCTTATAAAGCCATTTTGAGAACAAATAAACAATACTGATCATGATAATTTGCTTTTTTAGGGGGTGCTTTCTATATGCCGGGTTTTGTGCCAAGAATTTTCGGTGCATTAATCTGTCCCAAGATCCCTAAGAGGGAGGCCACCTCTTTGGGGGCAACCACAACATTTGCAGGGCTCAGTGCAAAATGAAATGTAAGACTCTTTGTGCAGAAAGTCTTACAAAGATGGCAACAACAGAGTGCTAAATGACATGTGAAGCCCTTCTGAGTGTGGGCTCCTCTGCAGCTGCAGCTGCAGCTGCAGATGTCACATGTCACATGAAGCCAGCTCTGACTATGGTTCCCTACTTGCAAATTATTTAACTGAGGCATGAAGTTCATACTCCTACAAGGTCACTGGCAACTAAGAGGCCCAGGTAGTTAGCCAGGCACAGTGCAGCATGCCTGTAATCCCAGCAATTTGGGAGGCTGAGGCAGAAGAATTACTAGTTTGAGGCCAGCCTCAGGCACTTAGCAAGGCCCTAACTCACTTAGTGAGACACTGTCTGGGGACAAAAAAGAAAGAAAGAAAGAAAAAAAAAAAAAGGCTAGGGATGTAACTTAATACCTTTACAGGGAGATGAACCATGCATACATAAAAAGTGCTGCATAATCATAAAGTGGTGTTATTATTTTTATTTTACCAAGGGTGATGGACAAAAAAGAAGCAATTGCTATTTTCTCTCTGAAGCTTTAGTTGCTACCAGCAGGCTGGGCCTGGGGTGGTTCTTCATTCTTATACAAGGCACTCACTCCTGCCCTCTCTCCCGTCCTCATTTAGGGATCATAAATATGACGACAGGTACTGATTGGTTCAGGGCCATCAACATGAGTTTACAAAAGGGGGAGGTCATGCCTAATCAGCATGATTAATATGGCCCATGAAGTGTCTCCGAGCTGCGTGCAGGAAGACAGGAGTCAGAATCTGCCTGGGTGCTGAGGAGGCTCTTGTTGCACAGAAGGCAGGCAAAGCAGTGGAGATGGAATGGGAACTGGTGGTGAGATACTGATCAAGAGTGCAAAACGAGTTTGAGTTTGTTAAAGGTGGCTTCAAGTCTAGGAGATGAGCAGTCCTGATTTACTGGAGAATTCTTTAGAAGCTCTCACCCTGCCAATTACCTGAGGAATGCAGCCTGGTCCCGGAACTCTCCCAAAGGCTTTGTTTTTGTGGGGATCCCTGGTCCCTCACTTTGGTTTGGGATATTGAATTCCTAATGCACTTACAGCTGATTTAAAAACCTACCTACACAAGATGCACAAGACCTCTTTTAAATTCTTGCAGCGAAAAAAAAAAACAACTGCTTTAACCCAAATTAAGGCTATAGAGGTTTAATATAGCAACTCAATGGAGCCAACCCTACAGGCAAGTGGTGTGCTTTAGGATGCTCCAATCCTGCCCATTGGTTTGTAGGGATCAAAGGTTATCCTGAGGACAGAGGAGGGCACATGAGCTGACTGCTGATCTTAGCAGAAAGAGACTCTGATTGAAATGGGCATCTGCACCTAGACCCAGAGCCAGCCAACTTTCTTCCACAAAGGACCAGATAACTTTAGGCTTTGCAGGCCATGAAGCCTCTGTTGCAACCACTTGACTCTCCAGTAACAGTGTGAAGAAGGCCAGGATGATATGTAAATGAATGAGGAATCCTGCATCCCAATTGGATGGGTTGATTTGGCCCGTGGGCCACAGTTGCCAAGCCTTGGTCTAGACTATCTTTCTGTAGTTCTCAAATTTGAATGTACCTGGAGGATTGGTGAGGATGGGTTTAAAGGGTCAACTGTGGTCTAAATGGTCTTGGAAAGATGAATTTTATTAATGTAATTTTATAAAGACTTTGTATCCAACCCTGGCCTAACATGTTGTGTGATTTTTTTTTTAAATTACTGAGAATATCAAATTTGCAAAAAAGGGGAATTTGGTACTGGAGAGGTCAGGTAACTTGGGAATCATAGAGCTAGGATTTGAACTCTTGTCAGTGTGTTTTTAGAACTTCTTCTCACAAAACATCTAGAATTGACTGGTATAGAAATATTTTAACATAGTGCTCAGTTAGGCACTGGATAGAGACTTTTTGGTGATTTTCATGATGTGATGAGGAGGAAGGAATAGGAACTGTGTTTACTAAGGGAGGGTACAAGAGGCAATAGCAGTGTCCAGACTCCAATTAATTCCTCTCCACCCTCCGCCTCTTTCCCACTTCCCTGCAATATAAATCCTTTAAAATATAATGATGTGTTCAGTGGACCTAGGCATTTTTATTAGATGTCAGGATAATATTTGGCCAAAGTCATGGGACTCACATTTCTTGACAAGGTATGATGTCACTTAAAAGTTCATGTTCTTGACATTGTTTCAAAAGTCCTGTTAAAAAAAGCCAAATATGTTTTTATGGGCTCTCATGGCAAGGAAGCAGCCATGGTAATGCATGGTCATATCAATTAGAAGTGGATTAATTAAGCAATAAGACAGGAGCAGCAGTGCATTTCAGAGAGGTATTGCACGGCTCATAGAGTGTCACTGAGGCATCCAGCCAAGAGTCGGGTGACTTCCACTGGCCAAAGCATTTCAGCCATCCAAGACGTGTATTGCTCTCCCAGAAACTGTACCCGTTGCCATCCATTTCCACCGTGAGAAATAAAAAGACCCTCTTATTAACTAGGTGTTATTAGGCACGGGCAAATTGACAGCCATTTCATTATTTCATAATTATGATTAATGGCCTTCCCAATGAAGTCATCGTCCGCTATCCCAAAGCCAATTGGTCCCTTTTGGGACAGTGTCACCAAGTCATGGTTAATGTTCCTGGAAGCATGGAACACATCGAGTTTCACAAACCCTGGGGAGGGAGGGCAAATCCTAATTGCCTTTGGAGACCATTTGCACGGGAAGCTGGCCTCTTCGTAGGAAAGCAATCTCTGAAGAGACCACGGAGGTGGGGGGTTGTGGGGGGGGGTGCGGGGGACGGGGAGGACAGTGCATGAGCGTGGAGTGAGGAGGAGCAGCTGCAGCAAGAGGTGGGTGGTAACTGCCGAGAGCATGCAAACCATACTTTGCTCTCGCTGAACACATTTGCATAGATTTTTCATCCGAGTTCCTTAATAATCCTTTGAAGTGAGTATTGCTTCATGACTATGAATGTTAAAACAGATTCAGAGAGGTTAGGCAATGGGCTGAGGTCACAGAACTATGATATGGCAAAGTTGGCATTCCAACCTAGGACTTTAGACTAAGGGAGTCAACCTTAGAATACTGGGTGAAAAAGATCTACCCATCTGATTAATGGGTAACCACTGTTCACTTTTTTTTTTCCCCTGTTTGGGCATTCCAGAAATGCAAAGATGAATAATCAGGTTATAGATAGTGTTATGATATGAGTTGTGTCCTTCCAAGATGCATATGTTGAAGTCCTAATTCAGGGCCTTTTGAACATATGATTAAAGTAAAATGAGTTTGTATATGACTGGTGTTCTTAAAAGGAGATTAGGATACAGACTCATACAGAGAAAAGATCATATGAACAGAGAAAAGACATCTGTCCTCCAAGGAGGTGATTGCTGCCACCTTGATCCTAGACTTGTAGCCTCTAGAACTGTGAGAAGTAAATTTTCTGTTGTTTGAACCACTGAGACAGTGGTATTTTGTTACTGCAGCTGTAGCAAACTAATACTGACAGAGAGTAATACAACCCAAAGTAAAATATGACCAGAACTAGAAGGAAAGGGCAGATAATATAGAGAAAATAAAAACCAATTTTTGCTTGGACATTCTGGTAGTATGTAACTCAATGTTAAATGTCAATACTCCTTGATCCAGGTTTCTCATGTTTATAATTTTGTCCTAAATAGTAAGATAAGTTTGTTTAGATGTATTTAAGGCAGTGATGAATCTAGGACCAAAGAAAACTGAAAACTATCAACTTTCCATTGGTAGAGGATTTGCTTAAGAAAATATGGCACATTGATCCTATGGAATATAATGAGTCACCAGACAAGGACAAAGTAGATCCATTAGTATTGATAAGAAAAAGATCTACAGTATGTTAAGAAAGAAAAGATGATCATATTGGAGGATTCCATTTATCTGTACTTACATCTGTAGAGTACCTGCAAATTGTTTTTAGTAACTTCTCTGGCTCTGCGTCCATATAGGGGGACATTGACTTTCTACTCACTTGGGTTTGGGGAAAATATGAGCCCTGACAAGACATCTCTTTAAACCTTCTCCTTCATGTTCTAGAGAGGAATACATAAGCATGTGAAAAAATAAAGCAAAAATAATCAACATGGAGTGCTAAGTGCTTTGCACAAAATAACTCATTTAATCCTCTAATAGGCTCCAAGAGGGTACTAATATGAGTCTCAATTTACAGATAGGGAGACGAAGTCAAGCCCCAAGAGGACACGTGTATCAAGTTTGCCCAGCCAGCAAGTGACTGAGCTGAGATTTGAATCCAGGTAATCTGGTTTCAGAACTTGTTACAATAGTTAAGAAAATGCATACTCTTTAAAGGAATTTTATTATTCTGTGAGCATTTATTTTGGGTGCACAATAAAGGTGGTAGTGCTGGTATAATGATAATGACAGCATTTATGGGTCATCGATTTATGCCAGACAATTTTTCTTTTGCATCATTGAATCTTAAAAACAATCCTAAAAAGTAATATTATTAATATTCCCACTTTTTTTTTTCAAATGAGAAAGCCAAGGCTCAGAGATATTAAGTAACTTACCAAAGGTGACATAACTGGTTAGAAATAAAATTGGAACACAGAACCAGGCCTGATTCGTTACCTCTAAGCTCTATGGGCTCCTGAGGAGCTAGACAGCTTCAGTCACACCCGCTTTGCCCACCCTCAGGATTTGGAGTGGGCGGAAACCAGGTTACCATACATCAGCGACAGCTTGAAGGCTGAATCAGTGGCAGCTCTCAGCTTTTCTTAGAGCTGCTGGCTTCTCCCTGCTTTCTGGGTCATGCAACTCTCAGATCTGGTCCCCCAGACAGGTACCTTGCAGGAAAAAAGGGGCAGGGATGTTTCAGCAGAAACCAGCCTAGACCAGTGACTGACAATCAGAAGTGCCTGGGAAGCTCCAGGCCTCTGGAACATCTGAAGTGGCCAGTAATCGCTGATGGCTCTGTAATCGCTGAGATGGACTTTTGCACTGGCCTGGTGGGTTGGAAGCTGGGAGTCCAATTTAAGTTGATTGAAATAAATAAAGAAAAATCTCATTTCTCAGCATGCCAGCATTTGGTGGACTGAGATTTGACCTGTCATGCAGTTGCCATTTCCAGAATGCTATTTTCATTTCCCTTCTCCTGGGCTTTGTTTGTGCTGTTGCCTCCACAGAGCTGCCCTCTGGGTCTATTCTACTTTCCAAGTCCGAAATATTCTTCTTAGATGCTGCTCAATCTCAAGAGTCCTACTTCCCCCTTCTTATTCTTTCATCCTCAAACTTCTGGGTCTCTTGGCTATAGCTTTTACCACCCTCTAACTTAGAGCATCATGGTGTGGGTGAGGGATTCTATCTCCCCACTTTCCAACACACCAATGTGACCTCAGGAGGACAGGGGAGTCATTCAGTCCTTGTGTCTGCATCCACCACATTCCCTTCATTGTGATTTGTGTCTGCCTGGTGCTTAAAATACATGCAATGATTTTTAAAATGAAGGGTGACCCTTCTTAGAGTCTGCTGGCAGTTCATTTTCCCTTCCTACCTCAATCCCTGGACTTATTTTCTTGTTACTAATAGCAAGAAGGCACTTACTCTGTGCCACCATGGTGCCAGGTGCCTCAATGCATGCTCTTGCTCCTCAGGGCTGCCTTGGAGATAGAGATCATCATGCTCATTTTATAAATGAGAGAACCGAGGCTGGCATATAGGAGGCAATTGATAAAATGTGTGCACAATAAATGGTGCATTTTGCAAGATCACATTCTAGAATGTTATAGAACTGGATAAGCTTAGCTTTCACCTCTGTGCTTTCTTGCAGGGCTGTCTATATAATCTGTGAGACCCAATGCAAAATAAAAACCTGGGGTCCCTTTTAATCTATTAAGAATCTCAAGCTGGCCAACAGAACATTAAACAAATACAAGGGCTTTTAAGCTTGAGGCCCTGGCTGACTGCACAAGTCACATGTCCATATCCATTTTAGCTAGCCCTGAATCTTCAGTCACCATCATCCCTCTCTCCTTGTGAAACTGGGCCTAGGCTCTCTTGGCCACCTAGTTTGCCTCTTTCAGCACTTCTAGAATATGTCACTTGTTTAATTTCCAGTCCTCTGAATCTGCTGCGACCCTTTGTGTTCTAAGTATAGGTGTAGTAATTTCCCCTTATCTGCAGGAGATAGGTTCTAAGACTCCTGGAGATGCTTGAAACCTCAGCTAGTACTGAATCCTGTGTATACTACTTTTTTTTCTATAACTATACAGTTATAATAAAGTTTAATTTATAAATTAGGGACAGTAAGAGATTAACAATAACTAATAGGAAAATAGAACAATTATAACAATATACTGTAATAAAAGTTACATGAATGTGGTCTCTCTCAAAATATCTTATTGTACCGAATTCACCTATCATTTGAGATGATATAAATGCAGTGATGAGATGAAATGAGGTGAATGATGTGGGCATTATGATGTGTTAGATTACCACATTAGGGTTACCTGGACAGGCACTGCATGTGATACCCAGATAATCAACCTAATAACTAAAATGTCTAGTAAGTGACTAATGGGAGGGTAGCATAGACAGTGTGGATACATTCTGGGTGGGATAGAATTGAACAGTGTGAGATTTCATCATACTACTTAGGATGGTGTGCAGCTTATGAATTATTTTATTTCTGAAATTTTCCACTTAATATTTTTGGATCATGATTGACTTTTGGTAACTGAAACTATGGAAAGTGAAATTCAGGGGTTACTACATTACTTGAAGGATGGGAAGAATTATAAAGGAAGTGTATGCTGTTGGTTTGAGGTGGGATATAGATGGTAGAATCAAATGTGGGCTTGTGTGAACATGGGGTTCTCACAGATGCCAATGGTAAAGTTAAGTTTGATTGAAGATATTTTGGATAAAGAATGACTTACTATAAGAATCAAATTGCTGTCTGACTTTGGATTAGTAGATTGAGAAGGGCCATCATTCTAATGCTCAATTGTAGTTTCTCCGTATCGGCATTTAGTTAAAGCCAAGTACTGTACCAAGACTTTTCTGTACTTTTTAAAAAATTTAATTCTCATAAAAATTCTCTGGGACAAATAATATTAATGTACTCTATTCACAGGAGAGTAGAGTGAGTCTAAAGTCCTTGAAAGACATGCCTAAGCTTGTATGTGCCCAAGCTGGGTGCCTTTATCAGTTTTCATTTTCTATAATTGCATACCACAGACTGGGTACTTTATAAAGAATAAAGGTTAGCTCCCAGTTCTGAAGGATGTATTTGACAAAGCCCTTCTTGCTGGTGGGACTATGTAGAGTCATGAAGTAGTATAAGTACCATAATGTGGTAATTAATCCTAGCTCAGGACTCTTCTTTTCTTCTAAACTTTAGTCCCTTTGGGTTAGGGCCCTAGATTTATGAATTAACTCAATACCACATTCATATTGTTTTTACCCCTTGATACCTTGCAATGAAGATTTAATTTCAACATGAGTTTTGGTGGCAACATTCAAACCATAGCACCGGGGTTTGGCTCAGCTCGTTGTGCTCAATTCCAAAGCCTCTCCTCTTGTATATACTTTTATCCTCTCTTTCTTTCACATCCTTCGGGTAGAGTGCTTGTAGAAAGCAGAATTTTGATGAGGAAAATGTTGAGACGGTGGCTACTGATGAGAATTGTCTATTTTCCCCTCCTCTTGCTCCCCGTAGGCCTCAGGGAACTCTAAATAGCTCCTTTCCCACCTCCCCTAATGAGCTAGTTTAAAATAGCTTCTCCTATGAGGCAAAATGGCTCTCGGTCCTGGGGCTCGTGGTGGGGGAAGTTATCTAATCCTGTGAGAAAGTGATTCCTGCCTTGCTGTTTTGTCAGAGAGGTGATACCTGGGTCCAAAGCTGAGTAATTAAAAACCCTCTTAACACCACTTGAAATCAAGTGCCTCATATGCAGCATGCTGTCTTCTATCCTCTGGGCTTGGGGTAATGATTGTCTTTAATACCAGTCTCAATTGTACTTTGAATCTCATGAGAAGTAAATAGAATGACAATGAGAAAATCTTTTAAAAAATAGCAACATCACAAACCTACCAAAAAAAAAAAAAAAAACGCCCATAGTATTTCCCATAATTTTGTACCTAATCTGATATTATGTGAACTTACAATAAAATAAACCCTAAACCCAAAATAACATGCACCATCTTGGATAGTAGTTTGGTTTCAAGTCATCATCCCCCCCTTTTTTTTTCTATGTATAACAAAATCTCACATTTACTAAAATAGCTTACAGTTAATTACATTTCATTGGGAATTCATATTGACTTTATGTGTTTACACTAGCAAGTTATCATGAATTTAGCACACCTGAGTAGTAATTTGCCTTTTTGGAGCATTGTAGAGTCTTCCTGAGTTACTCCAGATGGGCCTCCTTTCTCCTAGAGGTAGGGTGATGATGCAGGCAGGGATTGGGGCTGGGGCTGGGAGGTGAAGTTCACTCTTTTTTTAGGTTCTTCCATTTTTTTACCAGCTACTTTTGAGCAGACCACTCCATGGTGAGTCTGTCCATGAATGATAATTTTTCCCCTAAATTCCTTCTTTTTCTTTCCCCTGCTCATGTCAAAAATCATCATTATCATCATCATCATCATCATCAATCACTATTAGTAGTAGCAGCAGCAGCAGCAGCAAATTGAGTATTTTTGCTAATAGCCAAACACAGTGCTAAACACCTTACATGTATTTTACTTATAATATCTTGTCCCTGCAATCAAATATCCTGAGAAAAACAATGTGAGGAGAAAAATTTTATTTTGGTGCACAGTTTTGGAGATCTGAGCTCAGTCCAGAGATAGTTGACTCCATCATTTTGGGCCCAAGGTGAGGCAGAACATCATGGTAGAAGAGCATGGTGGAGGAAAGAAGCAGCTCAGGACATGGTAACAGGAAGCAGAGAGTGAGACAGTAAGAGAGCAGGGGAGAGAGAGGAGGAGAAGGGGAGAACTCTGCATACCCCTAATGACCCACTTTCTCTAGCCACTCCCCACCTGCCTACTGTTATCACGCAGTTAATCCTTATCAATGTATTAATCCATTGCTTAGATTACACCTCTCATAATCTAATCATTTCACTTCTGAACATTCTTGTGTTATCTCACATATAAGTTTTGGGGGGACACCACATATTCAAAGCATAACAATATCTCCTCTAGGTTTTGCAACACCCTGTGAAGTAGGTATGATCTCTATTTTATAGGTGTGGAAACTGAAGCTATGAGAGGTCAAGGAACTTGCTTCAGGTCATATAGCTGGTAAGTGACAGACTTGTGAACCCGAATTCCAGCTCCAAGGTGTGCTCTCAGAACCACTGTGGTATACTCCTTCCAAAGAGGCAGCCTGGAGGAAATAGGTTCATGTTTAAGGAATGAAATCATGGGTAGCTCCACATTTTAGTCAACGTTTTTGTTGCTGTGACCAAAGACCTGACGAGAACAACTTAGAGGAGGAAAAATTGACTTTGGCTCACGGTTTCAGAGGTTTTGTCCATGGTTGGCCGACTCCATTGCTTTGGGCTTAAAGGAGGCAGACATCATGGCGGAAGAGTGTGGCAGAGGAAAGGTACTGAGTTCATGATGGCCAAGAAGCTGAGGGAGAGCCTCATTCACCTCGGACAAAATATAAACCCCAAAGGCACACCCCTAGTGACCTTCTTTCTCCAGCCACACCCTACCTTCCTACAGCTACCCCCAGTTAATCCATTCAAGTAGATCAACTCACCAATTAGGTTACAGCTCTCACAATCTAATCATTCATCTCTACACATTCTTGCACTGTCTCAGACATGAGTTTTTGGGGGACACCTCATATCCAAGCCACAACACTCCAGCTCTTTAGTTGTGTAAATTCACACTGTGTCCCAAACCTTGGTGATCAGATAATGTCTTGAACAGACACTTCCTAAAGAAGATCCACTCTGGATAAAATAGGAAATTTTTCATCAGCAAGGGCTTGGAACAATGAGGGGTGGTGCCTGCCTACAGTGAAATATACTCTAACTGCTGAAAAGAGGGTCGAAACCAAGGTGGATGGAAGAGGGACAATGAGACAGGTTAAAGAACTTATCTCAGGTCATACTCTGGCTCCTAGTGCTGATTCTCAGACCTCCTCCCTAGAATACCAAGCAGGCTTCATGCGTCATATGTTGGGAGCCAGCACTCCACTGCTCCCTTCACTGTGATCAATACCAGAATCTCACAAGGCTAGTAGGAAAGGAACGACTTGGCCTCAGCTAAATCTGGGTTTGAATTTTGAGCTGGCAAAATTTCATGGCTTTCCACAACATTTTAGTTCATTTTTTCTGTTGCTATAACTGAATGCCACAGACCAGGACATTTATAAATAGAAGTTTATTTGGGTCCTGGTTCTGGAGGCTGGGAAGTCCAAGAGCAGGCACTAGCATCTGGTGAGGACCTGTGTACTGTGAAATAACATGGTGAAGGGCAAAGTGGGTGCATGTGAGACAGAAAAGAAGGCCAACCTTATCCATCCATTGAGAGCCCACTCCTGTGATGCTGCCATTAATCCATTCATGAGGGCAGAGCCTCCATGACCTAATTAACCTTTTCAGTCCTAACTCTTAATATCATCACAATGGCAATTAAATTTCAACCTGAATTTTGGAGGGGCCATTCAAACCTCAGCCCACACCCTCCCAACATGGCTCTAGAGCAGAAGTAGTGGCCAAGCTCCCTCTTCCTCCTGTGGTTGGCACAGAGTAGCAGGAAGAAGCTTGGGTTCCTGACAGCCAGAAAGAGAGCACCGGACTACAAAAACTGTGGAGTTGCAGACAGGAGAGGACACAGCTGTGACCACCAGGAATCATCAGATCAGCACCACATGGTGGCTTCTTGGGGGATGTCACATGCCTAAGTGCCTGTCTCTCCCCTTTCCACTAATGACTTGGCTCTAGATAGGTACCCAGATCTAAGGCAGCTGGGGGAAAAAAGAAAACAATCTTCAACTCCTCAAACAGGGTCCTGCTAAAAAAATGGATTCAGTTATAGAAAATTAACACTAAGTTCCTTGTAACCATGATTTAGTGGGTCTGAGATTCAAAGTCATCTCGATGATTATGTTTCCAAAATGATTTCCTGTTCTTTTTTTTTTTTTTTTCCTTAAGCAGGAAGACTCTTGTTCCTTGTATTCTTAACCCTGGGTGCGCCTAACCTTTTTTAAAATTTGTTCATTTGGTAAGATTCTTGGGCTAAGTTTACCGTAAAAAGAATCCAATTGCCTCTTGCCATTTCTGCAACAGGTTGGATGACAAACTGTCCCACCCTGTGGAAGACAGCTTCAGAATTAAGAAACAGCAGTGGCTGATGATCCCAAGGATGTTAAATGGCTTTATTAATCATAACCACAGACTAAAGGCTGTGTGTTTTCTCCAGGAGCAGAGTGAGAGATTGCCTTGTCTTCTGCCTCTCCCACTGTATAATCAAGGCATCAAGCTAAATTAAAGGAAATGCCATCTTCCCGTGACAGCAGGTGCAAAATTACCTCTAATTATGAATTTGCTAGGTACAACAGTAACTCTGCGTGAATTATAACATTGCATTCATTAAAACAACCATTTAGGGTCTTGCTCACCTAGACATGCATACAGAGTCTCAGAATCTAGTGAGCTCATCTCAACTCATCCACTGGATTCTTGGAGAGCTGTACTGATTTGACAATTTGTGACCCAAACCTTTGTTCAAAGTTGGAGTCTCAGGGCTGGGGATATGGCTCAAGCGGTAGTGCGCTCGCCTAGCATGCGTGTGGCCCGGGTTCGATCCTCAGCATCACATACAAACAAAAACTAAAAAATAATAAATATTAAAATTCTCTTTCTCTCTCTCTCAAAAAAAAAAAAAAAAAGTTGGAGTCTCAGAGGAAGGAATGCTGAGTCTCAGTCCTAGATTTACTA
Source organism: Callospermophilus lateralis (assembly GCF_048772815.1). Classification (NCBI taxonomy): domain Eukaryota; kingdom Metazoa; phylum Chordata; class Mammalia; order Rodentia; family Sciuridae; genus Callospermophilus; species Callospermophilus lateralis. The sequence continues at coordinate 37,012,278 of NC_135322.1, read as the reverse complement.
TAGATGTGGTACGTAACTTGAAAGAAGTCAGTGAACCTTTTCAGAACTCAGTTTCTTCATCTGTAAAAGGGAAGAGCAGAATTGTGCATTCTTTAAGGAAGTGCATCTCAAACTTTGATGTGCTGCTTAAAGTATGAGCCAAAGTCCAGAAGCAACAACATCTTCCAAAAGCTTTTAGAAATGCAGAATCTCAGTCCCTATTCCAGACCTACTTGTTTCAACTATAATGTACATATCTATCATCTGGGAATCATTTTAAAATGCAGATTCTGATTCAGTAGATTTGGAGTGGGCCCCGGGATTCTGCATTCCAACAAGCTTCTGGGAGAGGCTGCGGCTGCCTCTCCACCCACTACACTTGGAGTAGCAAGGTTCTAAGTATTGGACACTTCCTTTGTGCTATGCATTGTGCATGAATTGTCTCATTTAATCATAAGAATGATGCCGAAGGGAGACTGTTAATAACATACACATTTTATAGATAATAAAGACAAGGATAGTGGATACAGCCAAGTAGCCCACATGGAGGGTGGAGTTAGTATTTGAACCAAGATCATCAGACTTTGCTTCTCATATGGTTCCTCTGTTGCCTTCCAAATAAGGTAGCTTTTGCAAAACTTATTTCTTTACTCTTCTAAGTAAGGTTGTTGCTATTGATTTTCTATGGAGAAGGAAGATATTGACGTAATCAGTTAATGTGACACTTGTTCTATCTCATTATTTTCTAAGATTGTGTGATATTAGGTGCAAAGAACATAATTTTCCCCCACCCCAAATTCATATGTTGAAATCCATATGTTGAAACCCCTAGATGACTATTAGGAGATGGGACCATTGAGAGGTAATTATGTCATAAGGTTGGACCCCTCCTGAAAGAGATTTATGCCCTTGTGACCAAGAGGTCCCAGAGACCCAGAGCTATCTTGCTACATTGACTATGTCTGGATGCAGCAGAAGTTGTCAGTGTGCAACACTGAACAAGGTTCTCAATAGAACTTGCCCATGCTGTACTACAGAGACACAGCCACATCAATGATTATAGAAGCACAATTCACAATAGCTAAACTGTGGAACCAACCCAGATGCCCTTCAGTAGATGAATGGATAGGGAAACTGTGTCTATATACACCATGGAACATTACTCAGTATTAAAAGAGAATAAAATCATGGCATTTGCAGATAAATGGATGGAACTGGAGAATATAATGCTAAGTGAAGTAAGCCAATCCCCCAAAACCAAAAGCCAAATGTTTTCTTTGATATGAGGAAGCTGACTAATAATGATGATGGGGCCAAGCATGGGAGGAATGGAGGAACTTTAGATAGGGCAAAGGGGAGGAAGGGGAAGGGAGGGAGCAAAGGGGTAGGAATGATGGTGGAATTAATTAGACATCATTACCCTAAGTACATGTTTGAAGACACGAGTGGTGTGAAAGTACAAATCAGTGACTTGCAAAATTGTGCTCTATATGTGTAATATGAAATGAATTGCATTCTGCCATCATGTATAACAAATTAGAATAAATAAATAATTAAAATTTTTTTAAAAAAAGAACTTGGCCATGCTGGCAAGTGACTGGATATAGTGTGTGACTTGAACAAAATCAGTGAACTTTGACAGGGCTCAGTTAGACTTCCAACTGCCAGAACTGTGAGTAATAATCTCTATTGTTTATAAGCCACTTAATTTATGGTGTTTTGTAATAGCAGCCTAAATGGATGAAGGTAAGTATTGAGAGCCACAGCAGAAGCAGCCCCAGCAAACTTCCAGCTGATTGGCTCACCGGGGCCCCAGCAAACTTCTAGCTGATTGGTTCCTCTGCGGTGACGCTCATTGGGCTGTTTCCCTGCCTTTCAGACCACAGAACTGCTCATTGGGGGACTCTTTTGGCTCTGCCCACGTGACCCAGCCAATCGGCCTCAAGAGCCGGAAGAGGTTCGCCTGAGAGGCTCTGTGGAAGAGCCGGTGGTGGCAGTTGGGCTCTGAGGGAATTCCTGGAGAGCTTGCATGGTACAGCGTGCATTGTAAAAATAAAGTTCGTTCCTGCTTGACAAGTGGCTCGTGAATTGTGCCCAGCCAGACTGCGGCAGGTAAAGATTTTAATTATATATTTCCCTAGGAAAGGACATTTTGAAGAGTTCCTTTTTTTTCCCCATTATAAACAACAAGCACACTTGTACATTGTGACTGTGGGACAGATTCCTAGAAGTCCCATGGCTGAACCAAAGGCTATGCATCTTTACATTTGGATAAATTCTACCATCTCGCCTACAGTCATTGGGGCTCATGGTTTGGAAGTGGTAAAGCTTCTCATTGAAAGGCAACATTTAAAATTTGAATCCTCAATTTCTTTGATCAAAAATTCTTACCCAATACTTTCAACTAGCAGAATTATTACCTGTGAAGGTAGAGTCTCCTTGTGGTTGTTCATGGTTGTGAAATTAGTTATTCCATTGGGAAACAGTAATATGTCTTTTACAAGTTGAAAAAATAAAAAAAAAAAATTTTATAAATCTGGAATATCTTGAACTTATATTCACTGAGCTGGATTTCTGAAAAGACAAACCTCATATTTGGGAAAATGGAATTGCTTGGTTTCCCTGTTTACTTCACATAATTAGCCTAATCCTCAAAAGACCCTGTCTAGGGCAGCTAAAACTTCAGGAAAAAAAACGCATGAAGGCTCATTTTGATGAGATGACTGAACTCCAAATGGTTGTTTGGGGAGCCCACTTAGACTTCTGGCTGAAAGTCAAGATGTTATACATTTGCCTACATATTTAATACTATGCTCAAGTTCCCAAGCCTTCTTTGATGGATTTTTTTATTTGTGAGTCTGGGTATTTCTTCCTCCTATAAATGGTTATTTCCCTACACAGATACACGTGGGAGAATATTTAATTAGAATTGAAAATGTTTTGAGCATGTTAAGTACAATCTAAGTGGTAAGTATCATGATCTTTAAATGCTACAATAAGCATTATAATACATGTCTAATTCACTGATGAGCACTTGGCATGTCTTTGACAAATTCTTAATAAATTGCTCAAAAGAGCCCTTTAGAAAGTGTCATTTCACACTATATAACTCTACCTCTGATATTTCTCAACCTTGTCTATCTGCAGAAATGGGAAATTCTCTTGAACATTTTTCTTAACTGATTCTGATTTATGGGCTTTGGTGGAAACTCCCAGGGACTTGTTGCAATATACTGTAAATGAAATCTGCTAGCTACACAATTTGAAAAGTGAAGGTTGCAGTCTCCAAGTTTTCAAAAGCAGCCCACTTCACCTAGACAATGAATTATGGGATCCATAAGTACATAGAAAGCCTGAATCCTGTACTTGGTATGTATCTTCAAGGGAAAAGTTGCATGAATCTTACTAAGATTATCCACCGCCCAGATGTCATCTGGAGGGTATTAAGGGAAGATTTGTAGCAATTTAGTTGATTGTTAGTGTTAAGAGCAGCAATTCCTTAGCATCAAAGTACTCAATAAATTCTGCCTAAGCCCAGATCTCAAACTATGCAATTAAATTTGGGTGTAAATAAAAGATATTTTGGAAATTAGCTAATTTTTTAAAAGGCATTAATTTAAGGAAGTCTGTGGCTACAGAGTAACTCTTAAATTACTTGAAAGTGGAAAAGAATAACATGGGGTTTGGCAGGATCATTTATTTATTTTCTGTTATGTGCTCCAAGCTAGATGTTCTTACTGCAAGTTTTGATAGTATTTAATCTCACTCTTCTGTATCTGCATTACAATATGTGAAAAGATTAAAGATAATTATACTGAAAAGTAAGTGAAGCTCAAAGATGTTAGCCTGGTTCACTGACTTCCAAAAAGTAACCTTTTTATTTTGAAATGATTTTAGATTTACGGAAAATTTACAAAGATAATATGAAGAGTTCCCGTATATTTGTTACCCTTCCCCCTAATGTCTAGATCTTACATAACCATGGTGTAATTGAGAAGTGAACGTTGGTACATTACTGTTAATAAACTCCAGAGTTTAATCAGATTCTATCTATCTATCTATCTATCTATCTATCATCATCCATCTATCTATCTTCATCTTTCACTAATGCCTTTTTCCTGATCTAGGATTGTATTTTAAGGTACCACATTACCTCAAGTTGTTTTGTCCCCTTAGTTTTTACTAGTCTGTGACAGTTCTTAATTTTTGTTTTTTCATGATCTTGACGGTTGTGAGGTGTGTCAGTGAGGTATTTGTAGAATATTCCTCAATTTGTGTTAATCTTTTTTTTTTTTTTTTTTTTGGTGGGTGGGGTGGGGTAGAGGGATTGAACTCAGGGGCACTTGACCCCTGAGCCACATCTCCAGCCCTATTTTGTATTTAATTTAGAGACAGGGTCTTGCTGAGTTGCTTAGTGCCTCGCTTTCGCTGAGGCTGACTTTGGACTTGGGATCCTTCTGCCTCAGCCTCCGAAGCCACTGGGATTACAGGTATGTGCCATGGCACCTGGCAATTGGGGTTAATCTTGATTTTTTTTTTTTCTCTCATGATTAGACTTGAGGTTTTGGGGAAAAACACTACAAAGTTAAAGTGCTCTTCTCATCATATCAATCCTATTATACAATCCTGCTTTCAACATAATATCACCAGCAACATCAAACCTTGATCTCCAGGTTTCTGGAGCCACAATTCAGATCCCTGGAAGAGCATTTGACACTAGATTAGTGATGTCTGCCATGAGCATAGAGGTAAATAATAGTGATTCCCATAGCAAATAATCTCCATCCCTGACTTTTCCATAAGACCATCACTTTTTGTACATGAAGAAACAGATTTATGTCATTATATTGGTGACTCTGTCATTATACTGTAAGCATTCAAAAAGACAAATATTTATTGAGCACCTGTAATCTGCAAGAGACATAATTGTATTTCTCACTTATTAGAAAATAATAGGGCTTAAGGTGAGACTTAAGAAATAATCCAATTTCTTCATTATCTTTTTAACTGAAAAAAAATTAAGAATGCCAAGGAGGAAGAGGACAAGCACACCAGACACCTAGAAAGTTGAAATTATTGCTTAAAGAATAATACCACCTTCTGACTGCTTTAATATCCTGAATCCTGTTTATTACGGTATATACATATGTCACTGGGCTAAAGTACCTGTGGAGTACTGCCCCCGCAGGAGACCATGGAAATGAGCATTTTTCAATGTGTAAGAGAATCATGTGGTCAAACATTTTCTATTTTTTCCAGAACATTTTTGATTATTGTGAGTAAGTTGGATTGATTTTTGCAAACTATGGGCTTCTGAAAATTCATTATTGTGAGAACAATTTAGCGAGTAACAGTTGTTGAATATAAAGATGTAAAATATATGAAAACAATAAATAATTTACAAAATCTGAAGAATGCTATGGAGAAAATAAATTTCCTTTTCACTGGAAAGGAAAGTGGGCAGTCTGGGAAGATGTGGCTGAGAAAATAATACTTCTGTGGAGAAGAAAGCACCTTGGAAGTGTCTGAGTCAGAAGTGGGTCCTGTACACAGAGACTCTAAAAAAGAAAAGGATGATAAGCTTGAGGAACTGGAAGGAGGTCTGCAAAGCTGGGCTTCAGGAAACAGTGGAACAGTGGATGTGTTGGCACCCCACCCAGCTCAGCTTGGCACTTGGTCAGTGTTCCTGAATACTGGGGTGGATTTTCCTGCCATATTGGGTCAACAGAGTGGGCAGGCTAAAGGTTGATCATCAAGGGTTGATGCCCTCAGAACTGTTCTCAAGCTACAATGAGTGGGAGTCAATGGGTTAACATCACCTCTTAGAGTGACAACTTGAAGGTGCATCCTGTGCTCTCCACCATCTCCCAGGAGCCCCTCGTGGGACCGGGCTCTCGTTTCCTACTGTGATAGGCTTTCTGTGGCATGCCCTTTACTGATTCTCTTTCTTTCACTGCCTCCCTTCCTCATTCCCTTGTCACTTTCCTTGCATGTGAGCCACTTGGACTCCTATCCTTGGCTCAGAGTCACATCTGGATGAACCCAACCTGTAATAAATGGAAAGGGTGGTTCAAGTGAAGTTGGAAACGTGGGCAGAGGTTGCACTGTGCAGGGCTCGGCAGGCTTTGTAAAGAATTTTGTTTTTATTCTGAGTGCAATAAAATCAGAATAAGGCCCTCAGAAAGGAGTGGCTTGATTAGATTTAGGTCTTAAAAGGGATGCTATAAAAATGTAGGTAGCCTTACAATCATGGATTTAGAATACATGTTAGCAACAGTCTGTTTGAACTCTTATGTTATAGGGAAATAAAATGAGATCCACAGAAGTAGTCCCTTTGCCTGCTGCCCCACAGTGTAGACATTGGACTAGAGAAAGTTAGATGTCTTGGGCTGGGGATGTGGCTCAAGCCGTAGCGTGCTCGCCTGGCATGCGTGCGGCCCAGGTTCTATCCTTAGCACCACATACAAACAAAGATGTTGTGTCTGCCGAAAACTAAAAAATAAATATTAAAATTCTCTCTCTCTCTCTCTCTTAAAAAAAAAAGAAAGAAAAGAAAGTTAGATGTCTTGCCCAGGGTCTCCTGACTCAGTGGTGACTCTCTCATAGGCTAATGGTGGCATAGAGCAGTTTCACCCAAGATAGCATTTGCCCAAGCAAAGGAAAATGAATCTTGAATTTAACATTGTGTTGTAAGGACTGTGTTAGATAATTACCCCAGCATGTTAGACAGTTGGAATTGCAGGGGAGGAAAACAGTTAAGACGCTGGCCTAGTTATTAAGTATTAAAGACACTGAAGGTTTTGCTGCGTGATAAGTACCAGGATAGGGCATGATAACCGTTTGCAAATATTTGTAAAGGTGCAGATAGAGAGGAGAGAGAGAAATTATTTCGCTGAGAACAGTGGAGGAAAGCTTGAAGTAATGAGGTGGAACAAAAGGGAAATATTATTAGCTGAAGAGTGGAATAGTTTCCTTGCAATGAGAACGAGTCAGTTGTATTTACACACAAACCCAATTGTCTGAGAGAACCTCATGTAGTGTTTGAAAAAAAAAAATAGGTGCTACCGTAAAGCTTTCTCTCTCCTGTATTTCCTGAAATTCTTTTCTCTTATCTCCTCAATTTTCAAACACACTTATTATATATTTGAAAACACAATTATTTGACAATCTACTATGTGTAATGCAGTTTGATCAGTTTTCTGATAAACTAAGTCAAACTTCTCTCTCCTGAAACAGAGATGGCTAAATAATTGGACTACACACCCACTATTATATTTCACTTGCTGATTGTGTAGCATTAAAAGAGAATATGTTACTATTGTTAATTATCCTTACAACGTTTTAACATTTTGAATTACAAAAAAGAGTCAAGGTCAATGAAATGTTGAATATTCCCTGGATGATACACATGTTTCAGTGTGACTTTAAGTAAGCGTTCAGAACAACAAACAAAAGCTGAAAAAAAATAGATTCACTCTTTTTACTTTGGTTTTTTCTGTTGATTCTTAAGTGGTTACTATTGAATATGATTCGCTGGCAATCAAGACCATTTTTCCTTATTTTATTTGGATTTGTTGGATTTGTTAGCATTAATCATTTCACAGACTATTAAAGTAACCATGATCCATAAACCCAAGAAAAATACCCAGTGGTCCTTAGACCCCTTTGGTTGATGGCGGGGGTGTAGGGGGGCGTCCTCTGAGGATAAGATGATGCAGATGGAGTATGAGGTTCCTCCTCACTGGCTGGCCTCTTTCTCCCTGTTGTTTGGTGGCATCATGGAAGATAATGTCTCAGCCCACTGTTTGCTTTGTCTTCCATTAAGAGCCAGCAAAATAGCAGCTGTAATTATAACTCCTTAAGATGATGCCCATTTGATTGAGGGCTAGGTTGAAAATATACCCTACATTATCATATGAAAAAGCCACATAAAGAGCTCTGTCTTCAAACTGCACAGTGAACTCTGCTCCAAGTGATTCTCAATGAAGCGACAAAGTGCAGAAGAGGCGAGAGCTCTTATTTGACCATGGGCCCATAGAAATATCACTTTGATGAATGCAAACACATTTATCATCAGTCCTGGGAAATGTTTTATGTCACTATCTCCTCTAGGGCCGTTGTAGTTGAGTGGAAGAGAAGCCCATGCCATGCTAGCTTAAGCAAGAAAGGGAATTTATTGTCAGTATACAGGGTAGGTGCCAGAATCTCCAAGGTTGAGTTTTCTGGATTCTTCCAGAAAACCATCTAGAACCGAGACGCTGATTGTTTTGGTTTGAGAGGTCAGAGGCAGCTTGGTTTCTCTGCTTTACTTATGCCTTTACTTCCTGGAAGAAGAGCGGCTTTCCTTGCTTCTCTTTTTAGATGTCAGCCCCATAGCCCTTATTTTGAGCCACCTCAGTTATGCCCACATGTGGAGCCTCAGATTCGCATCTGGCAGTTCCAATTCAGTTTAATGCTGGGAAAGGCCATCTGGTTAGTCCAGTTAGGGTTGTGTTCTCTTCTGGATAGCAGGGGAGACCATTCACCTGCTCCAAATATGGCTGCCAGGGCTTCAGCCTGTGGGCAAGGAGAGTTCTCTGAGAAAAGGGGTTGTCGTAGATACCAAAAGGTGTTTACTACAATTCCCTTCAGATTATAACTCATGAATCTATGTGTTAATTCATTTGACAAATACTCTTTGAGTGCTGAGTCTGTGCCAGTCACTGGGACTACTGAAAGAAAGAACAAAACAGACACAATACTTGACCTCAATGAACATTCTAGAATAGGGAGGGGGTGGGGACAGAAGAAAATAAATACAATAAATAGGTGAAAAGGACTTTGAAAATAAATGAGGGAAGGAAAAAAGGGAGCACTGCAGACTGCAGGAGGAATAATTTTTAAAGATTTGGTCAACTTTAGTATCACTGAGAAGTCAATATTTGAGCCAAGTCCCAAAGGAAGCAACTGAGGGAATTGTGTGGATATTGGATGTTTAATTTGAACGGATTTGTATCAACTCCCATCAAGCCATAGGCTGATAATTTAAAACTTTGTTTTTTCCTTTGAAGTTTGTCACAGAAGTTTCTTTTTCAAGGAAGTAGGGACTTTGCGTTCATCCGATATTTATGTTTTTCAGACATCTCAAGTGTCTATAATCAGAGATCTTGGTTACAAATCATGATTCTTTGAAATTCAACATTAAATAATGAACAGTGCCTGTATTGGTTAGAGGAAACAAAGCAAACAAACCAACACGCTCGGTTTCACTCTTGAGAAAGAGAGTAGGGAAGTCACACAAGGTTAGCCAGGCAGCCGCTGGAGATGAGTAGGTGGGGACACTGCGTTCTCCAGGAAGCTCTGCCAACTGGGAGTGGGAGGGCAGGAGACTGGTCAGCAGGCTCTTCTCTACAGGATTTCAAGTCCGGTGAGTCTGGGCAATCACCCGTCAGACCTTTTAATATGTTCTGTTACTATGTAGGTTATGAGAGTTCCAGTGAGGTAAAACTTCTCAAAAATCTTCTCCACTTTAAAACTGGATAATAGCCAGTCCATAGCGGGATTCTTCAGCAATATCTTTATATCCAAGAAGTGGAAGTCCATCAACAGAAGAATGGATAAACAGGATGGAGTACATCATTCAATTTGTGTTTTCTGTTCCATGATTTTTCTTTCTTCCATTGTGGTTTAAAAACAAACAAACAAACACAAAATTTAATATTTTGTTGTGAAATGGTTAGACTAAGTCCTGGGCTATCTGCCTCCAGATTTCTTGTGATGTTAAAAAAATAAAAAATAAAAATAAAAATAATAATAATACCCCACTCAGTAGCTAACAGACAGCAAACAAAACAAAGAAAAAAAACAAAGTAGGTAATGGCTCCCTGGAACCCACTGACTTCTCGTGTGGCAGTCAAGACCCTCCATGCAGTGGTCTTAAAATTTGGTCCCCCTGAAGTTTTAGCCACTGTGACCCTCTTGGGGTCTGGATGTCCAGGGGAGCCCCCTCTCCCAGATTCACCTATGTTATCTCCTCCAGAAGTCTTTTGTAATCTCAATGTTTGGGACAATTTTACCATTCTGAGTGCCTGTATTTTTTTATGGTGCTTGGCCTTTTCTGTTTTCTGTTGGAACTCGGGCATAGTTTTTCCTCCTAATTACATTGTAAATTCCTTGAAGTCAAGAAGCATAATTTTTATATGACTATATCTTCCATAGCACCATCAAAGTGGTATGCATGTTGTAAGTACTTGAAATGCAAAAAAAAAAAAAAAAAAAAAAACAAAACCCAAAACATAGTCAGAAGGTCCAGTGAAGGCTGACGTGGAAACAGACGAGCATCTTAATAACACTGAATTTATCGATTCCATTATTTTGTTTTTGAGTTTGGATATATGGCACGTTGACATGAACCAAATGGAGGTCTCTGGGGTTATATTAAGAATGGAATTCTGTGAAGTCAAGTGGATCTGCTGTGGGGTTATTTTGAATCATTAAATGGTTAAGACTAATACCACAGAATTGATTATTTTCCCATATGGCCTTTTCATCATATAGACCAGAAATGTCTAATTTTTGCCAACGTGAAAGCTCCCATATTTAACACTAATTTTATGATAATGTACTTTTGTGTCTGAGGACTGAGAAAATACAAGATGACAGAGCTTTGACAAATTCAGTGATGCTTTAAAAACTTTTTGTATCTTGCTAGTCCATAGTATCTTCTACATATATTTGAAAAAAACAAACAAACAAACAGGAATTTACTTGCTTGATACACAATATTTATTTCTACACAGACTATGAATGTTGCAAGTACAGATTTTCTGAGGCTTTTCCAATGGAACTATTGATCTAAATATCAATTAATTAAAAATTTATCAAATATCTAGCTTTTGTGTAGCAAAACCAACAAGAGCTAGATTCCATTCTGATACTTTTTGAGCTTGTTTATTATTTACCTTCTCTGGGCAGGGGATGAAGTCTTGTCTTCATAACACTTGGGACAATCTTTCTTTCCTGGTTGGACTCACCTCATATGATGAAACCTGGATTGTTTTACGCAGAGTTAACTTAAAGAACCTCGTGTACAGCCATGTGCAAATAGCTTTTTGATAGCTGGGGTAGGACCTGGAGATAATGGCCAGGAGTCCCCTAGTTGGATCTTGTGAAACTTTGGCTTTTGTTGTTATTATCTAGTATCTACTCTTGTCCTACAGAGCCTTCTCAGTATTAGACTGGCCCATGTACTTAGTTTCTGGTTTAAATGCCACTTCTTCATGGAGACCTTGCCTGATCCTGCTCAGCATAATAGGCTTGATTTTTTTGTGACATGTGTTGGTGTCATGACTCTGCAATCACGATGGCATGCCACAGACCTCAGAGGCTCTCGCTCATTTTGCATCCTTAGCACATACTGACTGATTGATTACTATATGTTGTTGAATAAATAAATGAATTCTCTGTTATTTCAAGTTGAGCATAGTCATTGCCGAAGAATCTCAACCTCAGCCTCATAAATGCTCAAAAGTAAAACCTAAAATATAGACTAATGATTGCATTTGCACTTTGACTGTTCTTATATGTGACTGCTCCTAGTGTGCAAATGTTAGAATCTGTTCAAGTCTTCTCTAGTGTCTGATCTGAAATGTGTCTTGTCTCTCTTCACTGCTATGCAGTTATTTTTTTAATAGCTCTTGATATCAGCCCCCTGGCTATAAGTCCCATGAGAACCAGGGCCTTGTTTGTCTGCTTTCTGTGGTATCCTTGTAGCTAGAATAGTTCAAGGCAAGCCCCTGACAAATATTTATTGTATACATGAATGACTGTTGATTAATTTTTTTTTTGCAGGAGTATTACGATATGAATGTGTTAAAATGCTTCACACATAAACTAGTTGCTACTACCCTTTTCCTTCCAGGTGAACTACAATGGTCTAACTAGGTCCACAATCAACTCCTGGGTTAGCCTTGCCTGCTAAACTGCTTTTCTTTTCTGAAGGGACTCTCCAACTCCTTCCATCCTGGCCTTCCTAACATCCACTGTGGTTATTCCCTGGATTTTTTTTTTTTTTTTTTTAAATCTTGCTTCAACTTCCAAGTTCTGTAGGAAAAACAAATTGAAACTTGCAAGACCTGGACACCAAAAATGTGTATTTACAACTCCTCATATGACTCTCATCAGCACTGAGGATTGTTGAGGAGGATAAATGAAGACATTATAGTTCAGGTTTGATCTCAATCCCCATTTGCATTCCGAAACAAAGAACAAGTCTGTGTTTCATTGTGATTGTATAATAGGAAGTAAAGGACAGTGGCTTATGTTACTTGAAGTTGATTTAAATTTTTATGAACCTGATACCTCTGAAAGGCAATAATCAAAATGAAGCCATGGTAATTATTTTCATTTGAAAACATCAGAATGGGACCTCATTACATTCTGGTGAGTGACTCAAGAGGAAGTATTGGGAAGGGAGAGCCTCGGTTCCATTTTGAAAATAAATGTCTTAGAATATTCGGAAAGTCTCGGAAGGAAGTAGGAAGCCAGAGGTGACAATTTTCAATCAGTATTCCAAATTCTTTTAATTAAGGATGTCTTGGGATGGTAGACTGTGCTGGGACATACATATGTATCTATAATAAACAAGATGTATTTTGCAGAAATGGATTTGGGTTTTGGCATCAACTTGATAGGGAGATCAAAGCACTCGTTGGCATTAGAAGGATTTAGATACATTTGTCATGGGCAGCTGTTATGCTAATCTCATTTATGCAGTTGTCAGCTGATAGGCTCTGATGAGCCAGCTGAGTGGGAAAATCATTATTCTATCCCTATTGTGATAAGTGTTATTTATTACTGTCAAATGGTATTAATGTTTGATTCAGAGATGGGGAGTGGGCACCATCTACATGAAGTTCATCCATTCATGGTCAACTGCAACAAAAAGGAATCGCTGAATTCCAGCCAAACGAACTTCATTTCTGGGTGAAAAAAGAATAATGGATTTAATTTGCATATGTTTTAAAAGGGTAATGAAGTAATATGATGTTTATCTTGGTTGAAGAGTGGCAATTTTCGTTGGCGGAACTCCAGCCTCATTGGAGCCATTGTGAGGCATTTACTGTTGGGTTGGTGTGGAAGGACTTTTCAAAGCAGCAGGTGCATTGGGGGTGGGGGGTGGGGGCAAGATGATTTATTCATTAGGCCAAAAATGAGCAATCTGGACATCTATTTTTTCTTCATCTTCCTCAGAAATGTATTTGTAACTAAATCCCCTCTCTCTTCCCCCAGGATGGTGATATCCCCTGATTTTCGCATTCCTTTTGTGGCCTTTGACAATTTAATTATGTGAAATCCCTAACCTGTCACTCACTTCATTTCTGTTCCCCTTTTGTTATGATCAGATTTGCTGTTTCCACTCCATCTAAACTGATATCTGTACAGGCCTGGTGTTTTGGAATGGGCTGTTGCGTTCTGGTTACGGGAAAGCCAGGAGACGGTTAAGGATGGTTACCAACGGCTGAGGGTTTGTTCTTAAGCATTTTGTTAAATTAACTGCTCAGCTGAGCTCTGAGTTGTTCAAAACGATTCCCCTCTGTTTGGAGACTTGCAGAGAGCTGTCCCCCTTCCAATACAGCTGCATTGGTTAATGCCGCTTTGGATTATTTTTCTTGTGTTAAAAATACAGATAACCTAATTATAGCGCCTCCCCAGTTCCCAAACGCCTCACTTAATGACTCATTAGTGCAGTGAGAACACTTTCCATCGCTTGCTAAATAATATCCCATTTCTGAGGACTTCATCTTCTTTTTTCGTTTTTGCTCTGGGGGGGAAAAAAAAAAGTTTGACTCAACATATTTCAGAGCCTTTGGGTTTTGCTGACTGGCTACATTTCTATAATGAGCTGGTCACTTTTCAAGACCCAGCTTCTTTCTTTTTTTTGGTTTGATAAAAATGGGTCCAGATGACTCAGTTCCATGGGAGGAAGACATGGGTCACAGAGGTTTATACATCCTTGAACTCAGAGAAAACTGTCTTCTTTCTCACCCAGTATGGAGTGTACCTTCATTGGAATCCACAGTCTTCCATTGTAAGACTTAGCCAACCATGTAAATGAATGGACCTTAGGACGCTTGTTCCAGGGTTAGAAAACCTTTTTCTTTTTAAATATTTTTACTAGCTATTGATGGATCTTTATTTATTTATTTGCTTATATGTGGTGCTGAGACTCGAACCTAGTGCGTCACACATGCAAGTGCTCTACCACTGAGCCACAACCCCAGCCCCTGGAAAACCTTTTTCTGCAAAGGACCAGAGAGAAGTATCTCAGACTCTGTGGGCTATACAGTCTCTGTTGTAACTATTCAATTGCTGATGGTTTTTTGAGAGCAATAATAGGCTGTATGTCAATTCATGTGTTTCAATAAATCTTTGTTTATGGACTCTGAAATTTGGACTTTACATACTTTTCATGTGCCATGAAATATTGTTTTCCTTTTAATTTTTTTAACCAACCAATCAAAAATGTAAAAGCCATTCCTAGCTCACAGGTCATACCCACACAAGCAGCAGGCTAAATTTGGCCCATGGGCCACAGCCAGTTTGCTGAGCCCTGGTCTAGTCAGTCCTCAGGGCACTGAAGTGCTCAACTCTCGCTTCATTTCCTGTCCTCTCCTTCATTCACGACTCTCAAGCCACTGGCCTCTTTTCCTTATTCTGCAAACATGCCAAACTTGTTCCTGCTTCAAGGCCTGTGTCTTACTGCCTAGAACACTTTGCCCACTTTGGTTGGTTTCCTGCTCCTCATTTATTTGAGTCTCAGCTCTGAGTCCTTTCCTAATACCACATTGCCAAGCGGACAGTGCTTTCAAATTCATGGTGTTTATGTCCCCGTCATATTTGTTCATTTATAAGTAAACATTTGTCTTCTAGAATGTAAGTTCTGTGGATCAGAAGCTTGTTGTCTTTTTGAGTGTGGTTCTGCAGCGCCCTCTCTCTGGCTGGTGTAGATGGTCAGTCATGATTTGTGGACTGACTCGGGCATGTTAAGCACCTCGTGGGTCCTCTCTGTTGAAATCCACAACCACAGCAACAATTAGACCCTAAGAGCCTCTCTCAGCAGGTGGAGTTGAGAAACCACATAAACAAAAAGAACATGGCAGAAGAATATGAAATAGAAAATGTGCTCTTATATCCTGGAAATCATTTTGTATTCCTTTCCTAAAATCCCAACAACCAAATGAGGGACAAATGTAAACACAAATAACTATGATACAAGGCAGCACACTCCAGGGGCCACAAGGCTCTCAGAGGAGAGCTTGCCTTCGGGGTGTGGAAAGCACACGTCTGCATGCAGGGGGCAGTCTGCTCTGAGCACTGGAGCTGCAGAAAGCCATGGGGAAGATTTGCCACAGGGTCAGTGTTTGCAGGTCTAGAAGAAATGTCCAAGGGACCCTGACTTCTGAGTATTCGTCCTGTTGTAATAAAGAGATGGAGATGAGAGCCTTCGAGCGCGCTAATGTTCTTAGGGAGCAACGGGCAGCCGGGCATGTTAAATACCTAGTCGGTCCTCTCTGTTGAAATCCACAATCACAGCAACAATTAGACCCTAAGAGCCTCTCTCAGCAGGTGGAGTTGAGGAACCTCACGAACAAAAGAACAGACATGACAAATTGATGGTCTTGAATAGGGCTCTTGCTGGTCTCTCTGGCCTCCTTCCCACCCCTCCTACATGCACCCTACACTCCAGTTTCCCCAAGGTACTGTGCTGTTTCATACCTTTGCACAGGCTGTTCCTTTTTTATTTTATTTTTTTAAATATGTCTTTTATTGTGATGGGCCTTTATTTTATTATTTGTTTGTTTGTTTATACGTGGTGCTGAAAATCGAACCCAGTGCCTCACCCATGCTAGGCAAGGACTCTATCTACCACTAACCTAGAACCCCAGCCCCCTTTTTTTGTTGCTTTTAATGAAGACATTTCCTTCACTTCTTCATTGGATGTCCACAGGGCTAAGGAAGGTACTATATGAGTGAAGCGGACACCACGGGGTTTGGAACAGACTGGAGTATCCTCCAGTACCTAAAGAGGAGGCTCCTGCTCAGCCTGAGCCAGTATTTTTCCTCAGAGGAAAGTGGACCCTGGTTGGCAGATGTCCCAAGATTGATTGATTGATTGATTGATTTTTTGGTGCTGGGTATTGAACTCAGGGGCACCTTACCACTAAGCCACATCCCCAGCCTTTTTTCATTTTTTTTTATATTAAGACAAGGGCTCACTAAGTTGCTTAATGCCTCGCTAAGTTGCTGAGACTAGAGTCAAACTTGGAATCCGCCTGCCTCAGCCTCCCAAGCTTCTGGGATTACAGTCTGTCCTCTGCGCCTGGCCAATATTTTTAAAGAAATTAGAAATCTGGATTTTTAAATGTTAGTAATTATTTTAAAATATTAAAAGAACCATAAAGTACGGCTGAGGATCAGACTTGATCGCTGCCATCTGTTCTGCTTTCTTGTCTAGCTAACTCCTCCTCCTGCTTTAGGATTTTGCTAGGGTCAACTCTTTCTTTTATTGTTTTGTTATACCTTGGCCACCCTGTCACTAATGACGCCCCTCATCGGGGCTGTCATTCACATTGGACTCCTTAGAGACCCCAGCTAGACCATTAGCTCCTGGCAGGGGAGGATTGGAAGGCAGCATGCTTAGCCCATTTTACTCTGGCCTCTTGGGTTGCCACTCTAGCCTCAGCAAAACTGCATGAAATCCACCACTCCAGGGGCCACAGGGATGAGGTTGTCCAGGAAACATTACAGCATTCCTTTACATGGCCCAGGGAAACATCACTCAAGTTTTATTTCCAGAAATGCTTGACTACTTCTAAGTAGCTGTGTAGTGGTGTGTGTGTTGTGTGTGCATGAGTGCATGTGGGGTGCATGTGTGGTGTGTGCTGTGTGCATGTGTGCATCGTTTGTGTGGTGTACATGTGGTGTGTGTATGTGTGGTGAGGGATGTGTGTGTGTGTGCGCGCGCCTCTGTCTTTGCTTCCGCTCTTAGGGAGTCCCCATCCCTGCTCCATTTAGGGTGCACCTCTTTCAACTGAATGTTTACCTATTTGCTTTCATTTCATTTTTCTCTCACGCTAGTTCATTCTGCTTTATTTTGTATATTTTTTAAAAGTACACTTACCCACTTTGACATGAAACAGGATGTGAGTAAATAAATACAAATCACGTTTAACTTCATATTTTTTTTCTGGGTTGTCCTCTGAGTTATGGGGAATGGGAGGAAATGAGCATGGAGTGTCTTTGGTCTTCTCTTTTCACACAGGGTGTACCAGAAATACTTTGTGTATAAATACTCAATGAATATATATACCAAGTGATGAAGAGACAATGAGATATTTGATCATGCCAATCAATTTCCTTTGGATGATCCATTTAAAGGGGCAAACAAATTGATGGGACAATCCACAATTTTCATCATTGAGAATGAGGACGGGTATTTGAGATTTTGGGGTTTTTTTTTGCCATATTTTTATAGTTTTATTGCTAGTCCTCCATACTGAAGCAGTTAACGAGAATAAGTTTAAGAAGACTGAAATTACATCACATTATAACTGACACTTCTAGGATTAATTTTACAACTTGTGATTTTAATTTTGGTGAAAATGTATTTAAAATTATCTCTTGTCACCATCTCTTATTAAACATAATGAAACTTGATGATATTCTAATAACATTAAACTGTTTTGGTAGTCACTGAGGTTGGTATGAAAAGACTATTCAAGCTAAGAAAATAGTGGATCATTTTTGAAAGAAGTATTTGGGGAGCTTTGAGAAGCTGCGTCTTTCATTCATCTCGTACACCACATTATCCCTCACACCAGTGGGTAATTTAGAAGACATTCTCTATGTTAGATATGTTAATATGCAATTAATGGGGGGGAAATCAAGGGCATTTTAGTAAAGGAGGAAACAAGAAGAGAGATGGATCACTTCACTGCTATTTGTTGTCTATATTCCAGGCGGATTTTGATTATTACCAGGCCATGAAAAGTCCTGAGTTCCCAAAACCTGGTAAGTAAAATTACTGATGTAACTAGGTCATTGCATTTACAGTGGGGGCTGAGAGAGAGGGTGGGACAGGGAGGGTGAGGAGCAGAAAGGAGCGGAGGGTGACTCTGAAACCCCCACTTCTCCCAACGTGTTCATTCCTAACTGAGATGGAGCTGCGTCCAGCCTGACAGCTCAGGTGGCCCAGCCGGCTAATGGAATCGGCTTTGTGCAGGGGAAGCTTGGCGGTTCATGAATTCACCCTCATTTACCTACTCATTTGTCCCAATATTCATTCAATAAGTATTTATTGAGAATCTACTAGATGCCAATCACAAAATATATAGTACTAAAACCTTGGGGCGTGAGTGGGGAATCAATGGTCAAGGACTTTAAGGCTCCACATCTGGTCACCTTCTAGCTGTGTTCCACCGGGAACGGCGTGTGGTCTGTCCTCTGCCCTCGTTGGAGGCATGCTGAGGGGTTTATTGGAAGTACAGGGTGCAGAGGGGTAAGGTGGCAGGCACGGGTGAGCACAGACTGTGTTACAGAGGAAAGAAAGTCTTGGAAATTTCTGAGATGCCCTTTTACAGGTGAGAGTTTGCTTTAACATTCCCTCTCTTTTCTATTACCCCCTTCTCATGAATGTTGATTAGATACTTTCTATAATTTTTATTCTGTGTAAATGTGTATGTCTTTTGTCCTTGTGTTTTTCTTATTACTCTGCAATCATTCTCAAGGCTGTCTTTGGAATATTCCGTTTACAGTCTATATTCCTTTTCCTGGACAGTTTTCTTCCTTTCCTTCCTCTTCATAGTCAAGACTTTCTTTCTTTTTTTTCCATAGTTAATACATTTTTTTTCATAGCTCTTTGATTTTGCTATTTTTTTTTTTTTTGATTCACCGAAAATCAACTTTTTATTTCCAACTCTTGTTAGAGGTTGGTTTTTTTCCCCTGCATTTTTATCATGGAGAGTTTTGAACAAAAATATGAAAGTAGCGCACCTCTCTGTACTAATTACCTATTTTTCAACAAAGATCAACTCGGGGTCACTCTTACTTCTCCCAAATGTGACGTGACTTTCTTCTTCTCTCTGTACCTCTCCATCTCCCTCTTGCCTGCTGCTTTCTGTGCTTGGATGTTCACGGGTCTTGTGGGCATCCATCCGTCCTACCATTTGCTAATACTGGGTTTCTTTCACTTCCTCGGAGTTTAGCTTTTATCGCTCAGTCTGGGTAACTTTGGAACAAGGAGCTGGTGTGCGTACCCCATCCCCGATTGCTTCACATCTTTCTCCACATTCTATAATCATGGAATGTTTCCATTTGAACAATGATTTGCTAAATTTATGAGCCTTTCCATAAATGAGTTGACTTTAAGATGCCCCCATCTCTACATTAGGATTCAAATCAGCGCATTAATGAATGGGTGCAGAAATGAGCCTATTTGCAAATTGCTAGCTTAGACTTGTCCTTGTTTAACTAAAAGCTTTAACTAAAAGCAGGGCTTAAAACACTGAAGATGATAAAGCCTCTTCCATCCTCGAACATTTCTTGGTCAAATCGTGCTTCAAAAGAGCTTAAGAAAATGTTCCCTGTTTGTTGACAGACCAGATTTATAACAATGAAATAAAGCTTAAATCAGCACATAAATCGTCACGCAAAATAATATTAATATGGTGTTTTAAACTTACAGTCTCAGGTTTTAAAAATACTCTTAGAAATAAAATTGTGAGCTGTGATTGATGTATTTTCTCTGTGTTGGCTGGAGTCCTTCCTGCTTAATTGGGCTCAGTCGATTTTAGTGTGTTTCCTATGATATTTCCATCGTACAGCTGTCATCCCGAAGAAAGAATTAATATCAATAATCCAGTGATCGGATTTAATCTGTAAGATTAGTCATCACCTAAGCTACAGAGACTCAGACTGAAAAAGAAAACTCTTGTCAATTTTGTTTTCTCACGCGATAGTGTAAGATGGGTATCCACACATACGTGTTAAAAACCGCACGCTCGTGTGTATTTCATTGCATTGTTTTAGAGAACAGTGTAAACCATTGTGCTAGAAGAAACTCTCTCCTCCCAAATGGCACATTGTCTACTCTGATTTCGCTTCTCACATATCCAGAAGCTGCTTGAGCTGGTGCTGATTTTTGTCCTTAGAGGTTTTCATTTTTGTCCGTTTGTTTTAACAAGCATTGATTGATATGCCCTTTTCTCAATTACCCAGGCATTGATACCTTTACTGTATAGACTGAGAGATAAAGACAGAAAGGGAGAAAGAAAGCTGGAAAATAAAGCTACCAGGTACTTTTCATTCTGCTGATTCAGACACGGCATGCATTATTATTATCGTTGAGCAGATGGGGAGGCAGGGGAACAGAGAGCTTCTGCATTTTCTGGCTGGTACACAGCCCTGCTTATTACCTAGGTATAAAGTGAGTCAAATAGGCCAGTAAAAGAAAGCTGTCAGGCAGGGCATCAGGTAGACCAATGATTATTGAGAGATGCTCTTTAGGTCCTTGGGTCTGTTGAGACGCTGAGGACCAAGGGGTTTGTGGATCATACAAGTTCTGGAAGATTGTGTCGTGTCTCATCCTTGAAGGTTACAATGCAAAGTAGCATTTTAGAGATTCTGAGATATACTGAAATTAAAAAAAAAATACAACTCAGTGTGAATTTTGTATACCAACAGATTGCACAGTGGAAGGCTTTTTGTATGTAACACAAGTTCACTGGAAACACTCAGGGACATTTTTGCTTTAAGTGAATATCCATTTTCAATGACTCTGATTAACAAAGTGAACACTGTAATCTCAAGTGCTTTAGGATATAGAATAATACCCAGATGTAATCTGTCTTCCTAACACTCATGACTCAAAAAACCCAAAGAAAGTCAGTTTAAGTAAGGCAGAAATCCATCTGTCAATCCATTCACTCATTTATTCTTTCAATAAGCATTTATTAAATCCTACTTGGCCTGGGCAAAGTAGGAGATGTGGGTGAGATAACGATGAAAATCTAAGTCTAATGACAGTAGGGAAAATTGCCCCAAGAAAGCAACGATGACCTCAACCTTAGAAGGTGACTAGATGGGTGACTGTCAGCAGATGGGAGGGGGCTGATTGTGGAAGGACTTCCCAAGAGAAGCGATTGCGTGTGCCAAGAGTTCTCTAGATGAGCCTAGAGAATTCGGGGACCTGCAGGTGAACACAGCTACCGTTCATCCCCAGCTCTTGTTTATTTAGGCATCATCTTTCTCCTCTACTAACATATAAGCTTCCTGAGGTAGGGAGTTTGTGGAGTGTTTTCTTCTGTGGAGTTTGCTAGATGTTTTTCCTTGATGAATATAGTGTTCTGATATGGGGCCCAGTACATTCTTGCATGACAAGAAGCCTGGTGTAACCAAGATCAACTGCATTTGAAGGGAAGATGGGATGATGGGGGTGGGATGGTAGGCAGGGGATGGATCCTATGGGACCCGTAGGTCATGGTTGGACCCTTAGTGGTAGGTGAAGATGAGCCATTAAAGTATAGTAAGCATGATCAGATTTAGACTTTTAAAAGATTACTCTTTTAAGAGTAATGATCCATGGAGAGATGATCATGGCTTAGGAATTTGGAGACTGGGGAGGAGATGTGCGGGTTTGACTAAGGTGCCCTTGGGTGGGGAGGAGGAGACAGTTCGAAGTACGCAGGTCAGCTCTGGTAACTGTATGGGACAAGAAGGGAAGAGGGGAGGAAGGGAGGGAGGAGTGAGAGAGGATGCTCTGTTTCTGATTCACATAGTTGGCAAAACATATTATTACGGAAATCTTCAAATACATGAGGAGAGACTAGTGGGCAGTTGATATCACCTAACAACCACAAACACACCACCAACGTGGTGTCATCGGTTCTGATTTCCCCACACTTTGCCCTTGGCTGTGCCTGGAATGCTTTAAAGCAAATACCAGGTACCCCATTATCTCATCCATAAACCCTGAAGCAGGTATTTGTGAGAGATTGTGACTTCAAAAACCACACATATATCTTTATTACGTCTGAAAATTAACTTAATTCCTTAATATCACCAAATTGTCAATCCGTGTTCAAATGGTCTCAAGATAACTTTCTACAGTTGGTTTGCTCCAATCAGGATCCAAACAAATTCCAAACACTACATTTGGAGAGTATGGTTCTAAAGTCTCCTTAGTCTATAAGATTGTAGTGATGAGGGGAGTAGCGTGAACTATAACAGCTCTCCTCTATCCTCCTCCTGCTCTTATTTACTCATCAAAGAAGCCAGGCAATTTATCCTCCAGAATTTCCTAGTTTTGATGATTACACTCTGGAGGTATCATTTATCATAGTCTTGTAAGTTGGTAGTTAGATCCTATTATAACTTTCTCCATAGAAGAGGTAATAATATCTAATGATACAGAGTTTATTGGAGAGCAAGATAGGGACAAGGCTGGGGGTGATGGACCTGGGATTTGTGTGTGGGTGAGGGTTTTGGAATGTGCTGTCAATTCTATGTACAACAGTTTTGTGGGGGTACATTTGGGTTCCCAAGTGGTACATTGCTGTCACCCCCTTTAGGTAAATGCTTTTGGGAAAGAAAGATGGACACGAGGAAAAGCATCCAGATATTTTTGGAAAGCCACCTGTGTTAGTCTGCTTTTCCTCACTGTGACCAAAATACCTGACAAGAACCTCTTAGAGGAGGTAAGATTTATTTTGACTCAAGGTTGCAGAGGTTCAGTCCATGGTTGGGAGAGCTGCAAGGCAGAGCCATCGGGGCAGAAAGGCACGGTGAAGGAAATCTGCTCAGCTCTTGGCAGCTGCGAAGGAGACAGGGTGATTGGGGAAGAGGGTTGGGGATGTCCCCTGTGACCTACTTCTTCCAACTAGGTCCCACCTCCTTGTAGGGTCTCTGTGGCTTAGTCCATGGAACTTTCATGATCCAGTCATGGCCTAATAGCCCTACCCTTTAACCACGCTGCATGGGGGACCATGCTTTCCACGTGTGAGTTTTTTTGGGGGACATTTCATATTCAAACCATAACACCACCCATTTGATGGGCATAACAGCCTCACCTGGTTCTTTATTAGAATTTTCAAAAGCTTTTGTCTTTCAACAGGAACATTTAATCACTTGGGGGGTCTATGAGGGATAGCAATGCTTGGGGGATGCTATCGATGGAATGTGTCCCCTAAAGTTCATGTGACAGTGTTAAGAGGGTGGGACCTTAAAAAGGTGATTAAATCGTAAGGACTCTGCCTCCATAGATGGATACACATTGTTAGTGCTGGACAGGGTTTGTCATCTTGAGAGCGGGTTTAGTCCTCTCTTGCTCTCTCTGCTCCACGTGAAGCCTTCCGCCATAACAGGATGCAGCAAGAAGGCGCTTGGCGGATGCAGCGCCTTGATCATGGACTTCCCAGCCTCCAGAACCAGGAGCCAAATAAACCTCTGTTGTTCATGTTACTCAGGCTGTAGAAACCTGTTACAGCCACCGAGAGCAGGGACCTTGTTTGGGGTTGGTTAACTGAATAGAGTCTGTGTTATCTATAACTGAGGGGAGGCAGTTTAGTACCATATAAAAACCTCTGTTTCCTTTCTATCATGTGTCCTCTGAGGGGTTTTAATAGCCACTCTGAAGAACCTGCTTAGAAAAATGTTAGCTGTGTTTTGCTCAGCCTGACTCGGTGAGTGGAGTGGCTTGTGTGCGTGAGTATTTAGAATATGGGTCCCACGTCTTCACCATTCTGTTACATGCAACAGGGACCCAAAACAGAAGAGTTAATAGAGAAAATGCACATGTACAAAGTTCAGGAAATGCTTCCACATCCATTGTCCCATTAGTGTCCATCAAAGGTGTGCCGCTTCCATGAACCCATCATGCATAGCTCTTCCCATCTCCACCTTCTGTGACTTCACATTGGTGGCAGGAGCATTTACATCACGGAAATCAGCAAATCCTGCACATCAGGGCTCATCTTCTTTACCTGCAGAGAGCTGATTGCTGAATATGAACCACCATATAAAAACCCCTGTTTCCTTTCTATCATGTGTCCTCTGAGGGGTTTTAATAGCCCCCTTGAAGAACCTGCTTAAAAAAGTGTCAGTGCAACACTGTCACAAGCACTATATTAGGCACTTAGCACGTAATAGCTTATGAATCCTCTCAACAACCCTGAAGTAGCCGTTGTCATAACCCTCATTTTCAGAAAAGGAAACTGAGGTACAAAGATAAAGTAACTGGTTCCAAATGCTGCAATCAACAAGGGACAGAGTCAAGGTTTAAACTCAGGAACTCCATCTCTAGGCCCAAATCCTTAGCTGCTACATGTCCTTGCCTTTCTGATCTATCATGCTGTAAAAATATAGTTCTATGTTTGGGCAGGTAAATAGTAGATAACCAGTGCAATTAGAATATAAGACAATGTGAATCAACAAATTCCTTCACATCAGCATGCATTCAACGAATCTCTTTGATTGCCTAGTTTATGGCATGCTGTCTATAGGAGATTAAAAATGATGACAGAGTTGGTGACATGCAAGGTCTGTATCTTCCACCCTCTCCCCGCACCAACTAGATTGTGAACTTCTTGGGAACACAGGCGATGCCTGGTTAATCTCTCTGCTTCCTCAAGAACTAACATGGAAGCTGGCACATAATAACTGTCAAATAAAAGAATGAAAGAAGACTGCCTCCTGGGGATACAGGCTGTTTTACATGTTGGGAGCCCTTCCATTCAGGAAGAGTGTTGTAACATGTAGCCCCGATGCACTCCTGTTGGCAGGTCTGGCCTTTCTCTGCATGGTGTCTTGTGATTTTTTTTTTTTTTTTTTTTGAAGAATTCGGTCCCTGAGCTGGGAGGCCAAACCCCAGCTTTTTGCCTTCAGACAAGAGTGAATACCCACTCTGAGGTTTTAGGGTTGATTCTGTCTCTAATGAAGACAGGTCAGGGAGGAAGTTTGGGAGAAGCCGTGTCAGGAGGTGAGTGTTGTGAGGCTGAGGGAAGGGCAAGGACTGGGTGGAAGGGTGATGTCTTGACCCTAAAAGCTATTGTTGAATTCAGGACAAATTCAAGAGCAAAAGTGATGTTATTAATAATGATGCAGAAATGACAGTCACAAACCTGGATGATCCCAGGAAAATTGCGATGAATGGTCATTCTATTTAAGGGTCAAATGGGGAATCATCACAAATTAAAGATACTGTGTAATTTGGTGGAAAATGTTCTAGACAGATCTGAGATGTAGAAATTCTAATCCTAGCTCTGTCTCCTCCCAGTTCATCACCTTGATGAACTGAGCCTCTTATTTCTTATTTAAGGCATTGAAATAGATCAAAGGTTCCCCACTATTTCCCCCTTCAGTGGAATGTTTCTTGCAAATAATTCTCTCTCTCTCTCTCTCTCTTTTTTTCCTTCCCCAAATAATTCTTACACAAGAACATTTTGGAAGATCTCCAAGCACTCTTACAGATTTAGTATTGCTGAGTAGTAGGATTAAAATTTATTTTGCTTCCTTATCCTTATGATTCCTTATTCTTATTTTATCCCTAGGATGAGTCGGATACTCATAGATGACTCAACATATGAACCTTGTAAGAGACCTCAGAATCAACTTCATTTACAGATCAGGAAACGAAAGTCCCAAAGGGTGAAATGTGTCCAAGGTCATGCAGCCAGACACACCTGGATGCTGTCACTTAGTCATTTTAAAGCTGGAAATTGGTACATGTTTAAAAAAAGAAAAAAAAAAATTTCAAAATAATATAATTGCAAATGTATGTATATATCATGCATCAAAACCTACAGACACCCACTAAAATATTCTGATATATATATAAAGTATGTATATACTTTTATTTTTATATATTCTGATATTTAAAGTATGTGTGTATATATATATACTTTTTGTAAAAATATCTTATAAAAAATTTAAAGTATATAAATAAAAAATTATCGGTAAAGTAGATATAGATATACACACACTTTTTCTCTTTCAAGTGCTGTTTTCAATCTGCCAACAAGTTCTTATTTTTTTCCCATTTTTCACTTGTGCCAGCCTCTCCGTCATCCTTCCACCTTCTTATCACTTTTTTTTATTTGCTCTTTTTAGTTCCACATGACAGTAGAGTGTATTTTGACATCTCATACATACATGGAGTGTAACTCCCCATTCTTGTGGTTGTACATGATGTGGAGTCTCACTGGTCGTGTATTCATATATGAACACAGGAAACTGATGTCTGCTTCATTCTACTGTTTTTCCCATTCCCATCCCTCCTCCCTTCCCCCAACTGCCCCTTATCTAATCTGGTGAACCCCCACTCCTCACCCCATTGTGAGTCAGTATCCACATATCAGTGAGAACATTGCACTTTGGTTTTTTGGCTTATTTCACTTAGCATGATAATCTCCAGTTCCATCAATTTACTGGCAAATGTCTCCTGGCTTTCTTGAAGTTACAAGGTAAGAACGTGGTTCCTAAGTTGACATGCCTATGAGCTCTCGCTTCAGTGCTCTCCATCACAGCAACATGCAATCCAAAAAGGCTTTTCAGTTTAGAGGGGAGCAGAAGGAAGGTGGGATCTAGATGCTAAGTGAGGTCCTGCTTTCTGATTGGTCAGCTAGAAGCCAAATGTGGAGTAAACTAAATCCAGACATACATCAAGCAGTCAAAGTGGAGGTGGGAACCTGAAACAGATCTGGGCGTGTTGGTACATACCTCTAATCCCAGCAGCTCTGGAGGCTGAGGCAGAAGGATCACAAATTCCAGGCCAGCCTCAGCAATTTAGTGAGGCCCTAAGCAACTCAAGACTCTGTTTCAAAACAAAATATAAAAAAAGGCTAAGGATGTGGCTCAGTGGTTTAACATTCCTGGGTTCAATCTCTCCCCACCAAAAAAAGCCCTGGGAAAGGCAATAGGAGAGGTTGGTAAATCAACTAGCCTTAAGAGAAAACCAAAGAGAATTTTAGCATTTTAAGAAGATGAGGCCCCCATAGTCCTGTGTATAATTATTGAAAAACCTGCCCAGGTTGATGCTTCCAAGGTTCCTAAAACTTTTGTTGTACTTGAATGACTGCACCTTGTTGGAGCTCTTGATTTTTGTGAAAAGCAGAGTCTGTTCAATGAAATCTCTGAGGCATCCCTGAAAGCAGCCTAACGTCCCTAGAACACAGTTGGGGCCATGAGGGCAAAAGCTCAGAATGGTCGGCAAGAGGAGATCCAGAGGGGAGCCCGTGGGGAACCGGCCGCTCAGGGACCCTTGTGTTCCGAAGATGTTAAAATCTCATTTCACAAAGGATCTCTGATCAAAACAATTTCTTAATCGAAAACCACTGTCTTCATTTGTCTTATCAGTGGCCACTGGCAGCAGAAATGTGCCCGTGGCCCTTTGCGACCGACCAGCGGGGCTGCCTTTTATTATGCAGATGGGGCGAGCAGCCTCCACCAGCCAATTCTGGGCACCTCATTTGCATAATGACTTGCCTCCTTCAAGATGGGCAGTTAAACCAAATAGTTTTTGAATTTCTTTTGTGGAATGGCTGCCTCTTTATTTAATGTTGAAAACTGAAGGGAGTTGAAGAACGGGTAGTGACTAAACAGGCTTTTTAAATACTGCCTCTGTAATTATCTGTGGAATTAAGCCCACGGAACCCACATTAACTCTCATCAGAAAATGGAATTATGAGAATTCTTATTAACTGCAGCTCCAGACTCAACTCACGGTATTCACTGGAGTAATTATTATTGGGAAAGGCTGGGATTAATTTTTTTTTAAGCTGGAGAAAATAAATTCTTAGCCATTGCCTGCCTTGGACACACAGAAGGAGACAAAGCAACGTGAACTTTTTATTTTAGGGAGGGGAAAAAAAATAATTTTGAAATGTAATTTTGCTCTGATTTCTGAGGGAATTCGTATGCAAGGCATTTTGTATGTAAAGGGATTATATGTCACCAATGTAAAATGAAATACAAAATAAACCAAAGAGCTATGAATGTTCTAAGTACAGAAAATAATATATAATTTATGATACTTTAAATCTCATTAAAAACACTAGCTTTTGTAGCTTCCTAGCAACCAATCCTCAGGAGTCTCTCTGTAAAGAGGTTGGCTCTCCCCAAGCTCGGGGTCCAAAGCTTTAATAAATGAAGCCCATATGGTGAGTATATGAGGGTTCCCTGCGTGCAGGTCATTTGTCTGGGTGTTCTCGAAAGTCTCATATGATAGCTTATAATTTGCTAATCCAATATAACAAACACGAAAGCACTTAGTTAAACTAATGTTCAGGGTCTAAATTAAACCAGTCAAGGACAGAGAGTTAGAGAAAAAGTTGGAGATCTGCAATTTTAGCCTCCATCCTGGGTGGAATATAAAGGGTTCCAAAAAAAATGATGGCTAGGATTGATACCTTAATCTTTCTTTTTTTTTTTCCTTCTTCTCTGTCTTCTTCTTCTTCCTGGTGCATCCCTTTTTCATTTCACCTTCACACAAATCCTGGGTTTCACTGTGCCCATTTGTCAGATGAAGACACTGAGGCTCAGAAAGTGAAGTCATTGCAATGACAGTCTGCAAAGTCAGGGCCCCAGGTGTGCCCCAAGTGGCCCATGCTCATTTGTAACTTGGGCTGATGTGTGATGAAGTTTTTTACCAGTCTGAAGCAAAATGTAAAAAAAAATAATTCATGAGTTTTTCTGTTTTTTGTTTGTTTGTTTGTTTTTGTTTTGTGGTGCTGGGGACTGAACCCAGAGCCTTAGGCATATGAGGCAAGCACTCTACCAACTTAAGTATATCCCAGGCCATAAGTTTTTCTAATAAAACAAAGGAATACACTTTTAAAATGAAGATACTTTGGGATATTTTCTTTCTACTACTCTTTTGGAAGTAAGACATTCTTTATATTATAAAATATTGGTGATAATAGATGAAGGTTACACTTTGTATGTCTTTGGCCAAACCAAACATTGGTGGCCATTCCCTGCATGGTGTCCTGTGTCTTAGATAGACCTCCAAAGCGATGGAGAATTTACTGGTTGGAAAAAAACCAAAAAACCCTCAAAGTCTGCCCTTCTTGCTTTATTTTTCAACAGGTAAGGAAAAAATAAAATGGGTCTGCAGGGGTGTGTTCAGTCAGTGTGACAAGAGCAAGAAGAGGGCCCAGCCAGCTCAGGAGCACGAGTCTCTGTCCTTATAGAATAGCAAAAGAAAAATATAATTTTTCAATGGGCTTTCGCTTCAGTTTCTGAAGGAATTTATAATGAAAGTGCTTTGTTTGTAATGAGATTACAGGCCAGGGCTGCAAAATGAAATAGAAACTAAATCAAGGAGAAGCAAACATTTGAAATAAAATAAATAGCACCAAGTGGTCTTTGGGGACAGTAGGCATCTGGTCCCATTGTCTTTAGAAAGAGGCTAAAGGTGGTTATCCTGATTCTTCAGAATTGGGGGAGGCCCTCAATTTTTCATTAATGAACAAGGTGTCAGGGTGGATGCCTCCTCTGCTCAGAGAGCATCATTGGGACTCCCCTAATCTGGCCAAATGTGGGCAGCACCGATGTCATACCCCCAACCCCCAAAGATTACTTATTGAGTGCTGCCCTTGGGGGAGGTGGGGAGGTGGGGCAGTTCATGCACCTGTATCACAAGTTTCAAAACCTTGTGTGTGTGTGTGGGGGGGGGGGGGGTACGAAGACACTGCAGCTAACTCACAGGAACTCCATGACAACTGTATTTTTTTTTTTTAATACCATGAGATCTTTAATATTTTTGAAGGAAACCAGCAATAGCTGGCATCCTATTGGACACTGTATAAACTATTAGCTTGAGATGGTGATTATTAGATCATGTAGCATTCCTTTATCTAAAGCAAGGAGTTTGTAAACATTGATGTAGAACAGGAAGCACCAATGGGGACTTCAAGACTGGAGAAATTGTGCAATGCCTGGTGAGTCCCTGCCTCCTCCTGGTGATAAGTAGTTGTGGGTATGAATAATAAATACAAATTTATTTTTTCTTTAAACTTATTCCTATTACTTTTCAAAGTGATAGATTTAGTTTTTAGAATGCAAGTACCTACTGGATTCTATCTGAGTACTAAACAGATGGAACTGGTATGTTTTTGTGGTTTTTTGGTCTGGAGGTAACATGAACAGTGGCTGAAACTCTAGGGTGCTGTGCACCAGCCCAGAAAGCTGAGAACATTCTGGGAGCTGCTTGGAGACCAGGTGACTTGTCATGGAAGGTGACTGCTGGAGTCTCCAGCTGCCATGACACTGGTGGTTTTGAGTTGCATGGCCCTTGGGCAGGTCATGTTGTTTCTCCGGTTGTCAGTTTTTCTATTTATAAAATCAAAGTATGAGACTGAGTCAGAGAGTGTTGACATTCTTTTGTATCCCTTCCCTCTTCTTTGGGAACCTCGAACACTGTCAGGCAACCGCTTCTCGAGCAAACTCTTTGCGTGTGGATTGGGCAGGGTGATCCTGTCTTCTCCCATCCTCCAGAAGGTGGATATGTGGACAGGACAGGGTGATGCAGTGTTCTATGACCTTAGTCCTGGTATTTTAGAGTTGGGCACAGAAGTCAAACCAAGCCAGTCAGAGCCAAGAGAAAGGTGGAAGGAGGTGGGACGATATTGCCCTGATTACATTATTTCAGCCCTGGGATCTAGGCTTAATGGGGCTTTTCAATATTTACAAAGATTCTAGGTAAACAGATAAATGATAGTTATATTGATACAGGGATAGCTCCCCCTGTCCTCCTTAAGATAGTTTTTTTGTCTTCAGACTCCAGGCCTGAAGATATCAGACCCTAGATATTGGTAAGACTCAATTTTCCTCTATCTTTTAACTATTTATCATCCATGTTTGACTTCGTCCTCAGATGCAGATGTCTCCTTCAGGTGGCAAAATGGCTGTCAGATGGCTGCCAATAGATTCAGACTTGTACCTTTATAGATGGAAGATGAGAAAAAGAACAATTTCTCTCTTCCTCTCCTTCTCTCTCTTCCCCACCATCTCCCTTTCAAGTCCTCCTCTAATTCCTGATAGGGTTCGTCATTGGCTCTGAACATGTTATGTGCAAGTCCCTGAACCAATCACCAAGGCCAGGGGAATGAGGTGTTCTGATTAGCCAGAACTAAGTCACATGTTACACTGCAGTTACATTGTTACATTGTTATATTACATAAGTTACATTGCAGCTGAAGGCAGAAACAAATGGGCCAAGGATGAGGGAAGAGTGATGTTAGACCTGATCTAACCAACAATACTGAAACCACTTTGAGTCTTTAAAACAGCTAATTTAATGCAAGAAATTTCTTACACAGGCAATGACAGAGCAGAGAAGCCAAATGGGGGGGCTGCATTACTCTAAGATTAACAACGGGATGTTGCCCCTGCTGCTTGCTGGAGGGCCACAGGGAGGAAAGCAGGATTAGGAGAGGCAGTTGGTATAGATAGGTCAGCTCACCAAGGAGGCCAGTTTGGGTCTGGGAAGTTGGAGAGGTATTGAAATGCTAATGCCTTCGGAGCCCTTCCTCTACCCTCATCTAGAAACCTGCCCCTGCTCCAACCTGTTGCTAAGGTAACCGGTCCCAGGGACTGTCCCTCTCTACAGGGAGTTATAAAAGTTGTGAAGGCACCCTGGGCCCCTCTTCCTGCCCCATCATTCCACCTTGGCCACTCCTGACCTTCTGCTCCTCACCTTTGGGCCATCCCATCTGAGCATCTTCTGGGCCTAGTCATGTGAGCAGGAAGGAGAGAGATAAGGGAGAACAGGAGAGCAGGAGAACAGGAAGCACAGGATATAAAAAAGGCAAACCGCTCTCACTTCTTGGGATACCAGCTATGGCTGCCTTCAAAGCCATGGAGAAGATGCTCGCCCTAAGCAGAGAGGAGGGGAGGAATTCCCTAATTCCTTGGTTTCTACTTTCCTCCCATCTCCAGTTTCCTAGGGTCGCCTGTCATTGACTTAATCCACTTGGAAACCAGCTGACTCAAAGGTTGGGAAGTGGCTACGTACACTTTCTGGGAAAATAGAATAAAATGAGGGCAAGACAAGGAGTAGAAGTGAGCGCAAACAAGCTCAAGATGGGCACAGGGGCTGTTCCCAAGAGGAAAGTTAGTGGGATGTAAAAGGAAGAAGAGCTGTAAATAAAAATCCCCCCGAGACAGGCATTTAAAAAAAAAAAAAAATCAGACCTAGCCATGGATAATTGCCCAGCACGCAGATCAGAGCTTGTAGAGTTCAGCTGGTCATTTGGTTCAGAGAATTTGGGGAGTTCAGCAGGAAATAGCAAGAGATGAGAAGAGTCCCACTAGGTAAGGAACATGGAGGCTGAGAATTCAGGAACACATGACATCCGTGCTGGATGTCTGTCCACACATGGTCAGACATGGGACTAGGGTTCCAATGCAGGGTTGAGGACAAAATTCTCAAAAGCAAGGCAAGGTCAGTCTATGCCTAGGGTGAATAGAGATCTCCAAGGCAGCTGGCCAAGGCAAGAAGGGCTAGGGAACAAGAACAGTTCCCACATATAGTGTGAGATCAGAGTTAGATAACCAGGAAGAGTGACTGGAATCTAAATTTCAGAATAATAGACTGCAGCTCCTTAAATGTGCTGCACCCGAAGTCAGGACTTGGTCAGTCGAGGTCACAAATGTAGCTTAAGTGACTCCAAGTCGGGAGAAAAAGTTATCACGATAGCCAGAACCAGGCAAGACTATGGTAGTGGACATCTGTTGTTTTTGCCAACTTTTAAGTCATTTCTACTTTTGGTGACAATTCTAATCTCTGGGGAACCAACTCCTCCACCTCAGTTCTTAATGTAAAAGGGATCTCAGCTCCTGCTTCAGGAGTCCCAATAGCACTTAAGCCTAATTCCACTAAGTCAGCCCACCCCTGGTTACAATGAGTTAAGAGGAACATGTGACCTCCATCTGTCCAGGGGTACTGGAGTCGTGTGCTTTGGTGGAACATTTGGAAAAAAAAGAGAATCTCTCTGCTGGATTTTGAGCTCGGAGGATGTTAATCTGGACCTTCTGGAGTTACCACATGTGTTAGTCTGTTTTCTGTTGCTAATAGCAATACCACAGACTGGGTAAGTTATAAAGGAAACCTGTTTATTGAGCTCACAGTTCTAGAGATTCAAGGGCTCACATCTGGTGATGGCTGTCATGCTGGCAGGGTCCCAAGGCAGCTCAGGGCATCATGTGGCACTAAACAGGGAGTGTGTTTGTGTGTTTGTCTGGTTTTTCTCCCTCTTCTAATAAAGTCACCAGGATTCAATCATGGGATCCTACCATTCTGCCCTAATGACATTATCTAACCCTGATCGCCTCTCCAAGTCACCACCTGTAAATACCACAGTCAGATTAAGCTTCCTTCCTCTTAATACCCCACAATGGGGATTAAATTTCAACACCTGAAGCCTGGAGAGGACACTCACACCAGATCCAAGCAAGAAGAACTTCAGTGAGAGTGAAGCCAGGGCAGACCAACTTAGCACTCAAGGAGAAAGAGCAGGAGGAGCCACACACCTCATGTCCTCGCTGGACCCTGGGGCTCAGGTGGCCATGCCTCACACATCCAAACCTTCCAGACTTCAGTTCCTGAAGCTCCATATTTTTTTTTTTTTTTTGTTCTTTTGTGAAGACAATTTGAGTTTTGTTGTTTTTACTCATTTGCAACAAGAGTGACACTATGCTATTCCTCCTTTATTGGTGTTGCATGACCATTTGATTTTCAGGTGAAACATAGATAGCAGGCCAGAGACGCCAAGTCTCTGCATTGACTCTAAAATTGGCCTGAACTTCTCCTGGGCTTTGGTGACATGATCACTCATGATGTTGGCTCAGGCCTTTACTTACTAGAGAGAGTCCAGGAGAAGTGGCTGTACTCAGAATTTGGCCTAAGGAGGGAAATACAGAGGAAAAACAGGGCCTGGAATTCTCATATTCCCCCAGTGTTCACGCAAGGAAGCTTTGGATGTATTTTAACTCGAGCGGATCTTTGTTTCAACATGTTTGCAGCTTGCTTATCTACAAGGTTGGGTCAATGAACCAACTTTGGTTAGATTCTTCTTTTTTTTGTTTTTTTTTTTTAACTTAATTAACAGGTTGCTTGCTGAATTGATCAAATGATTTGACATCCTACGGAAACAATGTCTAGAAGGCAAAAATAAAGCCATTGTTTAAATTAGTGTCCTGAGAGTTGAACGTAGTATCTGTGGAGTACTGATGAGAATGTTCCCTGGAGAAAGAACGTTGTCCTGCAGCAGGGAGAATGTAGGCTTGACCTAGTGCACACCAGGAAACTATAAATTTTAGCTATTGCTGTTGTATTAGTTTTCATTACCACAGACAGAACCACAACTTAAGCAAAAAAGGGGGCTTATCGTAAGAGATACTTAAGCGTCTCTCAGGATCTCTAGGCAGATCATCTCTGGGCCTGAGAAACCACTAGGACCAGGAGCTCAAATATGGGCACAACATTTCTTGTCCTGGTTTTTCTCCGCGTTCTGACTTTATTATTTCTACTCATAGCGGGAGCTTCATATGGAAGAAAATTTTCATTTTTGTATTTTATTGTTTTAGCCACCATCTTGAGTTTTGCATTAGAAGTTTCCAGAGAAGGGCTCCACAGTTGGTCCATGTAGGCCTCATTACTGGACCAATCAGCTGTGTGGAGGGCAGGTCACATGTCCAAAATGGCTGCTCCTGTGATAACAAGGATTGGATGGTTCCACATGGTAAGGGGAAGTTCTTAGATTTTAAGAGAAGCTGGGCAGACAAAATGGTAAGGCTGCACAGAACGACAGCGTGGTGATGACACATTCATCACCAGGCCTTCTTTTATTTGCTGTATGACAAACTACCTCAAAGTTAATGGCTTAAAGCAAAATCTATTAGCTCACAGTTCTGTAGGTTGGTAGTCAGGGCATTGCCATGGCTTGGTTCTCAGGTCAGAGTTTCACAAGCCTAAAAGCAAGGTGCCTGCCAGACTCTCATCATGAGCTCATGGTCTATTTCCAAGTTTACATGATAGGTCAGAATTTAGTTGTTTTTTTTTTTTTTTTTTTGGTACCTGGGGTTGAACTCAGGGGCATTCGACCACTGAGCCTCATCCCCAGCCCTATTTTGTATTTTATTTAAGAGACAGAGACTCAGTGAGTTTCTTAGAGCCTCTAAGTTGCTGAGGCTGGCTTTGAACTCATGATCCTCCTGCCTCAGCCTCCTGAGCCACTGGGATTACAGGCGTGTGCCACTGGACTTGGCATTTTTTAGTTTCTTGAGGTTGCAGGATGGAGGCACCCGTTTCCTTGGTGAAGATCAGCTGGGGGCTGCTCACCTAGAGACTGCTGTATTCCTTGCCATATCCATCTCCAAAGCTAGCAATGAAGAATGTCCATCCTGTTGAATCCTTCTGATGCTTCCAGCTCTCTTTCCAGGAAGAGTCCCATGCCTTTTAGTAGATCATCTCGTTAGGTTATGCTTACTGAACAGAATCACCACAAATTAAGGGCAAAGTCTTTCATAGGACTGACCCCACTTCAGATGCCAGACACCAAGTGAGGGGAGAGGCCACTCACCCTTCTGATAGACTTGTAAGTATTCCCTCAACATCTCTCCTCTCCTCCAAATCACTAGAATGACTCGCAGAAATCAGGAAAGCATACTTAAGATTGTAGGATATGCACAGAGTAAGGTCTGGGAGGAAACATAGAGCTTCCATACCATATGTCCCCTGGAGTCAAGGGTGCACACCTGTGCATTTCATCCAGGTTGATGTCCAGAGTTTTTATTGGGATCCCATGACATATTTGAGATGGATTAAATCATTGGCCACATGATGAAGCTCAATCTCCAGGCCCTCTCTCTTTACCTGGAGGTCAAAGTTCCAGGCTGGCCCAAAGTTCCAATCCTGTGATCATGCACTTGGTCTTTCTGGTGAGCAGCTCCCAACCTGGAGCTATCTAGGGGCCAGCCAGAGTGGCCTCATTGCCTAACAAAGGCATTTCTTTCCCTGAGGAAGTCCAGAGTTTTAAGAACTCTAAGCAAGGAACCCAGAACAGAACGAATTTCTTCATCTTACCACAGGATCATCTTAGGATTCTGCCTACCACACCTCTCCTGACCCATCCTCTTTACTTCCTGAAATCTTTCAAAGTCCATCCCAGGTCCACCTCCCTCCCTTCCTCCTTTGTCTCTCCCTCCTTCTCTTTTTTTCAGACAGGGTCTCACTAAATTGCCCAAGCTAGCCTTGAATTTGGTATTCTCCTGTTTCAAATCCTGAGTAGCTCAGGCATGTGTCACCATGCCCAGCTCTAGGTGCCACCTCCATAATGAACCTTGCCCCACTTTCTCAACTGGATATGCTCTTTCCCACCTTTAAACGGCCACAAATAGTTTTGTTATAACTTTACCTTTAAGACCATAATTCTAATCCTTGTTAACAAGTTTTCTTGTAACTGGATGGCAAATTACCTACAAAAACAAACTTCTTATTTGTTTAAATCATCTCATTTATTTAAATAGAGCAAGAGCTCCTAAAATGTGTACCTCATGGAATTGAATATCAGAGGTGAGACTATCTCAAGTTAAAGTATACTTGAACTTAGATAACGAAATCATTTGAGGTGGAATTTAAGACACACCCTCCATGAAATGTTGGGGAATGGACCTGGCACAATGATAATATATTTGTATTTTCTTTTAGACTTGATTTAATGACCTTCCATTTAATAAGTCATATCCAGATCTTAGGAGAAGTCTATGGGGATGGGGTGGGGGAGCTATAAACTCTTTTTATCAATTTCTTGGGGACAAGGAGAAGTTGCAATATTTGTAATAAGACTCTGTAAAACTGGATGTGTGCCCCAGGAGGCGTGTGACATTGTTAATCCCTGTGTAGTACACCCACATCAACCTGCCTAGCAGGTGGACAGGATGCAGTTCTATAGCTGCTTGGGCTGGCAGACTCTTGACACATCTTGTAGGATCCTAGAATTGGCTGTGATTTCATCAGGGCAGATAATCAGGATTATAGGTAAAAGCATTAGGAAGAGACATTACTGCATATCTACAATCTCTATGAGTCAATGAGAAGTTGCCATTTTCTTTTCTCCAGAGAAGAACAAAGCCCTCCTCCCTACTGTGGTGCACACCAAGGGTCCTTCTCCTCAACCCTTGCACACCCCTCTCCCAAGTGCTGCATTTTCTATCTACTCTAAGACCCATTTTCAGAAATGATTTATCACAGATTAATAGTGTTTCCTTCAAATAAAAGATTAAAACCAAGTTAGAAACCTCTTGCCCCCCAACAATTAGAAATAAGATCATAGTTCCAGATGTGCCCCTTGGGGACCAAGGCAGTGCCACCAGCTCTGTTTGGGATCATCAGCTGGTCATTTTATCTTCCAGCACACTGAAAACTGTTGATTTTTTTCCCCTCAAGTGAAAATATTAGGTGATTCTGGTGTAACCGCAACCACCTAATCAGAGTTGGCCATGATTTCTTCAACCCTGTACGCTCTCCCTCGTCTGTACCTCGGCTGTTTCTTGAAAGTTCTTTTCAATCCCTCCCCTTTGTTTCTCTCTAACTCTATTTACCATTTTTTACTGAGGGGTGTTTGCTCTATATGCTGTTATGGGGTCCGGAGTGTCTAATTGACAAATTATGTTGCGCTTTTGGTGGCTTTAAGTAATCATTTAAAATAAATAAGATCATAATTATCAGTTTTCATTTACCCATTTATTAAGTAACAATGTTCACACTGAGCAGTTTGATTTTGTGTTATAATAAGGCAATCTCTACATGATGACAGATGGTGTTTCATTTTGCCGACACTGTGCTAAAGTGCTTTGAGTTGTGATGTGTTTGATTTTATTAGAGATCAGATTTAACACATGCATGCTACATAACTGCAATCGCATTCCCATTTCTCATCTGTAGGAGAAAATGAAACTGTGATGAAATGTAATATACTCACCCTCAGGCAGAACTAGTGGGACTGGGAATTGCAACATAATAAATCTAATGGATATTACACTATAGGACCCTAGAAATTTACTGTTATTATGTTCAGGGAAGGAACTCGGTTTTGTAAAACTCACTTTTATTTCACTGGCATCAGTGCAATTTCACATTATTTAACTGTTGTGTCCCAATAGCAGAGATGGTATTTGTGGCGTTGAAAGGGAAAAACTTGCCCGCCAAAGAACACAGGGGTCCAGGAACCCAGAGGAGAAAGCAAGGGGTGAGCAAAAAGCCCCAAATTGCATCAACTAAATGCAAATTACAACAATGGCACCTCATTAACAATGGATTGTTGGGATTGTCAAATTAAGCCTCATTTAGCCGTGGTGGCACCCACTGGAGGAAGACAAGTCCGTGAAAGCTTTGACTATGATATTGAGCTCTTATATTCTCAGCCTGCCCTACGGCTGCCCCCCCCGGCGGGGGGAACTAAGTTAATTACACATTTAGTTATTGATGTGACTGTTGATGGAGCTTTTCCCTAATGAGACCATTGTCAAGTGGAATTCCAAAGATGGAGACGGCTTTCAGTGTCCCTGTGCCAACGAGGTGAAGCCCTGT
The DNA here is from genome assembly GCF_048772815.1 of Callospermophilus lateralis. Taxonomy (NCBI): domain Eukaryota; kingdom Metazoa; phylum Chordata; class Mammalia; order Rodentia; family Sciuridae; genus Callospermophilus; species Callospermophilus lateralis. The sequence goes on along the minus strand of NC_135322.1, from coordinate 36,973,676 downwards.
AATTCTCCATTGCTTGCTAGAGTTTGGTGCCATAGAATCTACTCTGCTATCCTCTTAGGTAGACTTCCTGCTTCCAGCCTCTACCCACTGGTATCATAGATGCTTCACTTCACCCTCTCAACCTAAGCTAGTGCTTTTGCCATGTTGCTTTCTTGCTCAGAAGCCTCAGTAACACCCCATTGCCTGGCATTCATACCTCTCCTAATTCAGCACTGAACTCACAACCCCTTAAAATAAATCTGTTATACCTGTGAAGTTGGTCTTTTCATTATTCTTCCAACAGGAGAAGCTCATTTTATTCTTCATTCTGGTGTGGGGTTCTGTTGGTGGCAAGTGTAAGAAATCCAACTACATTTGTTCAGGCAGAACTTATTGGGCTCCCAACTTGAGGAAGGCAGGGGTGGCTGAATCCCTGGCCCAGATGGAACTAGGAACTCAAATGTTTCTCAAATGATCTCTCCCAGTCTTTGTTTCTACCTAGATGCAGAATACTTCTTCCATAGGATAGGGGCTATCAGAGGAGAGGAAATGAAACCCTGTCACTGTGGTTTCAGGTTCAAAAAATTTGATGGGAAGGGCTCTGATTGGCCCAGTGTGTGTCAAGATCCGTGCTCTGGCACAATGGCTATTGCCCTGGCATTGGCTGGACTGGGGCTGGATAACCTTTATCAGTAATGATTCTGATCAGCAAGGTGTTGTTTATAATGTGATTAAAATAAAGGCAAGGAAGAGAGTTGCTTTTCTGGGCTTCTGAGCAGTCAAAAGAATAGATGCCCTCTACCACAATGCTTGTTGACTAGGCTACCATCTGCCATGCCCATTTCCTCTTGTCCTCCTGTCCCTGTCTGAAACAGCTGCCTTACAGAATAACAGGACAGGGTCAGGGAGAGAAGGCTAATGTTTTAGCATCTTAATACATGGAATTATCTAAAGCGATCCCCACAGTTGACCTGTAAATGAGATACTATTGTCCATATTTCACAGATGAGCTTATAAAGCTATCTCCCTGAAACAGGTCATTGAAACAAAGTGGAAACCAGCTCTGCTGAATTCTTCATGGCTCTGAATGTGGAGGAAAGGTTCAGTTGTCTTGAACGGTGCTAGAAAAGAAAAACTTAAAAATACCTGTATACCTTGTTTATATGACCCAAGATGCATGATTGATTGGAAACACGTGCCTATTCGATTTCCTCGATTCTTACATTCAAATTACTTGAGAGCAGGCCATTAGGACAGACAGGTATCATCCAGAGGGATTTCCTTGGGACAAGCCTAATTCTTATCATGTCTCATTCCTTTACTCGACAGGTATTTATTGACGCCTGCCACGTTAACCAGCTAATTACTCTCAGGCATCATTTCTTTTTACATTAGATTTTACGTTTCTACACCTCACTCATTCAAACTTGTCATCTCACTGTTTTCTGACTTTTCCTGGCTCAGCTTTGCAAGAACAGTTCTTTCTGCTTATAGTACCTCCCAATCCTTTCTGAAATCTTAAATCCTGCTACTTCTTCAAGGCTTGAGTCAAACCCCATTTCCCCTCTGACCTTCAACCTGCCCAACCTGCTGTATCCATCTCAGCTATGCTTTCACTCCTCTCAATACTAAAGAAATTGCTCTAACTCGCTCAGCCTCTCAAGCCAACATTTAATTTTCAGATATATATGTATGTGCATATATAAATCACACACATATATAATTTTTTGCTAAAATATAGAGTTATGCTTTTTCAGATTACCCCCATAACAGTTCCCATAGGAGTGCTGGATGCATAGCAAGTGTTTAATAAATGTTGCTTATTAAAATAAGAAAAACTCTTAATATAAAATTATTTAAATACATGCAACAGATGTTTATAGATGACATGCGTACTTTTAAAAAATTAAGAGGGGTGGTGTAATGTAGCATTAGAGTATAGATGGGACACTGGAAGCAGTTTTTGAATTCTGGATTACATTATTTAGTTTATGTAGAGTCCCAGGAAAGTCTCAGGTTCCCTCCTTTGTGAAGTGGATATAAGACTTTCTACTTCATAGAAATTTCTGGGTGAGAATGTCATGAGATGCCATTTATAGGGGGCTTAGCAGAGTACAAGATGCGTCACTGTGCATGGAAAGTGGTAGGTAGGTGTGGGGCAAGTTACCCGGGTATCTGAGCTCTATGCAAAAAGTGCATTCCAAATAAATGATCACATCGCGATAACCTTTAAGTTAAGTTTGACATGTAGTTATTATTCCATTACATTCTATTACATGTGGTTAGTTTCCTTATTGAACTCTCACATGGGGGTGGGAGGGGAAAGGATCCTACTCCTTTAGTAGGATCTGTGGCAGATTCTCCAGAGGTGACATTTGCCTCTAGATTGGAATGAAAGGAAGTCAGCTTTGTGGAAATCTACAAGAAGGGCATTTCAGACACAGGGAACTGTAGGTGAAAAGACTCTGCGCCAGGAGTATGCTCAAGATACCACAGTAGCTGGAAATTAGTAGGGAATGAGGAAGTAAATAGAGGCAAGATCATACAGGGCTTGGCAATCCTTAGTGACAAGTTAGGATTTTATTCCAATTTCAGTAAGAAGCCATTGGAGGGTCTTAAGTAAAGGAGTCATCTGATAACCAATGTACAAGATGGCCCCCAAGCGATCCTTGCTCCCTGGTATCCACACCCTTCTGTCTTGGATAAGAATGACAGGTTGCTAGCATGAGGAGGTTCAAGCAGCTTCAGGAGAGAGCGATTGGCCTCCTGCCCACAGCCATGTGAGTGCGCCATCTTTGAAGCTGATCCTCCAGCCTCAGTCCAGCCTTTAGGTGCCTGCAGCCCAGTCAACCTGCTGATTGCAATTTCAGGAGACAACAGGGATCAGGATCCCCCAGCTAAACTGCTCTGGAGTTACTGGTCCTGAGAAACTTGTGTGAAATAGTCAATCATTTTCGAAATTTTATTTTTGAAATCTTCAGCTGCTACATTTTGGAGTAATTATTCTGCAGCAACAGATATCTAATTCAAGTGACCTTTTCAAATTCTGATTTTCTACATTGTCACTGCTGGATGGACAAAGGGCTTTGGAGGGGTAACATGTGAAAGGCTGGGTAGGTGTCTGGTCAGCCACAGTGGTGGCTTGAGACAGGGATGGTGAGAAATGGTCAGGTCTGCTGGAGAAAATGGGATCTGCTTTTTGGGTTCACTGATGAGGCCCTGGGCTGTGAGGAATCGAGGTTGACATCTTTATTTTGGGTCTGGGAAACTGGGTGGATGGTGGGTACCATAGACTGAAAGGGGATGAATCAGTGTGGAGAGGAAAATCTGGACTCTACTAGGCACAGAATAAAGATTGCCTTGAATGAGAATGTGAGACAGCTTGACCAGGAGCAGTTTTTCTGTCACCTACAGAGTACAAATAAGAACTGTCTATGTTTCAATAAAAACACCTTCAGTCAGTACCTTGGAACTGCCTTCCTTCTTCTCAATTAAGTAGAAGACAATTAAATTAGAGTCCAGCTTCGAGGACTTCATTATGCCTCATCGAAAATGATAAATGACTCTTGGTGACCTCCTCACCTCGCCAACACAGTCCCACCTCGTTTTTCAAAGAGCTAATGAAACCGATGGATTCTCTCTTCTCAGTAGCAGAGCCAAGAAAAACAGGGCGCACCCCATGAAATGCAGGGAAGCGGGGAAGGAGGCAGGAGAGAAACCCACCCTTGACATTTTGACAATTGGCCCAAGTGGCTTTGAAGTGCAAACTTGGGGAAAAAAGCCTATCTACATATTGATTTCCTATCTGTTCCATTGCTTTAATCCACCTCTGTTTGGCATGTTAACACTGAGGAGTGTGGTGTGTGTGTGTGTGTGTGTGTGTGTGTGTGTGTAAATGGCATGCCATTTTTTTGGGGGGGGGGAGAGGAAGAAGTGGGGAAAAGGGAAGGGCAAATGGTAAGAGGGAGGTGTTTGGGAGTCAATGAAGATATCCATTTGTACTTTATTTTCTCTTCCAATCACCTTAAGCCAGAGTAAGTACTTGAATTCTTCTCCCCGCTTGATGAAGAAGGCAGCAGGAAGAAGGGGTGACAGGCAGAAGCTTTTGATCTTGGCTTGAAGTTCTGGCATCTTCATTTTTGAGTTGTGTGGCCTTAAGCAAGTTTCTTGGCTTCTCTGAACCTCAGTCTCTTCGTCTGTAAAAATGGGAATGATCCTATTGCACAGGCTAGTAGTGAAGATTAAGGGAGATGATCCCTCAGGAGCAGTTAGTTGTCTGCTGCTGTTCTGTTCCCTCAAGTTCATATTATTTTGCCTTTGCAATGTCTAACGTTTTGGGGTGAAGGAATTTTCTGACTGTTGAGGACATCTGCTAAACGATATGATCGAGGACAGGCTTTGGCCAACATTTTCTATAAAGGACTAAGTAGTATGTATTCTAGTCTTTGAGAGTCATAACCTTTGTTGGAAGTGCACCTAATGCCAGCTTTAGACAAGAGATAAGAAGATATGCATGGCTATGATCCAATAAAACTTTATTTACATCGCAAAGGCTTGGGAGGTGGAGGCAGGAGGATTATAAGTTCAAAACCAGCCTCAGCAAAAAGTGAGGCCCTAAGCAATTCAGTGAGACCCTGTCTCTAATAAATAAAAAAAAAAAAAAAAAAAAAGGGCTGGGAATGTGGCTCAGTGGTTGAGTGCCCCCAAGTTCAATCCCCAGTACCCAAAACCAAAACCATCCCCCCCACAAAAAAAAATTGTATTTACAAAAGCAGAGGTCACCTGGAATTGGTCTTCTGACCCTTGGTTTAGGAAACAGCTGGATAACTGTAATTTCAGGTGTCCTGAGTACAATAATACCATTCATATTGTTTTCTCTACTTATATTGTATCTACAATTACCTAGGTATTTTAAGATACATGTTAGATTTATCTACACAGAAACCATGTAAAATAATAACAACAACTTAGGTTCATTGAATGCTTATTATGTGTGGAGTATTGTGCTAAGTGCTCTGCAGTTATTGTTGAAAACAGCTGAAATTAAAGTACACTCAGGCTCTAGATCCAGATGGTTGAGAGTTGAATACTAGCTGTGTGACCTTAGGAAAGTCACTTAACCTCTTTGTGCCTCTATACTTGTGCCTCTTAGAAGTGCATCTGGCACAGAACAGGCGTTTAAGAGGAATTAGCTAGTTCAACTGCATGGGAGACAGTTTCTGTTACCTGCTCTTACAGATGCGGAAACTGAGGCACAGAAAGGAACAGTACATTTCCTGAAGTTATGGGGTTTCTGTGGCTTCAAAGCCTTGGTTCTGTTAGGGTTACACGTCACTGCCTCCCAAGGGTGATCGTCACCCTCCTTCTATGGAAGAGGAAATTGAGAATCAGAGAAAGAGCTTGCCTGGGTGTGGACCAGTGAGTGAAGAGACAAGACCTGAATCTTAGTCTTTGACCCCTGATCCAGGACTGGCTCTGTGTCCAAGCCCTATGTCCTCTTTTAGGGATCATAGGGTGTGTCACATCTAAATATAACCAGGGAGCAATCTTTGTGTTAAAGCATTAATGCCAGAGTTAGTGAGTGAGTCCAGGAGGGTGGAGGTGAAGCAGAGGAGAGGTGAGAGGGAGCAAGAGGAGAATTTTAAGTGCCTGGAGTTGAGAACTGGCCTGCTGCTCCCCTTCCTTGGCTGACTTGACCCCAGCCCGAGCTTGAAAGAATGTGAGATTCCAGTGACAGCAAAACCACCCACCCAGTGCTCACTGGGTGTTTCCTGTTCCTAAGCCTCCCCATACTGCAGACAGGAGCATGAACACCCCATTTTTAAGGGAGGGCACCAGCCCAAAGCCGCTCAAAGAGAAAAACCAGAATTTGAGCCCAGCTCTTCCCAAGGTGAGCTCTTTCCAATGCTACTTGGTGAAATGACCAGGATCTTATTGTCAAGACCTGGATGCTGACCTGGTCCAATCTGAGGCCTCCTTTCCTGAGAACCAGGCAAGTCCCTGTCTTGCCCTGAGACAAGGCAAAGGGTCGGATCAGATTGGAGGTTCCCAGCCTGTGGGGTGTGGGGAAATGAAAGGGCTTCGAGTGGCTAGAGCATTGACAAGTGTTGAATCACTCCAGGAAAACATCATTTGCCTTTATGTGTGATCTGGGTTCTGGTCCCTGTGGCAAGAAGAACACCTCTGTGAGAGCCATCCATTTACCCAGTCGTTCCCGACGCTTACCCAGATGCTCAGTACGTGCCACGCTAGTTCTAAATTGGAAGAAGCCTGAACCAAAGAGAAGGAGACCCTGCTCACAAGCAGCTCACATTCAGGAAGGAGGGGGAAGGCCAGAGATGAACTAAAGGAAGAAAAGGGTATCCTAATAACATAAGGTAAGAAAAAGGTCAAAATAGGGCAAGATGCCAAAGGCAGGTTGGCAGAAGCGTAGGGACACATAACTGGTAGTAAGAAGATGGAGCCAATGAACGTGAGGCCAAGACCATGGATGTGGAGGCCGTATCTAGCGGGTGTTGAGGTCGGCAGGGATGGCGCAGGGTGGGGGGAAGAGAGGGAGCAGTGTTAGAGCTCAGTAGGGAGGGGGATAGAGGGTGCTATCCGCTGCTGGGGGTGCTGACAGTACACTGTCTCTAATTATTGGTTTCCTTAGGGCTGCAGAGAGAGAGCCACTGTTCCCAAAGGCACAGAAGGCAAGCAGGACCCTCTCTGCCCCATCCTGCCTCTTCCCCATCCCTCTCACTAAAGCTGATCTCTAACAAATACCCCTCATGCCCAATCCCATTTCAACATCTGCGTGTAAATAAATCCAACCTGGGACATTTAGGGATCATCAGCTTTGGGGGAAGATAAGTGTTAACAATGCTTCATGATACCATGATACTTGTTAAAGGAGATGAACATGATCTTATTCCAGAGGGGGAATTTTGGAGTAGGAAAGAGGATTCAGGTTCAACTCCAAATATAGCAAGGAAAACAGAATTTATAGCTAAGGATGGATGAGAGGATGGAAGTTGGTGAATAGAAAACCGCTAAGAGGAAACTTGAAGGTAAAGGGGGATTCTGGCTAAACCTACACGACTGGATTCTTGCTAAAGACAGGCCAGGTGATCGGGCATCACCTGGGGTGGTGGTGGAGGAGGAACCCAAGCAGGTAGGAAGGGTGCTTAGGTACTGGGGGAAGGGGGTTCTAGCTCAACTGACTTAGCAAGGTTCTGGCTAAAAGTGGCTGTTGGGAGATACGACCAAAATGTGATCAAAAAGAGAATCTTTGTCACTTTGGAGAAGATGCTCAGGCCAGAAGTCGAGGGTGTTTGCTGAAGAAAAACCATCTGGACAGAACACAGTGGCTTTGGGAGTGTGGGGCACAGTGGGAGACTAGATCTAATTAGAGGATGAGGATCCAGGTGACCCTCAGGGGCTTGAACTTCCATGGCAATAGCAGCTTTTTTGAGGTACAGAAAGATATATATATCTCCATATTATTGACGGACTTGGAGTAAAAAAAAAAAATTGATTTTACAATTCCTTAACATTTTCTACAGGGGTGATTTGACATCTAGCCTATTGTCTTTGTTTTTTAGGGTTTCTATAACATATAGAAACCTTCGTTTAACTTTTTCATCTATTTCATTTAATTCTCAAGTACTATTAGTATTGCCATAACACAGATGAGGAGGCTGAACACAGTGAGGAACAATGACTCTCATAGTCACATCATTGATACATTTGAATTCAAATCCAGATGTAACTCCACGACCAAGATATTATTCTGTGATACATTGGTACAATTTGGGTGTTGGTCTTCATTTTAATATTTACCCCTATAAGAACTCTTGTGCTTCTCAGACCATCTGTCCTGATTTTTGGTTCAGAAGTGTGACCACTGTCATGATACCCGATATTAGTAATTCACAAGGGTTGTCATGCGTCTCTTCTAGAGGTCGCTGGCCCTGCTTTGAGAACTTTCTTCCCCTTTCCTACAATCTGGCTTGCAATGAGGAATAGAAAGTAAGTTTCTGACTGTTTTGTGTTCTGTTTCCTTACAGAAAAGCGCTGGTATGGAATTTCTTTGTAGTCAGATTCCAGAAAGAGGGGGTGTTTGCTTGATCTGAAGGGTATGCAATCTGTTTTCTGTCTGAATGTCAAAATTATAACCTGTGATGTTGAGATTAAAAAAAAAAAATTCTCCTTTAACCAGTAAAAGTACACTTCTTTCAGATGGTAGTGTGGAGGCTGCTGGTGCTTGTATCCAAACTCATTTAAAATGTTTATCCTGCGTGGTCATTTGGGACCCTCTGCCATTGGCGGGCTGCTTTAATACACCCAGAACAACTAACATTTCAATTTGAGTATCATCAATTTTTCCTGTGACAGGAAGGCAGACTTAAAAACCTAAGCTAACCCACATCCATGTTGTCAATATCTATTTTTAGTGAGATTTATTTGTTGGGGGCAAAATGTACTGTTTGAGACTCACCCTGACCTGGAAAATGAGGAGAGAAGCTTGGATGATTTTAGCACCTGTTCTTGACCCACATGTCCTGTGGAAGAGGACTGCCAGTCAAAAGAATCATCTTGGTGGAAGATGCAGCAGACAGAGGCTCATCAGATGCAGAACTTTCTTGACCATCCAGGAGAGGGTCAGAGGACAGAGGGGAAGCAGACTGGAAAAGGGGTAGGGGGAACCCCTGCCTTTCACGGGCTCCCTTTGTAGGATGTTTTGGGGGGGGCACAGGAACCCTGCCCCAGGATGGATCCACCCCAGCAGAGGGGAGTTCAGGCGCACCAGGAGAGGATGAGAGCTGTGTTTGATTCTGGATCTTGCCTGTGCTGCGGCCAGGTGGCATTATTCATTTAGTGCCATTCCATACTTTGCAGGAAAAGCACAGCAGGCTTATAATGCTTGAGTTTTTAAACATTCAGAAGGCTGAGATGCTATAAATAAGCTTCCTGTGTCAGAGATTAAATCAACCAAGATGCCTGCCATGCCAACTTTATTTCTGAAACAACGTGTTTTCAGCAGAAATCAAAATACATGTTAATCCTTCCCTTCTGACAGGCTAATACGAGCCTTGAAAACCACAGTGGAGAGCTTCTAAGAGGATGTTAAATAGGAAGCTACGTCTGCGTGGCTTATCTGCCGCAGAAGGCCCTGACCATCCCTCCGGTTGGAAATCTTTTGCCTGGACTCAGGGCTTGGTGCTGCAGAGTCGGGATTGGCCTGGGCGGTTATAATCACAAAAGGCTGGCTATTGTGGTTTGATAAACCAACTGTGTCTTGGAGACGACTAATCACAGGTTAGCAAACAGCAATCAAGTCCAACATCTATTCCCCCTTCCTTTACAACAGCATCTTTTTTTTTTTTTTTTTCAATGAGAAACCACCCTTCACCCAATGTTACTCCATCTCCCAGCTCTAGAGGTGGGTCTGGGGTCGACCAATCAGAGCCATGTCTCTTTCATTGGCTGTGATAATTGGTTCAGAGGTCAGCCAATTGGACCAAGGTGGGCTAATCAGAATTTGGACCTTGGCTGGAGTTACTGGGAAAGAGGATTTTTTTTTTTTTTTTTTTTTGCTTAGAACTGTTGAATTTTATCGTTGCCACCTGATCACTTGAGATTGAAGCCAATTCAGAATAAAAGAGATGGAGACAGATTCCTGATATATTGTGTGAACACCTGGATACAGCCTGGCTTGAAATTAGAGGCACCTCTGAGCTGACTTACATGAACAAGTTCTATTCTTTTTCCAATAAGAGTGAGTTGGCTTTCTATCACTTAAAATCATAATTATCCTGACTAATTCAGTGCTCCAGCCGGTTCCTTCGGCCACACTGGTCAATTCAGTGACAAAGTGTGTTTATGGGTTTATCAACTTGTTGTTGGCAAGGTTTATTCTAATTTAGTGAAATTGACTGGTGCGGCAGGCCAGGACAGACTCAGCTTCAGTGAAAAGCAAGTCCAGGAGGAGCAGAGAGTGCCCCTGAAAAGCTGGGTATGGGTGCTGGTGGGCAATTGCTAGGAGCTTCAGGAGGGGGCTGTGTTTTCTCAGTGGGAGATTGTTTAGAATCTCTGCCTGTAGGAAAAAGTAGTGCCCAACCAGGTCCTTAGCTTTTGGGAGTATCTTCAAGGATTCGGTAAAGTTGTACCCCTTGTCCCTAGAAAGAATCACATGTGTTCCTTCCCACAACATTCCCCATGTAATTTTGGATGGGTCTTAGAATTATAGAAACCCAGCCATGGCCACAGGGGATTCTAGTTTATATATACTTAAGGGCCTGATCAGATGATTTATCTCTTATATTTCACAAGACCTCTTGTGAACGATACATATTTGCTGCTTAAGGTTTTGGAAGGCTTAACATGTCTCAGGCACTATAGTTAACATGTAGTGATTTAATTATATTTTTACAATGATCGGAAGTGTTTTTATTATCCTAACTTTACAAATGAATAGCCAGAAAGCTGAAGTTATACAGCTCACTCAAGGTCACACAGCTTGTAAATGAGCAAAATCTACACCAAGTCTAGAAAGCACACGAGGTCACATTCTACGTCACTTCACTGACTTTATAAATCACTCTGTTAATGGATCAAAATGACTACCAGTCTATAATGATTGGGGTCCTTACATCTAATTTCCATCCATCATGATTCAGTTTAAGCCCATTGCTTCCTATAGGGAATATGAGATTACATTGGTTTCAATCCCAAATTAGGTATGTGATTGATAGTAAATTACTTCATATTTCAGACTCAGGTTCCTAATATGGGGAGTATGGTTAGTGTACTTTTTTTTTTTCATTTTCCTTATTATTTTTAAATTTTGGAGAATTACAAAAGGAAACATGTTTGTAGAAATTAAACACAGAAATAGAAGGAGTGAGTAGGCGTGGTGTGGCAGTCCTTAGTAGCTCCTGCTATGGCCGTGTGTCTCTCCAGAGGTAATCATTTTTAAAGATGGGTGTCTATTCTTTTTCATAAATTTACAATCCTCCCACAACAAATTTATAGAGCTCTTTTCCCCTCCTAGATTTATTGAGGTACAACTGATAAATAAAAATTGTATATACTGAAGGTGGGTAATGATATTTTGATATATGAGTATATTGTAAAATAATCACTAAAAGCAAGCTAATCGACATACTCAACACTCCACAGTTTCTTTCCTTCTTTCCTCCCTTCTTTCCAATTTTCTTCCTTCCTGCCTCGGTCTCTTGCTCACTTTTTTTTTGGATGAGAACATTTAATAGTGAACCTCTTAGAAAATTTTAGACATATAATACAGCATTGTTAATATAGTCATAGTGCTTACACAGTTTATGTTTTAAAACAAAAATAGAATCGTGTCTTGGCACCTTTTCCCATCAGTGGTACATACAGATCTATCGCAGGGCTCCAATGGTCACATTTAATTAAAGATATGGACATACACTTTCTTTTTTTCTAATCTCTGACAGATGGACATTTCCATTGCTTCTATTTTTAAAAATTGTTATTTTAAACGCTGCTGCAGAGAATACCTTGTGTGTGTGTTTGTGTACACGTATATATCTCCATCCTTCCTCACATGACTGAATATTTTGATAAAACAAGTCCCTAGAAGAAGAATTGTATCTTTATTCTGAAATAAATGCTCGAGAGATCCCTTTTGGCATTATGAAAGGGATTCCACTGAAATATCCTAGAGCTTTCTGGGTTTGGCTCCTCTCCTGTGCTTAGGATCATCTGGGCAGGGGGACCATGTGCCTTCTCGGTTCCTCTGGTTGTCACACTCCCTCTGGAGCCTCTTTTAAATTCAGGAACTCATCTGAGTCCCGACATCCCTTGAGCAGCCCAGGGCTTATGTTTATTGAGGCAGATTTGGAGCCAGCTCCCCAAGCTGTGCACACGTTCCCTCTGAACACACTCTGCGCACCTGCAGACATCAGCTGGGGCCTGGGAGCTGCTGCTCAGCCTGGCAGCCAAGGGTTGTAGCCTCAGTGATGCCCACAGCCAAAATCTGAACCAGGGTTGAGAGTGAGGGAGTTCCGGAGGGCGGTTACCTGAGACAGTGATGCCGGAGGCTCTCAGCCTCTCACGAAAATCTCATTAGTGGGTTCAATCCCTTCACAACTATTTTTCTGGGCAAATATTCTGAGCCAAGTACTATGACTGGAGTTAGAGGCACCCCTACTCATAGTGACCCTGACACCATTACAGTTAGTACATTCTCTCCTACACAGTTTTAGTTTCATGTCTTGGAAACACCTTAAATAAAAGGTATGTTTGAAAAGGTGTTTTAGAGACCAGAACTAATCTTCCCCCTAAGATGGGGGAGGTCAAGACTCCCTTTAAAAAAATCAAGTAACAGTCTACAGTTCAATGGTAAGTCAGCAGGGTATTAGGATAGAAAATTAAATCAAATGATGTTAATCAATTTACCCCCCCCACTTCCTATAGAGTTCCACCACCCCTGCTAAGGGGACCAAGTGACCCCTTTACTTTCAGTATAGCTGATTGGACCAGGATTGTACCCATGACTGAACTGAAGCTCAGCCAATCAGATTCTTTCCTGGGGAATTGTCATTGTGACCTCAGGACTCAGGCCGGGTTCCTTGGGGACAGGTGAAATTGGGGAGCATTAAAAAGGTGGGACTAGGTCCTGGCCCACAGGTAGAAGGAGCAGGGGAGGTCACACTGCACAGACACAGACTGACGCTGGTATAGGGAAAGAAGCAGAGAACCCCAAGGCCTCAGAAACAGGGCTGGAGAGTTCATTCCCTTTATGTCAGAGTTCTTTCCTGAAATCAAGAGCACTTCCTGTTTGTGGGTTCTCTGAGCCTTCTCTGAACCATTCCAACAAATCCCTGCTGTTTTTCTTTTTTTGAGCTACCCTGAGGGTTCATCTTTCCAATAACTACCCCCATCTCCCAGGCTAAGACAATATTTCCTCTCTCCTTTGTACTTTTGAGCAAAAGGCCAATAGAGAAGCTTCTCATTCTGTCCCCAAAGGCTAACTGCAATACATTCTTGGGAAATCCATTCTGTTTGACTCTATCTGCCATTCCTCTCATGGCCTGATTGTTTTGGAAATGTGCTGTCCTCTGTCCTCAGGGACTCCCTAAAGAAGGCTCAGCTTGGAGGATTCCTGGATCCATTTGCTTATCAATTAGGGAGCCCTGGAAGCAGACACTGAGTGGCATGCTCCGCCCTGCTCTCTGCTGGGTGGAGATGGGAGACCTGGTACCTCCCTGGTAGATGCTTCTCCAGAAATGTGACCTCCCTTAATGAAGTCCCTGCTGTTTCCCCAGAGAGATGATAACTTGGCCATACCTATTGAAACCAGAATTATAATGTTAATCCATGCTTAGTGGTTCAAAGTCAGTAAGAATATAAGGAAATTCCCAGAGTTTCTGAACCTTAGATTATGTGGTAAGGATCATGGAATAACAGGTCCAGAAAAAGTACTTCCTCTTGATGGCTAGGAAAACGCAGAGAGATGGAAACAAATTCATATTTTTGCTTTAATTACACAAACGGGTGCATCCACAAGCACACACTTAAAAAATTTTATTGTTGGTTCACTGTCGCACGAAGCACATACACATCCATCACAGAAAAACTCCACCAACCTATATCCCAAGTAGCAATGCTTGCGGCTGGGTAAGTTCACAGCGCAGCTCCTTATCCCCATGGGAATCTCCGCCAAGATGAATCTCTCCATTTCCCAGAAGCTTTGAAAGAAATGGAATTTAATAATCTTGATGGAGGAATTTGTCGTGAAAGACAAGTTAAAGGACAGGGAGGCACCTTCCCTTGGCTCCCCAGCCCCTGCTGCCTGGCACCCCATGACCTGTCCATTGCTCTCCATGACAGTTGACCACAAAACCTGCTCCCCTTGAGGAGCCAGCGAAGATGCCTATGCCCCTCAATTCCCAGGCCTCCACGTCTCCTCTGTGGATTTTCTCACTTAACTGCCATTTTGCATCCAATGCTGAGCAGCAGGGAACTCAGGCTGGCATTAGGAGAAAATCTGGTTTCTTTCTTTGTCTTTATTCCCCCGTCCCATCCCCCCACCCGGCCCCCTTCCTTTGGATAGGCGCCTTCAGCTGCGTGTAAATTAAGTACCTTCTTGTGCTTTTCTGCAGGTCACATCTGGGGTATTCTGGACATCTCTGGTATATACTCTGAATTTATGAAACCAGTAATTTGCTGCTCCCAGCTTATAATGCCTGACATTGTCACTGTTTGCTTAGAGTTTTGGTATCTGATGTTCTTAATGTTAAGGTCAATTTTATTGATACTGAACTCTGTGCCCTCATTTCTTTCCCCATTGCGTTTTTTTTTTCTGAGGCACACACAGAGAGGGTAACTAATCTTAATATCTTGTGTTCACAATTCTATTTAGCATGAAATCAGTAACTGACATATTAATTATAATAATCTGTTAAATATACTTTACCTACATGTTAATTATGGGAGACCATTCTCATTTATTTCTCTGGGTAGCCTATTAATTCAACCCAGATGGTACAGCTTTGTGAGACGGTAACACTGAGCATTTGCAGAATAAATCATGTTGCCAAGATACAGCCGCAAAAATGTTATCACATCTGAATAAGCTTTAGTATGATATAACCATGAAAGAAAACTTACCTATTACTCACGGACTGGAGCTTAGTTTAAAAAAACAGGATTCCTATACCAAAATGTAAAAATAAAAAATATAAAATAAAAAAAAAAATGGTGGCCGTGGGGGGGTACATAATGGTTTCCTCTAAAAGAGTAGATTCTTTATTTAAGCCCAGTGCCCCATAAATAATTCCAAGAGGGGGAAATGGAATCCTGACGCGGGGAGTGCATCATAACTTGGGGGGAGGGGAAGAGAGGCAGCTGTGCTTTTCTTAAACATTCTGATGTCAAAACTGGCGTCATTGGGGGAAGCATTGAAACACCCTTTTGATGGCTCCATGTTCCTGCCTTCTTTTGACTTCTTCCTGGATGCTGTTAAGCAGCACTCTGGGCTATATCTGGGGGTCTCTAGTATGAGTCATATTTATATTTGGGATGCTTATTCATCTCCAAATGGAGATCATTTCACTGGTAGAGCTTAGGAGTGGTCCATTGGATGCCAGTATCATCTTCTTTCTGGGGAAGATCTAGTTCAACTAGTCAGAGACACTTTCAGTTCAATGATGAAGGTCAACAATTTAACTGTCACTCATTGTTTACCTCCAAAAAAACTGGTGCTAGTTCTTGGGAGCCAGTAGACGACAAGGCCAGTCAGGGCTCTGTTCCCCCAGCCCTTGTGATCTAGGGTAGGCAATGAAACCAGCAACTGCAATGTGGTTAGGGCCAATCTATCAGGACTATTCCTGTTGGGACACTTAGCAGACTCCTAGCCCAGACCTTTCAGAGAGGCTACAGAGAAGGCTTCCCAGGGTAGTAATTTCAGTAATTTCCACTTGTCAAGTGGAAAGTTCAAGAGTAGTGCCGACAGAAAGAACATAGCACAGTCCATGTTCATGGAATTGTGAGAAGTTGCTCATGTGGAACACACACTTAGAGGCGAAAGGGATGTTGCGGATGCCTAAGATTTACAGTCAGATCACGAGGTTTCTGTAAACCAGGAGGAGTTCAGATTCACTCTGAGGACAGTGGGGGCCAATGAGGCTTAAGCATCGAGGTGACATTGCCAAATTGATATTTTAGGGATTTCATTCTAGCTTCACAAAGGACAGCAGGCACTAGGCTGAAGTGATCATCAGCGTGAGAGATGGTGATGTCCTAGACTGGAAATGACGCATTCTTATTGCTCCTCTCAGCTCTTCCTAAATCCTTTCTACTCTTTCTCAAAGCTTCTTCTGTACAGGGAGCAATTAGAAGATAGAACTGGGCTGGAATTTTAGATTCTGTGTTCATTTTGTTTCTAAGAAGCAACCAACCTTTCTTTCTATTCTTTTCCCCCAACAACCTACTTTTCCTTTATTCATCCATTCAAATCATCAAATGTTTCTTAAGGACATGAAGCATCCTAGGCTTTGGAGTTTATAGGAAAGTAACTTAGAAAAGTAGGTGAGGAAGGGTTAAGATGATAAGAATAAATTACACCTCTGCATTGGAGGCCACAGGAGAGACCTTGGCAGAGAGATTGCTGGCTGCTAGACCTTGTTTCCCCAGGTTCGACTCCCCAGCTTCATCTTTGAAAAAGATATTGAGAAAGTCTCGGGGCTGACTGGACCCTCTGAAGTCACAGCTGATCCCCACTCGCTGGATGGAACAGCACCCGGAATTCCACATCCACGACATGGTTAAGAGGAACTTCTAGCTGGGGAATATAAAATTGTAAATGGCACAGATAACGTCAGTCTGAGTTACTGTTTTCAGAATGACACAGATGTTAGGATAAGGGAGCATAAATGGAAATTAAAGAGAAACAAATTCAGAACAGATGTCAGGAAGCATTTTTTTCATGCGGAGAATCACAAATGTGTGGAATGGCCTACCAGGCTCGATTGTTAAGGCGAAGACACAGGGGACATTCGAGAACTGATCAGATGGCATCATGGGGGAATTAGGCAGTAAAAGAGGAAATGAGCATGCATACAGCAACTGGCTTTCAGCTAATCCGCAGCAATGTCCATGTTCTTATGTTGCCGGTGCTTACATACTTACCTTGGATAAACACACATAATTTCTCTGCTTTTAGTTTTCACAGATTGCGCCAATCTCAAAATAGTTATTTTCACATCATAAAGATAACATTAGCAGAGGGAGGGGTTGAGGGAGGGAGGAAGAGAGAGGGAGAGAGTGCTTCTTTCTTGCAGTTGTTTGTTTTTTTGGAAGGAAGATGCTGTCATTCATGAATTGTGCATGGAAAATAACATTTAAAATGTGTATCTCTATCTAACCCTGAAGAGTAGGGTGTAATCATAAACCAGCCAGCCCCCTGTGCTGTCTCCTGGAGCTAAAGTTCGAAATTCCACTAGACAGGATATATGACCACCAAAGGGTCTTTTGGACAAATCCTCCAAGGCTTTCTCTGTTTCTGTGCCCCAGCAAACAGTCTCATGGTGCCCAAGTGCTTTCAAAAATATTATATGGGGAGAGAAGGGAGTTAAGTTGGTTGTCAGATTTCAAAAGCTACTTACTAAAAATTGGGAACCCAGAATGGGGTTACAGGAAATCAGCGGCTCTTTGACAGTTTGCCTTTCTTTTCCTTGTGCCTTCTGAGAAGGCCTGGAGAGACTGTAACCAGGTGCCCCTTTAGCAGGATATCACCTGGGGGATACAGCTTATGATAATAGGGGAAGACAGAGAGCAAAGCAGCGACTCTCTGCCCCAAGGGAAGGTAGTTGAGGATAAAAAGTAGACTAAAACCTCATTAATCTGGACCCTGCTAATTTAGAGTGTATGAATAATTCAGACCCTCTGGCCGGGCTGAAGTTTACCTTTGTACTAGATATGGAGAAAAGGGTTTGCTAAGCAAATTAATAGTGTAAACAAGGTGGAGGGTAGGGAATATAGAACCTATTTAAGAGAACAAATTGTTTTCACATACTTAGGAGAACCATCTGCATAGGGACAATGAATAGGTCAATTATGGGTAATCCTGGCTATTCATTAGTCTGGGTCCACCCGTGTCCATACTTGGCAGAATTTTGTCAGGTCAGAGGGATGGAATTGAACCAGGGGAAGGAGGTTCTTGAAAGTTCATATTTAAGGTGTGTGGTTGACTTAGGTTGCTATTCCTTTCATGGTTTCTTTCACACAAGACTTTAAAGACCACATGACAAGCCTTTCTTGGACCTTATTTGTCCCCTTTATTGATTAGAGCTGAGAGGATAGAAAGAATAACTTATAGAGCACAGTCTTGAGTCATTTGGGCACAAGGCCAAGTGAGGAAAGCTTGTGTGGGCAGCTTCATGGCCACCTAACGAGAGTGGGTACCGCGGGTGAGGAAGTCTGACCTCACGGCCACCAGTGATTAGCAGTGGGCAGGTGCAGAGCACTTGTTTCCTCTGGGCCTCGGTCTCCAGGTTCATAAAAGATCAAGGATATCTAAAAACTCTCCCAACTCGACCATCCATGATCATCATTGATCTTCTGAGATGATTTCTCATCAGTAAAAAGTATGTAGTAATTCTCATATAGATTTTGATAGGCAAATGATATAGCAAATGATGTACCCAGTATGCTGTAACAATTAGGGAAAGAATAAATCAGGAGAAATAATTAACACATCTCTGAGGCTGTCACAGAGTAAGAATTAACTCCTTCACCTTCTCCTTGAGGCTTGTTCACTTTCTTTTTCCTCATCCACGGACTTCCTTTGGCCCCTCCCCTCCTCCTCCCCCTTCTTCTCCTCCTCCCCCCTCCCCTACCTTCCTTCCTTCCCCTCTCTCCTCCTCCTCTCTTTCTTGCTCTCCCTTACACTGCTGGGGACTGAACCCAGCCAGAGAAGTGCTTTACCACTGAGCTACACCTCCAGCCCCTGTGGATTTCCTGTTACCATTTGCCCACTAGGTAGTGCTGAAGCTCACCTATCCCACCCCTGCCCTGCTTCTTTAGCTGCTCTGACTTCTCCAAGTAGAAACCAAGAGGGACAGACTGCTGCAGGAAATCCAAGGCGTGGAAGCAGAAGGCTCCTCTGGAACCCTGGACGAGGAATAGATGGCTTTCTCTCAACCAGAGATCTTGTTGCCGCTAGCCTGGCCATTTTCAAACACTCTAAGAGTTGGGCTTGTGTTAATTCTAAAGCTGAAGGTGGGCATGGAGAAGCAGCCAAGTCTAAGTTTAGCCTCAGATTTCTGTGCCTGTCTGATTCCGGTCCTGCCAGTCACTGACTCCCAATCAATTAAATATTGATTTCATGTACCATTTCCATTTAAATGATTCTCAAATAACGCTTGATCAATGTACATTTAAAACCTTTGCCACTTAAAACAAATCATCTAGTTTCATTCAGCGGTGGACTGAGACCAGGGCCTGTGCTGGGCTACCTTATCTGTGGGTGACTGAAGACACTTACCTTCTCACATCTGCTTTTGACACACAAAGCAGTTCTCTGTTCTACAGTTGAGAAACTCAGTGGCAGAATTGCTTTAGAGATCTGCAAAAAAATCATATGTGAATCTCATTGCTATGGACAGTCATCCTATCCTTATCTGCAGTTTTACTTTCTGTGGATTCAGTTACCTGAGGTTAACAGCAGTCTAAAACTATGAAATGAGAATTCCAGAAATAAACAACCCTGAGTTTTAAGCAACTGTTATTACAGCCTGTTGCTATAATTGATCTATATTTTATTAGTCACCGCTAATCTACTCTGCTTAATTTGCAAATTAGATTTGGTCATAACTGTGTACATATAAGAAAAAACATGGTGTGTATGTATCTCTATATCTACCATCTATCAGTTCAGTACTCTCTGTGGTTTCAGGCATCCACTGAGAGTCTTGCACTTATCCCTCATGGATAAGGGGGGCTACTGTTCTACATAGACATTAAAGACTCTATAGAAAAGGGTCAGAAGGTGGAAGAAAATTGTGTGGGGTGCCAGGAGTCATTTGGTGGGTGAGCATTTTTAATCAGAGTCCACGCTCTGCTATATCCTCCAGGCTGCAGGATCTTGCCTCACAGGGACTGTTAGGGTGACTTTTATTTAAATTAATTCACCAAGCTTGGAAAGGCAGTGTCTACAGAATCTCAAGATTTGGTTAAATGGAAGTCTTGGTGAGGTCATCTAACATCCTTGAAAACAAACCCAAATTGATGAGATGTCCGTGCGATTGCTGTTGTAGCCTTTGCTGTTTCTCCCATCTGTCAGCAAGCCTCACTTTATTTTTCTTTTTTATTGACCGCTTGCCATGACTTCCATCCCGGGAAAAGTACTTTTAGATTTGCAGAAAAATATTTAGTTCTCTTACATTTCCTGGGCCCATACTTTTGGTGAGGGTCCAGCTGTAGAGACCAAAGGTTGCAAAATGGTAAATGTCATCTGCAAATGTATATTGTTTGGGATGTGTAATGTCGTACCCCAAACAAGTAAGTATACAAAATTTAAACTACTTTTATGTTTGCATTTAGAATTTGGGATGTTTCACTTGAACATCAAGAGTTCAGATTTCTCTTGAAAAATATCAGATGATTTGGAAATACAGGTCCTGCATTCACTCATGGCAACAACCAACTGGACCTAAGTATTGGATACTTCTTTATAGTGAGAAATGTGCTCTCCAGTTTACCATAGTCCTCACCAATCCCCATTATATTACTATATCTCACTCGTTGTATTACCAGTTTTGCTCTAGTAGGCAATTTTAGTTACAATTCCTGGAATAGTTACTTAAGAATTATACACAAACAAAAATAAACCAGATGCAGTGGTGCACACCTATAATCTCAGTGACTCAGGAGGCTAAGGCAGGAGGATTTCAAGTTGAGGCCAGCCTTAGCAATTTAGTGAGACCTCAAGCAACTTAATAAGATCCTTTCTCAAAAATCAAAAAAATAAGGCTGGGATTGTGGCTCAGTGGTAGAGCACCTGCCTTGCACATGTGAGGCACTGAGTTTGAGTCCCAGCACCACATAAAAATAAATAAAATAAAGGTATTGTATTTTATTTATCCATCTACAGCTAGAAAAATATTTTTAAAAATTCAAAAATTTAAAGTATTGGAGGTAGAGCTCAGTGATAAAGTGTCTCTTGGTTCAATTCCCAATGCCTTCCTAAAATTAAATAAAACAAAAATACAATAAAATAATGCAACATAGTATATGATTCCATGATCAGTGGGCAGATACAGATGAAGACTATGGGTGGGATGATAAGGTGACTATCGAACTATGTGACCTTTATTTTCAGATAACTGACACAATTGGTTATAAAGCTGTCTTGAAAAATGACTAATAATTAGGCATTGAAATTTTCAAATACCTTTAAAGAAGTAAGGGAAGAGTTAATGCTAACCCTTTAATAATGCTGCCCTTGGTGGCTTGCATTTCTGCATGCTTCCATAAGAGAGGAGTGGGTAGCGTTATGGCTGTAACTCATTCAGTAGTCATCCTGGCAGGAAATGTGTCACCACAAGAATGACTTCTGCCACCCAATGTAGAAGGAAAGGCTGAGGAAACTCAATCAAGCTAGAAAGAAAAATGGAAAATAAGTGGAAGAATCTTATGAAACTAGAAGGGAGATCAGTAGAGAAGAAGAAGGGATTCCCGGAGGGAGGAGGGGAGGGGAGAGGGAGGCACTAGAGAATGAAATTGACCAAATCATATTGTGCATGTACAAATATATAACAAATAATCCCTTGGTACCAACAGAATTATTTTACAAAGAATGGGGAAAATAGGGTAACCATAAAATGTGAAAGAGAGAGGGGTGGGGGGGCACTGAGATCTTTGGTGTACTAATATCTCTGTGGCCTGGAAGACTGACCCAAGGGCAGCATCTGGACAGAAACCTGCATTGTTTCTGATGGTACGGTCCCAAGGTCAAGAAAGGCAGGAAGTGTCCAGGAGGAAGAGTCAGAGGAAGACTAAGAGAATTGCTGCATTTGTAATAAAGAGGACCATCCGGGCAAATATGGGTTGATGTTTTGTTTACTTGTTTGTTGTTTGCACAACTTTCTCTCTTCTTCCAGGAGCAGTAAGGCATGTTTTCCCACTCTATTCATGGGCTTCGGGTGGGGTGACCCCACCCTACTGGGCCAATAGCAGGCACATAATTCCAACTGGACGAATGAGGATTTCCATGTCCCCTCCTCTGATTGTTTCAGGGATGGCCCAACTGAGCCTGGGGGATTTTCATAGAGATGTGCTCTTTCTGGTGGGGTTGTGTAGCTGGCAGATGTCAGTTTGGAGTGCAAGAGGTTGTCCTGTGGCCCCTTGAGGAGAAATGAAGTCCTGGCTCTGTCTGGACCTTGGCCACCTGGCATGGCATTACCCTTCTAGGAGACAGCTTTGCCTCTGACAACTCAAAAAAACGCTCACTCTTCTGCCTAGTGGTCATACATACGCATGCCTCGGTTTCCCTTCTGATGCACCTACTCCCGAGCTCCTGTAACCTGAGCTGCTTCTGACATTGCCTAAGGGCCTCTAGTCCCAGATCCTGCACTCACACGAGATGTTTCCCCTCTTCTTTCTCTCTCCCATGGCTTAGGGGGAAAGAAGAACAGATGGTGTTCATGGATGGTGGTCCATGAGAAAGACAGGTCTTCATTCTGTTCCCAGAACCTGTGGATATGACCTTCTACAGCAAAAGGGTGAATATTATTTGGCAAAAGACAGAATTAAGGCTTTGAAAGGACGAGCATTAGTGGGGCCTAAATCTAATGACGATGGTCCTTATAATGATGAGCCAGAGGAGTTTCTGCATGACCACGGGCGGAAACTGGAGTGCTGTGGCCACAAGACATGGAATGCTGTAGCCACCAGCTGGAAGAAGTTGGGCATGGATTTTCTCCCAAGAGGCTGGGCATGGGCTCTCCCTTAACAGGCTAGGACTGGATTCTCTCCTACAGGTTCTGGAAGTATGGCCTTGCTGGACTTCTGGACTCCAGAAATTTGAGAGATTAAATATGTCATTTGAAGTCACCAAGTTTGTGGTCATTTGCTACAGCAGCCTTAGGGAACAAATCCAGGATGTATATTGTTGACCTCACAAGACCTTGTGTTCTGGTGGACAAAACAATGAACTGATGATAGCCTTTTGGTGATTGTGTGATATCACTCTCCCCTAAAGGTTGTGTTCTCCATATGAAAAGAGATTGTGTTCTGTTCTCACTTGTATTTGTTTAATATCTGTTACATAATAAGTGCCCAACAAACATTTACCAACATGATTAATAAGGAAGGACAAGTGTTGTAGAGCTTTCTTGCAGATATGTGTTACAAGAATGGAGTTCAAGGGTGTCTGTGTTTCTGTGTGGCAAAGGGACTTATCTGCCTCTTCCACACTTCCGAATAAAGTCCTTTGTTTCCACAGATCACTAAATAAAAGTGTATAAAGAAAGATATTGGATTCCCTATCAATATAGGCAGGTGGATGCCAGCAATTATTGATAAAGGAAATAGATTTCTGTTAATGTATGTTTTAGTCAGCTTTGTCAGTGCTGTGACTAAAAGACCTGATGAGAACAATTTTAGAGAAGAAAAAGTTTATTTGGGGTTCAC
The DNA here is from genome assembly GCF_048772815.1 of Callospermophilus lateralis. Lineage (NCBI taxonomy): Eukaryota > Metazoa > Chordata > Mammalia > Rodentia > Sciuridae > Callospermophilus > Callospermophilus lateralis. The sequence goes on along the minus strand of NC_135322.1, from coordinate 36,950,534 downwards.
AGTTTCAGAGGTCTCAGTCCATGGAAAGCCACCTCCATTGCTGTGGGCTCAAGGTGAGGCAGACCATCATGGTGGAAGAGGGTGGTGGAGAAAAGTGGCTCAGGAAATGCATAGCCCGCGTCTCTAGAACACATTGCTATGTGTTTATGTTTATGTTTATTATGTTTATGTTTTTAGGTATTTTCCAAGACATACACAGACTGATAATACCTATAAGCAGGAAGCATTCCACTCTCCAGGGGCAAAAAATATCAACCCAAAGGCACATCCCCCAATTACCTATTTCCTCCAACCCCACTCTACCTGCCCACAATTGCCACCTTGTTAATCCACCGGTGGATTAACACAGAGATTAGATTAAGGCTCTCATAAACCAATCATTTCACCTTCTTACATTGCCTTACACATTATGTCTTTAGGGGACATCTCATATTGAAATATTACACTGTATGTGAATTTTAAGAAGGCAAAAAAAAAAGACATTGGACATGAAGACCCTCATGAAAACCTTTTTAGGGATCCTTGCCCTCTATGTTCTATCTCCCTCTCTGACCCCTATTTTCCCCAGTTTGATATGGAAATATGAAAAAATTTTGTTTGAACAGTAAAAAGAACACTTGCTGGAAATACATGACTAGCTCTCCTTACTTCTAAAGGGGTTCCTTGAATTTTGAAATAGTCCCCCAATCTCGGTATCTGTTCTTTGGCCATTGTATAGGTATTATCAATCTGTGTATGTCTTGGAAAATGCCTAAAAACATAAAATGATGGTTTAGCAACGTGTTCTAGAGTTGTGAGCTGTGCAGTTTCAATTAATGTTTTTTCTCCATTTTATAGAACTTCTTAACCAATTGAAAAGAACTGTCTACTTTTCACCATTACTCCATATAGTGAAATATGAAGCATATTAGCATTGTGAATGATTGTGGAATTACATGATGGTAAAAGAATGCTTAGTTAGGAAAACACAGGAAACAATAATTCATCTTTATTTGTGGATAAACTCAGACATCGTTATTTTAGTACTTCTTAAAAATTTTTTTTTCTTGATTCAGGGAAAAAAATTAGGAGTAATGTAATAGTTAATCTTCACAAATGTCCTTCTTTCCTTTGGGTGCCTGTCATTTGGACATTCTCATTTATTTCTATTAAAATTTTTAAAAGGGTTCCTTAATTGCCTTTTGTCAGTAGTTATTATATTCAAGATTTCTATTAGTTTTTAAATGTCTCATTTTATTTCCTTCATTTTTCTCATTAAAGAGACTGGCTCAGAAAAATGAATTCAATTCAGTAGCCAACTACTATCCGTCCAATGTAGACTCTACTAATAAATTGTGTTTGGTTCTTGTAGCACTCTTGAGACTCTGATGATAATCTTGAAAAGACCAAAATTGATTGAAAAAAATTATCTTTAATTGTGACTTCATAAAGAACGTTTAAGACCTTAAAGAAAACTTTGAAAACACACATTGATGTGATACAATTAAGGCAGTTATTTTAGATTAAATTTATTTATTTATATATTTAGGCCCTATTTTACTTGAGAATCATTTGAGGCAACCTAAATGAATCTAAGAAGATAAAATAGAAATCAGAGCCTTGGGAAATACAGATAAAATTGGGGATAAGAACTAGGAGAATTTTAATATGAATATATCATATTAAAATAATATGGTTAGCAAAGGGGGTTGGATCAAGGAACTAGTTTTCTCTGTTCATCAATTTTCCTCTCTAAGGCTTTTGTTGGGGACTAGCACAGCAAGGGAGTCTGGCAACTAAGATGAGAATGGAGAGTGAAATCACCCAGGGTCTTACAGTGCCTACCAGTAGAAACTTTGCTAAGGAATGAGGCCAATGATAAAATGAGATTGGGCTCTACCCTCAAGACAATTAAAGTCAGAGGTGGATTAAGATTAACTTAGCTGAAACTCAGCCATATTCATCTTATGTCTGACTGAATCAAGTTTTAGCCCCTCAAATAAACTCTTCCCACAATGGGGAATGCCTTAATATTAACTGTAGTCTCCAAGTTCTTTTAAGTAAGCATCTGAGATATGATACAAATTTGACACATGAAAAGGGCCAGGTAAATGTGATTCACAATCAAGGGGAAAAATACCCATTAGAAACAGACTCATGGATGACCCAAATATTGGAATTAGCAAACAAGTACTTTAAATAATAATTATAGATGTGTTTAAAAAAAAAAAACAAGAAAGGTGTAGCAAAATGGATGTAAATATAAAGAATTTCACATTGGAAATAAAATACCTAAGGAAGAATCAAGGACACTTGGGAGCCAAATAACATAGCATTTGAAATTAGAAATTTAATTTATGAGCTTAGTAGCAGGCTGGAAACAACAGTAGAAAGTATTAGTAAACTTGAAGATATGTTAAAGAAAGTCACCTAAACTGAAGGAGAGAGAGACAGAGAAAAGAGAGATAAGTTGAAGCAGGAACTTATGTTCTATGTATGACAGACATAGACCATTGTCAAATCATCTAATACACATGTGATCGGAAGCTCAGAAGGAAAGGAGAGAGAAAATGGAACAGAAATAATAAGTATACCTTTGTTGACTAGAAATTTTCTAAAATGTATGAAAGATGTCAAACTACAGATTCAAGAAGCTCACCAAACCCCAAGAGGGATAACTACAATGAAAGATAACACCTTGACACATTACAGTCAATCTGCTGAAATCAAACAGAGATCAAGAGAAAATCTTATAGGCAGACAAAGTAAAAGGACACATCACTTGCAGAGATAATATTAAGAATTATGACTGACTCCTAAGCAGAAGCTGTGAAAGTCAAAAGATTATAGAAAAATATCTTTAACCTGTAGAAGATGGGGGCAGGGGAGGGGTGGGTCTACCAACATATCATTCTATACCTAATAAAAAAATCTTTCAAAAGTGAATAAAAAGCTTCTTTTCAAAATACACTCTATTAGGAAAGTGAAAAGATAAACCACAGACTGAAAGAAAGTAATCATAATATACCTGGCAAAGGACTTAGATCCAGAATATATAAATAACTTTTTTTTTATTAACTAATAGAGAAGTAAAATAAAAATCCAATGAAAATGGCTAAAATATTTCAAAATAGACTTCACAGAAGAATACATATGAATGGGTTATAAACTCATGAGAAATTTCTCAACTTTGTTATGTATTACTAAAATATAAATTAAAACTGTGACCCACTATAGTTGAATGGCTCACTAGAACAGCTAAAACTTAAATGATTAACATAACCAAGGATTGGCAAGGTTGTGGTACAAGTGCAACTCTAACACATTATTGGTGAGAATGTAAAATGGTACAACTCTGGAAAACACTTTGATACTTTCTTATACATTAAAAATACAATTATTTATCACAATATCCAACAATTTCACTAAGTTTTACCCAATGGGAAAAGAAAATATGTCTTAAGAGAGATCACAGGTATTCTTGGTAGCTTTGTTCCAGAACCTAAAAACAATACAAATATTCATCAGAACATGAAAAAGAAGCAGTTCCTTAGGGTGAAAGGATGAACCAAGGACACTTTCTAGTTGAAAAGATGGAGCTGCAATAAAGAACAAAGAATTCTTAAAAGGGTCAATATGTGTGTATATGTGAACAATCACTGACTGCTTAAAGCAGAAAAAATAACACTATCTTATGGCATTTAGAACATAGGAAATAAAGTATAAAACCACAATAGCATAAAGGAGAGGAGTGATAAATCAATCATAATGTTATAATTCTAAGGTTAAAAATTGAGGTTGAGCTTCCTGGAGTGCCGCAGCCGGGCTGGGCAAAATAACCGGGGGGTGACAAATAACTTGTGTACGTTGATGCAGCAGGAATAGGAGCCGTTTATTGTAGAATTTGAGCGATATTTATACATTTTACACAGCTTATCTAATTAGCATAAAATAGATACAGCAGTCAACCAATGAGGAATCTCCACACTTAATGGCTCGCTTTTGTTACTTCACAAACCACTCCCTCTGGCATTTTGCCAGACACCATCCAGACTTGTTTACAGACTCTTAACATTTCTCTGGCAAAATAACAGGTGCCAATCTGACTTGTTTACAGACCTTAACATTTTCCCCTTTTGTTTAATTTAAATAACAGACCATAGTGTTTTTTATAGAAACACCATAAATAACCTGCTAGAAATAGAAAGGGAGGATACAAAATGTTACAATACCAAGCCAATTGATGGCTCCATGCAAGAAGCCCTTGGAAAAATTATACCAGCAATGACACCATTAGCAAAGATACCGAGTTACAATTTGTTGTAAATTACAGTTTGTTGTCTCAGTCCGGGTAAAGCAGTGTCTCAATAGATTAACTCACAGTCCAGGTAAATCACAGTCCAGGTAAGTTCTGCAGGCAGCTAGCTTAAGTTGTAGCGGCAGAAACAGTAACAGCTCCGAAGTCGTCTCTGTCGGGTTTTCAGCTGAAGTTTCCTCAGGTTCTCAGCAACATTGTAAATTCTTTCACCTTGTTTTCACCTGCACTGGAACGAAGGCAGGAACTCCGGATGGCTGAAGAAAATCCTGTAGCATTTCACTAAGAAAACAACCTTCTGAACAATTTAGTACATTATCTCAAGGTTTTTTACATTTGAAATAAGCCTTAATAGTGCTCATTACTCATTAGCTTCCAGGTGTGGGAGACCCATTGTAGTTACTGGCCTTGGAAATGATCAAACTTCAGGGACTCCAGTAGTGTCTTCTGCCAGCTGTAGCATCCCGGGTAGCCCCAGATGGCCCTGGGGAGAGTCCCAGACTCAAACTGCTTCCGGGCACAGGGAGCAAAAGCCTGCCAGACTGTGCCTCCAGGTCAGGTCTAGATTTGGGCTCACAGTGGCGATCCGCTCCCCCGGGCAGGGGGGGCGGGGAAGAGCCAGCAACTGCCGCTTGGAAAATTCTTGCTGCGCCATGATCGGCTTGGGCAGATGGCAGACGTCTTGTCGTTTCACGCACCCTCCGGTATCGAAAAGTATTCAGTAATAGCCTTTTGCTGTAACTTTTTTCCTGATAATCCTCCTTCTTCTGAACCTTCTTTTTCTTTCTGACTAGAGTTTCTTGGCTTTTATCAACACATGCCCTAACTGTTCTTGGTTCCACTGGGGTGCCTTTTTCTCTTATCAATTTACTTCTCACCCCTTCCATATTTTCATCACAAAGACAATACAACAGTTCAAGACAAAACAAGACACAAACATACTGCATCAATCTTCTCCATTTTCTTGAAATGGCCATTTTTCCTCTCGCCCTATCTGCCTAGGGACGAGCAGATTGCTCCCGTCCTATCTATGGACGGGCAGCTTTTTTCGTCACTTACCCCCGAGTGTCCCGCGGCTCCCCGTAACGGGCCACCATCTGCCGCAGCCCGGCTGCAGCAGAATAACCAGGGGGTGACGAATGACTTGTGTACCTTGATGCAGCAGGAGTGGAAGCCATTTATTGTAGGATAACAGAGGTATTTATACATTTTGCACAGCTTATCTTAATTAGCATAAACTAGATACAGCAGTCAACCAATCAGGAATCTCCACACTTAATGGCTCGCTTTTGTTACTTTACATTTTGCCAGGTGCCATCCAGACTTGTTTACAGACTCTAACACTGGAGGTCAAAGGTAAAGTAAAATAAAACTATTTATGAAATAATTTTCTCCATAAAAAAAAATCCATCCTTATTCTTCAGGAGATACAAAACTTTCTTGTGAGGTCTAAAGTAAAATTTTAATTTGCAAAGTATAGAGGCAACACCAAATACAATGGATGTTATATTTTAAAATTTTCATATAATAAATGAAGTAGAAAGCCTATTTAGCAGTTTTTTTTGTTGTTGTTGTTTTGTTTTGGTTTGGTTTTTTTTTTTTTTTTTTTTTTTTTGCTTTGTTGTTTTCAGTGCTGGGGATCAAATCCATGGTCCTGAGCATGCTAGGCAAGGACTCCACCATTGAACTATGTCTCCAGCCCATATTTAACAGATAATTGAAGCATCTCAAAATATAAGCCAAGTATATAATGTTAGATGAGGGCCTCTCTATTGGTGGACTTTACAAAATAATTTATCCCTCGAGTCTGAAATTGTTAGCTGATTGATCAGAAGACAGTTTCTCCGAACTCCTTGTCTCACATTAATGTATTGGGTGACATTTATGAACATATTTGGAACAGGCTTAAGTCCTGATGTATCAGTGATTACCTTAGACATAAAAGACCTAAATATGCCAATTAAAATACAGAGATTGATAGAATGAATTTAAAGACATCATCCAGTAGATGCTAAGAAAAATCACTTAAAATACTGAATATTAATAAGGTTTTGGCACAATAAAAAACCTGCAAAACTTAAACTTTGCTTGAGTCAATAAAAATGAGTCCAAGCATTTGTAAAATGTCTTGGCAAATTGCTTATGGGAGCCTAAAATTAAAAAAAAAAAAAAATGTAGCACAGACTAGTATTAATATTACTGCTCTTTCTCAGCAATTTGTAGATAATATATGTTAACAAAGTGACTATTTTGGATGAAATTGTGATTTTTTTCTACCTATATGATCTGCAGACTTCTTCAGTACATTTAATCACATCAGCTCTGCAACTGGTATAAGCTTAATTATTAAGAGAAAAGTTTGGAAACTGAATTTTGAACATAAAACTAACTCTCTTATTCTCAGGAATATGGTTATCATTGAAACAAGATTTTAATAATATAGTGCTAAAGAGAAACTATATTTATGAATCAAAGAAGAGAAAAACAAAAGTATATCAGAGCCTAGATCAACTGATATACAATTAAATACTTTTATTCTTTTATCACTATTATCTTGCTTTAATCAGCTTTGTTTTTCACCCTGCTGTGACCAAAGGACCCAATGAGAACAATTTTAAAGAGGAAAAATTTATTTGGAGGCTCACAGTTTCAGAGGTCTCAGTCCATAGATGGACAACTCCATTCCTCCGGACCTGAGATAAGGCAGAACATCACGGCAACTGGGAACTGGGAACACGAAACTAGGAAGCAGCTGGGAACATGGAACCAGGAATCAGAGAGAGGAGAGGGGTGTGGGGTGGTGGTGGTGAGAGAATGCTCTGGTTAACAGGACAAAATATAAAGCCCCAAAGCACACTGTTAGGGACCCACATCCTTCAGCCACACTCTACCTGGCTCCAGTTACCACTCAGTTAATCCCTATCAGGGGATTAATTCACTGATTGGGTTAAGGCTCTCATAACCCAATCATTTCACCTCTAACCCTTCTTGCATTGACTCACACATGAGATTTTGGGAAACACATCTAAACCATTACATCACCTATAGAAAAAAATGTTTGCATTATAAGTTTTGAACATTTGTATTTTATCTTTTCATGCTGAAAAAAATTACATGTTGCATTTCTGCTCTCTCTTCCAGTAGATGGATTTGCATTATTTAGATAAAGCCAGGGAATAGAGTAAATGTATTAATTAGGAATATAAATAATTTTAAAATGAATTTCAGAGAAGTTTTCATAAACCTAATTGTTAGTTGTGTTCTTTATCTTACCAATAACACAAAATAAGATAATCAGTCTCAGTTTAGAATATAGAGATTTTAAGTCTGAGTAATGTATTAGCAAATATAATATAACATCTTGGAGTATAAAAATCAGGGAACAAAAATCTCTCAGCATAAATTGCTATGTGCATCTAACTACTATGGTCTTATATAGATTGACAAAAAGATTACTAGAAGTTGAAGTTGCCCAAACAATTTATTTCATTGTTAAGAATAAAAACACAAGACTTTGAAGGTAGTTAGATATTCTAAATAATTGAATATGATCCTTTCTGCTTACTGCTTTTCTGATTTTTCTCTTTTTTTTTATTGCTGTAGTAAATTATGGGCAACTTTATGATGAGATTCTTGATTTATATTTTAAAAGTTATTAGCTTTATTATTTATTAATTCTTACAGATATCTCCTACAAACACTCTATAAATATTTACATACCTGATGGATGGTAAAGATCTGATGGAAGTAGAAAACATTACATCTGATGTATGGTGTTGATTTGACAACCTCCTTTTTTTATGTTGTTTGTTTTTTTACTGGTTTTGATAGCAAAAGTGCAATTCATTAACAGCTCATGTCAGTAGAAGAAAAAGAGTATTAATGTAGTGAGCTTTAGATTCTCCCACCAGAAGTAAATATATCATTATTTCTAGAAGCTTATGCTTCTATTTTTTGAAGTTTTCTTAAATTCATATTTACTGAAAAGTTTTCTTTAACGTGGCTAGAAATGATATTCAATGGAAAAAAAGTTTATATTATTAAAACTGACAAATGACCAATAGGAACATATAATCTTTCCTGTTGTAAAGTATTTGGAAAAAGAGATATATCTAGGGCTTCCATCTTTAAGAAGACTTCCACAGCAGATGAGAGAGAGAGAGAGGGAGGGAGGGAGGGAGGGAGGGAGGGAGGGAGAAAGAGAGAGAGAGAGAGAGAGAGAGAGAGAGAGAGAGAAGAAGAAGATAGTATCTCTCCCCAAAAGGAGAGTGATAGGGTACATAAACACAGGCAAAACCCCACACATTAGAAAATGCTAGCATTTAAATGTTGTCTTTTAGTAACTGTTATGGTTTAGATATGAAGTGTCCCCAAAAATTCATGTGTGAGACAATGTAAGAAAGTTTAGAGGTGATGAGCTTATGAAAATCTTAACCTAATCAGCACATTAATCCTCTGATAGGAATTCAGTGGGTGGTAACTGTATACAGATGGGGAATGGCTGGAGGAGGTACGTCCTTGGGGGACATGGCTTTAAGGTCTATATTTTGTCCCCGGTGGAGTGCGTTCTCTCTCTCTCTCTCTCTCTCTCTCTCTCTCTCTCTCTCTCTCTCTGCTTTCTGGTGCTATGTCCTGAGATGCTTTCCTCTGCTACACCTTGGACCCAGAGCAAAGGAGTCAGCCAACTATGGACTGAGATCTCTGAAGCCATGAGCCCCCAAATAAACTTTCCCCCCTCTAATTGTTCTTATTGGGTTACTTGGTCACAGCAGTGGAAAAACCACCAAAAACAGTAGCTAAACTTTACTTCTATGTTTAATCCAGAAATTTTGAAAGAATTAAGTCCACTAGCAAGTTAAAACTGGGGACCATGGTGACTCCCTCTTCAAAGGAGCCCTGCTCCAATTTCAACATGCATGTGGCAAAGGGCAATGACACAAACCCATCAGCGGTCTCCCCATAAGCAAGGAGAATGTGAGTCATGAGCGTGTGTATAATATTTTTACTTGTAACTGGTGCAGTATGAGTATCGTGTGTGCTTGACACTCAAGAATCAGACAGGATATTTTGCCTTCCTTTACCCTAAACTTGTGACATATCTGCTATCATCCCCTCCGTATTTGACATATGGGGGAATAAACACTTAGAAACCTTGCATTAATAAAATTAGATTGCACATTGAGAAAGTTATTCCCCTCTCAATTGTTTCATTCCTCATGATTCCTATGAGGGGAAAGTCTGAGATGCTGGCCTATTTTTAACACCTCTACAACATCTGCTATTCAATCTCTCTCAAATTCTTTCTCTCAACAGAAGATACAGCAAACCTGAGGTTCAGAGCCGGTAGAAAGCAACAGTTTACAGATACATCGTAACAACATTGTTTTGCTTTTATTCTATTTTCATATGTTTATTTTCCATGTGTGCCCAGTGATGGGAAAACAAACCAGACAAACAAAAACCAAAACCCAGCAATGTTTCATATAGAGTAGCTTCCTCAAGTTGCCTTTCGAAGTAAAACAGAGAAAAGATGTTAAGTAAATAATAGTAACACTTGTGAAAGTAGTAAGTGAAGGACTGAAGTTTGGGAAATGGTATGGAATACTGTTTTAGTTATATTGACAAAAAGTTCATGCATACTTTAAAATCCATTTGCGTCTAAGGCACACATCTTGTGGAGATTTTAAAAATGAAGTATATAGCACTGGGATTGGCAATACTTGAAATGATCGATGGTTCTGAAATTTAATGTCTCTGCAAATCTCTCTCTCTCTCTCTCTCTCTCTCTCTCTATATATATATATATATATATATATATATATATATATATAAACCAAAGTTGATACTATGAGCATCTCTGATTTTTATGTTAGAAAGAAAGAAATGAAATACAAAAAAGAAGTTACTAAAACTTCAGGTACCCTTGAGTTAGGCAAGGCAGTTCTGAACCACTTCAATGTTTAGGTGACTCCCAGAATCCACACAGGGACAGCTCTTGATTTTTAGAACAACCAGACACAGATGTTAACTAATCAAGTGGGGAATTGCTGCAGTCCGGCTGGCTGGGCAAAATAGTTGGGGGGTGACGAGCAACTTGTGTACATTGATACAGCAGGAGTGAGAGCCGTTTATTGTAGGACAGGAGGGGTATATATACATTGCACACAGCTTATCTTAATTAACATAAACTAGATACAGCAGTCAATCAATAAGGAATCTCCACACTTAATGGCTCGCTGGCATTACTTCACAAACCACTCCCTCTGGCAAAATGCCAGGCGCCATCTTGACTTGTTTACAGACCCTAACAGGGAATGAAGGAAATGGCTCAGAGGAGGTAAGCAACTAGTTTACCATCATTTAGTTTATAAGTGGCAGAGCTGGGATTTGTCTCTAAACGACTCTGACTGTTTATGTTTTGACTCCCTCACTCTATCATTCCTTTTTCTTTTAATTTTTAAGAAAACTAAGAAAAGAAAAAAAGTCATCGTTGAAATTTAACCTCATATCCACCATTTCATTTCTTTCTGTAGATCTGAGCTTTTTTGAGGGGGTCAGTCCATTAAGTCCAAAGAATTTCCTTTATTATTTCTTGTTGTACTGGTCTGTTTCTGACCAACTCTGTCATTTATATGACAGAGGTTTTTCTTTCACCCAAATAATTTTTTAAGAAATTATTTTTTCTTTTTAGTTCTACATGACAGTAGGATGCATTTTGACATCTCATACGTACATGGAGTGTAACTTCCCATTCTTGTGGTTGTGCATGATGAGGAGTTACACTGGGCATGTATTCATGTGTATAATCACAGGAAAGTTATGTCCAGTTCATTCTACTGTCTTTCCTGTTTCCATCTTCCTCCATTCCCTTCATTCCCCTTTCATCTTAATTTTTAAAGCATGTATTTACTGGATGTAAAACTGTGGTTTGCTGTTTTCTTAGTATTCTGAAGCTGTTCCACTGCTGTCTTCTGGTGGCCATTGTTTTTAAGGAGAACTTGGCTAAGAAATATTGTTATTTTTCTCTACATAATGTATCATTTTTCTCTAACTATTTCAGGAGATTTTGTTTTTTCAGGAGCTCAAGTACAATTTACCTAGTTGTGGATTCTCTGTATGTATTCTGCATAGTGTTTGTTGAGCTTCTTGGATTTTCTTTTCAAGAAATTTGGAAATTTTTGTATCATTTTATTTTTAAACCGTCTATGCCCTGTTCTCACTCTCTTCTCTCTTTCTGGTCCACCATTACACATGTGTCATATCACAGTTCTTTCTGTTGTTCCATGGGTCACTAAGGCTATACCATCTTTTTGCATTTTTAAAATGTGTCATCTTGTTATTAAATTATTACATTTACTCTGCTTTAAAAGTCATTGACCATTTTTTCTGCTGTATCTATCTATGGTTCAGTCTGTCTAGTGACTTTTGTTTGACATACTTTACTTTTCTGTTATGTAAATTTCATTTAGTTCTTTGTCTAGTTTCTATTTTTCCCCCAAGGTCCTCTATCTATTTATTAAGGCAATATTTTCATTTACATCTTTGAACATATTTATAACAACTGAGTGAAAAATCCTTGCCTGTAATTCCAACATCTGGGTCATCTCAGTGTCTATTTCTAATGATGGCTTTCTTTTTGATTATGGATTGCATTTCCCATTTCTTCCCATGTCTAATAATTTTGCATTAGATATGGTAGAGCATATGCTTTACACATTTGAATTGCATAGTCTTCTTTTAAAGACTGTTGCATTTTATCTTGGCAATTGACTTATTGGGTGACCTTCAGCCTACACTATGCTCTCAATGTCATTGTGACTGTTCTCTGCTTGACCTTACAAAGTCTTATCATTTGCAGGATGGTCCAGCCTTGACCAGAGCTTTTCTGTAACACTTCCAGAGCCCTCCTCTTTATGAAGGGGCTTCCTTTCCAGAGCCCTGTCCTGCAAATTCCAACTGCTTCCTCAGTGTCAAATTCAAGTCTGTCTCCTATTTCAGCAAGACCATCATGTTTTATGTGGACTTTACCTTCCTGTGTTTTGTCAGGAAACTATCCCCACACAGAGTACAATAAACATGAGACTCATGCATGTCCTGTCTTTCTTATATTGTATAATGTTTTTAAATAGTTATCTTTAGCATTTTATTCATTTATATAGAATTTATGGTGAACAGGTGAGCCTAACACCAGTTACTCCCTCTTTGATAAAAACAAGTCTGCTTCTTGTTTTTCCTTCTCCTTTGCCTCTACTATATCTCCTCTGCCGCTCTTAATTCTCCTATTTTAAAAAGGTAATGTTACAGTAGCTTATATTTATCATCTTTTCTACTTTCTAACAGATGGTATGGTCCCATTGCCATTTCCAATGTGTCTGTCAATAGCATTTCTATTATTCTGATTCATTTAATAATAATCAAATCAAAACATAATAAGTTCTTATATGGACCAGGCACTGTCTTGAATTGTGGAGACCCCAAGAAAGACCATAATATCAGTCTTCAAAGAGTTCATGGTCTACTGGAAGTGAGGCATTAAAATAACCAGAATACAGTGAGAGAGTTAATATCAAGAAACAGGCAAACTGTGTTATGGAGAGATTTAAGTGTGGACGGGGAAGATCAGGGAACTTTTTATAGAAAAGGTAGTGCTGGAGAGCAGTCCTGGAATAGCAGGAGAGGGATAAGAGATGAGGAAGGTGTCCCAGGTAGAGACCCGCATGTGCAAATACATCGTGGCACACCAAAGTATTTGATATGGCAGCTGTCCAGGTAGTTATTGGGTCTTATGCCTATGTAGGAGCTGGCAGATCATCAGAGGGGAAAGGCAGTCTTAGCCTTGTCTTGAAAGACCATCACAAAACCTTCCGACAGTCATGGAAATATAAAGACTCTTCCTTCTGCACTAACAGTATGTTTCAAATTAACCAGGATCTCTTTCTCTCCCATGCCAGCTTCTATAACAAAAGATCTGCTGGTCTTATCTCAGTATTATTACCTGCAAGTTGTAATTTGTATATCCATACAGGAAAAAATGTATTTTGATCCTTACCTTATTCCATACAAAGAAACTAACTCTAGAAAGTTTACAGACCTAAATGTGAGAAGTAGCATAATAATATTTTTAGAGAAAAAGAGGAGAAAACATCTAAGGTCAGAAAAACCAGAGGTTCTTTTAAATAGGATACACTAATTGCTACTCATAAAAGAAAAACAGTTGATGAAACAGAGAATCAGAATGTCAAGATTGAGAATGCCTATCCATCAAAAGGAATGATAAGTGAAAAGGCATTTCCAAGATATGTACACCTACAGCCTCATGTCAAAAATACATGCATGTATGAGTACACCATGATGAAACCTGCTGTTCTATATAATAAATAAAAATGAAAAGAGAGAGGAAAAAACAAGAAAGAAAGATTATACACACACCCAGATTATACACTACACCCAAATTGGGTGTAGTGGCACATGCCTGTAATCCCAGTTACCTAGGAGGCTGAGGCAGGAGGACTGCAAGTTTGAGGCTAACTTAGCAAAACTATCTAAAAATAAAATAAATATAAAATAAAATTTAAAAACTGCTGAGGGTGTAGCTCAATGATAGAGTGCTTGCCTAGCATGAGCAAGTACCTGGGTTTAATTCTCAGTAACACACATACACACTCTACACACACACACACACACACACATACATATACATATATATGTATATGTATATATATATATATATATATATATATATATGAAAAATTCCTACAAATAAAATCAATATAGAAAAATATAACCTAACAGAAAAATGAGAAGATAATGGATCATAAAATAATTCATAAAAGAGGATGTCCAAATGACACTCGTCTTCTAGCGTATGCGGATTAAAAATACCATGCAGTACCCCTTACACACCCTCCAGGTGGCTAAAATGGCTAAAAGACAAAAAAAAATCCCAAGAGTTTGTAAAGACATGGATCAACTGTAATACGACTCGTTAACAGTGTAAATGGATGCAGCCACTGCAGATTAACTGTTCAGCAATCTGCGAAGGCTGAATTGCATATATTCCATGATGCAGAACTTCTACTCCTAGATAGTATACTCAAGAGAAAGTCATACAGATGGTCACCAAAGATAGTATACAAAGGTGTTTTAAGGAGCACAATTTGTAATAGTCCAAAAGTAGACCCTACCCAACTGCCCATCCATGGTGTAGCCCAGACAAATAAATGGTGGCATGGTGACACCATGGAATGCTGTGCATGGAGTAATAGTAGCCTGAAAGCTCAGGTGACCGATGAATGAGTCTCACAAGCATGGCAATTGAAAGAAGTCACCACCCAAAAGTACACATCATCTTTTAGAATATGAAACAGACAAAGCTAATCCATGCTGTTAGCAGTAAAGATAGCAGTAACTCATGGGGCAGTGACTGGAAAGAAATAAGAATGGGACCTTCAGTGGTGTCAATTATGGTCTGTTTAATTTTTTTTTTAAATTTCAGAGCTGGTTACATAGGTATATTTGTACTAATTTGAGTGGTATACAAGATTTGGGTATATATAAATATTAATACATATATAAATATTAATTTATCAAATCTACCTCTGCTGTCTCTATCTTTGTATATATTTATCTATCTTACTTAATTTTCTTTTTTTGGTTGGCTGGTGGCAGAGCCGACAGAGATTAGTCCCTTTGTTACTGCTGATTGAATTGAACCAAATGAGAATTTTATGGTTATGATTGCTCTTCTGTCTTGAGTGAATGATTCAGTTTGTATTTTCCGCAGCCCCTGTAAGTGCCATTTTAAGGACCAGCGTGGCTTGCGGTGGGTTTGGCAGGTGTCCCAGCTTTTCTCTTCAAGTGGAAGGTGTAATCTGAATTGCCGGCAAACACACCTCAGAAACACGATTGTTCTTTGGCTAAGACCAGTGAGCTTTAGAGCCACCGCTCAGCTCTGCTCAGGGCTTACCGGATGCTCCCTGACTTGGAGCTGCTATGTGGAGAACTGGCTCACGTTTACCTCTCTTAATGTCTTTAACTCTAGAAGGGCCAAAGCTTCCCTGGGGAATCCCAGAGAAGTCTGCTCTAGCTCCACCCCTCCTGCAATTTTGTAAGCTCTGCAGTCACTTGCTGCTAAGTTGTGTGTCTTTATAGTCACTTTGCTTCTTTGGGGCTTTTCCTAATCTTTTAAGGCTCAGTTCAAATGCCAAAAATAATCATGTCAGCCCTTGCTGTTATTATTTAAGCAAAGTGTTGGTAGGTCCATGTGGCTCTTAAATTGTGAGCATTTGGAGGGTTGACGTAGAATCTTTTTTTTTTTTTTTTTAATGTCCTTATGAGCTTGACTATTAACAGAGGCATGAAATTTGACCATGTTGTTCATAGCTGGTGTATCTCAAACACCTGTGCAGTGCCTGGTACACAGCAGGTGCTCGATAATGATTAGTTGAATGAATGTAAGCAAGAAACCTGCTACTCATGTTGCAGAGTTAGCTTTTCTCTGCATTTTTTCTTTCTGTCTTTTTCTTTTTTTGCATATAATTCTATTGTAAAATATATTTGGAAAATCTCCATCCTCTACTCCCCTCTTGCACGTGTTATCATACTAACGGCTCTGAGAAGTCCTGTAGGATTTTTGAACTTGGCATTTCTCAAACTCCCTAATTCAGTGAACTAATTCCTTATATAATACCTGTTAAAATCCCAAGGAATTATTCCACAGAATACAATTAAGGGAATGTATCCCTACATTTACTGAGATTTATTGACAATTGATTTTCAGCCATCTTTACAGTACCATGGTACCTGCTCTCAAAGACTGTACTGTGCACAATTTGGGGGGATATTATGCAACTTGCACTATTGTAAGTGGTGGTCCTGATTTTGTACCATACTCTGTTTTCCAAGTACTCTGTTTTGCAATTCTTCTAAGGGAAAGGAATGTATTTTCCATTTCTTCCTTCTACTCCAAGTAGCAAAAAGGGCTTTCTTGGCACAACGTGAAGCTCCTTCTGGACTTCTCTTACAATAGGATGGCTTCTCCTATCCCATTAAAGGAAGGCTAGTCTGATAGAGGCAGATATATTATTTCTTCTTTGCATCTCTCTCCCTCCCTCCCTTTCTCTTTGGCAGTATTGGGGACTGAACTTAGGGTGCTCTACCACTGAGCTGCATCTTTTTAAATTTTATTTTGAGACAGGATCTTGCTAAGTTGCCCGGACTGATCCAGAACTTTCAATCCTCCTGCCTCAGCCTCTGGAGTAGCTGGGATTATAGGAGAGGGCCACTGTGCCCAGTTTGTAATTTTCTTTTTCTTCCACTCCACTGCATGAATACTACTATGATACTGTGGTCTGAAAGTTTGTGTACACCCCCAAATTCTATATTGAAGTTCTAGCCCCCAAGTTTGTGGTTAGGAAGTGAGGCTTTGAGGTGATGGTTAGGTCATGAGGAAGGAGCCCCCTATGAATGGAATTAGTACCCTTAGTGCCTTATAAAAGACACCCCAGAACAATGTCTTATCTTTTCTACTACATGAAGTTACAGTGAGTCCCTCTATGAATCTATTCATATCTTGATTTCGAACTTCCCAGCTTCTAGAATCGTGAGAAATAAATTTACTTTGTTTCTAGTTCACCCAGTTTATGGCATTTTGTTATAGAATCTCAAACAGAATATGACAGATACCTTTTTCCCTTCTACTCCAATTGAAAGAAATTATTACATTGGCCATTTACCCTTTAGTCTGAATTTACATTTTAGTTTGAATTGACTCCTCTTTCCTAGAGGCATTTGTACCTTAAGTTTTATCTTCTTTGATGGAAAGAGAGCACCAGATCTCTGCTAAAGCTACCCCAGGCATTGGTGAGTCTGGCGGGGCCACATTTATGGCACTGACTCTGAATCACAAGCTAATTGCCAATTTCACCCATGATTAGGCCTAGGCCTGTAGAGGACATCTACTATTTTTGAAGTTCTGCTCCCTCTTACCCTTATTCTTTAATCACATCCTGGTCTTCCCTTCTGTGGGTTTGGCCTATGTGCCTGGATAGAGTTCTGTGACTGCATGGATACAGCTTATCATCAAGGGTCAGTCACAATAGGATCCTTTTGGTCTTGACAATTGGTTCAGGGATGGTACTTGATTTCATCAACTGCAGTGAGATGTGATGAGGTTTTACAGAGAATTCTGGGGCCTTAGCATTAAAGCAGAGGAGATATAAGGACTAGAACAACTGGCACCATCTTGCTCCTATATGGAACCAAAGGATGAAACCAACAGAAGAGAAACTCAATTGAAAGAGAGAAACTGAATCTCTAGACATGTTTCTGTCTTTCCTGCTGCTTGACAGTTCAAGAAGCAGAATATTTAAGACTGCATTTTCCAAATAGTGAATTATGGCCATTAGTGAGTTGTGAAAATGTATTCAATGGGTCACTATCAGCATTTTTTTTTTTTAAAAGTGAAATAGAACAGAAAGGAGTAATTGGGTTACAATGCAATGTATTTTCTATTGGGGGTCAGAAAATATTACAATGTCACTGCTAGTAAGTGCTAAATTTTGGTTCATTTCTCTCTTTATGTGAAACAATTATTTTTAAAAATACTGAAGTGACTTATAAACAACAAACAGCATTTTCTCATTTAAAAAAAGAAAGACCGAAGCTATACCTGAAGTCATTCTTACCCCCAGTTTTCTCAGTTGAGTTTGCCTAATAATTTCCTTTTTTTTAAAGCAGGTATGAGATGGTTTTCTGTCAGTAGTAACAAAAAAAATAATACATCTAATTCACTGAAACATTAGCCAAAGAGGGACTCCTGAATTTGTAGGATTTATGATTCCCCTAACTACTTGTCCTAGGAGCATATTTAATTCACCATTGTCAATAAATAGAAGAAGAAAGAAAAAAATTATTATTATTATTTTTTTTTTTTTAAAGTCTACTCAACTCCAGAATGTAAGTAATGCCTCTGGGAGGAGATAGAGGGGCTGACTTTTCTTTTGGGTTCACAACTATGTCAATCCTGATGCTACCTGTGGGAATAGTACCACTTCCTCAGAATTACCCCAAAGAAGCCTAGTTAACAATGTGCACTTACTCGCAGGTTCATTCGCTCAGGTGACACATCAGGGGAGGCTAAGAGAGACAAAGGGGTTCAGACATGCTTACAAAGCATGAGGCTTGTGCCCCAGTGGCTTTAATCACAGCAAAGTCCAGTCATTTGTCCTTTATTTCTGCAAGGCCCGGTGGCTATACAGACTGAATTGACCCACATGGACCACAGCGGGTACCTCTTAAACCTTTCCTAGGAAAAAGTCTCACCAGTGAGAAACTTCTGAGAGCTTCCCTATATCTCCGTGTTGTAGTCCACCCTCCAGTTCCAGACACTTGGGTAGAATCATAGGGGAGGAGGGTGCACCATCTTTTAGGCCATGAGCCTGCAGGGTTACCCTTCAAAAGGATGCTAGGTTCCAAATTATCCACACACTCCAAAGAAGGGAGTTTCTGGAAGAAATTTGAGCTCACAAACAACACCTGGTGACAGGTCCTGCTTTTTCTCTTGTCTGTGTAAGAACGAGGACAAGAGGACAGTAAAAGGAGCCATTTCCCCAGGATTTCCTATCGAAGACTTTGTAACATCAGCTCATCAAGACGAGGATACAAAATACGAAGGAGTAAAGGGTGTTTTGAAATAACTGGCAGGGAGCCAGTGGATTCAAATGCTATTACTCCAAAATCTTTCTCCAAGTCTGAGCAATAACCTAGTGAGGCCCAAGTGCCCCGGCTTTGTTTGTTCTGTAGTTGTTTTTATTATGTATTTTTATTGTTATTTTCGCCCCTGTCCCCGTTGATGGAAGGTATGTAACTATTTATGAATCTGTTTTAGGGTGATGCTTTTAGTTTCCTGCTTTTGGTAAGGCTGAGATCACTGGGGTTCTAAGCACATTATGCAGTGAGTGGGGAGGGTAGAGGAAGGTCACTAAAATGGGCTGAGGGATGGGGACAAGCTCCTGGTGGACCCTCGTGAGCCTGACCTGCACACACACATCATGTCATGCCACTGGGCTGCTCAGATGCGTCAGTGGCTCTTCTCTACTTCAGGATCTAGTCTTGAGCCTTATTGTGGCCTTCTGGGTCCCTTGAGGTCAGGTCTCATCTCCTGGCTCTCTGGCTGTGCTATTGCTTCTTTCCGGTTTCTTAAAGCAGCCGTGATTTCTTCTTACTCTGGGCTTGCAAATGCTGTTCCCTTTGCCTGGATCTCTCCCTGTGACCCCATCAGACCAGTTGAGTTCCCTACTTTATGGTCCTCACAATTTTTTACACTTTTTACCTTCATGACCCTTGGTCTCAGTTTGAATTCCTCCAAAACAGAATCAAGTTCAGGATCTGGGAGGTGATTCCAGCCAATGTGTCCACAGATGGCCCAGGGAAGCAGAGAAGTAGGAAAAGAAACAGCTTGGCAACGAATGAGTTACAGTTTGGGCCAATCCCCCGGGAGCCTCCTGAGACACTTTAGAACAGGGTCTGGGGGTCACCTGCCTGTTTTTGTAGATAAAGTTGTGTTGGAACACAGCTACGCTCATTTGTTTATGTATCATCTGGAGAAGAATACTTGTGACAAAAACCATATGGCTTACAAGTCTAAACTATTTACTCTCCAGCCATTTAAGAAAATATTTGCTGAACCCTGCTCTAGAACATGTCTTCGAATTTTCAACCCAGAGGCAAGGACCTTGGGTATTTATTGGCCAACTTCCTTCCTCATCGACTGCAGGTTGTTCCTGGGTATTATTTTTAAGCAGCTCTGTGCATATGATTGGTAATAAATATGGAAAGTGAGGCTCAGAGAGGTTATGTGTCTTTGCTTAGGTGAAAGAGGTGTATGCCCAGATCTTTTGACTGCAAATCGAATACATTTTCTGTTTTACAAGACAGATTATCATGGATCATCCAATACGTGTGGATGATGAGCCAAGAAGAGAAAAGATGTTTAAAACAACCGTGAAGGAGGTGGGTCAAGTTGAACAAATGATCTTGTGCAGAAAGAAAAAGTCTAACGGATCCCTTAGAGTTTCCAGGAAAGGCAAGAGAAGATGGAATTTCACGTGGGAAGTTGTAGCAACAGCCCCATAGAAACTGGATGGGCTTGTCCCATCATAGTGTTATGTTCTTAGGGTACCAGAGAGCATAATGTCACCAAAATGAAGAAGGGGGCAATGAAGTTTGGGTAGATTATTCTGTTAAATAACACCTTTCATTAATTGAGTACTCATTGTACTTTCTTTTCTCCAGCATACTAATAATAACAATAATTAATAATACTTCTAGAACTTACTATGTACACAGATATCGTGTAAACTCTTTATATTAATTAAACTGTACTCTTAACCATCTCATGAAGTAGAGGGGATTGTCATAGTTTTACTACTGAGGAAATAAAGTCAATGAGACATTAAGAATTTTAGCCAAAGTCACACAGTTTCTAAGGACTGAAGCCAGGGTTCAGATCTTGAGAGTCTAGGGGCAGTAATCGCTGGAATTACCATATCACACTGCCTTGGAGGGCTGGGGTTGGGGACTGGTGGAAATTACATCTGGATGTGTTGGTTGGAATTCTCTAAGGATTGGTACCCTTCAGCATCTCTGGAAGTCTCAAGTCTACAACTTCTGGGTATAAAAATTTTTATGAAACACTTTTCCTTGGGGGAGATTTCTCCTGGAATAGCATCTTCCATTCAATACAAGGGTGGTTGAGAAAAAGGCTGAGATCACTAGTGTTGGGCCAAAGTAAACGGGGGTAGAATTTTCAAAAGGCATTGTCATTATCAGCCAAGTGGGACAGGTCAGGCCAATACCCGTTCTTCCTCAATCCCCACAGGTCTTTGGGGGAAATTTTTAAGGGAGTCCCAGTTTCACTTTAGATTATTCCAGAAATGACTTTGAGCCAAAGATTTAAGTGCAAGTAGTTCATGTGGGAGGAACAGAAGACACTAGTTAGGTAATAAGGGCATGATGGAGGAAAGATAAAGGACTGATGAAAGGTGCTTATTAGATCAGCTAGGACAGTGGATGGCTAGAGCTTAGTCCTAGAAGGAAATGCTGAGAAATGGTGCTCAACACAGCTCTAGAATTATCCTACCCAAGGGGCCGGGGAGCCGGGATCTTTATACACCAGTGGTCAACAATCATAGGTCGAGGGCTCCCTGCAGGGTTGTGAGCTCCCCAGCACTTCCAGCCAGCTCTGCTGGGACACTTGTGCCTTCTGGAGGTCAGGGGAAGACCCACCGGACGGGTGAGTCACTGAAAGCACCCTTGAGCTATGGCTGAAGACAAGGTATATTGGGGTGGTTTATATAATAGCTGGCCTGGGTTTTTGCCCAAGTTCACCTCTTAAATACTCTGATCTTGGGCAAGTTATTTAATTTCTCTAAACCTCAGTTCCCTCATCTATCTATACAACATGAGTGCAAAGAGTCCCGGCCTGTCCAGGTCACTGTGAACACTGAGTAAGGTTGCACATGCAGAGCACAAAGCACTGGGCCCGACTACAAAACATGGCTTCTTATTTCTTTATGATAGTTATCATTTTAATTTAAAGTGATGAGTCCAAGTGGAAAGAGAAAGACTTGGGAAGAAAATTCTGGTCTCTATGGTGCTTCAAGCAACCCAACGCTCGCCAAACAATTTAGAGCTGTCAAAGGCACTCAAACGGCATGAAGCTTCCACAAGAATTTCCTTCTTTTTCCTTCCCCAAAAGGTCAAACATATGCTTCGAGTGGGACATTTCCTTCAATCACTTTCAAAATAGCAATTTGCCAGAACATTTTTATTAACCTTGAAACTTGTCCAATCTGCTGAGGAATAATAGGCTACAGTGATACCGATGATAATAAAATCCCAAACAAACCTGGCCAACAAATGACACATGGACTCTCTCTTTGCACATAATTAAATGTTTCTTTTTCTTTTCTCTCTCTCTCTCTCTCTCTCTCTCTCTCTCTCTCGCTCTCGCTCTCTTTTTAATGCCGAATGTGATCGGCACACAGAGTTGGTCCTCTCAAGGGGCAGTGTTCATGTGGCAAACTGCCAAAGGAGGATGCAACCCATTTGCTTTAATAAAGAGGTAACAGCAACGGGTCCCTCCTGAGCAGGGGACTCCTAGCTTGGAAGCCATTCGTGTGCACCAGCAGGTGGGAGGATGAGGAGTCCTGGAGCCAAAAGTACAGACTAGAAAGGCCACCCTCAGGGAGGCATTCCACAGGTGGAAAATCCTATGGGACCAATTAGGTGTGAGAGGGTGTTGTCTCTGACAGTGTCCCCTGGGAACAGATTTGTATGCCGAGGGTTGATAAGGAATAAACTCTTGTAGGAAAGGAGGGAGGGCAGAACCAGGTGAAGGGAGCAAGCTGATCTTGGACCATCTTATGGGGATCTCTGGAGCTGAGGGAGCCTGTCAGAGGTGTCCCTCAATAGGGGACCCAGCATGAGTCAATATTCTACAAAAATAATTTTTTAAAAACAATTTTGGCAGTAGGAGGGTAGAACTTTTTGTTGAATAGCTTCTAGCTTGATTATTTTCTTTCTTTCTTTCTTCCTATTTAATTGTGACCTTAATGGTTCATGGACATTGATACATATTCATATTTATTTAATTTTTCATTTCTAGAGCTTTTGAAGCCAGTTATTTTTCACAGATCAATATTTTTGAGGACTAGGATGTTTGATTAGTATATTTCAGTTTTGTGTTCTTATATCTTTATTTTTATAATTTTTACTACACACACACACACACACATACACACACATACAGGCATTTCCACCTGTGGATTTTTACCAGGGTCAGAGTTATGGGGCTCATATTTTTTTCTCTCACTTATTTGTTTCCCTTGATTCTTCCTCTCTTTTCTTCAGAAAACAGCTAATATCTATTGTTCTTTCACTTTTCCTTTAATTTTTTACTTCAATCTTCTCTCTTTATCCTTTATAATCATCACATCCTACATCACTTCTGTTCTGTCTCTGCTACTATTCAAAATTGTAAACCCTTTTGCAAACTTACTGTTTTATTCTAGCTTGATGTTTTTAAAGTTTTTGTTAGATGTTGATGTTGATGGACCTTTATTTTATTCATTCATTTACATGCGGTGCTGAGAATCAAACCCTGTGCCCCACACGTGCTAGGCAAGCGCTCTACCACTGAGCCACAACCCCAGCCCCCGCCCCCACTCTAGCTTGATTTTTAGCTCACAGCTATACAGACACATGCCAGGTGGGCCTCTAGGCGCAGTCCTGCCCTGGGCCCTACAACACTGAGGCGGCGTGAAGGAAGGAGGTTCCCAGAGGTGGACACAGGCGTGAGTTAACACAAGCAAGGAGGGCAAGCACTACCAGATTTTGTCTGCCAGACGTAGGCACAGTTGTTAGTGCCCTGTATGGGCACTGAATCTAGACAAACTGAACCCAGAACCTATATTCACAGTATGGCCTCATGTCTAGGGTGAAACAGGAACCTGGTCAATCAGAAGATGCTTGTATCAATCTCTCTATGTGCTGAAAGTCCAAGAGAATTTTCTTGATTTTCCTGACATTTTTTCAGCCATGTTTCTTCTTATATTTGACTTATTCTGTCTGTCTCTGATATAAGCTGATATACCCCGGTTAACATTAAAATTACCTCATGTGTATCTTATCTTTTCTCAGGACTAGAATTAGAATATAAGTTCTCTGATGCCAGGGATCCTGCCACAGTCATCTCTCTATTCCCTTCTATTAGTTTTCTTTTGCTATGCAACACATCTGCATGAGCGTTATCAGCTTAAAACAAGATGAAGTTATTGTTTCACCATTTCTGTGCGTTGTAGGTCTTGGCTCAGGGTGCTTTTCCAAGCTTGCTGGTTATTGGCTGAATTTATTTCCTTGTATCTGTAGAACTGAGTTCCCATTTTCCTGTTACTCATTTGCCAGGACCTACAGCTCCTAAGAGATGCCCATAGTTCCTTGCCACATGGCTCCATGGGCAGGTCATAGCATGGATATCTGCTTTATGCCAGGCTTCCTGGAGTGCATCTGTCTGATTTCCTTTTTAGCAACCAACTGAAGAAAATCTGATCTTAAAGCACTCCTATGATTAGGTCAGTTTCCCAGGGTAATCTCTCCCTTTTGCCATAAAGTATAACAATCAAAAGTGTGATATAACCATATTCACAGGTTCAACCCAAACACAGAGGGGAAGAGATTTTTACCAGGGTCAGGGTTGTGAGGCTCATAGAATTCTTCTGCATTACCCTCTACCATCTGAAATGTATCCCATTGAAGTTTGCCCCATAGCTAACAATTCCTCATTTAATTTCCCCATTTAATTTGCATGTGGCACGAGGACAAATAAAAATTCAGAATGCCTAAATTCTTTCAGTCTGGAGATAAAAAAAGGAACCATTGTTAAAGAGTCCAGAGTGATATTTTTTGCCTTTATTTCTCTAATCTAATATTTCCCAAAACAAATATATTGCTGATGAAAGATGATTTTAAGTGGTGCATAGGTATATGGCAATAAATAATATTGAAGTCCGGGGTTAGAAATGCATTTCTGCTTTAATTCTTTCCCAGTACCTCCTATTATATTAAGGAGAAAGTCTCAGTTTGATGTCAATGTGTCAATACCCCTACACTTGTGAGTTTTCCTTTTTAACAAAGAGAACTTAGGACTTAGGCTTAGACACTTAAAGAGGAAATGATATCAAAGTAGTATTGAACAGTTTTTTGTTTCTATTATTCTTATTTTTAGGTCTCTTTAAGTTATAGCAAATAGTAACAGCTTTGGCTTATAGTATTAAAAAAGTTTATGAAAAGTTTATTTTAAAAAAATTTTTTAAACTTCTATTTAGTGTCAACTTAAATAAAAGTATTACATTAAAAAATGGTTGGGTAGTCCATGAAAGTGCTAAAAGTTACTGATGTATGATGTGAAGGGTGGAAGTTGGGAAACAGTGCCCTAATCCAGATGTGGTTTCTGGGATGGTGCTGGACCCATGGATGAGGGTTAAGGGGAGGCTGGCTTTGGGAAAGGAAGTGGGAAGAGGCCTTGTGAGTGGCCTGGGAATTGGGAGCCTGGCTTCTTGTCCTGGCTTTAGCCATATCCCAACGGGGTGGCTTTGAGCATTTATTTTCTTTTCAGGACCTGGAGGATCCCCATTGTAGAAGAAGAGTTTCAACTTGATGAGTTCTAGCCTTCTGCCTGACTTTCTGTGATTCTGTCAAGGAGGCAAGCTTAGTAGAGAAAATCTCAATCTTTATCTCCCGCATTTTAATGTTACTATGAAAAGAATCCCTTCATGCTCTGAAAGCAGGGTTTCTCAATGTTTTCACTGTTGACACTGGGGGACAGATAATGTTGTATTGTGGGTCTGTCTTCTTCATTGTATATTGTTTACAATAATCCCTGGACTCTACCCCCTAGGTGCTAGTTATGATGACCAAAAATGTCTCAAAGACATTGGCATATATCCCCTTGCAGGCAAAATTATCATTTGGGAATTTGGGGGGGGAAACTCATTTTTTTTGTGTGTGTGATATCTGTTCCATTGACTCTGGTAGCATGTCATTCAAACTTTACTTAGCTCTACCTTTAGACTGCTATGGAGCAGTAAGAGTTAGTAAGCCACCAGATTGATTGATTGATTCTTTCATTCATTAATTCACTTACTAATCATTTACTGATCATGAACGGGCATACAACAGCAAACAAGAACTTTCAAGAACTCTCAGCTGGCTACTATTGATTTATGCATCATTTCTTGCAAGCCATATTAATTAATCTATGACTTAAATGCCTGTTTTACATCTAACCAATATTTCTTGCATGTCTAATTTTTGTCAAGTACTATGTTAAAGCAATGAATAAGGCAGTCATGCTACCTGCCCTTAAGGGATCCTAGCCTGCAGGGCCCTGAGACACTGTTGGGCACTTGATAACTATGATGAATTAATGTGAATATGATGGATATGACGCTACATCAAATAGACTCCAATTTAGTGAGGACAGTTAGGCTACACCTGAGTCTTGAAAGACAAGAAACGGGAGAGATTTATTTTGGCTAGGGAGAGTTCACAAACATTTATGAATGCATAAATGTTTGAACTGGTTAGCAAAGCATTTATTAGGTGTTACGGTATGCCCATTTTAGAGATGTGAAAACTTCTTCAGAAGGCTAAAGAAAAAAAAAAAAAGAAGGCTAAAGAAATTGCATAATGGGGCTGGGATTGTGGCTCAGCGGCAGGGCACTCGCATAGCATGTGCAAGGCCCTGGGTTCAATCCTCGGCACCACATAAAAATAAAATAAAGATATTGTGTTCAACTATAACTAATAAATAAATAAATATTTAAAAAAAAAAAAGAAATTGCATAAGATTACCTCCATAATGGAATCCAGCCAATAAAGGGAGAGGTGGGAGAAGGCAGTTGGGTGCAAGCAATTTACCTGGCAACACCCACCTCATGGACTGGTCTACTTTCCCAGCCAGACACTAAAGGGAGAGAATAGAGTAGCCGCAGCAGAACAGCTGAGCACATTCTGAAAGAAGAGAAATTAGCGGCCAAGTTCAAAGTGAGCTGCACAGAACATAGAATTTTCTGGCTTTAGTTGTTCAGATCCATGTGTCCTTATAGGATGTGACATCACATAATTGCTCCCTCTTCATGAAACTTTTATTAAAGTCAGCTTTTTCTCATCCTTACTGTTAGTCTAGGTATTCTCCTAAAATTTGCTTGCAAAACAAATCCAAAGCTCAAAGACTTCACCTATTATGGAGACAGACATCTCTGCAGGTTCCTTACAGGTCTCACTACTGAGTGAACTGTATAACCACGGAGATGATTTTACACATTTGGCTAAGGAGCAGGGGAGCGTTTTCAGTACACGCTGCACATAACCCAAGCCTGTGTTCCTATAATGTGCTTTCATCTCTGCTTGCTGCCCCCTCCCCCTGTGATTTCTGATTTCCTCATAAATAATACAAAATTTGAGAGCAAATGGAAGAATTTTATCTTGTTCCATCAAAAGAATTTCTGTGGGAGTGGGGACTTTTTCTTTTTTCTTTTTGCTAATGGTCTTGAAAGACCAGTTGTGTCTAGCCACAAATAGCTTAATGTTGGAAAAAAATTACCCAAGAACCCTATTAGAGTGTGGGTCTTGAAAATATAATAAGGTAGAACATTTAGAGTAGGTGGAATGATTGCTGCATTATTACAAATTGTCAACCTATCAATCTTTGAGAATTAAACCTTTGGGAAACTCATTGTATTTACTTTGATGTGCTCTAAATAACACAAAGTACCAAGGCTGATGCAGGGTGTTTTTGTTTTTGTTTTGTTTTTTTTGTCTTCTTTTTCTTTCTTTTAAACCAAAGCAATTAATTAAAGTGCAGGTATTGGTGTCTCCTCTAGATTGTAGACTCACTGAGGTCAGGGAAAGGGGTTTTGCATCTCTCAAACCACCAAGTTGGTGAGTTGCATAAGAGGGTGCTGGCATTGACTTGCACAGCTAATACAAACTACAGAAATTTGGCAAGTCAGTTGTTCAGCCCTTGGAAGCTTGAAATTAGCTGTAATAAAATATTGACTCCATAGAAATAAACTAATACTACATATAAAGGAGAGAGAGGGGAAGGGGGGCGGGGAGAGAGAGAGAGAGAGAGAGAGAAAGAGAGAGAGAGAGAGAGATTGTATGTGTTATTTGTTTGTTTTGAGAGCTGTATTACCAACACATTACTATATATAACCAACACTCAGGAAATGTTTGCTCATCTAGAAATCAGGAACATCTATTTTAGGGAAATAACAATATCTTAAACTAATACATTATGATTAACTGAGTTGGAATTTTCCCCTTTGTGGCTTGCATGCACCTCTGGACTCCATCTCTTCCTCAACAAAATTTGTACAATATGCATGAAAATATCAGGGTGGAAAATTATCCCAATTTTCCAATGACACTTGTCAAATAGGCTATGACCACACAAAGAAAGCATTTCTAATTCTATCGTGTATTATATTATTTTCATACAGTCTTCTCTCTTTAGAATTAATACTCTGATACTTCACTCGTTAGAATTAATACTTTGATATTCATTTTGGAACTCTTCAGTATAAAGGGTACTTTCCCAGGAACAACAGGACACTCAATATGATTCAGAGCGAGTTCATTCAGTGAGATCTCCCTCTTCTGGCAGGAGGAGGAGGGGATACTAGAGCATGAGGAAATCAGGGCCTGGCTATGCTTTCTTGTTACTGTGATGTGTGGAGCCAATATCCACACAGAGTGATAGCTCAGAGCCAGGATTATACCCTTAGCTAGAGTTAGAACAAAAACATGAGATGAGGAAGGTGTAGGTTGAGGCGTGTTGATGCAAAAGGGGGCTTGTGGGAATGGTGGGAGTTGGATCTGATGAATGCTAGAACTGAAAAGTAACTAATGGGATAATTCAGGAACTAAAGCATGGGCAAGGCAATGGCAGTTTTTGTTTTTTTTTTTTTTTTCCCAGTTCTTGTGAATGTGGGCATGGGTGAACTGAGGCCATAGTAAAGGTCTTTAGCGGAGCCTAAGATGGCAAAGAGCTTGAAGTCAGCTCAAAGGGCCATTAAACATGCAGGAAAATGGAGGTCATGATGAAGTCACAAGAAATAAGCATTAAGTAAGTAGCAACCATTGAAGTCCAGCACATCTCTGGATGGAGAGATGACCATGGATGTCTTCAAGGATGAGGTTAATGTGATGTTGGCAGATGAGGATGGTATATGGACCTGCCTGAATGGCCACATTTGATAAGAAACTTTGGTTGGTGGTGTCACTAAAAGGTTTGTTTTTCTTACGAATTAAAATGCAATGAAATTTTTTAATGTTAAAAGAACACAAAAGTATATATTTGAAAATAAAACATAATTGAATTATACTATTTTTAGGTCCTTAAATTATGTACTTCATAGTGATTATCATTCTTTTCAACACATTTCTGAAAACTAAGTTGGGGGAGTGCCCTCCAAGAGTGGGAGAGAGAGGATTAACATATGTGTCAGAATAAAATGAAATCATGAATGCTATTAAGAGGGATATGGATTTTTAAAACTATAAACAACATTAGAAGGAAGAGGTTGTCTGTGACTGGCCAGAATAAGGGAAGTTTCATGCAGAGTGGGAAGGATTTAAAACAGTGGGTGGAGGGAACAGCAAACAGAAAAGTGGTGTAATGAGAAGGTCAATATGGCTAGAGAATAAGGAAGGAGAGAAAATGGATCTACAAAAGACCCAACCTAACATCATACTTGTCATGAGATTGAATGTCTTGACAATCTGAAGGTGAAATTATGAAAACAATTTGATTTACAACAATATCAAAGTAATAAACTACTTAGGAATAAAATAGACAAAACAAAAGAAACACAGTAATCGTACTCTGGCAGCTAAAAAACATTATCGAAAGAAATGAACATCTAAATTAAAGAAAAGATATCCCATGTTCATGGATTAGAATATTTATTTTTAAGATGACAATACTCTCCAAAGCAAACTAGAGTTTCAGTGAAATCTTGTCAGTCTTCCAGCTGCCTTTTATACAGAAATTGACAACCAGACCCTAAAATTCATAGTACCTGCAAAGCCCAAGAAACCCAGGAAAAGAAGGAGAAATTTTGTGGAGTCACACTTCCACATTTCAAAACTTAGTATAAAGCTGCAGTAACCAAGACAGTGTGATATTAGCATAAGAACAAATATATGGATTAATGGAATAAAATTAAGAGTCCAAAATAGCTCTTGGCCCTAGCACCATCTTCTTAGAAATCTCTGTGCCAAGAAAGCCAAGGTAAAAAATCCCTAGCAGTGAATTTGGGAGTGGAGAAGCAAATGTGCAGACCAAAGTGTAAAAGAAGGAAGATGAGGCAGAAGTCCAAGTAAACCAGATTGCTCACGTCGAAGGTCAAAGGCACAGAGATAAGGGATGCCGAAGGTAGAGGATGCTAGTAGAAATTGTTGGATTGCATGCTATTGTTCAGAATTTGCCTCAATGAATCTAGAACTTCCATTGCCATCTGATCACCAAGATCATCTCTGAGACACTCTATTACTCATAACAAACAATCCCTGTTGGTCTTTTGCCCTGGACCTCTGAATTCTGGACTAGTTATGTCAGTGTGGCCAAGTGTAATATGTCTACAATAAATAATCTCTTTTGTTGCTTAAAATCTTTTTTAATTTAAAAAAGAGTCCAAAGTAAACTTTATGTCATAATTAATTAAGTTTTATGAGGGTGCCAAGATCATTTAATGGTCAAGGAATATTCTTTTCAACAAGTGGTATCAAATTTTTTTTAAAAAAAATGGATAAAGTAGATGAATAAATATTTTTCCCAAAAAGATTAAAAATGGTCAAAAAGTGCATGCAAAATGATCATTAGTCATTAGGAAACTGCAAATCAACACAATAATGAGATATGATTTTACACTTATTAGGATGGCTAACTAACTATGTATTTACTAAATGTACAGAAATCATATTTTCTAGTGGTCAGACAATGAAATGGTACAGCAGCGGGGAAAACTGGCAAATCTTCAAAAAGTTAAAAATAGAATTGTGTGTGATCTAGCAACTCTACTTCTAGGTATCTAACAAAGACAAATGAAATTAAAGTATGTGTCCATATATATGAGACACAGGATAGAAAGCCAGTCATAGGAATCTCTAGTCCCTGTCACATCACCCAGTCCCAACTCAGCTCAAGCCCCAGCTGTTGTCTGTGGAACTGGAAATGATGGTGAAGTAGTTTCATTCTAGCAGCCTGTTCTTCCTGAGCATTACTGAGCAAATTGCAAAACAAAGCTGACACAGAGCTGGAGTTAAGTAGTGCCATGTTGGCCCTGAAGACAGATCCACAGCTAGGTTGCTTTATTTAAAGCAATTTGGACATTGACTCAACACGGAGGCTTACTTAGTATCCCTCCTGGCTCTATGCTAAAATCTCCTCCATCCTTCAGGTCCTTATTTCACTCACCCCTCAACTGGACTCAGTTAATGTTCATGGTATTCGCTGAGCAAGACTTTGCTTCTGTTCAAACTGTGAGCATAGTATGAATGTTGTGTAGTGCAATTTTCATGACAGTCCATCAGGTCGATATTGTAATTATCCCTATTGTATAGATGAGTACATGGAAGCTCAGAGGTTTAACTAACCTGCTGGAGATCTCCTAACCAGTTAAGGATGAAGTTGTAATTTTTATCCAAGTCTGTCTATTTGCTAAATGCATAATCTTTTAAAAAATTTTTTATTTATTCTTTTTAATGACACATTGTCCCGTCCAGCAGGACACATCAATGTGGACAGCGAACCTAGATGGGGAGGAATGAAGGGACAAGATACACAGAGAGATGACAGCAAGACAGGAGTCAGGAGTCTGATCAAGCTGCAAATTTTTATTGTTCACACAGGGGTATTTATTTGCTGGGGATGGGGAAGCTCTCTAATCAGCAATTGCTGGATGTGGGTGGTAAAACTGCCAGGTGCAAGATGTCTGATGATCCTGATAACCGCAGGATGTTCCAGGGAGATAGGTAGCTGCAAGATGCCTCCCGGGTGGGTCTCCCAGGGGGCTGTCAGGCTAATCTTTGAAGGAGAATTTCCTTTTAATCTCCGACAACACATGTATGTATGTATGTATGTATCATACATACATGGAGTATAACTTCCCATTTTTTGTGGTTGTACATGATGTGGAGTTACACTGGTCATATATGAACATAGGAAAGCTATGTCCAATTCATTCTACTGTCTTTCGCATTCCCATCCCTCTTTCCTCCCCCCACCCTCCCTGTCCAAGCTGGTGAACCTATACTCCTCCACTCCCCCTACCCCCATCCCACCACCACTTATTGTGAGTCAGCATCCGCATATCAAAGAGATCATTCAGGCTTTGCTTTTTTGGGGGTTGGCTTATTTCACTTAGCATTGTTACCGCTGTTGACTGGTGACAAGTCCTTGCTTCCCCAATGTTGAAGAATAACACCAGAGAAGCACGCTGAGGTAAGGTCAGAGTAGAAATTAGAAGTTTATTAAAGGACAGCAGAAAAGACTTCTCCCGGAGGAAGAAGGGGACCCAAGAGGTGGAATCCATGGAAGTGTGGTTGTCTCCCCTTTTTATAGTTTTAGTGATGGAATGTAAGGGGGAAGGGTTGGGACACAGGTGGGCCAAACAAGTAATCTGGGCAGGAAGGACTTCATTATCACTTCTTAGGGATGGACTATCTCCAAATCTGTTGGGGGCTGTTTCCTGGGTTCCATTAACTTTCCTTTGGGATGGACTTTGGACCTAGGGGCTCTTTGGGACTTCATTAACATTCCATGAGTTGTCCTGCATTTCCTGGAATCATTCTCAGCATGGCCTCCATTTTAAATTTCACTCGCTATTAGACCCGATTTACCTAACTACACTGACTACCTAACTTTAAATCTGGCTTCAGCATGATGGTCTACAATTCTATGCATTTACTGGCAAATGCCACAATTTTATTCGTCATTAATATTTCATTGTGTGTATGTACCACATTTTCTTTATCCATTCATCTGTGGAAGGACATTTAGATTGGTTCCATAGCTTAGCTATTAAGAATTGAGCTGCTATCAACATTGATGTGGCGTGTCACTATAGTAGGCTGATTTTAAGTATTGGGTATATGCCGAGGAGTTGAATAACTGGATCAAGTAGTGTTTCCATTTCTGAGGAATCTCCATTCTGCTTTCCAGAGTGGTTGCACCAATTTGCAGTCCCACCAGCAATGTAGGAGTGAGTCTTTTTCCCCACATTCTCGCCAACCTCATAAAACTTAACATCTTTGTAGGATCAGTTACATAATTACAGCACCTAATACAAAATAAAAATGCAAGGCCCTTTGTTAAAAAATCATTAAGAATTTTAAGGGGGAGATGAAAAACCAGCCTCTACCTCAGAGCAAAGCCTGTCCAAGGAAGGGACATGACCTTTGTCCTTGGAAAAACCCACAGAGCACTCCTAGGCACATTCCCACCCTGCTAAGTTGTTTATCTACAGGAGAGATCTGCTGTACCAGGTGTCCCTGACTCAGTCAGGCTAGGTGGGGATCCATAGCAGCTCCCTAGCAGCCACCAATCAGCATGAGACAGGGAAATACCTGGGATGCCAGATAACCCTCCCAGCAGTTTATGGTGGTTGATAACAAGTTGGGAAACCATGTAGTTCAGCATGTACACCCCTCTTGGCTTAAACCAATCAGTTCAAATGAATACCCCTTTTGTACTGACCAATCACCCCTACCCAACTTGTTCCTGCCAGTGAATGTGCTAATCATGTTTTAGAATTGTTATTTGATTTTCCCGCGGTGTGTGATGATTTGCTATGATGTATGTGAAATCCCTGCCCTCTCCAAAGAATGTATAAAACTGTTGCAAACCCTGGGCTCGGGGCCTCTCAGCGTCACCAGTTGCTGTGTGTGTGCACGGAGGACCGAGCTAGCTCGCAATAAACACCTCTTTGCTGCTTACATCGATCTTGGGTCTCTGGTGGTCTTTGGGGGGCCCGAATATAAGCATAACAGAGACAGCAGAAGCAGAACATTAAACAACGAATGAAGACCTTTGGAGTGCAGAGCCCTGTTGGACTGTGGGATGGCTCACTTTTGAAACCAGCCCTGCATCCATGTTTCTCCGGTTGGCACAATGACAAAACCCATCTCAGGGAGATGTGTTGATTTTACAGATTTCTGGATCTTTGGAGAATCCAGTACAAGGGATTGGGGTGGAGCCTTGGAATCTGTTGGTAACAGGTGTCTTCAGCCATTTTTTGCCAAGCAAATAGGGGATGTTGCAGAATACTTTGCATTCTGGTTGTTTGGGAAAACTTGCTTTGTGCGTAGCCCTGTGCCAGGCACCGTGTGCACATGTGCGCCTGTGTGCATGGGCTAAGGTAGTGGGGCTTGATGGTGTTGTGGGGGAGTTCAGGTGGATGTGCTATGCAAAACTTTCATCTTGCAAACTTGCCCCCTCCGACACCTCTACATCCAGGAATGGGGTTCCTTTATTCCCCCAAGTTGGAACTGCCTGAATTTTAAAGCACTGCACAATTTATTCAGAGGAAGTCTTTCAAGAAGGAGTGGGAGCTGGGCCGCAGGATTCTAATCTTGAATATTCAGGGAAAGCAGCATGTCCTATTCAACACGGCTGATCAATAATGAGTGCATTCATACTCTAAATGTGTGCATTATGTACAGATACAAAATATACAATGCCCCCAAAACGGGGAAAGACATTTCTGATTGAATTTTTTTGTTTGGGTTTATAAAAATAACTTGTGGTGCATCAATTACTCTCCATTTCCATGGATACAGGCAATACTTTATTATGTAACTCTACAGCTGTGCCGGTTTTTAATATAAAACCCAGATTTTTTCATCTATTTCTCTTTCATAGTTACTGAACTGAGATAATAACATCTTTTACCTATGAATGTATTCAATTCCCTTTTTCCCCCCCACCATCCTGCAAACTATTATTGATTAGAATTTCATTTTGTGGCTTTTGTAATAAAATCTCCAGTAAATGTTACCATAGCAGGCAGTGGAAGGGTGGAGTGGGGGAAGGTCATTCTTTACGTATATTGTGTGTAAATATGTGTGTATAAAGAACCCAGCGAGTGTGTGCACATCCTTCCAGTTCTAACAAGAGAGTGTCTGGGCCTTCTACTGACTTCAGATTTGCTCAAGGGCAGCTTTCAAAAGGTTGTTTATTTCATTTGAAATATTCCCCTACACTTAAAAAAAAAAAAAAAAAAAAAAAAAAAAGAACCTGCCACCCCTCCTGTTTTAAGAACAGAGCTCTATCTCTGTGCTCCACAATTTGTAATTCAGCACCATTATGTTTACCTTCCTAGTGATACTCAAAATTGATTGACATGAGGTAGATTTTTCCAGTTCTCCTTGCATAGAAATGGCCTCCCACCATCCTAGCAGTGGTTGGAGCAGAGAGTAATGGAAAAGAGGAAGCGGAGAAGTGGCCTAAAAATCTGAGGCGTGTCTAAAGTGGGACTGATTAGAAGAATGAAGCTGGGTGGGATTTGAGGAGCTATGGGCAGGGAAGGGTTTACAAATTGTAGAGTACAGAGATAGAGCTCAGTTCTTAAAACAGGAAGGGTGGCAGGTTCTTTGGTTTTTTTGTTTGTTTGTTTGTTTGTTGTAATTTTTTTTTTGTTTTGTTTTGTTTTTTAAGTGTAGGGGAATATTTCAAATGAAATAATACAGGGAGGACTTTTGCCTCTTCAGGAATTCTCCCAGCTCCAGGTTAAAATCCTTTGTGTAAACATGACTAATCTTGGGGCCTGGAATGGATCTGAGGATCCCAAGGCTTCCTTGAAATTTTATGTGAAAAATTGCACGTGTCTGTGGGTGTACTCTTTTGGAAGAGAGGCTCTCTTATAGGTCAATTTGGGGCTGGCTGCCTAGTTGGCAACAACCCTTGGAGAGGTCATTTTCCCTTTTGATGAGAGATCTTGCGAAGACCGGTGGATGTTATTACGCCAATCATCACTGTCCTGGTGAGAGCCTATGGAATGGGTACCCGACCCAAAATGAGTCCATAAGAATCCTTTCTTGGGAATTTTCCAAGTTCACTGGGAAGAAAGCACTCATGTCCATCTCTGGTGGACTGTGTGAGGAGTCAGCTCTGTCTCTGCCATGTGGCACAAGCCCATCTACAGCAGGAGGGAACCAGGCTGTCAATCAGAAAACAGCAGAGGTAAGAGCGAGCCCCAGAGCAAATTGGAAATCAGTGCAAGTCGGAGGAGTGAGGTCTGGGAAACCCCAAAAAGACTGCCAGCAACACTCCACAGATCTGAATACCCCTTGGGCCAACTCCACCCAAGAGTCTTCTAAATTTGAATATTTGAATCAATAAATGGCCTTTTGGGCATAAGCTAATTCCTCTGGGAACGTGCCACTGACAGCTGACAGAATCCTGAGAGACAGAATCCATAGCTTTCCTCAGATTTGCATGGCCCCGAGTGGGGTGAGCACACCCATGTACAGCCTCCTCTCCTGATGATCATCTTAAATTGTCATTGTTTCTGGGAGGGATGCTCAGGAAGGGATAAACAAAACCTGGTGTGAATAGAGAGGAGATGATTAGATGTTTTCTCCATTGGTAAGATCCTGGGAATGAATGCAGGGCCTCCCAGGACTTGCTTACTGTACAGTTTTGCTTGGGATAATCCCTGGAGAGATGCCGCTGACTTTGAATAAGCACTTATTAAGCACTGCATGCATAGCTCTGGTTTGGTACTGAAGCCAGAATTAGACAAACAGTGTAGATAGGTAAATCGAGTCAGGTTGGATCTAGGAGGCCAATTTTGAGCAAGTCTGGGAAGTTGGAGACAGTCCCCTGCAAGATCTTATCAAGAACCTGCCCCTGCTCTAATCTGTTGCCAAGGTAACCTGTCCCAGGAATTTCCCCTCCCTACAGGGGGCTATAAGGTTGTTAATGTGTCCTGGGCTGCTCCATCCTGCCCTTCCCCCTTCGGCCCACCTGTTTCCCACCTTTTGGCCATCCCACCGAGCATTCCTGGGCCTAGTCACATCCACAGGAAGGAGAAAGATAAGGGGGAAAAGCAGGAGAACACAGGAAGCCTAGGACATGTAAAAAGGGCAGTATACCTTGCTCATGGGAGAAGTCTATGTTACCCCTTTTTTAAAATAAACCCTGCTTCGTATGCTTGCCTCAGAGTGCTTCTCTAATGTTCAAACTTCAACACGTGGGGAAGTAGGAAACCCGCGGTATCAGTACTGTGGGAGGTGGAGTGAGGACTCCAAAATGCCTCTACATCAATCCCAGCGTTCTTTCTGCCTCAGTTTGAATGAGTTCAAACCTTCCTGGCTAAACTGGAGGATCTTTTTCAACATAGCTCTCCATGCAGCCTCTACCACCCATTGGAATTGGTATGTAAAAGGAAACCCGACTGTGGTCCCCGATCCAGGTTCTTGAATGGTTTGTGTTAGGGTTTCAGGTTTGGGGATCAATTTTCTAAGTAATCACAGGGGAGGGATAAAGATATAATGACATGTTACCAAGAAAGGGACAAAGTGGTGTAACTGCTAGGCAAACATAAACAAGAAATTAGGAGTTAGGAGAAAGGGATTGCATTTTGGTTATTTAAACATTTTTATTATCATTAAAAACAGAGAAAAGGAGGGTTAGCTAAAACTTCCCTAATTACTTCTCCCTGGGCATCCCAAGCAGTGAGTCTAGACCAGAACAGTCTGAAAAGCCAATATAAGACGCAGGATAAGTCCTTATTAACCTTCTGCTCCCAGGAATCTAAGAAAACAAGAAATAAACAAAACAGAAAAATAAACAAAATAAAAAATTTGCTAAAAAATAAGTTTGGGGCAGTTGCAGATGAGAGTGTTTGCATTCCTATTGTTATGTTTATCTAGAAGCCAGCAGCCCTCAGCAAAACAGGAACTCCATTACAACAGCTCATTGAAAGCAAGGGGCCTCTAGGCAGGGACCAGAAGCTTTAGAAAAGTGTCTTTCAGACACAGGGCAACTGCCTCACTTCAGGGTCACCCCATCTTGCCAGTGGCTTCACTGGACATTCTGGACAGAGCTAATTTTCTGATTTCCACAAGATCTTCTAGGCCACTAGAAGAACCTCTTTCCAAGGTCGCCTCCTTATCTTCAGGATATCTGCCTCCGGGGATCACAGTCCTACCTGGGCTGGATTCCTCACACAAGCTGGACCAATTAGATTCCCTTTGCCTATGTTTAGAATTAAATGACTGTATCTCTAGTAGGTGTCCTTGGACCTAGCGGGCTATTTAGATGTGAGAGATAAAAGTTCAAGGCCAAGGTGGATCGGAGTAGCTTTTTTGAGAAAGGAGTAAGGGAGATGAGTGAATGTGCTTTCTCAAGATAAAGTCCCTTGAATTTCAACTGCTTAATTGGACTTCTGCTCTCTATAAGCAAGCCTATTCTGACCCAAACTATTTCTTACATCTGGACTGTATACCTCTGGGGCTCACAAGCTGATTTTCAGGCAGCAGGAGAGATGATTTTACCCGAATCACAGCCACAGCCCTTTAAAACATTACCATTGATTTCCACCCTGAGAAAGAATTTCCCTTTCAGCCCTTTTGATTATCTCAGTTTGGTGCTTGTCTTTAACACCCAAGACTTGCTAATTTCCTATTTCGACCAAGAGAGAGGCTAGGGCTTAGGCTAAGAGCTTTCAGTAAATAATCAACATTATCTGACTAGAATTTAGTAATATTATTTTGCTTTATTTTGAGGTTGCCTTCTTTTTTTCAGTAGGTGATCTGACTTTTCCATTCTGACCCACAGGAACCAGGAGAGATATTAAAATGATTGCTGTTGTTTAAAGTCACTAAGTTTAAGGGTGGTTTGTTATATGGCAGTGGATAAGGGGAACAGAATCCATGCCAGATAATTCAATAGAGGGGAATTAATGTCGAGAGCCAGTTAGAAAAACGTTGGAAGAGTGTAAAGGGCAAATAAGGGGTGGGAGGCAGCCCGGAGTGAGCAAGGGCCATAAGCCTTTGCTGCTTATAGGCCTGGAGACAGAAGGAGAGCAGGAGGTGTTATGGGTGTCCAAGAACCACAGCCACCTGGTGGGGGCTGGAGCCACAGTAGGGACTGTGGGGTGGAAGCCGGAACAGAAGTAACATAACTACTGCAAAAGAGTCCAAAGGATGGGGCGTGGGGTACAAATAGGGCAGCTTCCTCCCTTCCCCCATTCTCCAATCTGTTCCTGAGGCATCCCATGAGAAGCTTATCCAAAGCCTGTTGTTATGGAGTATCGGCATTATCATTTGTAGAGGTCAGTCCCCTGGGTTACAGAAAAGGAAGGGGCTGGTGTATAAAGTGCATCTAAGAGCAAATGGGGCAAGTGACCAGTACAGAGGGTCATACGACACAAAATGAGGCAAAGAAACTGCCGTGTTCCCTTGGCTCAGAATAGAGTCGAGGACATGAAAGGCACATGGAGTGTCATAGAGTGGTCATTAGTCAGTTAGTAAGGTCCAGGCTCTCTCAAGCCATCCCCGCAGTGCCTGGAGGTTGGACTTAATCCCTTTGGTACAATGTTGTTCAGATCGCAAATGGCTCACTTTTCTGGAAATACCCAGGGTGAAAAGTCCTCGGGCAGAGCAGGCGGGGTGCAGATGTTCAAGGATATCATCCGCTAACTGTCCTTGTCCATCTCTCAGCTCAGCTCTCTGCCTTGTCTTTATTCTGAAGGAGAGTCTCCTCATGCAGGAGCACAGTTGCCATCAGCTCCAGGTTTGTGTCCCTTGGCTGAGCTGATCCAGTGAAAACTCAGTGGGGCCAGCCAAAGTTCCCAAGTGGAGTTTCACTGGCTTGGCTCGGGGCAAGTGTCCATGCCTGAACTGACCACGAGGGCCAGGGGAGTGGAGTGGAATGTTCTGGTTGTTTAGACCCAACTCAGGTGGCTCATAGCTACAGCCAGGGCATGAAATGGGGGTGGGGTAGGGGTCAGCCTCACCTGAATGGCAAGGCAATTATCTAAACAGAATCAAGTTCCTGTCTCAAGAAGAGGGGATGCTGAGCAGGCATCGGTGTCCTCTCTGAACCCTTCAGCTCTTCCATTCCCAACCTTGTTCCTATTTCCCTGTGGTCCTGACTACAGGAAATTAATTCTAATGGCACATATTATGCCTCATTTATCTCCATAACCCACCAATGTCTGGCGTGGTGGCCGGGACTTAGTAAGTGTTCAATAAATGTTTGTGAATTGAATTAGATGTAAACACTTGCACTGGACATTTATTTCTAAGGCAGAATAGGGCACTTCCCGTGTCCTGGGGGGTATACTATATTTCTTGCACTTTCCCTATAGTGGGAGGTAGGCAGAGGAGAGTGAAGCAGCATGGGCCCAAATGCAGCCCCCCTCCTATTCCTGAGTCTTTCCCCTGCTGCCTGATCTCTTGGGGGACCCCGGCCAAGCCAGCTGAGAGCTCATCTCCATTTGCTACAAATTAGAAAACCAGCATTTTCCCTTCAGTTGGCCTGAGGCACAATCTTCCCCTTCCAATTTGAATTGCATATAAGTACCATTTCTTCCCCTTGGATGTTTAAGGACAACCTGACACTTCAGTTGTTTCTCCTTGTCTTTCAGATTTACCAGGGGAAAAAAAAAAAAAAAACACATTTTAGAGCCCTATTTCGTATTCCAGACCCTTTCAGAAAGCACCTTTCGCATCACATCGCAAAATTGAAGTTCTTCAATTACTCTACGCAAATTAACTTCAGATGCAGGCTTTGCCCAGGACCACCAATGTAAACCTGGACTCCTCTAGTCCTGGGCCTCCAAACCAGCCTCCAACTAAGCAGCACCATTAGGAAGCCTGTTTATAATAGTGCCATTAAAAATGAAGAGCTGTCAAGAATCCCTTATAACGATGTTGGAAACTGTATTCGCAAAGATTTTTTAATGACTGGATGGTTTTTAAAAAGGCAATGGAACACTTTTAATGAACTATAATGTAATAAATCAATCACAGTCTTTCTGACTCGACTGCACTGTCTTTATATTTATTGCAGCTTATAGGAAAGCCACACTGTTAATCTTGTGCTACGCCACCCCCAGGCCCCTTCAGAACTCAGAGACATCTAGGTAAAGCATATTTATATTTTAAGAGATCTATATTTACCCTGAGTATTGTTTACCAAACCCAATCTTTAAAGTACCTACCAAAGCAAGAATTGATTTTATTTCCACTGTTCTTTAGAGAGGTCAGTGAAGGGTTCTCTGGTCACAGGCAAGAGAAATGGACTCCAACCTACTTAAGAAGAAATTTATTGGAATTTATTGAAATTTACCTTGAATTTGATCAGGAATAGACAGGGACCAGGACAACTCTGGAGGGCTAGAAAACAGGAAATACCTTGTAGTGAATACCTAGCCAGATGCTGCCACCCCCTCCAACATGAACTCTCTCTCTCCCCTTATTTCACTCTCCCACAACAGAGCACCTCAGTCTTGTGCCTGCTCCCTGGCTGACCTGGGGGTGGGGTGGGGAGAGGAAAGACAGGGTCTCTCTGACTTCTGTCACGGGAAATGGGCATCTGATTTGCTATCCTATTCAGATGACACATCGTGGGAGAGGTAATTTCCCAAAAGGAAATCACTGAGCTGTTCAAAAGGGATATTAATTAAGGGAATGTCAGCGGCTGTAACAGATACCATCCCAATTCTCTTTATTGGCTTTACACAGGAAACGTTTACTTCTCACTTTACCTAATAGTCCACTTTGGTTGTTTCTAATTAGGAGGCTCATTTTTAAGGGCTAAACCTTTCGTTGTGTAGCTCCACATCTTAACCTGTGACTTCTGTGAGTCTTCTGTTTTCCTGAGGAAAACACATGGAGCTTGCTTTCCCTGGAAGCCCCGCATTTGTTTTTTTTTTTTTTTTTTTGAGTTGTTGATAGATCTTTATTTTATTTATATGCAGTGCTGAGAACCGAACTGAGTGCCTCATTTTCACCAGCAAATACGATACCGCTGAGCCCCAGCCCCAGCCCCAGCCCTAGTTCCAGCCCCAACCCTAGTCCTAGCCCCCCTTGATCCTTTTGTTTTGTTTTTGGGGATTGAACCCAGGGCCTTGTGCATGGGAGGCAAGCACTCTACCAACTGAGCTATATCCCCAGCCCCCAACCTTGACCCTTTTTGACAAGCATTATTTCTGCTCACATTTCTTTGCCTAGAACTCGTTCACATGGCCCCACTGAATTGCCAAGGTTGGGAAACAACCTCAGCCGGGGGAGAGGCTTCCTAATCACCATTGCACCATGGAAAGAAGCCGAAACTCTGGAGACGGAGACTAGCCATTACCAGAGCAGGGGAAAGATGGAGTGGATTGGCAGCCTCGTCAAATGGACAAAGGTCCACCATGGAGTGTGAGCAGGCATTGATTTTCTCTATTTGACCACAAGTGTTTCCAGGAAAGAATTCTTATGGCTTTGTCAACATATATTTTCCTCCACAATCGGTTTCTGAACCAAAAGTTCTTGGTGAGACTGGATCTGTATTGCTGCTAGTCTAGTTTTGCATCTGGAAAATTCAGCTCTTTGAACTCCTAAGAAAAATGCTCCTTTTACTACCTAACCCTGTTATCTAGAGCATTTTAACATCCTGTTGCTTCCTTGAGCAAACAGAAAGTTCTGGACTAACAAAATGAAATCCTATTCCCTACTCTAATGGAAAGATGGGAGTGTACTTGTGATATCTTTTTTAAAATGTATTTTTAATTCTAGATAGACATAATAACTGTACTTTATTTATTTATTTTTATGTGGTGCTGAGGATCAAACCCAGTGCCTCACATGTGATAGACAAGCGCTCTACCACTGAGCTACAACTCCAGGCCTTCATAATATCTTAAGTAAAACTCTCCTTCATTCTCCTCCCTAAGGGCACCCCTTTGAGTCAGCTCTCCAGCTCAGCTATTTAGACTTGTCTCACAAGTTTATTATTTTTCCCCCAGAGAGGAACGTTCCTTACAATGACCTCTAGCATTTTAAAACAAAGATCTTAGTTATTATGCAAACAGTTTATTTTTACAAAAGAACATTATACAAAAAGAAAAATAAATGTCAGTTGGGAAACAAAACAACAACAACAACAACAATAACAATAACAAAAGAAAACAACATAAACCTGCCAGGAAAGATGCCCTATAATGCCAAGTTGCCTAAAGTGTGATTTGCCAATGTCATTGAGGTTGGTGAAAGAGATTGGCCTGTGACCAAGAACTTTCTGACAATTTAAAAATTGTGTGCGTGTGTGTGTGTGTGTGTGTGAATATACACATAAGTGTGCACACTATATACATATATAGGATTA
Source organism: Callospermophilus lateralis (assembly GCF_048772815.1). Lineage (NCBI taxonomy): Eukaryota > Metazoa > Chordata > Mammalia > Rodentia > Sciuridae > Callospermophilus > Callospermophilus lateralis. The sequence goes on along the minus strand of NC_135322.1, from coordinate 36,907,293 downwards.
AGATATATTTAATTTAAACTAATGTCCTATTTTTAGATAGAATGATAGGCTAGAAACAGTAAACACAAGTTTATTGCTTATGCTTCTTGCTTTTGTAGCATGGATCTTTAGCATTAAGTCTACATTAAATATTAAGCAAAGTGATAATTAGGAGATATAATGCAGATAAATGCCAAGTCATTGAGAAGAATGGACAAGGTCTTTCTTCCTGTGGCTGTGGTGTACCCAGGGTGGCACAAACACTGGTCTCAGAATTGGTAGAGCTGTGCTCAAGTCCCTTCTTTGACGATGACTGTGGGTGCAGATCTTTACTTTTCTGCAGCTCAATTTCTCTTCCCATAAATGGGTTGATTAGAGATGATTTTTGGTATCCCTTCCAGCTCTAAAATTTCTCTCTGGTCCCCAGTTATAGTAAGCTGTGGAAAAGCAAGTATGTTCCCCTAATTGTATCTCTCCTTATTTCCTATTGTCCTGGGTTTTCATATCAACTCAATAACCTGGAGACCCTTTTTGGGGGGTACTAGGGATTGAACTCAAGGCACTCAACCACTGAGCCACATCCACAGCCCTATTTTGTATTTTATTTAGAGACAGGACTCTCTGAGTTGCTTAGCACTTCACATTGCTGAGGCTGGCTTTGAACTCAACGATCCTCCTGTTTCAGCCTCCCAAGCTACTGGAATTACAGGTGTGCGCCACTTTCCAGTCGTGGCTGGAAAGCCTTATTTATTCCAGTGCAGGAACAAGTTCATGTGCCTGGTGGGACTTGCCTGCCCTGCCTGCCCACCAGAACCACAAGTCCATGGGGTGGGATCTCCAGCATTACCTGTCCTGCTGTGTCACCCCATAGAAGAGGCGATGGAACTGCTGAGGGCCACAGAACCACATTGTGCAATGGCGTCTCCCACATGCTTATTGCAGCCTTTCGGTGTGCAGAAAAGGACATGGAGGAGTCTCAGCCACTGCTTCCGTGATGTCACCACATCCCCTAACACCGTTAGCCTCTGAGCCTCCCAGGTATAAAGTTACATTCCAGCATGACCGCCACCATGCTGGCTCCAGCATTTCTAGTGCCCAGGCCTAACTAGACTGGATCCAAGGGGACAACACAAACCAGAAGTGTGGAGGATTGGTGCAAACTCCATCCAAAGAAAGAGGAAAACATTGCTCTTGAGTCCCTTGTCCTTTCTTCTTCTGACACACAGTCCCACATTGAAGCACTTCCGTGGTTCCTCCAGAGATGTCCTATTTGGCCAGGCAACTGGCTTTGTTACTTGCGAGGCTGGGACTAGCTCAGTAAAGCTCTTTGCATCTGTCTTTCCTTCCTGCCTGCCTCTTATCTCTTTTTCCTCCCTTTTGATGCCCTGGTGCTATAACATCCTGGGAAAGTCCTTGCCCACAGGCTTTGCCCCAGGCTGCTCTGGAGACCTCTGCTAAGACAATCCCTCTCAGCAAGGTTTCCCCTAGTATTGGACATTACCACTGGGTTTTGGGAGATTCCTTTAGATAACACGCTCAAATGTGATATTAAATCAGATGGTGAGAAATTTGCTTCTTGTCCATTTGCTTTCAAGTCTTTCATCAGCCTCATTTCTGTTTGAAGACCTCTGTCTTCACTAACCCTCTACCGCTCTGAACAAATTCCCCCTCAGTGAGCAGATGCCGGATCTCAGGCAGAAAGACATCAGCGGGAATCATAAGCACTTATCATGTATCACCTTGCTTCATTTCCAATGTATTTTGTGCTTACCTTATCTTAGGGGGATGCTCATTTTCCAGTAATAATAATATACAACTTTCTTATAAATTTAACTAGAAAAATAAGTCACTTAAAAACAAATAAGCAAATGACACAGAGCTGTGATCAGGAAGCGTGCAGAAATATGTACATTGTATCTGCGTATGAATTTGCTTCATCTATGATGGCAGAACATAAGCAGATGAAACTTGGGAAACTCTCTTAGAGCAAAGACTGCTGCTTGGTGCTCTACGGGTCTCAACCTCAATTTCTAAATCCTTTTTATTATTTGGAAGATATTCCCCGAGATCTTGTATACTTGATGGTCCAGGGTATAGATGTCTCCTGTCTAAATGATGGGTCCTATGATAAACAACTAACCAAAATTCCAAAGAACAAAGGAACCCTCATGGCGACCTCCGAGTCCCCTTCCTTTACCCCTATTTCCACGATGGTGGTTTTCCCAAGCCCAGTGTGGTGGATGGTTTGCCCAAGGCCTTCTGCAATCCTGCTCTTCAAGTTCATTATGGTTTCATACACCCAGGGTTGGCCTTTATGCCCCCATGATCTCCACTGCCCCCACCATTGTTTGAGATAGTAGTTGATCCTCTTCTTCTTCTATAATGAATTCTGGAAGGGCATCTTCAAACTCTCCTTGAAATTCTGTAGCCTCCACTGACTCCTTTCCTCTCCTCTATGCTTGTTGCTCCGGCCCAGTGGGGCTGCCTGCCAAGTTTATTTCTTTTCCCTCCATCTCTCATTCCAGACCTCTCTTGCTTGTTTTTCCTCTTGTACCTTCTCTGGACCTTTTTTTTTTTTTTCAGAATTTCAGACTCTACGTTTAAATGTCACCTTTCTTCCATAATTCATGGAGAGAGGTTCCTGGGCTGAGGATATTGCAAAGACCCTTTCCTGGTACCCCATCACATCCTTCTCCTGGCAGCCCCACCTTAAGCCAGGTGCAGGGATCTTCTTTGAGGTTTGGTGTTTGGACAAAGGGCCCAGGAGTACAGGAAATTTGTCCCCTAAGCAATTCCCTCTATGCCAGACCAGGAAAGAACTGTGGCTTGCCTTCTGCTGCTGCATGCTCAGAACTAAGGGGCTGAGCTCTCCCGAGGCCCCAGGCCTAGCAGGACACAGCGCAGAAGGAGTTAATGTGAACTGCAGCTGGGATGACCCCAGAGCCAAGGCCTCATTCATATGGATGAAGTTCAGGGAAGAGTCTTCAGGACACAGAACAGGCATCCTGTGGCCCCAATTTCTTTTTTTGAAAAAGAAGTCAAAAAAGAAAAGAAAAGAAAGGAAAGAAGTAAATAATAGAAAGGAGGGAGAAGAAAGAATCAAAATGTACAGGAGACTTCAGCTTAGTGCTACTGTGTGAAATTCAAGTCTTATTAGACCCACCTTGCAACCTCATAGAGCTGTGTCCCTGTCACCACTACCTCTAGAACGCTGACTGACAACAGGACACAGTTTCAAATTCTACTCTAAATCTGAAGGGAAATGAACTTGATGGAAATTTGCTGAGGCCTCTGTGGAAGTTGGAACAGCAACTCTGAGCGTCAGTAGTAGAGAGAATCAAGCCTTCATGCCGTGGGGGATGGGCTAGGGGGGGGCTCAGGGCAGGAGTTGAGGGCACCCCTCCCCCACAGCCACATACCTAACAGTCTGGAAGGAATGGAGCCTGTTTTCTGTAACTTCTTTGACACAGTCCCAGTCCCACCACCTTTTAGAAGCCTTCCTGGATTATCTCAGCTCCTACTGCGTTTCCTCTTCTCAGGAATAGCACAATACCTAACCTAGTTACATACCATCCTGCCTCTCTGTCCTAAGCACCACCTTGTCTTTCTTTCCATCTTTTGTCCCCCAAATACATGTCTTTCAGAGATACACATAGTAGGTACCCAGTCATTACTATTTCTTTCTTTTTTTTTTTAATATCTTTTTTTTTTAATATTTTATTTCTTAGTTTTTGGCAGACACAACATCTTTGTATGTGGTGCTGAGGATCGAAACCGGGCTGCACGCATGCCAGACGGGCGCGCTACCACTTGAGCCACATCCCCAGCCCCATTACTATTTCTTGAGTGAACAAATGAGGGAAGTACTGTGGTCCAGGTAGCAGACCATATGGGATTCTTTGGAATGTGTGTTCCGTTTCCGGCTGCAAACATTTCTTCAGCTGTAATGGCCCCTGGTCAAGGCTCCAATTCTCTGACCCTGAGTTTCCTCCTCTGTAAGATGAGGATGTTAGCACCTGGCTTACAGGGATATTTCAAACCTCACAGGTTGTAGGAGGCCAAATAATGCTTCCTCTGCCCCCCAAAGATGTTTACATCCTCATCTCTGGAACCTGGAAATATGTTGTTTTACATAGGGAAATGGAACCTGTAGATGGAATTAAAGATGCTAATACACTGGCCTGGGTAGAGGGAGATTACCCTGGATTGTCTGGGTGGGCCCGATATAATCACAAGGGTCTCTAAAATTGAAAGAGGGAGGCAGAACAGAACCAGAGAGAAGGCACTGTTAGAAGGATTCAGACTAGTGTTCCTGGCTTTGAAGATAAAGAGAAAGGGGTCACCAGCCAAGGAATGTAGGTGGCCTGGAATTTGGAAGATGCAAGGAAATGATTCTCCCTTAGAGTTTCCAGCAAGAATGCAGCAGCTCTGATGACGCCCTACTTTTAGCCCAGTGAGATGAATTTCAGATTTCTGATCTTCCAGGATGGAAGAGAATAAAGTGGTGCTGCTTTAAGCTGCTGAGCAGCGATTTGTTACAACAGCAAGAAGGAGCTAATACACAAGTGTTGTGTGGCAAGCACCTGGCACATAGTGGGTGCTTTAATTTGGTAGCAGTGAGTGAATGAATATTAGTGCTTTCCCCACTGCTATCAGCAACCTGAGGACAATGCTTCTCACTTCTCTTGCATTCTCCTTTGCATCTAGTAGTGATGGACACACCTCATACCTCCAAAGACCACTAGACTCAGCTGGAATTTTACTCTGAGGCCTTGATTCCAGTAGGAAGGATGGGAAAATGATTCAGTGTAGAAGCAGGGAAGGGGGCTTACAAAGAAATCAGCTTCCTCTGGAAGTGTGGGTGTGGTGAGTGCAGGCTACCTCCAATGCACCAAATACAGGTTGCCATGCTGATGTGCCCGGAGCTCAGGCAAAGGTGCTTGGGGAGGATGGGGAAGAGAATCTCTCTCTCATCTCCCCAGAACAGAAGAGGCCATCTCTCTGAGTGAGAGATGCTATTCATCATGGGTAACCGATCATTTTGAGCAAGCCTGTTTCTATTTACCAACACTGTTTGCTGAGGCTGAATTCACCAGCATATCCAGAGAGCTGGGTCCTGGTATAGACTAAGACAGTGAACGCCATCGCAGAGCAGGCTTCTACAAATTTCTTAACGCATTGGGGCCCTCCCTGAACCCCAGGATCTAAATAGGAGAATCTTGGTTCTGGGGATACTGCTGATCAATTGATCAGTACGATGCCGCTGCCAATCATTGAATGTCTTCCTTCATTTTTCAAAGAAAGGGGGAAAAAAATTGGTTTCAGTTCTGAATGCACTGGGTAAGAAACCCAGAGGTCACTTTCTCTTTCTCTTGAGCTCTCTCTCACTCTCTTAAATAAGGAGAAAGGCTATATTTTTCCATGGATTAAGTCCAACACAGAGAAAACTGTCACTGTGAAAACAATAGAATTTATCTCCACTGATATAGCTTGACACTGGGACAAGTGCCTGAATTGTTGCCATAGCAATAAATGTGTCGGACTTATGCATGCGTTTTCTGCTATAGGATTTTGATTAATGGCATTGACTAAATGGTGTGAAGGGGGAGAGACCGAGCAGAAGGCCCAAGGAGAGAGAGTGGGCTGCACCGGGCTTGCTGAGGCCCTCTATGGAGGGGTGTCAAGTGGGGCTGGCTAGAAACCAGTTAAACCAGGGATAGAACCTTTTCCATGCAGCAAAATCTGTGAGTCAGCAGCAGCGCCTTGTGGAGGGGACCTGGGGTGCAAGGTCCTGAGTTTAGAGATTAATCAGGGCCACAGATCTGATGAAATCTCATTTATTGGGTGCTTCTGATAAGTCACCCACTGATCTAATGATTTTATGTGTCTCAGTTTACTGAATCCACACACGAACCCTATAAGTTGGTTATCATTATTATTATTATTTTTCTGATAAAGGAAACTGAGGGACAGAGAAGTTAATTAATTAAAAAAAAAATCACACAGTCAGGGGTGACAAGACCAGGCTGCCTGGTTCTAGTAGTCACTGTGCTTGGCTCTGGGAACAAATATTGCACTTCTGACCTTGCCCATTAATGCTACAATGAGCGTTGGGGATGAGGTGGGGCAGGGGACAATATGACTCAGTGAAAACCATCTCCATCTCTGGAAAAGCAGCTCAAGGTCTGATCATTGCAAACATCACAGGTACCCATTAAGTGCCAGGGCCTGCCATGCAGTCTCTACTGAATCCTTCATGTTCCCTAAGAGGCAGAGTGGCAGGATGGCCAGTCAGGTCTGGGAGGTAGAAAGGCAGGACTCCTGGCTCATTGCTGTCAGTGTGACCTTGGGTGGCTCATTTGACCTCTCAAGACACCCATTTCCACACCTGTGAAATGGGCATAATACTAGCACACCCCTGCCTGTGGTGGGAACATTGAATGAGATGTTGGGTGATGAACACTGAGCCGAGATTGGCACACGTCCATCCTCAAATTAAGTCAGTGCTTTAAAAAATTTATTTTTATCTACCAATTGTTCAGAAAAACCTTCAATCTGCAGACTCAGACTTCCTTGTAGCTCAAACAAGTTTTTGACTCTCTTTTTTCTTTTTCTTTTTTGCTGATTATTCTTTTTATGTGTCCATTAGATCTCCTGTGCAGCCCCCCAACACTTTTCTCTTCCTTTCATTTTAACTCTTTATTCTCCCTCAACTGAGGTTGTATTTCATATTTTTCTTAACTCATTTCGTATTTTTCCTCATTTTGTGTTCTCTTGTTAATGCTCCAGAAACGATTCCTAATTTTAGATTATTCCCTACGACTATTTAGTCTAATTTCACAGATTCAATCTTAGATTAAATAGTCTTGAAGTCACTACACAGAATTCCTTTAACCTTTATTTTATTTTATTTTTTTTCAATTTTCTGCAACAAAATCTACGCGGGAAAGACGGCTTCTCCAACGTGTCCCTATTCTGCGAGTCACACGGTCAGTGTGACTGTCTGACTTGGCTCACTCCTGTGCTCCCTCAGGATCATTTGGGGCATGTCTGTGGTGCCATTCATCATGTCACATGGTCATAAAAGCTCAGAAGGAAAGTGTAGCAGAACAAAGTGACAGGACAACCATCGCATACAGTCTGGGGTGGCCTCTCGGCAAAGATGACATTTGAGTAGATCCCTGAAGAAAGTAAGGGAGCAAGAGTTGTGGCTACTGGGAGGAAAAGCATTGTAGGCAGAGGGAACAGGCAGGGTCAAGGTCCCGTTTTTTGTTTGTAGGAGCAAATCTATTACTGCGGAAGTCCGCTTTGGTTGGAAACCCCAGGGAGACGGTTGTCACCTGGGTGTCTCTTTCTTTCTCGGGCCTACCCACCACAGTATGCATTTCTTTTGTTAGAGTTTTCTCTAATTTCTAAAAATAAAGTTTCTCCCTACCCTGAGGAGGGGAATTTTTGAGTGGCCCATGATGCCTCCTTCAATTAGATTCTTTTTGAACTCTAAGCAGAAATCCTTAGTTTTGGCAAGGGGGTGGCTCCTGTCCTGGTTTCAGGGGCGGCTGGGATAGGCTGATGGCTTGATAGAAGGGATTATACTGTACCTCACTGCAGGAGATGGGGATGGCAAAAGTGATGTCCTGATCCTGTGGCAGACAGGTATGACCGTGGTACTCCTTCCTGCTGGGACTAGATACCACTTCCGAGTCATGGTTGGCACCCAGGATAAAATCTTTTGACCATTCTTGATGGTGATTCCTGATAATAGGCATATAAACTGAATTTTTGTTTTAAGCTGAACTGTACGAAATTGCTGATAGGCATCTTTTTAACCTCAAAATGGCAAATTGTATATGGTTCAATCTAATACATTCAATCAAACACAACTCTGTTCAATGGACCCTTGCTGGGAAGTCGATTACTAAGCAAAGGTTTAAGTGGCAAAGGGTTTTCTGTGAACACTTAAACCCTAATACACACTTAACTTTCCATGTATTGAATTTCTTAAAGTGGGACCTACGTGTATTCATTTATATATGAATGTATCTACTGTGGCCCAATTTCCAACCCTTGTCTAATTTTTCTTTTCACCTTCCAGGATCATGAAGTGACTGAATCTAGGACATGAAATTCCTACCAGACATTCCCCTAGAACACAGCATTCTCCTCTGATCTCTATGTAGCAGCTGTGTTATTTTTCTCTTCACTCACTCTTCTTCACAGAAGAGGTTCCACTTTCCCACCCACCTGTGACTGCAGTGCCTCTCTGAGGGAGCAGTGAACTCCCAGCCTCCTGGCGATGAGACTTGGTCATGTGACTTGATTCCTCCAATGGGATGCCATGGATAAAAACTGTGGGCAGAACCTTAAAAAGACTTTGCACTGCTCATTCCCAGGGCTTTTTTATTCTCTGTGCCTTGAGACCTGGATCACAGTTTTGGAGAAGGTATATGCAGCAGAAGTATAGACTAGCCTCAGCTTTGCTGCTGTGCCATAAAAGTGAATGAGAAATCATTAGGCTTCATAAACCCAGCTGCTGGGGATTGTTTGTTATTGTAGGTTCACACAGCCAAAGCTAACTAATATAACTTGTGGACATCAGATACCATGTTCAGAAAGAGCTGTTCTAATTAGGTTATGTGCATGTGTGAATATTCACAATGAATCGTACTATTACGTGTAATTATAGTGCACCAATAAAATAAATCAAATAAAAGAAATAATTGTCCCAGATGCCTGTCCTGGGTGCACATCACAGAGCTTCACGAGAGTGTTTTGGCTTATGTACATTGACATGGAAGGCATGGATGGTCTACCCTCTCCAGAAGTAACACAATGGAAGTGCTACATAGAGACCAGCACAGGTGTCCAAGTCACATAGTCATAGATTACTTTGTGATTTTTTTTTTTTTTAAAGAAGAGAGATTTGGAGTTCAAATAAGCTTGAAAACACTGGATTGAATGAAAATCAACCAAATTTCTTTTTTCAGTGAGACTTCTTAGCGCCTTCAATAGGCTTCTGCATTGCGACTCTCTCCAAGGGAAGAGAGCGCATGCAGAAAACACTGTTTTCCAAAACTGTTTGATAATAGAACTCTTTGTTTTATAGAGCGTTTCACGGGTTTAATATTTTGCAAAAGGCATGGCAAACATTGCCTCTGATGGGAGCAGAATTTTGCCTATTTCTCCCGTACTTCCCATCTCTTCCAGCTATCCATCTTTTTAACTATTTGTGTTAACCATTTCACCTTTGTCTTTTCCTTTCTTTCTTCTCTCCGGCTCCTATTCTTCCCTCACCTCCCATTATTCCACCTTTGCTTTCATTTCTCCCCTCTTTCCTCCTCCACTTCTCTCTTCTCCCCATGCCTGTCCATTCCTCTCCCCTGTTCATTCTCTGCACGCCTTTCTCTTGCTCTCTTTGGTTTTCCAAGAAGCCAGTGAGTTTTCCTAGACTGGATGACCTGAGGGAATGTCCTGCCTGATTGTTAAGTGTCATTCCTGAGCAGGAAAGCCAGAGACACACCGCCTGCTCCTCCCAGGTGTGGTGTTAATTTTAAAGTGATGGACTTTAACATCACATCAGCCTCCTTAAGGGGAGATCCTTTGTTCTAGATTCAGACAAAGCAGCACAGTCGGCCTTAAAAGAAAAAAAAAAAAAGCTGTTTCATTTTATATTGGAAAAATACAATGTGACATCTGGAGAATAAATTGTTCAGTCAGCCAGAAATACGCCTTGTAAAAATTGCTTAGGTTTCTGTAACAAGATTATTTACTGAGAGTGTTCACCTATAATACAGCACACTTTTGAAATGGACCTTTTATGAAACACATCAAGAACTGTAGAAATGTATTCAGTGCATTAATCTACAACACTGCACACTTTACCACACTCTTAGAGCAGATTTCAAAACTCAGACCATCTAATGAGATAGAAAAAAGTGATTCTCGTCTTGTGTTCATTCCAGCCATGTTCTCTACTGAGCCCTTGGGATATTTAACATAATGCAATAGGTTTTTCAACACACACACACACACACACACACACACACACACACCACACAAATGTACTCTCACAGTCACGCACAAATAAAATATATGACTGTTCAGATGAGTCTTCCATTTAGAATGCACTAGGCCTATATTTCAACAGCCCACGTGCAGGGCAAAGGCTGGCTATTTTAGATACCAGAACTTTATAAATATTTAAAGATCTTGATTTAATCCAAATGAGAGATCGCTCAGGTGCTGTCAGTTACTTACATAACTCCTTCTTTTCTGATCATGGGTGACAGTTTGGATAGCGATCTCCTGGTAATTTGTGGTACTGCCTCGGTTGGAATCTGGCAGCTGAGATGGGGCCTGAGGTGGCTGAAGCAGGTGGATGGTGGAGAAGTGGGTCAGGTGGGGGAGGCAGGGAAAAGCATGTCTGCTGCTCTGACCTTGGCTTTTCTTTACCTTTCTGATGACAGTAATGGGTTCTTCCTGATGGGTGGCTCAAGCAGGTGATCCGATCCCTTCTGCCTCAAAGTCAGCTCAGCTGTCCCCCTGGTTCAATGATACAGAGCAGACACCTGCACAGTGCTTCCTCCACGAACCGAATGATAAGCCCTGGTTCTTCCTGAAGTTGACCTCAGTCTGGTAACTCCAAGTGATCTTGCTGGGAGAGCTCACTACAGAAAAGAAATACAAGACAGGAGGTAAAGAGCCACTTTTCACTTCTCTCTCTCTCTCTCTCTCCAAGAGTAACTAATTTCTCAGCCACCACTTTCCATTCTCTCAACATCACCCTGCACCAAAAGTTACATTAAACTTAGCTCAGGGCTGGTGGCAGCTGGGTGTCATCTGGGTCTTGGAGGATGGATTGCTAGGACTTTCCAAGCTCTACTTTCTAGAGATTTCTTTTTCATGAATTTCACTATTTTTATTTCTGTTTTTCTGAATCTCACTCTGAGAAGTTTCTGGCCTGGCTGAGAAACTGTCTTCTTTCCCCTGTTTCCTTTCCTTTCGTGAGAATCTTAACCCAAGGTCTTGTTCTCTAAGAAGCATATCAAGGTCCCCTGGCTCACACTAACATGTTTCCTTCCTGATCCTCTCATGTAACCTACTGGACCATTTAATTTAGCACTTGATCATTCATGGCCACACCTTGCTTTTTCTAGTGTCATCCCGCCCCCCTCCCCCTCCAGTCATAGGGGGATGGAAAGCCCAGTGCATCAAAAATAATCAAACTAGGACTCTAGTCTCTCCTCCCCATCATTTATGCATCATGTGAATCTTGGACAAGTGCCTTGATCATTTTGAGCTTCACTTTCCTTGCCTACCCAGTGGAAGTGTTCTTCACATTGCTTGTTTTATAAATACTGTAATGAGCAATAAGTAAAAGCATTTCATAAACTGAAAATCCTGGAACATCTATAGAGGGTTAAAAATACAAAGTTTCTTGTTTTCTATTTGTTTCCATTTTTCCACAGTGGCTACAAAAGAGTTGAGCATAAAGCAGAAAACTAACAAATATATGTCAAATAGTATACATCTGATTTCCTTGCCCAGGGTGGCATTCACTGATTTCATCTGGAAGATCTCCTACAAAGAACAGGGCAAGCCCTAATCAAGATGGTAAAGACTGAAGGACCCTGTTTGTTCTTTTTTACAAGGATTTAGGGAGCTCAGTTCTTGTTTCTCTTACAATTATCTGAGAACCTGGGTTGAAAGTTTTGATTTGGAGCACTCTCTGGAAACATTCCAGATGGGGCTTGAAAGTTTAACACAAACTGTGAGATGACTTTTTCCTTCTTTCAGAAACAGAGAATACCAAAACTTTGGAATCACTGTTGGATAAGACAGAGGTCATCGAGTTACTTCCTATTAGTCACATATTGAATGCTGGAGGAAAGTGAGAAACTCTAAAATCTTGTCAGGAGCCCATTTGGTTGGGAAATCCATTGGCTTCCTTCTTGGCTTTGAATATGACCTTTCTCTCATATTCTGAAGAAGGCAAATGGATTTCTCTGTGGGCAAGAAGGACCACATTCTCTTCCTTTGTTGTACTTGGGAGAGAAAGTTGGCTAAAAGGTCTTCGTCATGGCCTTGAGGCTCAGAGCCACTCAGATGCTAGAAGAGTCCACCTTTAGGCAGAGGCTGAAATGTGTATCATATCTGGTTTGACTATTAAGATTGGGAATAAAGGGAAGGTGAATCTTTTTGCTCATTCTCTCCTGGGAATTTTGGAATCTCCATCTCATTGTGATAGAAAGGAGACAGTTTGTACAAACCAGTTCAGAGAGAGATGGGCATTAAGATTGACAGCTCCTTTGAGAGATCCTGGACTCTGCACCCTGGCTGAAGCGATTCTGCTTCTTTTCCCTTGTTCCAATGGATAGACACAGATCTAAATTTCAAACAGATGTAGGGAAGCTGCAGGCTCCAAAGTGAGTCCCCATCCATAGAATTCATTCCCTTTCCCTTAAAGTTGATCTGAAGGGGGTTGAAAAAAAATAATATCTTCACATGGGTATCATTCATTGGTGAACCTTTCCCTTTAAGACATTTAAAAGGCATTCATGGATTCAGTGTTTTGTGATGAAAATGTGGGAGAAATAGAAACAAATAAGATAGAGTCCTCTTCTCTGGTGACTCCCATCTTCTGGGGGAGACCGTGGTTCCAATGATGGCAGCAGACTGACTCAGGTGCCGTAATATGCATGCAAGTGAATATCACTAAAGGTCAAGAAGGAATATGTGAGATGAGGGGTTAAATGAAAGATTTTTGGAGGAAAAAGACAAACTAATGGGTGCTATTCAGGGCGACCCAGCCAAATATTTAGCCTCTACACTCTAGCTATGACTTCAGCATCAGATTGATCCAAGAGGTATTTGATGAGTATTTGATGCACCATGTTGGAGAACAGGTCCTAAACATTGAGTGCATTCAGGCTATTTAGGTAAGGGGATTTGGTTTGGCTATAATAGGCCCTGAGGTATTCTCTATCTCATCTTGTATATCTTCTTGGTCTTTATAACTCTCAGTGGCCCCTAGCAAGTGGGAACTGATTTAGGTGCTGTCAAAACCATGTAAGTTGGGCTGGGGATATAGCTCATTTGGTAAAGTGCTTGCCTTTCAGGCACAAGGCCCTGGGTTCAATGCCTAGTATCCCTGCCCCCCCGCCCCCCAAAATTCTAAGTTTCAAGAAAAAGAAACCCAAGAGAGATCAAACAAAAAGTGTTGGCTTACTAAAGAATGTGAATGCCTCATAGAATTCAAGGGAAGGAATATAGTTGGGCTCCAGAAAGGAACTGGTATCAGAAGCTAGACAAGGTGCTAGGCATCCAAGGAGTATTTCCTTGCTCACGTTCCCACTTTTCTCTCTCTTTCATTCTTGTCTTTACATGCCATTTTCTTTCTGCTCCTAAGTCCACATATAAAAAGATGATAGTGCTTCAAAAGCACCTTCATTGAGCCTCCAAGATTCAAGCGGACTTCAATATTGATTATTGCTTACCCTTCCCTATGCTTTAAGAAAACAGCAAACTGCTCCAAAATGCACCCCCAAAGGAGCCCAGACTTTTTCTCCCACTAGCTCAATAGTACATTTACATAAAAAGGCCTTTGGACTCAGAATGGGGACAAGGTGGCCAGGGGTGGGGGTCTTAACGGATGAGTCAGGAGCCAAGATGTTAGATGACCTTCTTGAGGGCCTGTAAACACTTGTTTATATGTTTCTGGAATCTTCCAGAATGTTCACCAGCTGAAGTCACTGCAGTTCAATTTTGGTAAGTAATTGTTCGAACACAAGCTCTGTAATTACCTTGGGTTAGGTAGGCCCTAATCAATTGGATATATGGCAAGAGGACTGGACCTGGTGTTTGGAGAACTTGTTGACCCTGGGCAAGCCATTTAACTTCTCTTACCTTGATTCCCTCACCTTCCTGCTTCTAGGGTCACTATGAGGAGGAAGGAAATGCAAGAATGTGTACCATCTGAATGTGTCCCATCTTCCAGGAAGGGTCAACTAATCATAGACTGTGAAACTAAATAGATGGAGTAAGCTTTTGGTGGTCTGGCTTATGCTGGGCTTCTGGAGTTCAATGACACCATCATGAGCCTTGGAAATGGCCAGATAGTCTTTATGATAGACACTGGCCTCATTCTCAGGCCCTCTGTGGCACCTACCCTGTCCTTTCCCTCTACTCTGTACATGTGGGACTTTCTTTCTTTCTTTCTTTCTTTTTTAAAGAGGGAGAGAGAGAGAATTTTAAAATTTATTTTTTAGTTATCGGCGGACACAACATCTTTGTTTGTATGTGGTGCTGAGGATCGAACCCGGGCTGCACGCATGCCAGGCAAGCGCGCTACCGCTTGAGCCACATCCCCAGCCCCATGCCTGGAGTCCGTGCTACAACTTCCATGTTGGTCTCTACAGTGAGTTTTGGTGTTTTCTTCAAGAACCAAATTTTGTGTAGGTTCATTATTATTAGGACATGTATCATTTTTCACGGTATCTAAGACACATTTTTTTCCCAGTTCAACATCTCTGGGGTTGGGTTGTGTCTCTCTATCATTGTCAGGTCAGAGTTTAATTAGCATCTTTTTTTTTTTTTTTTTTTTTTTTGATCCTTAAGGTCACATACAGTCAAGATGAATCTTACAATAAAGGTCATTTCAAATGTGATGGAATTGTGTGTCTGTTATGAGCAAGGCTCACTTCTGGGTGCTAGAGACAGAATAGGGCCCAAGAGAGAACAGTCCTCTCTAGTGGTGTTAACATCTCAACCCAAGCAAGCAAGTCGATAAGAGGATTTCACACAGCATTGTATTTTGGAACTACACATCAAGGGGAAATCATAACAAATAAGTTTTGGGGACTACTATTGAGAGGATGGTTCTCCAAGGCCTCTCTGAGGGGGTAAAATCTACCCAGGAAGTAGAATGCTGAAAGGGAGTTATATGTTAGTTTTGCTTCATTATAATGAAATACCTGAGACAGACTACTTATGAAGTAAGGAGGTTTATTTTGGCTCATGGTAGTAGTCCCATTGATTTGGGGGCCCAGCAAGGATAGCACAATATGGTGGGACTGTGTCAAAGCAGGTGCTCACCTCTTGAGTCAGGAAACAGGGTGAAAGAATGGGCACACCCCCAATGACCTAACAACCTTCCACTAGGCCTGCCCCTTAAAGGCACATAGTCCCCCCGCCCCATATCTGGGGACCAAGCCTTTACATGCAGACCTCTGGGGCCATTCATCCAAACCATAGTACATGGTAAGAGCTAGGACAAGAGTTTCCAACGTGAGGGATTAGCCAGGTGGTCACTAAAATGGGAATAAGCTTAGTAGGTTGTTGGAGGCATAGTTCTTCTGGCATATTCTCTAAATATGTACAAATGAGAATAGTCATGTATTTTTCCAGACACCTAATTTCTGTTCTTCCTTAATTTTTCTTTAAACCAAGACTGCAGTTTATCTTCATCAGAAACTGTATTAGTTTTCTAGGGCTGCTGTAACAAGGGACCACAAACTTAAAAATGGCTTCAAACGAGAAGTTTTATAGGCTGGAAGTTTGAAATCAAGGTGTCATCAGCAGAGTCATAGTCTCTCAGAAGGATGTATGGAGAAACGTGTTCCATTCCTTTATCTTAACTTCTTGTATTTTCTGCGAATTCTTGGTGTTCTTTGACTTGTAGTTATATCGGTGCAATCTCTATATCATGATCACTTGGTGACCCTCTGTGTGTCTCTTTTCTTCTGTTTATGAAAGCATAAGGCCTATCATATTGATGAGGACCTAGTATAATTCAGTAAGACCTCACATTTACTTGATTATATCTGCAAAGACCCATTCCTAAATAAGGTCATATTCACAGGTATCAGGGGGTTAGGACTTCAGCATATCTTTCGGTGGTGGAGGTGGGCATACAGGGACACAATTTAACTCATAAAAGAGACTTTGATGACACATCTCAGAAAGATGTTTTGATGGAGTTCAGATGTCACTTGGAGGACATGGGTTCTAAACCCTCTTACCCCCAAACAGATCTTCCACATTGTGTCTGCTGAGGACAAAAGTCATGACCTTGTCTTCAGTGTGCAAGATACAAATACCTGACTTCCTTAAGGGCATTTTCCTATTTCTTTATTGGCTTCAGTGATTTGGGGTGCTAAAATAGAAGCTTTATCTTAGTAGCAGCTGGAAACTTCATTCATATCTTCCACTTTAATCATTAATTGCAACAATTAGCAGTGTAACCTTTGGAACACACAGTGGCAGCCATTGCCCATGGAGAAGTTTCAAATAACTTAGTAGCCAATGGTCACCAGTAGTGTTGGTATTCAAATAGCTTCCTATTTCCTCCTTCTACTCCCTTTACTATCTACTGCCACCTTTGCAAATCCTCATAAAATAATAACAGCTAACATTTATTGAGTGTTACCATGTGTTAGACATTATGTTACATGGTTTCAATGTACGTGAGCCCATTGAATTCTCCCAATAACTCTATGAGGTAGGTACTATTATTATTCTCACTTTATGTAGGGAAAATGAAGGTTAGGAGAGCTTATGTATCTTGTATAGAGTCTCAAGGCTGGTGAGTGATGGAGATGAGATTCAAACCTAGTAACCTTAGTAACCTCTCTGCCCGTTGCTCTCCAACAGGCCTGTTTCTTATTTTATTCCAGAAAAGGGAAATAGGAAAATCTTCCTCCTCCTCCTTCTTCTTTCTCCTTCCTCTTTCCCATTTTTTTTTTTTTTTTTTTAAAGTCAGGGTCTCACTAAATTGCCGAAGCTATCCTTGTCTTTGATCCTCCTGCTTCAGCCTCCTGAGTAGCATGGGTTATAGGTATGTACCGCTGCATTTGGCTGTACTGCCCACATCTTTTCAAAGCTACTAGTTGCCTCAAAAGATTCTGAGACTGGGTATCTTGCTCCCAGTCTGGAAAGGGGAATTGGGTGGCTGAGGATCAGATTCCCAAATATTTCCTTTCTTTTCTTTTTCTTTTTTCTTTTTTTTCTTTTTTTTTTTTTTTTTTTTTTACCCTACAAATGTACTAGTTATGGAAAAGTTCTGACAACTGGCTTTGGATTCACGAGAAAATACTAAATATGTTGTATTCAATTGGCACAGGATAAGGCCATATTACCACACAGGCTGACATTTGTTACTTCTGGAGAGTTGTCAAAGATTCATAATTTATACCCCATGAAGATAGAGCTACTTACCTCCCAGGAAGAAGATCTCAGGGAAGTTGTCAATGTTTTTCCCATTTCACATTCTTCCTCAAAGCTCATCATGGCTACGTGAGAGTCACAAAATAGGTTTTCACAACTTCTCAGCTGTGAGAGGGAGAAATATTGACAGAGGCATGGGAGGATCTACTTTACGTCTAACTTCATTCTCTCCTGATGCCTTCATTGGAAATAGGCAGTAGCATCTTTTGTTGCCCCTGGAGGTGTTCTTCCTCTGTGCCTCTGATGTCCTCCTCCTTTTCTTCTGCAGGAATTAGCACTTGTATAGGTTCCTCTCCCCTATTTGGGACCACAGCCTCCAGCAGATTTTTAGATAGAAGAGGAACACAGGTGTGGAGACTCAGGATGAGCTGTTTTGTGGCTCCTGCCTGGGAAACCTGCCCTCAACAAACACATTTGTTGCTCATTCATTATCTGTTGGCTATCTACCCATGTGCCCATCTGTCAAGATGGCAGTGTGCCTGATCCCAGACCCTGAAGCCAACCCCATTAAACCTAGGTGCCAATCACCAGCAAGCTGGCTGCAGGAGAGTGGACCCTCTGGGGACTCTACTCCCCACCTCCCCTTGGTAGGACTGAGACCACCAGCAAGCTTCTGATTTTCTAGCCTGATTCCTGGCTGGAGACATAGCCCCCTTAGGGGATCCCCAGCTTGAGGTAAGAGGGGCTTGTCCTGTGGAGAGGCCCAGTCTAATCTGAGACCCTGTGTTCAGGGGGAAAGGTGAGGTGGTAAAATTGAGACCTGTGCTTGAGATGAGTGGGATCCTGCCTGCCTGCCTGCACTGGGGACAGAAGGCCACAAGGATGGAGTTATCGAACCCACATCTTTTCCACTGAATCCCATACGTGTGAGTGTGTGGGGGGTATGACTAACCTCATCTACATCATCAGTGATGAATTGAGTGTTTTTATTCCCCTCCCTTCTTCCAAAACGAATTTGAAGGGGCTGATGAAATGCCAAGAGTCTGAGCGACCGGCTAACAGGGGCATGTTCCCATCTCTTGCCACACATTTAGGCCCCAAAAGCATCTGGCAGAGTGGAGGTAGATTAACTGGAGTTTTTGGCTGGCGGGGGGTCAGGCACATATTAGACACTCAAGCAAGGCTGGAGTGAATGAATAATAGAGGTTCCCTCACAGAATAGTTGTATGACCCAAAGGTGATGTTTGTTGATATTAGTTTGGGAGTGCTTTCTGTATGCCAGGCACCATTCAAGATTTTTGGAAGGTTATAGTAAGCAAGATAGATAGAATCCCTGCTTTCAGGTAGCTTATCTTCTATCAGGGAACAGACTGAAATAAACAGTGCACAATGGGAATCTTCTTGCCCCTGTGGAAAATAGCAAAATGGAGGGGACTTGCAAATATGTGTTAGGTGAGGCTCACTCACCTGCTTTTGTTTAATGGTTTTCAAAGAACCTCCTCACCACCACCACCACCACTACCATCACACAAGCTCACGTGTATAAATGTACACACTCCCACATACACACACCGTCTTCTTGGACTTGGAATGCTCCTGAAATTTTTCCCCACAAAACCTGTAAGAGACAGATGCATGTGACTTAACTGGAGATTTTGGCAAGAATCCAAAGAGATCCCAGTTTGTTTGGACTGGTTATCAGGTCTTGTACCTCAAATGAGAACATCTGGGCACCTCTTTGCAGCCCTAACACCTGTGAGTAGACTCTGCACCTGGGAAAAGATTGTGGCTTCTAGGTCATATCTTCTTTTTTATGTACCCCAGAAAACTGCAAAGATGATGGATGGCTATTGCAGAATCAGGACACCTGAAATGAGAACATGGAGGAGATTCCTAAGTCAGGGGTTATACTCCGCTTCCTGTAAGACCCCATCTGTCTTATAGATTCTGTGATTCTGGAACATGCCTGAGTTCTGACCTCCATGGGCTAGTCAGATGCTCAAGAGTTGAAGGGTGGTGGGATCTGGGGCATGGTCCTATGGTTGAAGTCATTTGGATGCTAGATCTGGAATACCATCTAGACTTGAGAGACTACACTCAGGGGAATTTAATTTTTTATGGGATGAGACTGAGTCTCCTGTCTGGCACACAGGGTCCCCTCTGATATGTCAATAACCAAATTATTCATGAATAGCCCATTATTGAGCTCAGTCTGCCATGATGAACATCTCCAATTACGACCTGCAGAATTAAAAAGACATTGCCCATGAAGCTGTTCATAGCTAGCAAGTGAGTGCCTGTGGGGACAGAGGTAGAATCTGGAGTGGGGACTGCTTCTAGTGGGCTGAGATGGGAGCAGACCCTGAGCCCCAGACAGTAATCAATGGTGGCCTTCTGATCCATTAGGTTGGGGTCTTATAAGTCTCGTCCATCCCTGTATCATCAGTTATCATCAGTCCCTACAACAACGCTGGTATAAAGTGGATAATAATATTGGTGTAATGAATGCACAAATGGTTGTAACTTTTTTCTCCCCCCAAATGAAGTCAAGGTGGTAGGAATGTTACAGGTGTTGGGATCCCTAATACACAGAAATGGAGAGTGGTGCTGAGCAGAATGGAGTTATATGATTCATGCTGGTCTTTTGCAACCAGGGTAGACTTTTGAGAAGCCCAGCAAATTGCCAAAGACAAAAAAAAAAAAAAAATGATGATGATCACTGATATGTTCAGAGCATGAATGAACAGGCAACTTTCCGTAAGATTTGTAAAAGCATAATTTTATACTACCTGTCTGGAGAAACATGTCCACAAGAAGCATCAAAAAGATTTAAGTAATTAATTTAAATATTAATTTGCCCAGCTAAACTAGGCTACAAAAAATTAGTTTTGGTGTTTATCCTAAGGAGATATCTGAGGGTGTGCATGGATATTTAGCTACTAGGTTGTTCATTGATGCCTTAATTAATGGACAAATTTAGGGAATATTTAAATATCTTCCAAAAGTGGGTGGTTGAGTAAATCATAGTCTTTTATATCCTGGAATACTATGCTGCCATTTAAATGGTATTGTAGACCTATATTTGTCAAGATAGAAGCTTGTATATTCACTAGGGTTAGGCTAGGCTGCAGGTTGCAGAGAAAAAAAAGAGTGTGATTTTAACAACAGAGGAGTTTATTTTTGCTATGGTGTGAATGTCCCCTTTCAAACTCATGTTGAATTGCTACTATAATAGGATTAAGTGGTGTGACCCTTCCAAGGTTATTAGGCCATGAGGGCTCTTCATCTTTCAGGTCTTCATGAACAGATTGATGCTACTTTCATGGAAGTAGTTTCCTTACAAAAGGATGCTCATTCCTACCTTCCTCTGCCCTTCCACCTTTGCTATGGGACATGCAGAAAGAAGAAGTTTATCAGATACTGGTCCCATCATCTTGGACTTCCTAGCCTCCAGAACTTGTGAAGTAAATTTCTGTTCATTATAAGTGATCCAGGCTGTGGAATTTTCTTACAGCACCACAAACTGGACTAATACAGTTTCTCTTTTATGGGATATTTGGGGCTATGATGGGGCTCCTCCATTTTCTAGAATTGAGCTTTCAGGTTTCTGTTGTTAGGAATGGTAAAAAGAGATCCGTGGCACCAGGTAATTGTCCAAGAGTTGTAAGCAGCATAGGTTGTACCCTCTGCCTTACCACTTCTTTGTAGAGATGCCCTTATTCTTAACCAACTTTTGAGGACTCAGTCAGTGCTTATGAGGACTCCAACGGAAGGAATATGGGGTTCCAGATGATGATAATCTTACCTGATTACATTGCTTTTAATTTTTGTTTGTTATTTCAATTGCATTATTGTTCCAATTAATGAAGTTTGGAGAAAGGCATTTTAAAAAATTTTGGTACCACAATGGTAAATGAAAGGCTTAATGGGAAGGGAAATCAGGTTTATTTGAGAATTTCCCAGCATATCCCCACGTGTAATTGTGCTGGATGATCTCTGAGACATAGAGAAGTATTTGTAAAGATTTTCTTTACAAGCCCACATTTGCAGGCTTCTATGAAAGGGAGGCAGCTTTTGCTCATTAGGATGGACCCCGAAGCAAGGAACACATCACCAGTCTTACTGGAACGCTCAATTCAATCAAATTAGGTAGGCGAGGATCCCTTCAATACCAGCTCTGCAAGGCCGTGGCCTCAAGCCAAAATAACTAACACTCAATGTTGACTATGATTACTTCTGGGAGGCAATAGAGTTCTGGGAATCTGGGTGGAGTATGAGAATTAGGGGATCCCCAAGGACCAAAGTCTGTAGGGGAAATGGTGACATATTAATGGCAGGCAGTCGAACTCCAATTTACTGGGTAGGAAAGAGTTAGACAGAGCATGGTTCCTGACAGAGACAAGAGCAGTTGATCAGTATATGCTTTTCGATAGCAACTCCCATTTTCCTGGTTTTTCAATAGGTGCCTTAAATTTACATTTTCACTAGAGGTGTTTAAAACAAAAAGAAAGAAATTAATGATGAGCATACTGTATTTGTATTAGGGAATCTTTGGGTTGGAAGAAATGGCAACTAATATGATTGAGCTATTGTACAGGGAGATTTATAAGTCCTAGAGTAAGTCTCCTAGCTAGGGGACAAAAGACTGGGATTAGGAATAGTAAAGTTGTGAGTCTGGTGCACTTATTTAGCGAGTCTGGTGAACTTAACTAGTTAGAACTCTGGTAGGAGTTCAAGATCCCAGGTAGCTACTGCAAAATGGCTCCTTGGCCACCCTCTATATAATCCAATAATCCAATAGTTTCAGCTCTCAAAGTTAACCAATACTATTTCTTCATGATCCAATTAAGAAATCTAAAATAAAAATAAAACCAACAACAACAACAACAACAAAAAACCCTAAAAACAAAAAACCAAACCACAGAAATGTGATTGGCCCACCTTGGTTGCTAGAGTGGATCATTATAGAGGTTACAAGAATAGAGTCTTTGACAAAGGGCAGATTCTCTAGGAGGGAATGTAGAGGGAATAGACATGATTAGCAGAGAAAATTATTTGTGTCTCTAATGTTTATCAAAATGGAGAAGCAAATGTATTGAACTCAAAGCCTAGATGGTAGATTCCTGGGAGACAGAATCTGTGCTCTGCTTTCCCGTCTTACGACTTCTCCATTTATTTCTTCACGACTTTTCTAATTACTACCAGCAGAGCAATCAATACAAGGTTATCAACAATAAGGACAAGTTAATTAAGATGAGCAAATTAATCAGGTAATTAAGTGGCCTTCTCTCAGAAGGTGAGGCTGTCAAGGTGCTAGTGACACTAGGTCACATCAAGTTGTCTTTATGCAGGCATAAAATAATCATGGTATCTGTTTGATCATGCCAACCTGAACCAAAAGTGACTTACCATCTTTGTTAGTAGGCACTTGTTTCCCCAGTCTTACCCATAATAAGCCCATATTCCAATCTGCCTCCCAGGGCCTTGCTCTCATTCTTACTCTATGACTTTTTGTTTCAGGGGCAGACCTGGGTAGCTAAATAACTCAATATCTTTTTTTTTTTTTTTAACCTAATAAACAAAACCCCAATCTATGGCTAACATTCCAACTTAAAAACTACATTTCCCAGCCTCCCTTTCAGCTAGAAACCTGGCAGTGAGATTAAGTGGTGATCATCCAGTGGTCCTCCGCAGTTCTTGAAGAGGCTAACCCCGCTGGGAGACCCACCCTTTCTATTTCTGTTATGTATTTTACAGTTCTATAGTTTCCATTTGGATCTTTTTTTTTTTTTTTCCAGTTTCTATTTCTTTGCTGAGATTTTCTATTTGTTTCAAGAGAATGTGTAACTGATTATTGAAACAGTTTTTATGATGACTGCTTTAAAAAGACTTCTCAGACAATGCCCACATCTGATTGTCTTTTCTTGTGCAAGTGGTGATTTTCTTGGTTCTTGGTATGGTGAGTGTGATTGTATCCTGGACATTCTGGTTATTGTATTAGAAGACTCTGGGTTCCATTTTAATCTTTTATTTTCACAGGCAGTCACCCTGATAAGGTTCAGTACAGAGGTCTTTGGCTTACTTTCGTGGACTGTGGTTTCAATGACAGTTTAATTTTCAGAGCCTTTGCAGTGTTGCTTGGGCCTGCTTGTATAGTTGCTGTGGCTGCTGCTGCTGCTGCAGGAGCTCCCATTGGTCTTTAGGGGAGCTGACAGCGGGTAGAAGGGGCTCCTCTGGCCCACAGAAAAGGAATACTTGGTGGAGGAAGACAGTCCCAGGCTCTATGTGGAACCTTGCCTGGCTGCTTGTTTTTTAAAACACTGAAATATGTTTTATTTGTGAGACTGGGGCTGTAGCTCAGTGGTAGAGCGCCTGCCTAGAATATGTGAGGCACTGGGTTCAATCCTCAGCACCACATAAAATAGAGATCTTGTGTCCATCAACAACTAATATATATATATATATATATATACACACACACACATATATGTGTGTGCACACACACATATATATATATATAATATCTGTATATATGTACATATATATATATATTTGAAGAAATGTTTCATTTGCCACACAGTTATACATACTTATAAGGTAGAGTGTAAATTTCCAATATATGTATACAACACATAATGATCAGTTCAGGGTAATTAGTGTATCCATTACCTCAAACATTTATCATCTCTTTGTGCTGGGAACATTCAAAATCTCTTCTACTTGCTATTTTCAAATGTACAATTAGTTGTTGTCAAGCATAGTTACTCTACTGTGCTATAGAACATTAGAAGTTATTCCTCCTACATGCTCATTAACCATCCTCTCTCGTACCCCCATGCCCACCTTCCCAGGCTCTGGTAACCATTCTTCTATTCCCCACTTCTATTAAATCAACTATTTTAACTTCTATGGATAAGTGAGAACTGGTCTTTCTGTACTTGGCTTATTTCCAGGTTTATCCGCGTTGCCAAAAAAATGACAGGATTTCATTCTTTTAATGGTTGAATAATATTCCACTGTGTATATGTGCCACATTTCCTTTATCCATTCATCTGTCAATGGACACTTCAATTGATTCCATATCTTAGTTATTGATAATAATACTCTGGCTGCTTGTTTTCAGTAGAAGACTGCAGAAACCTGGTCTTGTAAACTGGAACATACCACGCTTGCTTTAGGTTATATATCCCTGGTCTTTTCTTATATAAGAGGGAAAAAAATGTAACCTGTTTCAATCACTATTTGTGTTTTTTGGAATATGCTACAGAACTTACTCCTAATCAATGTGGGAAGGAGGAATTGAATTAACTGGCAGTCCTAAAAATCAGTTAACCCTGTTTCTCCAGGCTAATTAATTTGTTCACCCCAAGTCTTGGCCTATTCTTCTCTCCTTAGCTAACAGTTATCCTCTCTTCTGAATCAGAGACCTTTCTGTATAAAGGGACAGAGTGACTATGTTAAAGAGCTTAATTCTGATGAGCTTGAGTCTGAATTCTAGCTTCACTACAAATCTTGTTACTTCCTGCATATAACTTGACTTACAAATAGAAAACAAGAATAATAATAACTGTGATTCAAGGTTGTGTGAAGATTAAAAAATATAATGGCCTGGCATGGTGGTGCACACCTGTAATCCCAGCAGCTTGGGAGGTTGAGGCAGGGGGATTGTGAGTTCAAAGCCAGCCTCAGCAACAGCAAGGTGCTAAGCAACTCAGTGAGACCCTGTCTCTAAATAAAATATAAAAATGGGCTTGGGATGTAACCCAGTGGTCGAGTGCTCCTGAGTTCAATCCCCGTTACCAAATATATATATTATGGACATAAGGCATCGATCCTGATTGTTATCTTATCATAATCACCATTGTCACTGTCATATTCTACTCATAGCATACATCAAGAGTTATTTTATAAGAAATGAGTCACACAGTCACACAAAATACAGCATATAAACAGTCAGAGAACTTGCTATGACCCAGGAACTGGCCTAAAACCCTTGTGTTAGCTCATTTAATCCACACACACACCAGTGAAGTTGTTATTATCATTTTCCTTTAATAAACCATGGGGCTCAAAAGTTCTCTAACTTGGAGGCAGGAGGTGGAACTCAGATATGATCCTGGTTCTGTCCAATTTCAGACTGAAAGCTTTTAACAAGTATAGAACAGCAAGAGTCATCTAAGACTTTCACTGCTGTGACTTAAAGACTCAACCAGAACAATTATAGAGGAGGAAATGTTTACTTGAGAGCTCATGGTTTCAGGGGTCCATAGAAGGCCAGCTCCATTCCTCAGGGCTCAAGGTGAGGCAGAACATCATGGCGTAGAGTGTGGCAGGGGGAAGCAGCTCACATGATGATCAGGAAGCAGACAGCGACTCCACTGACCAGATATAGTTTATACCCCAAAGCCACCGCCCCGATGCCCCACCTCCTCCAGCTACACCCCACCTGCCTCCAGCTACTACTCAGTTAATTCCATCAGGGAGTAATTCACTGATTAGTTTAAGGCTCTCACAACCTCATCGTTTCACCTCTGAACTCTTGCATTGTCTCACACGTGAGCATTTGAAGGACACGACATCTAAACAATAACAGGGTCTGAGCAATTAATTTACTTCATTCCTTCCTTCATAGGAAATTCAGACTTCACAGGAAATTCACTGAGCTCCTATTCTGTGCCAGTCTTGTGTTAGACACTCTATCGATGAAGATGTAAAAATGGCTATGCCATCCATGGGCTTCTAGTGTAAGTGCAGGAAGTAGACACGTCAAAAAAATGCACCCTCAAAATTTGGAGGCATGATGAGGTTGTGTGCAAGGGGTTCAGTAGGAGTAACCAGCAGGAAGTAGTTCATTCTAGGGGAGTGGAGGAATATTTAGACCCATAGCACAGAAAGCCCAATTCTGCTGTGCATCCTGAAAGGTCTATCTTTTCACCGAATGTGGAAGGATTCCTGTGTTCCTATTTTGTTTGTGGCACAGAAGCATCACCTGCCAAAAGATGTCATCCCTTAGCAGCTCATGGGGGATGAGTTCCAGGACCCTCTGGGGACACCTGAATCCTTGGGTGTCCAAGTCCCTGACATAAAATGCCATAGCATTGGCGTGTAACCTGAGCACATCTTCCACTACACTTTCAATCATCTCTAGATTCCTCACAATACTTCATACAATAGAAGCACTACATAAAGAGGTTCTAGGGTATTGCTTAGGGAAGGATGATGAGAAAAAAATCTACATGTCCAATACAGATACATCGATCACAACCATCGGAGGCCTAAATACGTAACACTTAACAATAATATAAAATTTCTTGCTGTCTTGGCTACAACAGAATTTGTTCCAGCAGTTTAATGTGACTAAGTTCAAAAGATGAAATGGGAGTAAACATGGATGACTTCTAACTCTCTAAGTCACCAGATTCCAAGGCCAACCAACTAATATTGGTCGTGACACTACACAGATCAGGCAAAGGGAATATCTGAACTGAGTTCTTAGTTCAGTTACAGCTCTGGCCAGGGCAAAGGAAGAATGCCTCAGTGCTCAACAGACCTGGTCCAACTTCAGGCAGTTCCCACCTAGGAAAAGTGAACTAATTCATGCTAAAGGGATAAAAAGCTGTTGTGAGGCTAACACCCATCCTATTGTCACCTCCTTCATACTCATACAGATGTGTTAAGACTTTGATCCAGTTCTTGAACTCTCCCTTGGGGAATCAGCAAGAAGAAGGAGGAGGAAGAGGAGGAGGAGGAGGAGAAGAAGAAACATTGACACTCTATAGTACTACTATTTCTATATTATCTTCTGAAAGTGTACGAGATTGACACCAAATAAACCCTTAGGACAATTATGAACATACAAACAGTTACTGGTTGAGGGGTGGATTTTTCTTTACTATGACATTCCAAACTCTAGCTCATGCCCTCGGCTTTTGCTCAACATTTCCTGATGGGGGAGAAAGCCCATTCATCCTTCAGTCTGAAAGAAAACCTTGGGACTAGAATTCTCCATAAAGGCAGGGTTGTTGGTGCTGGTAAATGAACAATGTCATGTATTGTGAACACGAAAAAATTGATGAGGTCAGAACCACCCCAGGGACATGAAAATATATATTTATGTAAGAGGCAGTGAAATTTGTCTGCAATTAAGTTTTTCAAAACTCTCAAATCTGTTGTTTGGTTTTAAGCAGATGTTGAAAAGGTTTATCCTGGATTCTGTCTTTATTGATAGGATGTCTTTTGATCTGCAGCCAAATAAGAAATCTGGATGTTATTTTGGATTTGGAAATTTCCTTTAAATAAACATATTAGTTAAGTATGTAAATCTGCTTATCATCACTTTGGGCATATTGCCAGAGTAGGAAACATCTGGGGCCTGGTGTCAGCCGACTTATTAATTCACACTTAGAATATGTTTCACCCAGGTTATTGCTGAATATTGTTATCTTGATTGCCTAAGTCAGCTGTGTCTTGACAACACTTAGTTACAAGTTTTGAGGTTTAAATTTTGACTCATGAGCAATTCACTGAGCAGGGCCTGTCTGGGTCTAGTGGTTTTGGTTTCCAGTCCCCCTCAGGATTGATTTCGGAAATTAATTGTTAACATTTTGGATTATGAATGGCGGAGATCTGTGTTATTTATCTGAACTGGCCAGCATGTAATTCCGGGAAAGGATTATATGGCCTGCTCCTGATAAGCACAGAAGTGAGGTCATTAATACAACTTTCTTCTGTAAAGCTCTTGCTGCTTTAGGAAAGTGTCTCTCCCTTCAGTTAAAACGATGCTCTGTGGACTTCAACCTTCAAGTCCAGGGTGAATCATTTTGTCTGGTGGGCTACTAGATGATGGAAGCAGCTTGATGTTCTCACTAATACAGGTAATATAGCACCAGAATCCAGGGAGCCCTCTGCTTCTCACATATTTCACTGTCACAAAATGGATACCATGGAATGCAAGCATTTAGAGAGCACCCCAATGAATGAAGACCCTGTGCCAGTGGTTAAAAATGGTTCTAGACATTGGCTAGAAAGCAGCAGGAATTCACATTCCAAGGTCCAGAAGATATGACATGTGGTAAAGAAGATCTTTAGAAAAATGGTGTTCAAGTGTGTGTTCTTGTTAGTCCTGACAAGGCATCTAAACGACTTTCTTAGTGATAGCTAGGGTAAGTAACATTAGCTGCTAAAACAAAGAGTTCTCAAATTTCAACCACATGGGAAAGATAAAAGTGTATTTTAAGCTCACATTCCTATGCACTGTGGGTCACAAGGTGTGGGTGTGGTCATATGACTCTGAGGAAATCATTTTAGCCCTCTAAAACTCAGTTTGCTGCTCATCTACAGAATGGAGTTCACATTAAATGAGATGATTTACACAAGGCATTTACTGCAGGGCTTAATTCCACATAATCATTCATGGATCATGCTTTTTCCATCCAGTGGTTTAACTATCCCTTTGGACTTCGAAGTCCTCCACTGGATCTGACTGGAAGATGAGGGGAGGTGAGAGAGTGTGGAAGGAGATTTTGTAAGCCAGACCCAGAATCCAGTCTATTGGCTACATCTAACTATATGGTAAGCTGAACAATAGAGTCAAGCTCTATTTTTCTTAGAGAGAAACATTTGATGTATGCTCAATCTTTCAATAGGCATTTTGGCTATAATAATAACAGCAATAAAAGTAATAGCTAAGGTTATGACTTGCTTAATATGTGCTAGATGCCTTGTGTGCATTATCTTATTTAATGTTATTTTAATCCCACTCTGTAAATGAGTTGCAAGCTAAGTCTTAGGAGATTGCAATGACTTTCTCAGAGTCCTATGACCAGAAGGGACTGCAGCTGAGACCCAACACCAAGTCCACCTAACTTTACATCACAAGTTCTCAGTTCCTCTATCTACCCCATCTGCATCTTCAGATCCTTCTGGACGGTGTTGGCCCAACCTTGATCCCACTTTTTCTTTTATTTGGGCTGAAACAGTGCCTCCTTCTGACTGAGACCTGGAAACTTAGTACTCTGACTTAAATTCCCTCTCATTTGCAAGCATGCATAGTAAATCCTAATGAGAAAGAGACATTGTTGGATATTCAGTCAAAAATAATGCGTTGTCCCTGCTCTGGGCTGAGAAATGGGTGAGGCCAGTACCACTGTTGTTTAGGTACCAAATATCACTGTAATTATAATTTTCTCCTTCATATGTAGTGACATTTAAATAACCCCCCAAACTCCAAATTACTCTTAAAATATGTGCCATTTCATTTTTTGTTTTGTCTTAAACTTACGTTCTTTGGATGTATTAATACATTGCCTGTTGCTATAACAAAATTTTTGAGGCTAGATATTTTATAAAAAGGTTTGTTTGATTCATGATTTTGGTGGCTGGAGCATCCAAACAGCATGGGGCCAGTGTCCTGGTACAAGACAGAAGTATGTAACAGGTGGCAGTATTGCTCACCTATGGTGAGCTGGTCTGATGAACTATTCATGTCCCCCAGGAGCAGGAAGTGAGAGTTGAAGTGGTTCTTTGTCACAGCAAGGTAGAGAAACAGAAAGGGAGGGCTGAAGGTGCATTCAGTGGTAGAGTGCATGCTTAGAATGTGTGAGGCCCTGAATTCAACACTAAGCACACAATAAAGGAAAAAGAAATGGTAAGGGGGGCCTGCAGAAGAGGCCAAATATTTGGGGTAAGCTGCCCGCAGTCTGGCTGGGCACAAATCACGAGCCACTCAAGCAGGAACAAACTTTATTTCTGAACTCCACCAGCACACTCCACACACGCTCCCCGGGAACTCTCCCGAACGCCACCCACGCCGCTCCTCCAGGAACACACCACACACCAACTGGAACTCCCACCTCCGGAACTTCACCAACCAACGCGAACTCTTCAGGAATCCCCGCGAGAGCTCAACCGGAACTCAAGGGGAACTCCGTGAGAACTCAAAAGTCATCATCTTAATGGCTCGCTGGCGTCACCTCTCAACCATCACTTCTGGCAAAAATGCCATGCGTCATCCCGACTCGGCTGTGGCCCTCAACAGTAACCTTGCTTTGTATTAACTCACTCTAGTGAGAAAAAATTCACTCTTGAGCATGACCCAATTACCTTGCACTAGGCCCCACCTTACCACCTGAATAACACTGTCCTGGGACCACGCTCCAGCAGAAGAACCTTGGGGGACACACTCAAACCATATTAAATCATAGTCCTGGGTAAATAAACACCTTTCTCTACACCCTCTTATATTCTATTTACTCTCTATAACAGCCCTTGTAAATGACTTTCAGTACTAGCTGAATTTCTTCCCTTCCTCCTCCCACCTCCATTCATAACTTCTTTCCTCCTTCCCTCCTGACCTCCCTCTCTCTTGGTCAAATTCAAAAAATATTTTAGAAGCATCTCCTTGGTACTAGATATAATACAGTAAGAAAGAAAATAAATATTTCCCCTTTTGATGAGAAGTTTACATCTAGCCAGGCACAGTGACCTCATGTCTACAATCCCTGTGACTAGGGAGGCTGAGGCGGAAGGATCACAAGTTTGAGGCCAGTCTAGGCAACTTAGCGAGGCTCTAAGCAACTTGGTGAAACCCTGTCTCAAAATTAAAAGTAGAAAGGGCTGGGAATGTAGCTCAGTGGTAAAGTGTTTCAAGTTCAATCCCCAGTATAAAAGAAAAGGAAAAAAAAAAAAAGAAAAGAAAGAAGTTTACATCTAGTTGGATGAAGGTTTTACTGTTGTCCACACGAAGAGGGTTGAGGAGTACTGGAAAGCCGTTCATGATGTGGGTCTGAGGAAATTCCACTAAACTCACAGCAAAGTCACTTGTTCCCACATACCAAGGATACAGGATTCAAATCTAAACCAGAAAAAAATGGAAATTAACATGTTTTGGAATAGTAGTAAATCTTAGATTTATTTATTTATTTGGCACCAGGCATTGAACCCAGGGGAACTTACCCACTGAGCCATACCCCGGCCCTTTTTTATTTTGAGAGAGTCTTGCTAAATTGATTAGGGCCTTGCTGAGTTGTTGAGGCTGGCTTTGAACTTGTGATTCTCTTGCTTGAACCAGAGTTGCTGGAATATTAGTGAATTTTAAATACATGAATGCCCAGTTTTTACTGATAGGGTGACAGATATGCCCAGGAGTTGTCCTTCTCGCATTCTGAGCTTGTGCAGACATTGTTAATTGATCACAGCGCTCTGCCACTGAATATGAATGCAACCTCTGAGTCTTCTCAACACCACCCTGTAAGTGGCCCCTACTGATTTTTTACCACCATTAGAATTCTGTATACCAACTGTTAGTATGATACTTATAAATATGCAGAGGTATTTGACATGCTTGTCTCTGGGTAGTCTTTTTGGGGCACAAAGAAAAATATGTTTTTTGACTAAATAGAAAGTTGTAACACAAAATTGCTAAGTCAGAAGAAATAAGAAGACCAATGAGAAATTCAAAGCAGAGGCAGCACACGGAGTGGATTTCTGTTGTGAGTAGGGTAGCCTACTGGTTTTGGAATGTGTGTCCAGTGGCAGGAAGCAGGGTGACAGGTCCCCCGAGCTCAGCACTATTCTTGTGCTAACAGTCATACTTGGTTGAGTGTGGAAGGGCCAGCATGGAGGTGAGCAGTCAGTGTGACTAACCTCTAAGTCTCTTGCCATCATGTGCTTCATTATGTCAGGATAAGGAGACCAGTTCTCTTCCTCCCTGAGCCCCACTCCATTTGTATCTTTGCCCAGGTGTGGCACTAATAGAGTGAGGATGCCAGGCGCTGTTGGTTGGCATGGTTTGTGGACATAAATAGAGCTCTGCGTGCCTTCCCGAGAGGCTAGCTGAAGGAAAGAGAGTTCTGCTGGGGCAGGAGGAGAGGGAGTCTGCAGGCATAGGGTTATTTACTAGTAAGGTGTGTTAGTGACATGAGGGCAAGGAGTCCCAGTAGCCAGGGCAGAGATTCTAATTTTTACCAGGTTTGCTTCTGTGTATGTTTGTAGGGACAGGTATGCTGTCATGGAGCTGGCCCCTCAGGGTGCCTTCGAGGACACCTGCTCTCCCAGTGAATATGTGTAGTCAAGTACAGGGAACAGCCCAGCAGAGTGTGAACACGGGGGTGGGGTGCGAGGTCGGAGCATCCACCCAGGGTGCAGGCAACCGGGGTGCGTCAGTTGTAGAGAATTTCTTAAAAATAATAGAATTGACTACCGTTGTCTTGCTTTTATTATCACCATATTCTGGCAATTCTAAACCACTTTCTCTACAGGACATGCCACCGTGAAGCATATTTGAGACTGCACAGTTGGACTCCTGGGTTCCTCAAGTTTGGCCACCTGTCCTCCTTTCCCCCTTGGCTCCCTACTATTATAAGCCCTAAGGGCTATGATAGTTCATGAGGCACCAATTAGAAATACGAAGAGCACATTTATTGTGAGGACCACGAATATTTTTGTTTTATGAAATAAATTAATAGTTAATTAGTCAATATTTTATTAAATAACCATTTAATGGTATTTTTTTCCTTTTCCCAAGCCTACACATTTTTTTTTTTCCATTTTATTTCATTAAAGTATTTACTGAATTCCTACTGTGGGTCAGACCAGGTGCTGGCGGGTGGCGGGGGTTACTCCACAGTCAACAAGACAAACAAGGACAGGGCTGACATTCCACAGCAGACAGTAGGGAGTGGACAAGCGCAGACAGGAGGTGGTTTTAGCAAATGGTAAGGGTCATGAAGGGGAATGTTCTAGAATAGAAGGTGATGGGCAGGAGGAGGTATTTGGGCTGAGACCTCAAGGATTGGAAGAAAACTTTTATGGCAGTAAAACAAACAAACAGACAGACAGACAAACAGACAAACAGCAAATGGCAAGATCCAGAAGCAGGAACAAGTGTTTGAGGGAATGAATGAAGGTTAGCGTAATTGGGATAAGATGGAGCCACTCTGGGGAAGAGGCTGAATGGGGCGGAGGAGCAGGGTACCCTAATAATGTAGGGCTATAAGATTTTGTTATGGAATTTGCATTTTATAATGCAGTTTTTCCTCCTGATCGGTGGTTTCGCTTTCTGTCATTTCAGTTACCCACAGTTTACGAGAAGAATAAGAGTGAGGACAGTACAATAAGGTATTTGAGAGACAGAGACCACATTCATATAACTGTTAACACAATGTACTGTTTCAATTACTCTTTTATTAGTGTTATCAATTTCCTTCTGTGCCTAATATATAGATTAAATTTTTTCATGTATGTATGTATGGGAAGAATCATCATAGGGTGTATAAATTTCAGTGCTACCTGTGGTTTTGGGCATCTTTTGGGGCTCTGGGAACATATCCCCCCTTGATAAAGGAAGACAATTGAATTAAATGTGTTCTTGCCTACTTTCCCTTCCGGTCCCCCTAATTTGCATTACCATTTCTCCTGCTTTGCCAGTTACATGCTTAGTTCCTTCAACTGAGACTTCCCATGTTCCCAAATCCCTGCCTCCCACCCAGGTTGCCACTCCTAGTTCCCTCTGCTCATCTGCCTCCTGAAGTTCTTCTCTGTTGGCACCCAATGCCCCAATATGGCGTCTCTCCATTCTTCTTGTAATTGCTTGAGGAA
The DNA here is from genome assembly GCF_048772815.1 of Callospermophilus lateralis. Taxonomy (NCBI): domain Eukaryota; kingdom Metazoa; phylum Chordata; class Mammalia; order Rodentia; family Sciuridae; genus Callospermophilus; species Callospermophilus lateralis. Next base: position 36,873,558 of record NC_135322.1, on the reverse strand, counting down.
GGCAGGCTTAAGTGGTTCCCAAGCCTCATTCTGATCCGTGGCAATTTTCAGAACCAATACCAGTTGTCTAGGTGGAAGGAGAGACAGCAAATTAACCCAAGTCTTTCTTTTCTTGTAAATGGAATTTATTATCTTGGACTTTTCCTTGAACCTAAAGAGACAGGCCTGGGAGTAAGGAGGAGGAGAAGAAAGGAGAAATTCAGAGCTGTTGAGGCCTGGGAGAGTTTAGAGAGAAGGCTAAATGTCAGCCGGAGACTCCCTCTCCTGACATCTGGGCTGAGACGCGTTATCTCCATCCACCAAGGATATTTCTCTTTTCAGTCTTCAACAAATTTTTCTTCCTTCTGATCCTTGTCTGCAGCTCTGAGGGGAGGGAAATTCAGTCATTTAAGAACTTAAACTATAATTTTGCTTGGGGTGGAGACAGATTGGTTACCCTCTGATTTAAGAATAAAAAATAATGTCCCCCTCTTTTTCCTTCCCTCTTCCCAAATGCATACTCAAAATTCACTCACAGTTGGTGAGAATTGGTTGCTGGATTCCATTTCGACACAGAGCGTAGGTCAGGTGAATTCCACTCTTTTCCTGGAGTAGGGTATGATTCCCTGTGGGGACCTTGCTTCGGCTCTTTCTTTTTTAAAATAAGAAAATAAATTGTAGGAATAATGCAGCAAGTTATAGCAGATGAATAGATGGTGTCCTCGAGGACAGGAAGGGCGGATGGATCTGGGCTTCTTGCCTAGAAACAGTACATGCTCGTATTTTATTTTAGAAAGAAAAAGGTGACACTTAATTTCAGGTTTCTATAGCAGGGAAGGTAGAATTGAGGCCCAGAATTTTCTGGATTCCCTTGAGAACGATGGCTGAGTTGGGTTCTTTGGGTACTATAAGATGCATCTGTTTTTGTCTGTGATGTTGGTTGGAGAAGGTCCTTGTGTCTTTCAGGTTTTTGTTAGGGAGCGGTGTGGTTTGAATATGGTTTGTCTCCCCAGTTCATGTGGTGGAGGCCTGGTCTCCAATGTGATAGTGTTGAGAGGGGTAGACCTTAAGAGAAAATCAGCTCAAGGGAGCTCCACCCTTAATGGATGGATTAATGTCTTTCTCCAGAGACTGAGTTAGCTCTCTTGACCGGGTCAGTTCATTCAGGAGTGGACTAATTCTTGCAAGGCTAGGTTGTTATAAAAACCCCCTCCTGCCTTCCCTTGGTCTCCATGGAACACATCCTCCTGACATGAGTGCCCTCTCTCTGTCTGCATCTCACCATGATATGATGCAGCACAAGGTGCTCACCAGAAGCCAAGCAGATGCTGGCACCGTGCTCTTGGTCCTCCAGAAATGTGAACTAGATAAACCTCTTTTTTAAACAATATATCCAGCCTCAGGTATTTTGCTACAGCAACAGAAAATAGACTAAGACAGGATAAGACATGTCTAGTACAATACCCCCTAGAGATGACTTTGTAGCTTCGAGGGCAAATCTATCCTTTGCTCTTCAAAATGTGATTTGTGAATCTTCAATATTACATGTCAATTGCTTAATATTTATTGATAAGTCACTTAGCTTTGGATCCAGATAAGACAAGATCCCTGACAATGCTATCTGGTTGGAGGAATGAAGGCATATCTTTGATGTATTAGGAATCTGTTTTTTTTTTTTCTTTTTCACTTCAAATGACAGAATACCCAACCTAAATTGACGAAAACAAAAAGATAAATTACTGGCTCATATAAATGAAAAATCTGGGGTGAGTGGGTATATATTAGTTAGCAATTGATGAGTAATATACCACCTCAACACAGAATAGTTTAAAACAGCTGTGTATTTGGCTCCGTATCTGTGAGCCAGCAATTTAATGTGGGCTCAGTAAAATGTTCTTCCGGTCTGCACGGGGTGTAGGTGTAACTACAGGGTACTGTGGATCAGCTAAGCAGCAATGCTTCTGGTGGCTACTGGCTGTTGGCTGGCTGCCTTAGCTCTCCTCCAGAGTGTAGCTATTCTCCAGCAGGCTAGCCCAGGCTTTCTGCACAGTGGAAGGATTCTGAGAGACTGAAGGTGCACACCCTCATTTCCATGCCCTTGTGCTGTCTAAAATGAACTATAAGATTCATTGGAATTGGAAGCTATCATCAAAAGGAGCAGTGGATGCTGCTGCTGATCATCATAGTGGCACAATACACTTGCCACAGCTCCATGTACTGATTAGGTGTAATAATGCAGTCGGTTAAGAGAGGGTCTATCATTCTAGACTTGAATCCAGCTCTTCAGAGCCATTTGGTCCTGTATTACTTTTCTCAACACAGAACATAATTCTGCATGATATGAGGAATACACTGTGCTAGCTGGAGAGGTTTTTACTTTGTAATAGAAATATCACCCTGATTGATGGTAGCTTTGGCTTTTTGTGATCATCTTCTACGTGTTGTGGGATCAATACACTTTCAGATACTTGCCCATTCACCAAGGCATTATCTCTCCAAACTTCTTTGTCCCTGCTTATATTTGTCAACTTTACAATCCTTTTATTACCAGCAAAAGCTTTGGGAAGCTACAAATAAAAGCGGGGATTATAAAAGGATTCTTATTAAAGCATGCTTTCTTTGAGGCCCGGAGTACAATGCCCTCCGTTCTCCCCTTGTGAAAAGATGTATTTTCTTGTTTAATTAGAATAGACCTCCATTCCATTAGAAGTGGACAAGTAGGGCAGCAGGATTGCAACTCCGGGCTCCAGGAAAAAAGGTTTATTTATTTTCTCTCTGGTCAACTTTTAGAGCATATTACAACTCGTGAAAAAATTCTATAGTATTTAGGGACGAATGAGTACATGTAAGGCACCAGGTCCCTGCCACATAGGAACAGGTCATAGTCTCCATTTTTGTTATTTTTTAAAATTGTTTTTACTTTGCAATTAAAGCCTGTGTTGGGGAAATGCAAAGCCAAGTACATCAATTAAGGTCCTAGCAAGAAACAGATGGCACACTCAATTTGGATAATTTGAGCAGAGTTTAGCAAAGGGACTTTCTGCAGAGATGTGTACAGAACTAAAGGAAACCAAAAAAGGATGGTGTTGTCCTCCAGAGTTAGCAACTGTCTCACTTAGAGCTTGAGTTGGCAAACTGAGGCTTGTGGGCCGAATCTGGTCTGCTACTTGTTTATAAAAATAAAGTTTTATTGAAACACAGCCATACACATTTCCATAAAGCAGAGTTGAATAGCTGCATCAGTGATTGTATGGCCTACAAAGCTTAAAATATTTATTATCCCTGAGCCACATCCCCAGCCCTATTTTGTATTTCATTTAGAGACAGGGTCTCACTGAGTTGCTTAGTGCCTCTTCTTTGCTGAGGCTGGCTTTGAACTCGCAATCCCCCTGCCTCAGCCTCTTCAGCTGCTGGGATTACAGGCATGTACCACTGCACCCATCTGGGATGATTTATTTAAAGTGTGTTCTCTCCACTGCAGGCTCATTGATCAATCGGGTCCACAGCCTGATTCTTGAATGTAGTAGTTGTTCAAGAAATATTATTGAATAAACCATAGAACAAAGAATATGCAAAAGAACTTGCACTTAAAAATAAGGCAATATGTTCTTGAGATGAAGAAGATATGGGCAAATGAAAAAAGTAATTACATGAAAGTCCTTTTATCAGAAGCAACTGAGACAAATAGGTAGTGGTGAAATAATGATTAAAATGATACATTAAAATTTTATTTTAACACAAAACATATGTCATTTGGCCAATCATTTGATGAGGGTCTTAGGCTTTTTTTTTAAAGAAAAAAATAATTTGCATTACAATATGAAGACTTCTAAATTATCTTTCTTGCATAAACCACACTTACAATGCATCATCTAGAAACTTCAGAGTCTTTAAAATAAGACATGAAACCTTAAGAGAATAAAAAGATGTTCTGAGGGCAGTTTGCATATAAATCTTCACAATTTTCCTTAGTGTTTTACAGATTTGCCAATTTTTTAATTTCTTATTTATTTTTTTTTTTACTGGGGATTGAACTCAGAGGCACTTAATTACTGAACCACATTGCCAGCCCTTTTTATTTTCTATTTTGGGGCAGAGTCTTGCTAAATTGCTTAGGGCCTCACGAAATTACTGAGGCTAGCTTTGAACTTTCAATCCTCCTGCCTCAGCCTCTCAAGCTGCTGGTATTACAGGTGTGTGCCATCACACCCAACGTGCCAATATTCTTCTTACTTGTTTGTCTTCATCAAATATTTCCAAAGTATTCTGTCTAGTTTTCACAGAAATATCTGTTTCTTTTATCGCTCATGTTACCGAATGTACGTGATTACACGAACAAATACAACTGGAATAAATAGGTTTGGGAATAAATGAGATGGACTTGTAGTAAGCGAGCCAGGCCAAGGACATGTTAGAAAGTAGCCTACTTGCCATGAGCCTTCAATCTGCTGGGGTTATCAGAATTGTGGTTTACAGGAAGAAGGGAGCAACTTGGTTAATTTGGTGAATTAGATAAATAGAAGTTGTTTAAGAGAGACTTTGTGTGATTATCACTATTTTTTTTTTTTCTTTTTGCAATGCCGAGGATCGAATCCAGGGCTTCGAATATGATAGGCAGGTGCTCTGCCACTGAACTCACCTGCAGCCCAACACTCAATATTTTTGAGGCTAAATACAAAGGTCAATCTTTTAATCACTGACTTTTGCCTTTCTATCCTGCAAACAACCCCAAACAATCATAAGGGCGACAGACCAATTCCAGGCAGTAGGTCTCCTTGCAGTTGGCCCAGAAGGATATCATCTTGAACTTTGCTCACTGGTTTCTGCCCCCAGCGTAAATCAGATGGAGTCATCTCTTGGCAGCTACATGGACCTGTTTTCCTTTGACCTGATATTTGTCCAATAATTTGGATCCCTCCTGAGTGGGGAGGGGAAGGAGGGGTTAGCCCAAAGCTAGATACACCAACCTGAGGCTTGTGTTGGACAGGGGAACAGGGCTCTAGTCTCATCATGGAGGAAGTCTCCTGGGCTGAGGAAAGATTAGTCATCAGGAGACCTGCATTCCAAACCTGGCCCCGCCACTTACAAACTTTGCCACCTTGGTCAGGCAGGACGCTTACACTTGTGTGTCTTTGTTAAATTGCCTATAAAATAAATAGTAAACATTCAGTCCATAATGTGGAATAATTCCTCTCTCACAGAAACGCTCTTAGTCTCAAGTGAAAAAAAGATACACGTACAAGTATTAAATATTTTCATTTTTTCCCCTCTTTTTTTGTAGAGTCAGGATAGGCTCCGTTATGCTACAGTAACAATCTCAAACTTCAGTGGCTCAAAAAAGCAACGGTTTTTTTTTTTTTTTTTTGGTCACTCTCATCATGTGTTCACCACAGGTTGATGTGAGGTCAGCACACTCACTCACTCTGGGAACCAGGCTGATGGCACAGCCACCATCTTGAATATTGCCAAGCCCCACAGCAGAGAGAAGAACACTCTGTAGAGAAGCCATAAGCAACTTAGCGTCTAACCTAAAAACAAACCATGAAACTTCTGCTGGCAAGTCATTGACCAAAGCTATGCACAGGGTCCCCTCCTACTTTCAAGGGGGACAGGAAGTGTAATTCTCAAGGTGTTTCAGAGTAAGAAATGGAGGATGAACAGCACTAACGATTGTCACACTACTTTTTTTTAACTTCATCTTGCCTGCCTTTCCTAGTCTCTGTGTCCTTTCTTTTTAGAGAATGCTGTGTGGTAGACGTGTAAACATTAAAGACAAGCAAAGCTCACCTCTGTCACTTACCAGGTGTGTAGGCAACACTGGACATAACTCTTAAACTTCTTGTTGGTCACCTTATCTTAAAAGGGTGTTTGTCATGGAGATTAAATGAAGTAATACATGGATGGTCTCAAGGAACAAAGGAGAAATTTCACAAATACCTGTTTCCTTCTTCTATTCATCAGGGTCTCATGTTTTCCCCTTCCCTCTTTTCCAAGTTCTCCTTGTAGGAAAATGTGAAGGTATAGGAATTAGGTGCAGGGCTGACCTCAAATGATATGTAAATAGCAGCCAGAGTCAAGCCTAATGACCCCAGATTATCCCAAGGTCACCTCAAGGTGCTGTGAGTTGCAAGGAAATGTTGAGCTCCTACTTGGTATGAGGAGTCTGGAGAGAGTCCCCACCCCTGAGCCTTGTCTGAGCTCTGCTATCTCCAGGAGAGGCACTGTGGCACCCAGCACTTCGCAATCTTCATCATGCACAGGAGTCCCCAGAGCATCCTGTCAAATGCACATTCTGTTTCTGGTGGTCTGGATTGGGGCTCAAGATTTTAAGGAGCTTCCAAGAGATGCCAAAGCTGTCAGTCAGTGGTGGCCCACACTTTGAGCAGAGAGGTTCTGCAGGATTGAAATGAGGATTTAAGCAGTCTAGACCTGAATGAGAATCCTTGATCAGCTCCTTGTAAATGGCAAGGCTTAGGCGAAACACTTTTGTCTTCCAAAACTCCACTTCTTCATACGCAGAACAGGTGACCTCATGGTGTGTTTACCTCTTCAGACTTTAAAGCCTGGACTTTCTCTAAACCGCAGTGATTCTCTCTTCTCCCTTCCTTTGCTCAACAGATGTCGGAGGATGCCTCTGCTCATCTCGGCTTCCAGAGAGATCTACCTTGCCCAAATGACAAGCGTCAGAGATGTGTGAGAGAGGAATGCTAAATCCAGACCATGTTCAAGTAGAGAGCATGACGGGAGACTGGGGTGGCCCCGAGCTCAGGGAAGTTGATATAATGGTGGCCGTGAAGGCATCTTAACCAAATAGAACCTTTTAAACCAGGCCATGAGCGGTGAGACCCTACTTTTTCTTATGGGATGCGGTGATAAAGAAATTACATAGTTATTTGAGAGGAACATAAATAAAGATTAATAGGTTAATGAGTTATTTTCCTTTCATTACTACACTATTGTACTTTATTATAATTGCTTTGCACTCATTTAATTAAATTTGAACTGGGGCCAACACAAGATAATTTGTTTTCCCTGTACTGAACAATGAGTATGCAGATTGGATGTACTGAAGCAGTAATCAGCCCTCTGTTTGTAACACTTTTCTACTCTGAGTAGACATTATAATTGATAATTTGATTGTTGCAGCACTCTGTGCAATATATTTTAAAGCAACATTAACATAATGGAAATTATGTTGTGAGCTTAATCTCGGCTTTTCACTGAGAGGCTATCTGGCTCCTCAGTGTAAACCAGCCAGGGTTTGACAACAACGGGCCTCTCTCTCCTCTCTCTTTCTCCCTCCTTTCTTTTTTCCTCCTCTTTTCATTCCTTTACTCCCTTCTCCCCCCAGTTCTTCCCTCACTTCCTTTCTTTTCATCTTTTTCTCCCTTCCTTTCCTTTCTCTTTCTTTTCTTCCCTCCTTCCATGACCACATTCACTTTTTTCTCTTACCTGATTCTCTAACTCCATGGAAGAAAGCAATACTATGAAATAAGGAGTGTTCACAGCAGCCCCTCGGATGCATGCCTAATTTTGAGACCTGTTCACATCCATGACATTTGGGAAAAAGCAAGCAAGAACTTTTTCCACAAGTGGATTGATTCAAGGTGGGCAACGTGGCAGCCAGTGCCACACTGTGAACACTTTGCATTGATTTGCAAGGGGGTCATGCCCTCTTACAGGACATTTCTGTGAAAAAAAAAAAAAAATCACTGGCGTTTCCTTTGTCTATAGTCAATTCTTCCTTATAGCTGCAAACACTTTCTTGAAAAGAGGTGGCCTTTATCTTCATGAATACATCTGGGAACTAATTCTCTTTGGTGTAGCTTTTCTTGTCCCGCAATGGAAACTAGGTGTGACATTCTATTTAATAATCCCAGGCCAGAGATGTTGGATGTAGGTAAGGGGACCTTGTGCCCAGGTGACTTTTGTTGAATTTTCATAACTCTGTAAATATTTGTTTCTGTGTTTGTTTTGGGAGGAAAAACACCTGTGAGTGGTTGGAAATGACTCTGTTTGTTTTGGAAGAGCTGAGAGAGGGGAGTCTGAATGTTCTTTGTCTCCCACTAACCTGTCCAGGCCCTGAATTTGTCGCAAAAATCTCATTTCTTTAAAGAAAAGCCTGTTCTTTCATCTCTGAGCTGTTTTGGAGGGTTGGGCACCCATTCTGTGGTCTGCTGCTATATTTTCAAACTACCCTGTCAGCATAGAAGAAAAATGCCCCCTCAACCATCATGTTCCTTTAGGGTGACAATGTCTTGGAGAAGGCAGATTTGTCTCTATAATGTGTTCATTTTCTCTAGTTAACACTTGAGTGTCATAGCTGGGCCTGTGTCTTGTCTCTCCCCGCCCCCTCTTCTCTTTCTACATTTCTATTTTTTCATAAAAACATGACTTATTACCCAGTTGAGAAGTAGCACTTTTAAGTGTTACTTTTTCCATTCATTTGGCAACAGTGCGTTTTAGCCTCCCTCCTGACCATGAGATGGACTTCTCTCAGCTGGATCTACTGTTCTAATTATCATTATTTCTTTCACAGATAAAGGGCCCAGAGAGTTAAGTGATTTTTACATTGTATCTCCCGTGAAAAAAGAAAACTCTCAAGGCGCTGGGGATACAGCTCAGTTGGTAGAGTGCTTGCCTTGCATGCATAAGGCCCTGGGTTCAACCCCCAGCATCACACACACAAAAAAAGAAAGAAGAAAGAAAGAAAACTCTCATTCGCCTGGACAGAGTGTGCTTCCTCTTGTTCATAGATGTTGTATTTAAATGGAGAGGCCCACAGTTGGCGTGTGGTCACAGCCTAGAGACACAGTTCCAGCTTCTTGCATCAGCCCAGCCAACGGCTTACTACCTCCAGGGACAGTGCCAGAGAAACCTGCTCCCAAACAAGGACTAGGAGGTGGGTTAATGGAGCCCAGGTATCAGGTACACAGGCCTACAGCAGCTTCCCACCAAGGGAAACCAGGACAAAGGGCCTCTCTCTTCCTCCTGACCATGGATTCCTGGCACTTGCAGCCTAACCAAATCCCACTGCACTTGGGATTTTCACCTTGGCACTGCAGTGTGTATAGGGCTTCCCCTATAGCCAACCCAAAGACAAGGAGTTAAGGGCAAGCATCTCCTTGAAGATGTTCCTCATCAACACCAGGAGGAGACTGAGGATGGGGACAAGGCAGGAAAACAGCTGGTAAATGACATGCCATCAAGCCAGTGGGCAACTGGGGCTCAAACCTGCTAGGGAACCTCAGGAGCCACTAAAGAGCTTATACCCTAGAGCTTAGCTTATTGAGGTCTGAGGGAGCCGGGACATTCATGCAGCATCTCCCATCAATTGCTGATTGAGAGATGCTCCTGAGAAAGTGCGAATTCACTGGAATTTCCACTCTGCTGAACACTGAGCAGGTTCAGAGAGTGAGATGCAGAGTCACCAGCAACTGGAAGTTGGGTCAACGTAACCACCAATGTTAGTGGCCTAATTGGGTCACTACTTAGCATGCTGATGTCTGAGACAATCTGAGGGGGCACTGGCGACATCTATTTGTTATGAAAAATCTCTCATGCGTCTATTCTGTCTTTCTTTTTAGAGTATCAGCTCCATAAGGAAAGGGCTAAGCTGCCTATCAGCCCGAGTTCCATAATTCCTACCTATATAATAATATTTAACAACCAAGAAGCACTGGTCATGGCAAATTATAAGAGTTATCTCTGTCAATGATTACAATAGTTCCACAAAAGTACATACTATTATAATCTCCATCCTACATCCTAAGTTACTTGCTGAAATGGTGAATAAACCTAGGTATTCTGTCACCAGAGCCTGGACCATCTTTCATATTTTCTGACTTGAATCTGAGTCTGAAGCTCTAAAGACACCCCCCCTCCCCGTTTCTATCTCTCTCTCTCTCTCTTCGTCTCTTTGGTAACAGGGATTGAACTTAAGGGCACTTACCACTGAGTCACATCCCCAGCCCTATTTTGTATTTTATTTAAAGACAGGGTCTCACTGAGTTGCTTAGTGCCTCGCTTTTGCTGAGGCTGGCTTTGAACTCGCAATCCTCCCGTCTTAGCCTCCTGAGCTCTGGGATTGCAGGTATGAGCCACTGCATCCAGTTTAGAGCCATCTCTTTGTGACTACTTCTCATGTGACATGTCCTGGGGTAAGTACTTCACATTCATCATTTGGTCTTAGTTTTAATTTTCTCATTAAGGCTGAGCAGTATGTGTCATTATCTCCATTTTGAAGACAAGCAAGGTTCAGAGAGATTAAACCTCACAGCTCATGAGTGGCTCTCTCCAAACCCTGGCTCCTGCTAACACCAGCCACCAAAGCCAGGACTTCAAGTTGCTCCGTTTTCTACCTGGTCCTCTGTACCAAGGAGTGAGCAAGTAATGAAGAAAATGAAGAAAGTGGTGTCCCTGACTCACTCCAGAGAAAGGAGTTGGACCAAGTATGGGTCAACACATGGGGGTCATTAGGGACATCACAGATGCAACCCCCAACTTCCTTTCACAAACTTGACACAATCAGGTAAGATGTTTGCTATTTTTTCCCCCCAACAGTGCTTTTGATAATATCCAAGGTGCTTTACAATCTACTTCCCCTTTACCTGGAGCGGTAGCAGGAACACCGGAATGAAGCCAGTCCCGTCAGCCTATAGGAAGCCACTCCTCCAACTCTCTTTGGAAACCCTGACCCCTACGTCCCCAAGACTAACAATAGAGCACCACAATATCCTGAAAGTTGGGGTTTTGGAGATCAGGGGCTGCATGCATGCTGCTCCATGCATGAGGGCAGCAGTCAAATCCAGGGTACTCTACCATCACTGGGGACGCTGGAGCAGGCAGAGAAAGGGGCACCTACCTGTGTCCCTCAGGAAGGCAGCTGGGCACTCAGTCAGTGGAGCCCACTGGGGATCTTTCTCTCTCTTCTCCCTTTCCTTTTGTCCTTTGCTTCTTCCATTTCTTTGTAGAGAAGGAAGCCCTGGGTGGTAGAACAGGCCCTGCTTAGAAAACTAGAAGACCTGACTGTAGCCAGCAAAGGATGATGAACGCGGCCCTCTAGCTGGATGGCTCCAGCTCTGGGCTTCAGTGGCTGGCCAGCCAGATAGGCAGCCTTCCTCCGCTCTCTGGATTTCAGCACCAGGTCTGCAACACGGTGCAAATGGGCAGGATTAGAACTTGTCCTAAACAGTATTTACCATTATTTTTGAACCTATATTTTTAAAACAGTAGATTCTATAATTTAAGAAAATCAAGATCAATGACATTCCTCGAAAAATCAGATCTGGCTGCCTTGAACTCATACTGGTGAGTGCTGATTTCTTGCAGCTCCTTCCAGGAGAGGCCCACAGTCTCCATTCAAGGCCCACACTTGCTTTGCTCTGCACTCTTCTTGTTTTGGTATTGGTAAGAGGTTGGAGAAAGGTACAACTCCAAGGGGACCTCAGAATCTTCTAAAAAATGCATATGGTTAGAGAATTTACATGTCTATGCTTTTCCTGCATAAGAAAGACCAACAACAAAAGGTCAGCAATAGCCAGGCCTGGTGGCCCATGTCTATAATCCCAGTGGCTTGGGAGGCTGAGACAGGAGGATCAAAGCCAGCCTCAGCCACTAAGTGAGGCCTTAAGCAACTTAGCAAGACACTTTCTCAAAATAAAAAATACAAAGGGTGGGGGTGTGGCTCAGTGGTTAAAGTGCCCCTGGGTTCAATTCCTGGTACTAAAAAAATAAAAATAAAAGGTCAGTAATAATGTGGGATTGGGACTGACTTTATAGAATGGCAGTAATGATTGCCCTGCATGTGTGCATGTGCGAGTTGCCTTCACAGGAAGGATCTCACTGGAACCTCCAACCCCAAGAGATATGGCGGCTGAGACCTACTTTTCTCAGTGCAAAGTCAGAAGCCTGCGTGCTGAGAGGTGACGTGACCTACCCAAAGTCACAGAGCTACTGACTGTGGAAACCCAAATTCAAACTCGGATTTGCTTCCTCCTGGCCCAATGATCCTTCTCCTCTAGCAGGAAATCTCTCCACCTCAAAGTGAATACTGCCTCATGCTTTCCCACTGTCTTTTCCACCTGGTCAAGTTCAACACACTTAAGTAGATGGGAAAACTGAGGCATTGAGGTCACTGATATCAAAATTATGTTTGTGGCGTAATTTGAGTAAAAATGGGAGCACGTTCTCTCTCTTGACTGGACTGGGGGATAGATGGGGCTTCAACACCCTCCTTCCTTCTATTTTAAGGGAGAGAAAGAGACATCAAAGAGCACCAGACACTAATCTTGTTCACTTTGCAAATTTGGAAACATCTACTCTAAATTTTTTCTCTCTTCCATTTTTTCTTCTTTTCTTTTCACTATGAAAACAAAGAACCAACTAATAGTATTTTAGATTTTCAAAACCCTACATCAACTCCTCAGAATTTTTACCCAAACAGGTAAAAGACAGTGAACCATGAGTTGTATCTCCCACAGTAGGAACCTAGAATCAGTGATGGAACTAATAAGCCCACTTTTCCTCAGTGGCTTAGAATCAGGTCATGTGAAGTTTCAGTGTGAGCTGAGCCAAGTCTCTAAGGAGAAGAACTCTTTGGTTTGGGGAGCTCCTATAAAGCGCCTTGTACCTGGTGAGTACTTTATATAGAAATTCTCAGAAGCACACGAAATACTCTGGCCACGCCTGCCCAAAATGCTGCCCAAGGTCATTCCACAAACTAGGGGATGACCATGCCCACCTTCTCTCTACCACACTGATTCTACAATAGAAAATAAGAAGACCCCCAATTCCCCCACCCCATTGTAAAAAATCCTGTGGATTGGGGAATTTCCTTAATCCATTTTTCCCCAGTGACCCTTCTTGGGGATTTAGGGGGTTCCTATAGAATCTCTGGGATGGCCTGAAGGTTAGATCTTGTTTGGGTGATTTTGCCATCAAAGAAGCTCCAACAATAGGTAAGGAAAGACAGACTGCTACATATTGGCAGATGGCACAGTAGAATCAGCTCTTGGTTCTTCATGAGCTAAGGACTGTCACTTTTAATGTTCCCTTGGAAGGGAGTAAAGCTGGTTTGAACTCAGTTAACGAACATTCAGGAAGCGAAACACTCACGCCACACCCTTGACATGGTGTGCTAGGGAGGAGGAGTAAATATTAACCAGAAGGCAAATACGGAAACTTCAGAGAGGTGGTGCATGGAACAAAAAGCAGGTGGAGCTGGATATCAGGAGCTAACCATGGACTTGGGAGACTGCCAAGGCTTGGGTTCAAATCCCCTCTGACACTTACTAGCTGCATGGGATTAGGTATATTGCTTAATTTCTTAGCTTTAATGTTCTCTGTAAATCTGGGATGATCATACATTCCTTTGAGGCTTGTTATACAGATTAAACGATATAATGTATAGAACATGTTCTGCAGAGGGACCAGCATTGTTTATGGGCTCAATCAATGATCGCTCCTACATACCCAATTCATCTCCAGTTAACCGATTTTCAGTTTCTTTTCTCAAATTTCCTTGCTGTGCTCATATTTCAAGGGGAAAAATTAAAAAAAAAAAAGTCACACCAGGGTTTTTATTATATTATTCTTTTAAAATTTCTAGAGCATGTTCTGTGGCCATTACAGATTCAGGTTAAACCCCCTTCAGTGTAAATCTACCAGCCCCAGCAATAAGAATGGCTTCTTTATGATGAGCAGGTGAGACCACGCAGTCCTGGAAGAAAAATAGTGATGAGTTCACTGGACTCCACGGATGGAAAAGAAGGTGGGCAGGGAGCCAACAGGTCTTCCGACATTTTTGCAGAACAGGCTTAACCTCCTTCAGTGCGAGTGGCAATCCTGAGCAGGGGCGTCCTGGTCAACTGATGTCCTGCAGAAATGGAAAACGGTAGAGGTGGAAAAACTGCAGCCACAAGAACTGAGAGGAAAATAAGATCCTGGTTCGTAAGAGGCAGAATGAAAACTGACACCCGTCTTTCCTGAAAAGAGAAAATGAGGGTATCCAGTAGACAGTGTGTGGTATCAGCAATGAATGCGGTGATTCTGGCTGGGTACAAAAGTCTACTGTGCCATTTTGGGTACCTTATTATGAAAAGGATATTGTGTCATTAGTGAGACCCAGTGCAACACCGCCAAAGTGAAGGCAAAAAGATACGTGGATATTTTAAAAGGGAAATGAAACAAGGCTGGTATTTTCCAGGAGATGACGAGGAGGGGGATTCACAGGGGTGACACAGCATTCTCAAGTGAAAGCAGAGAATAAAAGCTTGAAAAAGGCCATTTGAGTTCATCAGTCTTTCATTCTCTCTCCTCCCTCTTCTGTTTCCCCAAAGCAAGAGTGTCCAAAAAATAAAAAAATTATATAAAGAGAAGGATTTTTTTTTTAATGTATGAGCTTTTGAAAAAGACTTAAAAATTGACCTGGAGACTGAACAGGGGAAAGTAAGAAAAAAAGAATGAGACTTTACATAATTAAGATAAGGAGTGCCTACAGGAAACATTTCATGGATTTTGGAACAACATCAAATAACTGCAGAAAAGGACAAAAGAAATCAAGAAGCATTGAGCAATTGCTAATGTTCCAGAAAGGGCTTTGAAGCCAAACACATGAGTTCAAAAGCCCACCTATGGGCTATGTGACTTGGGCAAGTCCCTTTACTGCCCTGAATCTCAGGATTCACTGCAATTTTTCATGAAGATTAAAAATACTAAAAAAGCATGGGGGCTGAGGTTGTGGCTCAGAAGCAGAGCGCTCACCTAGCATGTGCGAGACACTGGGTTCAATGCTCAGCACCACATAAAAATAAAATATTGTTTCTACCTAGAACTAAAAAAATAAATATATTTTTAAAAAAGTACTAAAAAGCATATAAAATGCCTAGAATTGGGCTTGCCACAGAATGGGCTTCCACAAAGTCGCAACTATGGTTTTTGTAGTTATTATTAGTGTCGGTCCACATAGCATCCATGCGAAAGTGTTCAGGCTTTACACATGAGGAAACAGAGGCACCAAGACTCGGAGAAGTTGAATCATTTTTAGAAGATCACATGGGCACTGAAATGTTGGAACTGGAATTTGACCCTGGATGTCTCACCCATTCATACCCCATCCTATTTCAAGGTAGGTGAATAAATGGAAAACAAAATCCTACATAATTGCTGTGCTTAATCCAGGCTCCTTCTTAGGTATACGTTTTTCTAGGAACCTAAATCATAAAGTCTATTTAGATGAATTTTATACCTATTAGGACTCTTCAATCTTCAGAAAAACTTTGCTTACAGTTAGAGATCATAGGGAAATGAATACACTCAGAAGACCAAATCAGTGGGACACAGTAACTGCAGGTGTTACCACTGGATAACAACGGCATCCCATGGCTCCCCATATGACCCAGCTATCCCACTCATTGGTATTTATCCAGAAGAACTAAAATCAGCATACTACAGATACACACGTACCAATTGTTTATAGCAGCACAATTCTCATGACACAAGTTAGGGGACCATCCTAGGTGCCCCTTAATAGATGAATGGATAAAGAAAATGTGATACCAAGTGAATCTCACCATCATGTACATCCACAAGACTGGAATTCTAATTAGAATAAGATATACTCCATGTTTGTACAAATATGTCAAATGGACTCTACTGGTGATATATAACTAAAAATAATAGATTTTTTTTAAAAAGAAAATGTGGTATATAATAACACAATGGAGTTTTACTCAACCATAAAGAAGAATAAAATTTGTCATTTGCTGGTAAATAGGTGGAACGGGAGACCATCGTGCTAAGGGAAATAAGCCACACTCTGTAAGTCAGGGGTCAAATATTTTCTCTCATAAGCAAAAGCTACAGTGAAATAAGGATTTTTTTTTTAAAAAGGGATCTCATGAAAATAGAAAGGAGTAGAAAATATGGAGTAGAGGAAGGAGATTAAGCAGGAGGAATGAAAGTGACCAAATTATGCTATGTGCGTGTATGACTGTATCACAATGAATTCCACTTTTATGTATAATGATAATGCACCAATCAAAACATTAATAAACAGAAGAAAGATCAATAGAGTTGAGGAAGGGAATCAGGGGGAAGGTGGAAGGGAGGGAAGGAAGAAGTACTAGAGGTCGAAATGGAGCCAATTATTTATATGCATATATGAACGTGTCAAAATGAACACCACAATCATATAAAATGATAATGCCCTAAAAAAATTTTGAAAAAACAAGCCCAGCATTCCACACAACATCATGAAGAGGAAGACTTCAGTGATTCATCAAAGATCATGGAGGATTGCTGAAAATTCATAAAGCTTCTATTTGTACAGACATGACCCTATCCTCAGCAAGTTTATTGTCTGTGTTCATCAGCCGGTCTTCCTGTTCACTGTGTTAGGAAAGGTGTGGCCATTCCTTCTTCTTTCTTGCTCATAGTTCAGAGCCTGAATTTTGTTCATGACACTCTAGTCCCAACAGTGGCTCATGCTTGGCCTAAAGCACTCTTGCAAACCCATTCCCCTTTGCCAGGGATAGGTCAGGGATGGCCATGTGACCTAGTTCTAATGAGTCAAGTGTAAGGAAATAGCTGCAGGAAGCTTTTGAGTTCTCTTTCTCTGGCAAGAAGGATATATTACAAGAATATGTCTCCCATGCCTGCTTTGTTCCTGCTTGTGGAAGGATGTGTGACTTGGAGCCATGGCAGCCGTCTTTCGACCATGAGGAGGAATGTTGCTAATACACTGAGAATGGCAGATCGGGAAGACAGAGCCGAGATTCTCAGTAACATCATTGAACTGCGGTGCTAATCCTGGAACCACTTACTTCCATATACCTTGCTGTGTGAGTTAACCAATTATGTTTATCACTTTAACTACAGTTACTTGGAGTTTCTGTTACCAGATCAAAGAGACTATCTTGGAATAGGACCTTGGTATGGATATCTAAAATACTCCCGAAACATTCTTTCTACACCATGAAAACCCTGAGAACTACGAGAAGTGTTAGAACTATTCAGAAGAGAAAGAAAGACTACTTTCTGGGTGGGATATCAGTAAAAAAACATCTTGGAGAAGGTAGCATTTGGTTTGCACTGAGTGGGATGGGTAGATTCTGAACCTGTGCAGGTCAAGAGAATGGTATAGCAATGAAGAAAGCCCTGAAAAGAAGAGTATGCATGTAGAGAAGAGCAAGTAGCTCGATTTCACAGGAGAATTTAATGGAGAATGTAGGAGACAAAAAAGAAAAACTAATTTGGGGGTAGATCGGGTGTTGGGTGATGGTTTGATACTATGCTAAGGACTTGGTGCCTGGGCCAGTGGCTATAAGTGATGCAAGAGAAGTTTAAGACTCAGCCTATACCACTGAGATGCTTCCAAAGTAATTAAGAAGACAATAAGTATTCATGGAAACTCTCAGGGCCATAAATAAGCCAAAATACATACTTAGGGTATAGGTATGGCACAGAAACACATAGCCTCCCAGAGTCAGGAGAGAAGAGTGTTGGATAGGATCATGGAATTGTGGGATGTTAAAAGTGAAAGTCACCTGCCCAGTTCTGTGTCTAACTGTCCAAATGAGAGTGGAATTCCATCTCTGGTGCTCTTGGGGAATGAGCCACTGAACTCCAACCTCTTCTGGGACAAGGATTTCATCAGTTTACATCCATCCTTGAACAGTTCCAATCAATGATCATTCAGTTTTTGATCACACTATACCAAAATCTATCTTCCTACAGCTTTAGACCACTGACCCTAGTTTTACCCTAATTAGCCTGGGGTAGATTAATTATTGATTCCACAACTTTGTAATAAGAATATATACAATTCCCTTTCCCTGGCCTCGTGGTGGGCAAAGTCTACTTCCCAGCCTCCTGACTTGGAGATGGCTTGGTTTGGGCAACGCAGTGGTGGCAGATGTGACACCAGCAGAGACTTTTCATGTATGTGCCCTTTTGTGTTTCTCACATTACTATGAGAAAATATTCCCAGGGAGCACCTACAGGTTCCCAAAGAAAAAAGAAACACATGGAGCAAACCCGAACACCAACCATCCACTGGAGTGAAGTGCAGCCCAGCCTCCATTAGATCACACAACCACCAGCTCACCTACAGATGCATGCGAGATAAACAGATGCTGTTTTAGGCCAACACAGTATTAATGTGTGATAGCTGACTAAAACACAGAGCAAAAGGACATGTTTACTCCCCTTTACACCTGAATGCTTGACAAATAGACAGAGGCCACTATTATTCCTGTAAAATATTATCATTTTGTTCTCATTTGTCCCCAGTGCTGATAACCATTCCTTGTGTGACACGCATCTGAAATCCCTCCTGCATCTAATTGCTCACTCTTTCACCCAGAACTGAACACACAGTGCTCCCGGTATAGTATGCCTCTCACCGAATCTATTAGGATTATTGCTGCTCTTCATCTGAAAATAAGACTTTTATTACTATAGCCTAAAATTGCTTTAAAAAATAAGCAGTTTTGTGGTTGGATCCTATTGAGCTTGGGTTAATTAAAACTCCCATGTTTTCTGACTCAATTTCTGTCAACCCAGCTTCCAAATCCTGTTCTGACACAATTGACTTTTTTGATGTTAAATACAGATTCTGTTACTCTTAAGGATGATATTGAATTGGTTTTACCTGACATGCAGGCTTATCAATACAAGTTGAATCCTAATTCTCCCAACCAACCTACCTTCCTCTCTCTCTTTCTCTCTCTCTCTCTCTCTCTCTCTCTCTCTCTCTCTCTTCTTCCTGCCAACCATTCTTTCTCCATTTATGTCATCCATAAATTTGGTGAGTTGGCTGCAATGTCTTCTCCAAAATCATCAAAGTATTTGAGGGGCAGAAACCAAAACTCCATGCCATATCTCTATAGATGTGAGTGTGATTGTTTGAAAACAACAACAAAACTCTTTTTTACTGGGTAGTTGTCCTACCCAAGTTTTTGGCCTGTTGTCCACAAGAACATCATCAGTGACATGGCCAGAAGCCTTGCTTGGATCAGCGATCACCAGGCAGTGACTTGATTGAAATGGAAACTGATTGGTATAATCTGATCTACTTCCAAAGACCTTCCAAAGAATCTCTTCTTCTTCTTCTTCTTCTTTTTTTTTTTTTAATGAAAATGCCAGGTGTGGTGACGCATACACAGGGGCTCAGGAGGCTGAAGCAGATGGATCTCATTCAAAGCTAGCCTCAGCAGTGAGGCCCTAAGTAACTCAGCAAGATTCTGTCTCTAAAGACAAAAGAAGGGCTGGAGATGTGGCTCAGTGTTTGAGCATCTCTGGGTTCAATCTCCAATATAATTTTTTTTATGAAACTTATCATTAATGAAGTTCTATAATGCGGTACACTGTACTCTGGGATGGTGCACACTATCAGGACACTCCACTTGGTCTTGGGTCAGACTCTCTGAATGCCTTCTGGACCAGTTTAATGAGTGCATCACCCCAGATCCACCCTTCTTTCAGGAAGCCTGGTTACTACATCTTCTGCCAGTGTTGTGATGAGAGGGCTCAGGGGGGCAGCAGTTTCCTCATTCCTGGGCAACTGGGCACCTCTTCTCCTCTCTCCCCCACTATGCCCTTCTCACCTCCTGCCCCAGGGCTTTCCTGTTGCCATTGAGGTATAAGAAACCTTGTCACCCACAAGGCACCTTCACCTTTGCTACCCAGAAGAACACAGGAGCTGAATTCCCTGGTGTGGGCGTGAGCTGGTTTCCCACGGCCACCCAGAAGACACCCAGTAAGACTAAGCAATCAACTTCTCATCAAGCAGTGCACTGCCCTGTCTGGCTGGCTCTCCTTCCCTGCTCATAAGCTCACAAGCTCCCTCGGCTCTCTCTTCCTCCACACACTGAAAAGCAAGCTCTTAAGCCATGTAAATAACCAGGTGTCATAAGAGGGAAGGTGCATGCTGATATCTAGGTTGTTCAACTTGAAAGCAAGGTCAGGATGGACCGTGGCCCACAGGCTGTGAGGGAACCCAGATCAAGACCAGGTGGAGTGTCCTGATAATTCACAGCATCCTGGGGTCCACTGTACCTCTCACGAAGGTCCCACTGAGTCTGAGCTCCAGTGGTAACTCATGAACGCACCCTTCATTGACTTCCTTTCCTTTTTATTTCTCTCTTTCCCACTCCAGTTTGGGTGCTTCCTGGGACCACCTCGAAAATAAATTACTTCCACTATTTTTTTTTTAACTCTAGAACTGCTAGTTTGAGACCCCAACTTTTGGCCATAGGGAACATGAGACTTTTTCCACCTCCCCATGGACATCTTCCCTTTGCCAACATGTTTTTTTCTTTTCTATAATTTGAATAAGTAATACCTGCAAACATTATAAGAATATATGCAAAAGGAAAAAAATTGAAAATCGAGTCTTTCCCCACTACCCTAAGTCTGCCAATCTGTCACCCGCTTCTTAAGTACCTTTCCAGAAATATTCTCCATTTGCAATCACACATATGTGTGCATGAACACACATGCCAATCTTTCCGTTTTATTGAACAGTCGAACCAGGCTCTACAGACTGACCTGGATGTTGTGTTCTTACTGAGAGATAATCTTGGTGATCTTTTTATGTCAATAAACAGATTCGTCTCATTCTTTTAACGCACAGTTCTCCATTGTACAGACTGATTTTTGTATTGATGACTATTTAGGTAATTTCGCTTCTTTAACATAATATCAGCCTTAACATAATCTAAACTGGAAAACAACAATTGTTTTATTTGCTCACGTTCTTTAATATGAATTTGGCACAGTTGGGCAATTTTCCTGATTATTATTATTATTATTATTTTGTACTGGAGATTGAATCCAGAGATACTTAACCACAGAGCTACATCTCCAGTCCTTTTTTATTTTTTATTTTGAGACAGGGTCTCACTAAGTTGCTTAGGGCCACACTAAGTTGCTGAAGCTGGTTTTGAACTTGTGATCCTCCTGCCTTAGCCTCCTAAACCTCTGGGATTACAGGCATGAGGCACCACACACCCAGCAATTCTGATCTTGAGAGTGGTTACTCTGATGGATGTTTTCCACCAGCAGGTAGGGACCGTGCTCAGCTGGGACACTGGGGGTCTGGGACTCCAACTCCATGGGGTCTTGGTCTTTCCCCAGGGCTTCTCTATGTGGCCTCTCTAGAAGAGGCTGAACTTCTTGTGCAACAGCTCAGGGCTCTGGAATTCCTGTCTGCTGCATTCTGTTAGCTGAATCAGACCATAGGTCCAGCCCAGATTCTAGAAGGAACTTCACAGGTGTCTGAATACAAGGAAATATAGGAGGCACTGGCCTAATAGACTAGTACAGGGGCTTCAGGCAAGGCAGTATCAGGGCTCCCACCAGAAGTACATCCCTTTTTATCAGTTTTATTTGTGATAGTTTGTTTGAAAAAGATAATTACACTTTTTAATAATGGTTGGAGATCACTGGTTTGCATCATGAGGTTAGAACAAGACTTATAAAGACGATATAACCTTTCCCTTCCATGTATTCCATGTGGGATCTATAAATCTATAAAAAGGTCAGTGGTCAAAAGAATCACCGCAGTCCCTGAGCTTCTAGTCTCAGAGTCAACGCTGCCAATCCTTCTCTCTTTTCCTCCCCTCTCCTGCTTCTCACTGACTTCCCATCTGTGGGCTTCAACCCACTCAGTTCTTGGTTAAACAAACACTTATTGAGCACCTGCGAGGCTTCAGGCATGGTTCCAGGAGGCCATGATTCCAGTAATTTAGTCATTCTAGCCTCAGATACAGCAGTGGTGTGCTGGATCTGGCTTGGGCTGTCTCAAGAGACCTGATTATATGGACCTCTTTCCAACTCCAAGCTCAGCAACAGCATGTTGGTAGCTTGAAATCAGTTATGGCGGGAATATTTACATCAAAAAAATTGGCAAACACTGCAAATCAGGACTCTTTCTTCTGCACAAAGATGTGGTTGTTAAACATTTACCAGCGCACTCTGGACCTAGACTTGAATCACATTCTCTCTCCGGCTGAGATGGCCCCTTTACCAGGGTCCCTGCCCACCTCCTGGGCTCTAACTTTTCATTCATTTACTCCATCTTTCAATAAACATGTATTGATCAACTACCATATTATTTATATCACCCTTAAAGGCCCAGTTCTACTCCTTTCTCCTCTTTTCAGGCAAGAATGTTGCTAGATCGGATTTTTTTTTTTTTAAATGAAAAGAAAAGTTGGTAATTTGGATTTTATGTAGAATGGCCCCAATGATGGAAAGTGAACAACAAATTTAAATTTTTTTTCAACTATTGCCTAAGCCAAAGTAAACACAGCTTGAAGTTTCATTTGGTAAAAGGCCACCCGTTGGTCATTTTTGTTCTAGTTCCTAACAAAAGCGTATTTGTGGTGTCTAGGAGTTAGCCTTTCCACTCTCCATTTCCATGACTCTTGTTGCAATGAAAGCACCCAAATCCAGGCACACAGCTGGTGTTTCGCCCTCTACCATACATCTAGGTGTGTTTAAAGCAGTGTCCTTGAGTCCAGGAATAGAGCTCAGTGGTGAATATGTAAGGCTGTAGGTTCAATCCCTTACACGCAGACACAAACACACACACACACTCCTATCCGTAACAGCTTCTTTGGGCTCCCTAGTAAAACTCACTTCTCAATCCCCCTCAGAAGTTGTGTTGACCTTCTTTTAATTTAAGGGACATGCCACCCAGGCTGCTTCTGCCACAGGGCCTTTGCACTTTCAATTCTCTCTTTCTGTAACACTGCGGTGTTATCTCATGCACTCAAAGCAAAGATCATTTTCTCAGAGATTCTCCATTCTTCTAAACCAGATCAAGTCACTCTAATCTATCCCGTTAGGACTGTGTTTTGCTCCTTGGTAGCTTGTGACATGAAAATGGCCTTAGATCTTGTTCTGAGGGGTCTCTGATTAACCAACAGCCCTAGCTGCTGTCTTATGAAACTCTGCGGGGGCCCTACTTCCCAAGGTGGCTACCAGCCCGTGGCTGAACTCAGCAGGAATACCAAGGCAGGTCTGTCCTTGAGAACAGTCCACCTTTTGGATGGTCACCTGTAGCCTTTTCAGAGGCTGGCAGGATTGGTTTGGATCGGGTAGGAGTGGATTAGTTCCCGAGAGCGAATTGTCATAAAAAAGTGTGAGCCTGGCCCCTCCCTAGTCTATTGCCTCCTTGTTCACACCTGTGCCCCTTCTGCATGTGGCTGTTTCCCTTTCTGTTTCCCTGCCATGATAATTCACACAGCCAGAGAGCCCTTACCAGGAATCTAGCACCATACGGTTTGGACCCTTGAGTCTTTGAATCAGGAGCCAAACCTCTTTTTTTTGTAAGTTTCTCAGCCTCAGGTATTTTATTATAGACATACAAAATGGACTTAGTCAAGTATCCATCTTTCCTTCCTTCCCTCCTTGTCTCCTTCACAGAACTGCTTCACCCTCCAAAGGCTCTTCCAGATCACTCCCTATGCTCACTCACAGACATTTCCCCCATAAATCTCTCTCATGTGCAGTCCTGTCTTAGCATGCTTCTGGGAGGACCTAAACCAGCACAAGCTTCTATGATGTCGATAAATTTAAATTTATACATACGATTTTTTTTTTTTTGCACATACCTATCTCCCTGATGAGACAGAGACCAGGTTAGGAATGTGTTGTCTTTAGCTTATTGTTAAATCCCAGGACTTCCCACAGGGTCGAGTGCCCTGTAGAGGCTCATGGATACATATTATTTAACAGATGAATGGAACAATTGAAAGTACAATTTCATATGAAAATGGAAAGTACAGTTAAATGTAATGAGTGTCTGTCTTACCTATAGGCTGCATTAATTTCAGCATGAGAAATGAACTTTGGGCCTGTTTCTGGAAAATGAGGTAAATAAAAAGCAGAAGACAAATTCAGTCGGTCCTAGTAGTCTACATGGTCATCTAGGGACTTAGTTGAAATTACATTTCATTGAACTTCCAGGAGGAAACCCTGGTTTCTTCTTCCCTAAGCCATGATGGTTTGGGGATAGAGAACAGCACTACATAGAGTCAACCCGACTTCTGTCCCAGATGGACAACCTCGGGAGCAGTAGGCCTTCAAAGAAGTTGGCAGAGGAATTTTGAGACCTGACTTGTTAAAAAATCTTGGGCAAGTTGGTTTTCCTCATCAGATTTTGATGTCTGCATCAGTACCACGAGAGGGGTAGCTGGAGGACTTCAAGGCACTTGTAGCTTGGACAACCCTGGATTCTAAGAGGATGGAGAGAGAGGTCTGGGTGAGTGTGACCTCTGTCTTGCTCCTCACTGTCTTTCCAGTACCCTACTCCATGATCAGCACTTAGGTAGGTACTCAAAAATCTTGAATGAATGAATGAATGAAAGAAAACATGAATGGAGAATCCCTCCTCTTTTGCCTGGGTACACTCTGTGTCAGGGCCCCAATCTGGGCCAGCAGGGAAGGCAGGAAGTAGCTATTTACCTTGGAGGGAGCGGCTGGGTGATCTGCTTGTGCAAACAGCCATTTACCCAGGTGTCAAGAGGAGCAACCGAGAGAGAACACACATTTATTCCTTTCCTCATGGTAATGATCCAGAAATCCCAGCCTGTCTCTCTGCATTTTTCCAGGCACTGCTGGAGTGGGAGCCCACTGACCCTGCCAGGGGCCAAGCAAGACTCCCACCCTCACTCTTCAACTCTTACTCCAAGTCATTCCCTCTCTGGTTAAGCTCCAGTGGAAATATCAGGGTCTGGAGTTATGCTACTATTGAATGTTTTTGCCTACGTGCTGTCTGGGGAGTAAATAGTTTGTGTTGTTCAATGCCCTGTGCCCACAACTGGAGGAGTGTCTTGCCTGGTGGCGCTGCTCAGTAAGTGGATGTTGATTGATGGACAATGGGTCAGGTTTGCTCCCAGCCTGCTCTAAGGCAGTCACCAGCTTCAAGTGGGCCTGATGTTCCCACCATTGAAAACATCTCTTTGGGTTAAGCCCAAATCTC
The DNA here is from genome assembly GCF_048772815.1 of Callospermophilus lateralis. Taxonomy (NCBI): domain Eukaryota; kingdom Metazoa; phylum Chordata; class Mammalia; order Rodentia; family Sciuridae; genus Callospermophilus; species Callospermophilus lateralis. The sequence continues at coordinate 36,848,588 of NC_135322.1, read as the reverse complement.
AGCCTATCACTTTTTATGGTTTTTGCCACATTTCTTGCTCTTATATGATATGCTTATTTAATTCAGCTCTCCTCCTTAATTTAAATAAATCTACTAAAAATTCTAATTGTATCGCATGACTGTAAATGGAAACCAATATTGCTTTCCCTAAATAGAGAGTAACCATGAAAAGAAATACAATGATCACCAACCTTAGTGTCAAGGCAATGGCGGATGGAATGCTGGTTCAGCATATTTTTCCTTTGTAATACTAGGCATTTTATTTTATGTATTTATAAAGGTTATTTTGATACGAGTCCCATAGATTATACCAGACTCCAAAATGAGCCACATGGAGTCACCTTTCTGTTAAGAAGGTAGAGATACCAAGATACCATCTATCAATGGTCCAAGCATGAGGCTTGTTATTTCTTTGTTTAAAAAAAGGAAAATCAAACAGTTTTGGGAGAGTGTGAAAGACACATTAGCACTAAGCTGCGACTTCCTCCATGACCTAATCAGAAGGACTAAAAGTGAACAGAAAAGACAATCAGTATCTCCATGTTCTTGAGTACCTGTGGGCCACATTAAATCATTTTAGGTACCTTGGATTGTGGTAAGGTCTTCAGAAATCCTAGTTGAATGATGCATAAATTATTTAGGGAAAAATTGCAAATATCCTAGTACTGTAATTTTTGAATAATAGTTAGGTGTTATGGTTTGGATGTGAGGTGTCCCCCAAAAGCTCATGTATGAGACAATCCAAGAAGGTTTAGAAGAGAAATGATTGGGTTAGGAGAGCTTAAAAGTAATCTGTGAATTAATCCCCTGATAGGGATTAACTGAGTTGTAACTGAGGGCAGGTAGAAAGAATATGGCCCAAGGAAGTGAGCATGGGGGTGTGGCCTTTGCGGTATATATTTTGTGTCTGGCTAGTGGAGTCGCTCTCTGCTTTCAGATCATTATTTCCTCCATCACACTCTTCCGCCATGATGTTCTGCCTCACCTCTGGCCCATCAGCTGTCTATGGACTGAGATCCAAATCAACTTTTTCTCCTCTAATTGTTCCTGTCAGGTCTTTTGGTCACAGCAGTGAAATAGCTGTCTAAATTACTAAATATTTATTGAGGGACTATATGTACTAAGCTCATGTGCAAAGCCTATGTACTAAGTAGTCCCCCAACCTACGATGGCACAAAACACATAGGCATCCAACAAAAACTATTTTGAAGTTTGAATTTCAGTTTTTCTCAGGCTAATTATATACAATGAGATTCTTTCTCAGGATTTGGGTCACTAGCAGTGAGCCACACAATCACTAGGATAAACAAGGAGAGTACACTGAGTTACCAGTGTTTGGGGCATACAGGTATGGAAGAAATTACACGTTGTGGTCAACACTTCATCATAAAATCTGTATTGTGTGAGATAATTTTGTCCAACTGAAGGCTAATGTCAGCGTTCTGAGCATGCTCAAAGTAGGCTAGGCTAAGCTCTGATGTTTGGTTAGGCAAGGTGTATTAAAATTGAAATTATGATATTTTCAATTTACAGTGGGCTTATTTGCCACAGTCTCTGGCTGGGCACAAATCACAAGTCTCCACACAGCTTGTAGATTCAAAAAGCAATTCTTTATTCCCGAACGCACACCAGCCGTCTACAAACACGTTCTGGGGAAATCCACGTTCTCTGCCCAAATTCACACTCTGCCCAAATCCACTACTCCTGGGCTTCTGTCTCCCAAATATACTGTCTGACCCTAAGAACTCAAGAGGAACTCAGCAGCAGGATACGCCCTATTCTAAAGGGGGAACACCCTAATCTCCTATTATGCTAAACTGCCCTAATCTCCTATTATGCTAAACCGCCCTGGTCCTTGGGCAAGGTCACCTTTCAGAAGTCCTTCCACTAGACAGCATGGGAGTAAGCTGGCAAGGAGATTGTCATACCTACTTGGCTGATGGCTCCCAGCACTTATTGGAATGTAACTCCATGGTAAGTTGAGGACCATCTATTTCTCTTGAGGCTGGAGTTGGGATGAAAATGTTCATGTGATCATGGTCACTTTAAAGTGCATGGCTAATAAAGAAGAGTGAAATTATGGCATTTTGTCGGAGACTAGAAGGAAATTCTCCTTCAAAGGTTAGCCTGACATCCCCCTGGGAGACATCCTGCCAGGAGTCATCCTGCAGCTACCTACCTCCCTGGAACATCCCACGGTTATCAGGATCATCAGACATCTTTATCAGGATCATCAGACATCTTTATCAGGATCATCAGACATCTTTCACCTGGCAGTTTTACCACCCACATCTAGCAATTGCTGATTAGAGAGCTTCCCCATTCCCCAGCATATAAATACCCACCCAAATCCAGCAATTGATGATTAGAGAGCTTCCCCATCCCCAGCATATAAATACCCCTGTGTGAACAATAAAAATTTGCAGCTTGATCAGAACTACTGTCTTGCTGTCACCTTTCATGTCTCTTGTCCCTTCATTCCTCCCCATTTAGGTTCGCTGCCCACGTTGATGTGTCCTGCCGGACAGGACAGCATTTGCCAATAAGTGGATAGAACTGCAAAATATTATATGTTAAGTGAAATAAGCCAATCCCCAAAAAACCAAAGGCAGAATATTCTCTCTCACTGTGGATGCTAACCCAAAACGAGGGAGCTTGGGGAGGGGAATAATTGAAATCCATTGGAGATTAGACAAAGGAAAATGAAGAGAAGGGAGTGGGGAGGGAAACAGGAAAGACAGAAGAATTAATTGGACATAATTTTCCTAGCCTTGTATACAGGACCAGGATAACTCCACATCATTCATGACCACAAGAATGAGGACCTGATTAGAATAAGTCATACTTTATGTACGTATATTATGCCAAAACACATTCTACTGTTATGTACAATTAAAAATAAAAAAATAATAAATAAAGTGCATGGCTAATGACTTCAATATCTAGACATGCCTAATGACTTCAATATCTTCAGTTATTTGGTCTTGTCTTCTGAAATGCCAGACATAAATAAATACAAAATTAAGAAGATTTGAGAGTTTGAGTAATTTTATCTTCTTACAGAAAAGATTTCTTTTATTCTTAGGAAACTGGGTAGAGGTAGTAGATCACCTGATTCAATCAGAGATTGAGCTTACTCTATTGTGGACTACATTCTTTCTGAGGGCTGGTCTGCTTTTAGTTTATTCCTCCTTCTAGAGCACAGTGCTTAGTGTATGTCAACTGAAAACCTGGGATGCTTGTCATGACCCCTTTTCCTTTATCAGATTCCATCTTAGTCTGTTTTGTGTTGCTATAACCAAATAGTGCAGACTGAATCATTTATAGGAACAAAAATGATTTCTCGTAGTTCTGAAGGCTGGGAAGTTCAATATCAAGGTGTTGGAATCGGGTGATAGCCTTTGTGCTACATCATCCCATGGGGGAAGATGGAAGGGCAAGAGAGCATAAGAGAGCAAGAGGAGGTATGACTCATTTTGATAACAGCCCACTCTTCGCCTGGTGTGGTGGCACACCTGAAATCACCATGGCTCCTGAGGCTGAGGCAGGAGGATCATGAATTCAAAGCCAGCCTCAGTGAAAGCAAGGCACTAAGCAACTCCGTGAGACCTGTCTCTACATACAATACAAAACAGGGTTGGGGATGTGGCTCAGTGGTTGAGTGCCCCTGAGTTCAATTCTCAGTACCAAAACAAACAAACAAACAACCCAAAACCAAAACAACCTACTCTTGCAACAGTGAACCCATTCTGCTGATCACGACATTAAATTCACTCATGGGGGCAAGAGCCCTCATGAACTAATCATGAGGCTGAACCTGTTAACACTGTTGCATTGGAGACTGAGTTTGTAGCACATGAACTTTAGGAGACATAGTCAAGCCATAGCAGGTTCTGAATTCCCATTTTTCTCTTTAGTATGGACAGATCACCAGAAGCATAGCTCAGCTTCTCTGCTCTTGGCCATTGCTAGTGAATCAGACTTAAGGGGAGAGGGAGAGCGAATGTGGAGCCCACTTCTATCTCTTTGCACCTGCCGTTTTTTTCTTAGCCCCTTGACCTCACCACCTTGGTAGCTTCCTGATACCCCCAACCCAAGTCATTCAAAAACGTCATCTTGCTTTTCTAGTTCTTATTGATACATTAATCTACAACAAACAAATCTACTATTACAGGCTGATGGATACATTGTTACAAGGGAAAAGCAAGTTACAAAAGAATATGTCTAATGTGATCTTTATTAAAACAAAAAGATGGACAATTTGTTAGAACATGCGCAGGAATATAACTGGAAAGAGGAGTCACCTGATCCTTCACATTGACTATTATTCCATTATGCAGTATTTCATTTTCTATGCTATATAATTTTGTAATGTTTGGGCTTCAGTTTTTAATGAGGATATTTCATATAAATGTAGAAAATAATATGATGATTCCAAAAACATAAAGAAATTAAAATGGCACAACAAAATAACTAGAAGGTGATCTTGTCTTTATCTCTGTTTCCTACTTTGGGAAAACCAAGCTGACAGAAAATCCAGCTATATAGGGAATGATAGTCTCGTGCTTAGACTCAAGTAGCAGGTCACAGTAGCTTATCATTAAGCACAATATAGAGGAGCCTCTTCCATCAGGGATTTTTCAGGTTAGTGAGTTACCTGTAGGGATCCAAATTATTTACTGGGTCTGGTTATCTACTTAATCTGCAAATAAAAGGGAAACCAAAATGACCAGAATCTTCCACATCTAAAAAGAAATGTATACAGCCAAACTAACTTCAGCACACTATGAATTTCTTCTCAGAAAAAGAGGCACATACCCACCAAGCACTATAATTTATAGAAGGGCTCAATTTGCAAACTCCATTTCATTATTTTGCAAGTAAATACTGAAATCCAAATTGGAATGTTAATACTTATCTGTGCTTTCAGGTTTTTTTTTTTTTTTTTTTTTTTTCCTGCCTAGATTTCTAGCCCTGTAAGATGATTTTGAGTCTGAATTTTGTTTCTAACTATGTTAACTAATGCTGCCATCATCGATTAAGAATTCAGTATGGATGTCTTCTATTTGCTAATCTATTGATTAAAATACTAGAAAAAAATTTTTAAAATTCAGAATCCAGGGCAGAATAAGACTAAGACTCTTCTCCTGGTTGTCAATAATAAATCAATATCTGTATGTACAATTGTTCAATATGTTTTGAATCCACTTGACCATTGGATAAACTTAATCAACATTTCCCTTCTCCTCTAGAGCCACCAAGTATTGTATCCCCACTCAAATCTTCTTGGTGAACTCACTTAGCCATTGACTGTAAGAGCCAGCTGTCTATACCTCCTGACCCATCTTCCTGGCCGCAGGGGGTTGGACCAAAGGTGAATTTTTGATGTAAACTTGACCAACCCGATTCTCTTATCTCAAGAATTTGACAAAGAGGCACAGAGCCTGATTCTATTCAGGGAGCCGTATGTGAAGGTCATGTGACATAGGGGCTGAGGCCACCATCACAGGGCCTCCATGATGGGTCTTGAGACACCCAAGTGAGAGAGAGCAATCTGAGACCAGAGAGAGGAAAAAAGATGAAGAGTCAGTGGTCAGTGCCTATTGGCTTCTTAAGTTCCCATGAATTCTGACTTTATAACTTGTACTTTGGTTCTATGAGATTTTTTTCTATGGTTTTAAAATAGAACCCCTTCTGGCTTAAGCCTGTTCTATGAGCTGAACTGTGCCTCCCTCAAATTTATATGCTGAAGCCCTGATCCCCAGTACTTTAGAATGTGACCATTTTTTGTACATAGAGCATTTAAAGAGGTAATTAAGTGAAAATGAGGCACTCAGTGTGGGCCCTCATTCAATCTGATCAGTGTTCTTACTTAAAAAAGAAAACTGGCTGGGTGTAGTGGCACACAGTTGTAATTTCAGCAAAATGGGAGACTGAGGTAGGAGGATCACAAGTCAGAGGCCAAAGCCTCAGCAATTTAACAAGGCTCTCAGCAACTTAGTGAAACCCTGTCTCCAAATTTAAAAAAATAAAAAGGTCTGGGGTTATGGCCCAATGGTTAAGCACTCCTGGGTTAAATCCCCAGTACCAAAAAAAGAAAAAAAAAAAAAAAAAAAGGAGGTGGGTGGTATTAGGACACACAGACACCAGGAACATGTGTGCTGAGAGAAAAAGCCATATTTGATCAGGGATGTCAATCCTACAGAAGTGGAAGAAAACAAAGTTCTGCTGTAAAAGTCACCCAGTCTGTGGTATTTTGGTATAGCTCCCCAATAGACAAATACTGTGAGTTTCAGTGGGTGTCAATGCTTACAGTAGAATGTAACAGAAAATAGACTGTATGTCTTATAACTATAAATTAGGACAAAAAGAGACCCAGGATTGGTTCGTCAGTGACACAGGACATAGGCAAGGATCTCTATTTTTTCCATGTTTCTGCTCCACCATCTGCAACTTAGCATCTTAGCCGTGACCTTGGGCTCTGTCCCTTCATGTTTACATGGTGGTTGCAACATTTTGAGACATGACGTTGTCCAGAGGAGAATTTGTTATATTTGTTAATGTTTCTTTCTAGAAGCAAAAATAATTCCTCTTAGAAACCCTCTTACACTCCCCTGAACATTCCTTTTTTTAAAAACTTTTATTTCTTTTTTTTAAAATTTTTTAATATTTATTTATTATTTTTTTTTAGTTTTCGGCAGACACAACATCTCTGTTTGTATGTAGTGCTGAGGATCGAACCCGGGCCGCACGCATGCCAGGCGAGCACGCTACCACTTGAGCCACATCCCCAGCTCCCCCTGAACATTCCTTACTGACCAGAATGCATTGCAGCTAATGGCTAATGGATGGCGATGAAGAGAGCCACAGTGAAGGATCTACTCTGGATGAAGGTGATCCCATGGAGAAGAGCAGGACCTCGATAACATGGGGGCAGGATTAAGAAGAAAGAAGTGGGGATGAATCTGGAGGATGTAACTAACAGTATCTCCTTGGTTCCTTTTACAAATGCTCCTGACAGATCAAGTTCATGTATAAGATTATCATGGAGGTTTTAGTAAATGTTACTGAAACAGAGACATCTTCTTTAGTATCACTCCTGTGATCTATCAACCTAGTTTATATATAAACAAAAACAAGTACAAAATGAGTATGGATTTCCATCTTTTCATAACCCTGAATAATTTAAAAATTCTGTTTGTATTCTCTCATTTGCTACAGATAATAATTTTACAAAATGTGAAAGTCATCTGTGAGAAGTTCACAGGCCTGAAATAATTTGCTCAAGAACACATAAGGTTTGCCACTGAACAGTGAAAAAATGACTAGGGGCACATGTCACTGAGTAGTGATAGATTAGATTAGAATAGAGAAATAAAGAAGTAAAATCATCGGAGTGTAGGTAAGGTTATGAGGACCAAAGGAAACTGATTAAATATACAGTAAAATCTTCATCTAAGGGGTGATTAGTGAAATATTTCAGGAAGATTGATCAAACTCAGTTTTCCATAAACAGTTTATAGATGGCTTAATTATATAACACACAGACTTAATTTGAAATTGGTTCATTTTCCTTGAAGCGCTATTTGTTGAGCATATACTATGTGAAATACCTAGTATTCGGCAGTAATAAAACGAGACTGAGCAAGACATATTTGGTTACTTTTCCTATATCAGTCAAAGGATAGGCTGGACTGTGCTACTGTGATAAGGAAATGCTGACCTCTCTCATAGCTCAAAACCATCAAGATGTCTTTTTGCTCATGTAAATTGGAGGCACAAGTGGCCTTGTACCATCTCTGTACCTATGTCATCTGGAACACTGGACCTCCAAGGACACCAAAGTAGGGCAAGAGACCTAAGGAGGATGCTTCCTGATTTTTAATTGTCTCGGTCTACATGCTATTTCTACTCACAGTCTATTGGCTAGAACTGGTTACATGGCCCATCACCCAACAGCAAGAAAGGCCAGAAATACAGTGGGCAACTTTTGAACACTTAGTGAACAGTAACTGTCTCTGCCATGAGCTTTTATAATAAATACCACGCACAAAGTTGTGTTGCTTCTTTGTTCATTTATAAAGTTCTCCTGTGTATGGAATCACTATGTAAACATCATTTTAATGGCAGCTTCTGCTTGAGGAGAAAAAGCATCACGTTACCTTGCTTTCAGACCGTGGGTATAAGTAGATAAAGAACAACAAGTCAGTACTAAAGAAAGGTGACATTTTTATTTCTTTGCCCTACAGTGATGTCATAGAAGGAAAAGAGCTCAATTTGCATCACTGATCTCCTGCATACTACTTTTGGGTGTTTAAGCAAGTCATTTGGCCTCTGTGGGACCCCTTCTTCAACATAAAAAGAAGCGAATGATACTTGTATCTACCAAGAGAGATGTCGTGAGGATTAGAATTGAAATGCATATGTGTGTGCGTGTTTGTTTGCTATATGTTCACATAGCACCACTACTACTACACCATATTAATTCATTGGATGCTAAATAAGTCGGCTGCATACAGGTCAAAGCAAATTGGAGATCAGAGTTCCTAGCTGTGATGTTCACGTTGTGGTTCATGTAACCTCCTGCATGGAGCAGAACTCAGTTCCTGGCCTTCAAAGCTCCATTACGCATCCCTTCTCGTCATGGCTCCTCCCCTGTGTGACTTCTCAGCATCTTACCTCACCAAGCTCTTCCCTTCAACACTCACTCACTGCTTGACTAGACAATTTTGCTTACCGTCTGAGAATCTGGAGAAGTCTCTCAAGACCACTTTCCATGTCACTGATCTCATTGTTGCAAAAGAACGGCGGGGGGGGGGGGGTCCCTTCCTACCAAACCAGTCCCTTCAAGAAGATCATGCTTTCTGCCTTGCTGACACCAGGCTTGGCCCCCTGACCCGCTTTGACCAGTAAAAAGTGAGTGGAAGTGATGTGAGCAGAAACTTTGAGAACTGCACTTCTCTTTATTCTCTCTCTCTCTCTCCCCCTGCTACAAAGACCAACAACATGACCCAGATAGAAGTGTCGGCTTCAATTTTGGAGCTAAAATGCTAAAGTACAAAAGAACAGCCGCTGATGTATGGTGGACAGGAATGTGGCTGAGAAACGGTCCTTAGTGGGATAGCCCATGAAGATATTATGGGTTAATTTGTGCAGAAGCATAATCTATTCCAAAAGTTGATGCAACACTTAATTCCCACCACACATAATTTCTTCATAACTGTTGAAAATCTCCTTCCCTTAAGACATTTTTTTTTTTCTCCATTGCCTCCCTAAGATACTGTCGAACAAATGCCTTATCCAGGAAGCTTCCTCTAATTACACTGATCCCAAATTATCTCACCTTTCTATTAGCAGCCCCCTCACATGTTATTTGTAACAATAACTATAAAGAAATGTTTGTTGACTACATTAGCAAGGGAATGCTTCTCCGGTGGCACTGATTGGGATGTGATATTTCATTATTATAATACTTTCGCTGGTTCTTATAATATTTTGTGTGGACAAGGGTCATGCTTTTTTCATTTCTGGAAACCTTGAGTGTGTTAGTCAGCTTTTCATAGCTGTGACCAAAATACCCGACAAGAACAATTTAGAGGAGGAAACGTCTATTTTGGCTCAGAGTTTCAAGAGATTCAGTCCGTGCATGGCTGGAGGTGAAGTAGAACATCATGGCAGAGGGTGTGGAGAAAGAAAATTGCTCAATTCTTGGCAGCCAGTAAGGAGAGAGAGAGAGAAAGAGGGAAAGAGGGAGAGACAGGGGGAGAGAGAGGGGGCAGCCAGGGAGACAAAAATCCAATCCCAAGGTCCTAAGGGCAGGTCTCCAGTGATCCACCTCCTCCATCCACTCCAACCAGCCTACTGGTGCAGTACAGCACAGTATAGTATTCCTTTCCAATTATTAATCCACATATGGATTAATCCATTGATTAGGTTTCAGTTCTCATAATCTAATCATTTCACTTCTTAATAGTCCTGTGTTAACATAGGAGATTTGGGGGGACACCTCATATCCAAACCACAACACTGAGTAATATATACTTAGAAAGGCACATAGAAAAATAAATGCCATGGGTTTTGGTTCTGGATAAGATGGGAGGGAGTATTTGCACTCTACCCTGTCTTTTGCATTGAACATATAAAACTTACTACTTCAAGTCCACAGCAGGAATTCAATTGGTGATGTTTGCAAATTAGAGAACTCAGCAACAGCAGACCTGTAGTTTGGACTGCTGAATAGGTTTCTCTAGATCTGTTAAATGCAAAAACTCCTTTCACCTCCTTTCTCTGGGTTTGAGAATTGGCCAGTTTCACATAGGTTGACCAGAAATACAAATCTTCCATAATTTTGTTGTTTCCACTGCTGTGAGAGACTAATAAGGTGGGTAGTGATCTCACCAGATTTGTGACTATGGCATCCCCAGGAAGGTGTGGGGAGATGCACATAACGAAGTGCCCATCCTCTCCGGGGATGACCAGAAAGAAAAGAAAAGGTGATGAAGGATGGTTTCAATCCTCCGGGTGACTTCTGCATGACCATCTGCATACCTTGCAGAATTGGCCTTATTTTACAATGAAGGAAATATTCGGAGAAACAGTAGAGACTCTTTCTTTTAAAAATACTTATTTCATCCCAGGAAGAAATCAAACAAAGCCATGGTAGTACTGGTCACATAAGTCAATACACAAGGAATTTGGATGGGAAAAAAAATCAAATATGGATTTTTAATTTAAAATCTAAAAGAATCCAGAGAACTCATGGAATTGGTTGCTGGTGAATAAGGGAGGGGACCAAAAGGAGGCAGAGGAGCCAATAGGTAGTAACAAAGGCCAGTCTGAGGCTCAGCCACATGAGGTTTGAGGGTGTTGGTTTCCATTAGCTATTCTGCCTCAAGATATTCAAACCAAGCACCAGTTCTGAAAAACCTTCAGAACCTCATTGTGATCTTCCTTCCCTTCCTGTCCTGGGTTTCTAGGGGTGTATTGGGTAAATGGAAGAAAGGAAAATAGTGGTGCTATTTCTCTGCACAACTCTAGGGGGCAGCGCCCTCACTGATCCATGTAACAGAAGGAAGGTGTATTTTCCTAACCTACCAGCAGCCTCAAAAGAGAGGAAAGATGGTGTTTTCCCTGAATCACTTACCAAGACCACCCTTCTATTAGATTTCTATTACATGTTCTTCATTATATATTATACATTCTTTCATTCCCAGAGCCCTTGTTTGGAATTTTAAAATATTTTCCTTTTCTTCAACATGTTGTTGACACAGGACAGAGTGAGTGGATAAAGCTAAATGATTTTACCTGCTCTCTTTGAAAAGAAAAGCTCTTGTGCTAACTAGCCTCATTTCTTTAAACATGCTTTTTTTATATATATACATATGTGCAAATCCTCTAATCTAACTTGTAAAACATTTAATATTTTGGATATACGGTTTTAATGACCATCCGAAAGTCACAGTGGCTGGACAATGGGAGCTGCTGGACTATTGTGCATTGGCTACAAAGCCATGAGGTGGCTCTTTCTCTCGGGTCAGGAGGTCAAGCTACACAGCATTAATTTTGCTGAGTTTCTTTGTTATAAATAACAAACAAGGTCATTTATTTTCATTTTCTTGTTTCTAATTGCATGCATCTACTCCCGAGGATGAACTCCATAAACAGGTGGCTGGAATGCTGGGGAGAAAACTTGAAACTGTTCCAGAAAAAGAGGGCATGTCCCACTCTGGCGAAACAGTTTGATGAGGTAGAGATTTAGTCACTGCAGGATGCGCACCTGCACTATTACTCGAAAAGCAAACACTCATCTGTTTGGCACGCACAGATCTATGTAAATTAGGGGAGATTATTTTGCTGCTAGTTCTTGGCTGTTCTGTGATCAAATGCAATTGTTTTCTCTTTCTTAAGAAACACAATCTTTATTAGTCTCAGTTCTGGGTTACTTTTTTACAATTTTACTGTTAACAACTGCTGGGTTATTAAAAATAACATGCCATATAAATTAAGCCAAGATACAAACTATGAAAGATATTTATGTGCAATGCTATGTAGATCTGTCAGGGAAGGGTTTAATGAATATTTGCCTGAAGGTTTTCTCGATTAATGCTCCTATAGCTCTCCCTTAGTGAAAAATAAAATATGGACTGACCCCCACCCATTTGCTAAGAAAGTACTGGATCTTCAGCTCCCATTGTTCAGTCACTGGTCTTTGTGGGTTGCACTGCAGGGGCCCCTCCTGCTGTAAACCCTCTGGGCTTCCTGATTTTCACTCTGTATAAACCTCCTCCCCCTTCACTACCTTTTGTCTCTTTGGGGGAAAAAATCTTTTTCACTTGAGCAAAATAAAAACTACCCAGTATTTGTTTCTGGAGTGTAATTATAAACTTCATTGTACATTCTTCCTGGCTTTGATGCTTATCTTGAAGAGTTCAGTGAAAATAAATTGTTTTTATGAAAAGCAGAGAAACCATTTGATAAACACACTGTCTCTGAAAATTGTTCCTGCAAAAGAGGTCATTCTTTCACTTTAGAAGAAATAGAATATATTTCAGAAAACAGGCAGGACAGCAGTTGAGGATTTCTACCAATACGGATCCTTTTTATTTTTTTGAAGATAGGGTGTAAATACACTGAAAATTGCACACCTCCTGATTGTGTCGAGTGTATTGGTTTCTAAAACAGCTTTATTAAAGAGTTACTCAGGTCACGAGCAAATACTTGCTGCATTTCATATTTCTGAGAATGAATTCTTGGTTAGTACTCTTTTCCTACTAGGGTTTTGTATTTACTGTTCCATAATTACTATATATCTGTCAGAACCTATGGGTGTATCTATTCTTAGTAAAAGTATGGTACACAGGGAAAATGATTGGTTTTTCAGAGTTTTTCTTGTGCCTTGTGGCACAGAGGCCAACCTGACCAAAACTGGGTATATATATATACACAGAAAGAAAGAGCAAAACTGAATATATATTTATTATCTTGGAGGAGGAAAAGTTTGTTTATTACCACCCCCGCCATTTGCCTAGCTACTGTATTTTTTAACTAAAGTAAAAAATATCAAAACAGCTCGCATTTCCAGACCAGAAAAGTTTAGATCCATTGAAAACTGAAACTAAAAATGATATGTGTTGTTTTTTTTTAACACTATAATTCCTGTGTGGAACACTCTCCTGTTGATTAGTTTTAGATCCTGCACTAGAGACACCTAATGAGGGCCCCAAGGTCAGAATTCTTCCTCTATATCATGTATGTGTATGTCCACTATTATGAAAACCTTCGTAGGTCTTGATTTTATCTGCATGTCATTTAGACTGTGAATGTGAAGTGTTGATTCTCCGACATGAAACTCTACTAAATTCCATGGAGTTGAGTTTTATGCACATATTAAGAATCCAGGCTGGATAGGAAAGCTATGCTTTATGACATGAAGTCAAATTCAGATATAAAACCAACTATCAGACATTTTACCAATATAATACATTAGCTGTTACTATGGGAATACACGAGGAGAAACTTGAGGAGCTCTGGCCTTGTTAATTTCCATTTGGAGCTCCTGTTAATTTGGCTACATTACATATTGCAAACAAGGATCATAATATTTGGGTAGAACTTTTCATCACCCAAACTCAAGAGAATTAAACTATATATAATGTTTAATAGTATCCTCATCTCATCTGGGCAAGCAGAACCCAGAGGGGTTAAATTACTTTCACAGATTCTGAAAAGTGGGAGTCTCAGTACAATTTCTGGTTATAAAACTCAGCAGGTTTAGGTTTAATACAGTCCTCTTGGGGACCTTCTTGCTTAATTTGGAGGCAGGTAAAGTAGAGAAGTGAAGTTTTCAGGGTTCTGTCACAGTGTAATTTCCCTATTATGTTAAAGTTTATGTATTTTCCCTACTTTGTTTTAGGGATTCTTGGGTGATGTCAATTATTCAATTAGAAACATCAATATAATAAAACTGTTTTGACCCAAATCATATAAGAACCTTAAAGAAGTTTTCTTATGTTTGGAAAGTGTATTTTGGCTGCACAAGGGATTCTTCTGTCCTCTTTAATCAATAACTGTTAGCACTGTTCAGCATAAATTCAAAGCATATTTAAGATGCATTCTTGGAGAAGTTTCTTCAAATTCAAGGCTAACCTAGTATGAAGGAAACCTTTGTCTATGGTATTTCAGGAAACAAGACTGCCCACAGACTGAAAAAAGGTGACACCCTTGAGATAACAAATAGTATGACAGTTAGAATTGCCTTACAGTTTTTAGAGCATCATTCAAAAACTTTTAATGGAAGGGCTTCAAATCCCCAGGAACTCTTAAAATTAATTGGCATTTCAAATGCAACGAAGAGTTGAATCAGATCAGTTCTAAATGAAGCAACACATGATCTTAATTTTAAAGTATACAAATGTTCTAAAATAGCAGGGCATAAAAGGCCCTACCCTTCTCCTCCCAAGGTAGATTGTTCTTAACCAGACCAAGAGGTCCAGGATACACTCTTCTCAAATCCTTCCTTAACCAGATTCCTGCAAATAATCTTCCACTATTAAAACATTCTTTCTCTCTCCTCTTTTTTCCTTCCTTTCTTCTCACCTTATTTCCTTCGAATTGGCCTTTGAATTACTTGTTTATTGCAAACACACCATGTATGGAGCATGGCCCTGTGTCCTTGGGATCCTGCAGTGATCTGGTGGTGTGTCCTGCCTCCTCTTTCCTGCCTTCTCTTACACCTTTCATGGAGGCCTTGAGTCTGGCCTCTTTCACACTATGTGTGCATTTGTTTATCAGATTGCTTCTCTCAATATCAATGATAGATGTGGCATGAGAAGATCTCCAGGTGAGTGGATGGGACAGGGCTTGTGTGCATGTATGCATGAAAAGGTGTGTAAGTGTGTATGTAATCCACTTCAGAGTTAGTTCTTTTTAAGGACTTCTTTCTTATTCACAAGTGCCTAAAATAGTGTCTCCTACATTTTAGGTACTCCAAAATAGTTTCTGAATGCATGGAGACTGGATAAAATCAAGGAACAGCCTTCCCAAATGACCAGTGATTTTTTTTTTTTTCTTTCTAAAGGCTCTATAGACACATCTTAAGTCTCATTTATTTTTTTCCCTCTAATCAAAATCTATACTCATAACTTTGTTTACCTTCTAGCCTAAATTGTAATAATAAAATGCAGACCAATGAGTACTGGCCTCCTCTGTTTGCATCCTACAGTGAAAGAAACTCTAAAGCAAAGACTTCCAAAACAGCAGGCAAAGATGTTCTGGGGAGTGGCTGGGCATTCCTAAGCCCTAAGAATCTCTTGGGACAAGATTCTCACACTTCAGTTTCTCCAGAGTTTTAGTGCTGCACATCAGCCCAGGTTCAATGCCTGCTCTGACAGCCTGCAGGTTTTCACTTCGAAGAAGAATATTAGTATGCCTGATTCTGGAGGTCTGATTACAACTTCAGGTTTACTCTGTCTGGAACTTTGATTATACTTTCCTTCATTCTCTGTAATCAAGCTCAGATTGCTCCAGATGAACGGCAGAATGAGCAGAAGGTGAGGCATTTACAAAGAAAAACTCAGCTTCCCAGCCTTTTGGGCTCCTTTTAAGAGCTATCTGGGGGAGAAAAATTCTTTTCTGGCACCCCAGGTCAGCAGGCTGCTCCTCTCTTGTGGCCAGACTCTGCACTGTACACCATTGTTAAATACTCATAGTGAAACTTAAAAGATGCTCTCTTTCGCGACAACAGGTGGCCACTGCAACCTCCAGCTCTGATTGGTGGAAAGGCCACAGGCGCCCAGTGGCCCAGAGAAAGGGCCTCCACTTTTGCGTTTCAAGAACTTACTCAATGGGGTGTTGTCCTGATAATATCTCAGCGCACTGCCAATTTGTGCAACCTGCTGGGCCATTAGGGAGCGCCGCTGGGTTGTCAACGTTAAATGGAGACTCGGGATCGGAGTCAACCCAGGGACAATGTGAGCAGTTGTTCCTTTCCTGAACACACACGGCTTTCTCGCAGTCTCCCAACACAGGTTTTTGCTAAGAGAAGAGCAAATACACACACTTTCATCTAATTGAAGTTTATTTTCCCTGCTTGGTTCCAGAAAGATAATATTGAGTGAAGGTACACATACAGGTGTCACAAGCCCGAGTGCCTACTTTGGAGAGAGAAAAAATAAGAAACCCGTGTAATGCTTGTCTGAAAAAGTTCAGGCCCGGAGCCAGCAAAGTATGATCGAGGGACGACACTGCACGTGTCTAATGAAATATTTCGAAAATTCTCTACTTTTAAAGTAGCTCACCAGATAACTGAGCCGGGGACCGGGAGCAGACCCACAGACGCTCTAACGTTTTCTTCTGCCAAGGCTGAAGGCCAAACTCTCAAATTAACTCACAGCAATAAAGCCGAGGACAGAAAAAAAAAAAAAATGTAGCTTAAAGAAAGAGAAAGAAATAAAGAGGGGGTGGGGGTGAGTGCAGTATGGGGAAGTTAATCACCCAGAACCTTTTAGGAAAATAGGGACATTTTCTCTCCGAGAGCAGTGAATGATCCGCCTAGATCCAGTTACTCAAATGCCTTTCGAATACAAACAAGAGCAAAGAAAATAAGAAGAGAACCGACACGAGGCTTAACCCGGGAAGCTTCAAGTCTGCCTACCTGTGAAAGGTCAGGCCCCAACACCCCTTCTGAAAAATACCACAGGTGTACCTGGGGTCCCGGGTCCCGGCTACCGGGAGCCCCGCGTGCAGGTTGGCTGCTGGGATAGGTGTGCCCACGCAAGGGACCTTCGGGACCCAGGGCCGGGAGGGTGGAGGGGTGGAGGGACAGACCCCCACGGGGAAGCATGGGGACCTGAGGAAAGCAATGGAAGGAGGGGCGGGTCGGGAGCGGACCGCGTGGGGATGCTGGGGCCGAGGCGCGCGGGGATCCGAAAGGAGGAGGGTGGGACGCCGGGGCCACGGGACTTGGCGGCGGCGGGGCCGGCCGAAGCGGCCGAGGAGAGGAGGGGAGCGAGGAGCGCTGCGAGGCAGCGGGGACAAAGAGGACCGGAGAGGGAAGGGGGGCGAGGTGGGAAGAAGAGGGGCCCGGGAGAGGGGCGCCCGCCGCGCGGGCGACAGGGAAGACGAGGGCTGCTCCAGGCGCGGGGTGAGCGGCTGGGCCCGCGCGGGGCAGGGGCCGGGCGGGGTCGCGCGCGCGGAGGCGGGCCGGGCCGGGGAGCGCACCGGCGGGGCGGGCGGCGCGCCAGCTGCCCGCGGTGGGAGGGGCGGAGCGGCGGCGGCGCGGGGAGGGGACCGGCGGCGGAGGCAGGAGGGGGAGAAGGAGGGGAGGGGCCGGGCCCCTTGTCTCCGCGGCTCCTCTCCTCAGTCCGCCCGGGGAGGAGGAGGAGGAGCGGGGCCAGCCGCCGCCGCCGCCGTCCCAGCCTCGCCCAGCGCACCTGAACTCTCCGCGCCGCCCCGGGCCCCCGCGCTGTGCCCCGCGACCTGGGCGCCTGGCCCGCGCGCAGGCTATCTCGGTGCCCCGGCGGGGCGCGTCCCCCGGGCCGCCTCCCGCTCTCCCGCGGCTCGCGTGGCCGCGCCTTTGTGTGCGGCGATCGCGGCTCCCGGGCTCCTTGGGCTCCGGTCGCGACGCCCCTCCAGCCCCGAGTCCCGCGCGCCGACCCCGGGCGCCCCCAGTCGGGCGCCCCCGACGGTGGATCTAGCGGTTGCGAGGAGGCGGGCACCGGCCCCGGCGAGCCCCAGTCCCGGCCCTCGGCCCCGGGCCAGGCTCCGGCATGGATGTGAGGTTCTACCCCGCGGCGGCCGGGGACCCCGCCGGCCTGGACTTCGCGCAGTGCCTGGGGTACTACGGCTACAGCAAGGTGACCGGGCCGGGCCGGGCCAGGGGGGTGGGGGGCAGGGGCCACCTCCCCATCCCGGGCGCGCCCCGCGCTCCGGCTCATCGCTTGCTGCACTTTTCTTTCCCCTCTGTCTCCCTTAACCACTCATTTCCCTTTGCGCCTTCATCTCTGTCCAACTATCCTTTCTGCCCCTTTCCACCACCCCCCTTTTTTGTCTTCCTGCGGGCGCTCTGCGCGGCCCCTCCGCCTCTCCTCCCACCTCCCCCCCGACTCTCCATGCTGCCCCAAAGCAGAGCGAAGAGCAGCCGAGGACTGAAAGACGGGACTCGCGTGTGATTCTTTGTTGCTGTTATTAGTAAACACGATCGCAGCCCCCCTAACCGCGGGGGGTGGGGTGGGTTGGGCAACCCTGGGGTCCCTGATCTCGTGGTCCGATGATCTCGCCCCCCTCGGCTCAGTCCATCTTACCTCCCCCACCCGCTCGAGAGCTGGCCCCGGGGCCGCTTGGGGAACCGAAGAACAAACTTTTGAATGTTGCCCTGCCTGGACCTGAGATAGGGGGGTGGGAGAAGTGGTTGGGATCCCTGCAGGTGGGCTTTGCTACCTTCCCGCTGGGGCGCTCTGGACCCAGGAACGGAACTGCCCGCCCCTCCCGGGTCCTAGCAAGTGGCTTCTCAGCTTTCATTTTTGGGGGCGGGGGTTAAGTTTGGCATTTCGGGGAGATCAGAGTTGCAGACCTCCACACCACGCCTTGGCACTCCCCCCCCCCCCGTGCCAACTTTGAGAACCCAATGTTTCAGGCGGCTGAAGGTGGATCGAAGGAGGGCTGGCGGCGCAGCGAGTCGGTGCCGGGCTGTAGCCCGGGTGCCAGAGCCGCGCGTGCTCCGGTTCTCTGTTCTCCCTTAAGCCTCCGGGGCCGAGCTTTGGAGAAAACATCACCCCGAGGGCGACATTCAGAGAAAGACCCGTGCTCTGTATGGCCTGTGCCTTTTGAATGTGGTTTTCTTTCCCCTCCCCCCTGCTCCCCCCTTTCTTTCAAATACTAGTTTGTTTATGATTGCTTGGATAACAGAAGAGGAAATAAGGAGGCTGCTGAAAGAAAGGTGCTATACAAAACTAATGAATAAATAACAGGAAGAGGAGGAATTGTATCTAGCGTGAGGGACAGTTTGCTGTGCCCGGTGGCTGATGGAGGCTCGTGTTCCTTCCTATTTGTTTGTACTTCCTTCCCAACTCCAGTGCTGAAGTTTGTAAAGACCATTAGGATTGCTCTTGTTCTCCCCTGTGCCATCGTGGGCCAGCTCCGCGTCTGGCACACAGGGCCCTCCCAATAAGCACAGGACGAAGGGACTTAGTGTTTTAACCCCTTGATGGTAGTGTTTTTTTTTTTTTTTGGGGGGGGTGCGCATTCTTGCTCTCGGAATTCCAAGAGTAATACATTAAGCACTGGCAACGGAGCAAGAAAAGGCCGATGGCTGTTGCCAGAGTTAAGGATTGGTTTTTGTCCTCTGATTTTGGATTCACTCAGGTTATTAAATGCTTTAAAAAGTCCCCCATGTATGCTCAGTCAGGGACTTAGGCAGCCTAATTAAGTATGTAGTGTTTCTGAGAATCCACCTAATTGTTCCAGTGGGGTATTATTTATCTCCTTACAACTTAGCCTGTGTGTGCCAGCCTTGCATAAACCGGGCATGCTCTTATTTTGGGAAGCTATTACCTTGTCTAATGTAACTACTTCTTTCTCTGATTTAAGATCAGCAACACTCGAATGACACCAAAATAGAAACCTATTGTACTAATCCAGTCACTGCAATGCGTGGCAAATCTCTGTTCACTAGGATCCCAAGGTACTTCAAGGGACCAGAGGAAATTGTGGATGTTTTTTTGTGTGTCTCTTTTTATTTTCTGAGAAAGACTATTTTGAGTCAATTTAAACTCAGAATACTTATTTCAGGGAGGGCACATAAAGCTTGGAAACAGACATTATTTATTAGGATGCTTGTTGAACTTCAGAGTGTGGTAGCAAGCTGGTTTGCTGTCATCTTAATCGAGCTATATTTCTGAAATAACCTGCTGTCTTAGTAATCAGCAATCTGATCGTGGTAAGTGCTGTAGTACCCAACTTGTGAAAGTTAGGTACAGCACTCAATATTGGGAGAAATCTAATTGTACTTATTCTAAGGGGCATTTCCATTTACTTACAGGTAAAAATCCTTGAAATAAAGCATTACTTAAGTTGAGCCACAATATTATGTTTTCCTTCTCTCGATTTTCTATCTCCCAGTTTTATTCACCGTAATTTTTCTTTGAATGTAGTAGAAGAGGAAATGTTAACTTTATATAAAACAGCAAGTGCTAATTAAAGGTTTATAGCATTTTGTTTCACAGCTAACTTATGTGTCTGAAGTGGTGCTGTTTAGTGAGGTTTATATTAAAAATGTAAAACCTAGCACATAAAGACATGCATTTATTTTATATAAAAATACCTGTAATTATTAATCTCTTAAGACTTTAAATGACTTGCATTATCTTTCTGGATGGGAAATGATGAATTTCAAAAAAAAAAAAAAAAGAATGTTTTTGCCCTTTCTTGTTTTAACGACCATCTGGGAAACTTTAGAAGGAACACAGAACTCTCGGCTCCAGGCGTAACAAGTGAAAAGTTAGCGCTTATCTTTAAATTTATTTACAAACCGTGAATAATAGGGTTTCATTCATTTCTCTCTTTAACAAATGACCAGAGTCCTTTGTATAAATTATATGTGAGTGTATTATCTTTACATTCGGAGTATATGGATCCTTTTTAAATGTCAGCGCTCATGAAAGTGTACCCTGTCTATGGAGAATGGATGAAAGAGTTTTGAGGGTTCAAAAGTCATTGCAAGTAGGAGAATAACTTCAAATAAAATATAGCCAGGATCATTAAAATCAGTTAATAATTCATGAACCAGCCACTGATGTATAAATTTAAAGTCATCTCTATTTTCTAAGGGCTAATTTCCATTTTAATTTCAAGTGGAAAATCTACTGTTTGAACATTTCTTTCTGTGATGTGGCTAACAAATTAAACTAAAGTCTATATGTTTTTTAAAAAATCCTTATTATATGATTCAAGTGAATTGGTGACCCACTGACAATGTATATGGAATTTCTTTCCCTGGGTTCAGTTAATTTTCTCACCAGTAAGAAAATAATATGTAAAGTATCAATTAGCATACAGTTGTCAGAAGTCTGCCACCCCAAAATAAGATTTGAGTTTTGAATGTGGGTGTAGGTGAGGTAGAACTATATAGTAGGTTAATGATAAACTTGGATTAAATTCTACTAGCTTTTTCTTCATATCTTGGGGGGTTTTCTTTTCCCTTCCAAATATGGCTATTGTCTTCTTATCCTTAATGATGATTAGTCCTTTGTTGTTTTTTACTCAGTCCCAAATCTTCTTTTAAGATTATTGTATGTATTATTTATTGATCACTCTACTTAATTAAGACATACCATGTTGGAGCTTTGACTCTACCTTATAGGGGCTCTACCTTGGTTAGCTGAAAGAGTAAGAGAAATTGAAAGATAATTTGTCATTTGTCTATTTTCCTGGGGATCATGGTTCAAATTGAGAATACATTGAGAAGAATTTGATGGAACCTCTTCTTAGACTGATATCTTAAACTAGCATAAGAATTAATTGCTGTACTTCTGGAGGTGTTGAATTTTGAGAATAGGTTTGGATATTTCCATATAGTTCCATACAAGATATTGAAGCCGTGTTGTGGAAGAGAAATAAGGTTTCTCTAAAGACCTTAGACCAGGGATCTTGCACTTAAATGTCTGTAGGGACAGCCATTTAAACTATGAGGATAGAGTTTGCGGCCAAGTGGAGAACATGCTCCACTTAAAGAGTTTGCCTTGTTTTATCATTAGTAGATTGCTGCCATGCCATCATCTGGGCCCAATATCTCCACATTTTCTAGTTTGTCTTTTCAAGAGAATGACAATCTGAATTTTTATATGAAATATCCCAGATTCTAAATGTTGGCAGTAAATTAACAAATAATTAAAATCATTACATGGAACCCTCAAAACATGCTTTTTTTGTGCTACTTCTTTGAAACTTTTGTCTTACAAATTTATATGCAGATGAGAATTCAAAAATGAATTTTTATAAGTCATTTGTGGTTTATGTTCAACTATGTGGGCAGTTCTGCATTCAACTCTGTGGACAATTGAATGGGTGGAATAGACCTGGATAAAGAAATTTGTGATAGCTCTAAAGAAGACTAGACTTATGGCAGAGTGGTTGGATTCAGGTTATACTCGGGTTCTTCTAGAACTTTGGCAGGACCTAAGCACTATGGATCTGGGCTCCCCTCCACAGTTGTATCAAATATTGAAATATACCTGTATCCTCCATTTAACATGATACGATATGACCCCATACCTGAGTTGGTCAGCTGACTTATGTCAGTGTGTAGACACTTGATTTTGTATTTATTCGTTTTCATTTTATAGTTCTTTTGGTTCTGCTTACCTCATTCATTTTCTTCTTCATATTTTACACATTTTTGTAGGCCCTTGAGAAGCTTGCAGTTTGGTCAGTTGTGACCGATAGATACAATGGTCCTGTTGCCTCTAACTGGAGATCTACAAACATCCCAGTTGGCCCTTCCAAAGAGGTGCATGGTGATGAAAAATGCCGAGTGTAGTAGAGACAAGCATATGGTTAGCCAGAGAAAATTAATTTTAGTCATGTTAGTTAGAGGCAATGTGTGTATGTGGTCATCATGTTCAAAGTGTGTGTTGATATTTGAAGAACCAGCTCCTTCAGGACACAATCTCAACTGGATGCTGGATCTGCTTGATGGCTTGTTTTATTTTATCTTTAAGTATTTTTTTTTTAATCCCAATTAGTTGTCTGTGTCTAAAAAATCTTTGTATGTAAGTCTGGATTCCAGCTTTTTTTTTTTTTTTTTTTAATTAATCATAAAATTGGCAACAGTGAACCTGCATCCCTGGGTGGCGACATCTGCTGGGGGCCCTTCAGATGGGCATGCAAACTGCTGTAGTTCACCATGATCTCTACTTTCTCTTCTCCTGCTCAGCCCTCTGTGTGCCTCTCAGGTCTTGGGAGCCATTGAATTCGAAAACTTTGATTAAAAGAGATGAAAGTAAGCAAGTAATAAATGATGCTGAAACCTAGTGAAAGGAGGTTACTGTCACTGGAGAAATTACAGTCCAAGTGCACTTTGTAGGTAGTAACGTGATCATTTTATAGAAGTTGTTTCTCAAACTTCGTCATCCACAAGAACCACCTGAAGAGCTTGTTATAATGCATACTTTTGGACTTTACTCCTAGAGATTCTGATTCATAGGTCTGGGGTGGGGCTCCCAGGAGATGCTGCAGGTGTGGGACTGGAGCCTATGTTCTGAGGAGCACAGGGCAGAAGGCCTTCCATGGGAAGGTACAGTTTGCTTTTTGTGTGTTCTTAGGTTAGAATGGCTTGGGTTGAAGATAACAGAGAACCCAACAGAGCGATGTAAACTAAAGACATTTGTTTACTTGTTTCTAGGTAAGCAGTCTCAGGTTTTCTGCATGGCTCACTCATGCCTTGAAAGAGGCCCCTGATCTCTTTATTCTGCCAGCCTTGGAGTTTCAGCACTGTCCTGAAGCCAGTCACAAGTTGGCTACTGCAGCTCCTGGCATCACATCCTCACCTAATAGGGCACAAATCAGGAACAGGACAGTGGTGGTGGGGGCGGTGGTAGCCAAGAACACATTTCCCCCCTGCATCTCTTGCTTTCCCATTAGATTCTGTCTTTTGTGTTATTGATCAGAAGAGGGTCGTGTGACCACCCTAGGACACTCATATTGGTAAAGGGGAAGGAGATTTCTGTGATGGGTTTAGCCCAATCCCACCTCATCCCCTGGGGTTGAGCCCTGCCACATGAGCATAATTAGTGTTATGTTCTATTGGCAAGAAGAAGGCTGTTGGAAAGACAACCAGCAGTGCCCATTGCTTTATGCGTTTGAAGAATTGTTGATGGACCAGTGGTTTGGGTGCAAGTTGTACTTTGTAAAGGTGGACCTGACCTTTTGACTGAATCAGTATAGAGCCCCACCAGAGCTAGGGAGACTACCTAGGAGGTCATTACCCCACCAAGTAAAGTCTGAGAAGGATTTGAACAGGAAGGTGTGAATGTGGCTACAAGGGAGAGGAAGGTGGTCAAAGGGACATCTCTGTGACTTGGGAAGGGAGAAAGGAGATGGAGATGATTAGGATGTTTCAACTTGGGCCCTAGATGAATGGTAAGACCTTGAGCAGAAACAGAGAGATTAGACAAGAAGCTGGTTTCAAAGGAGAGATAAAGCCGACTTTGGATATTTTGGTGGAATATTCCCAGAGAGACATGTACCAGGTTATTCTTGAGAGAGGTCAGAGATGAGGAATCAAAGTTGGTCTTCCTGTATGCAGTAAAGTGACAAAAATGGACTTTTGTCCTTTTAGATTAAGGAAACAGGAGTTCAAGGACATATTACTTGGTTTTGAGGATTGGTATAATTTCAGAGATAATATGTGGAACTCAGATTATTTGGAACTCCTACTGCACTGTTAAAACAATGGTATAAACTATATAATTCTTAATAGTTATTTGGAAGAAACATTCTTTTTTGCTGTGCTGGGAATTGAACCCAGGACATTATGTGTGGTAGGTAGGTAATCTACCACAGAGCTATATCCCCAGTCTAGGAAGCATTCTTAAATGGTAATTATTAAAAGGAATGAGGCAGAATTTGCAATAATATAATTTAAAACAATAATAGCCATTTATGAATGAAAATATTTAATATTTTTGTTCTTTATGTAAGAGGTAAATTTTAAATTGGATTTTGTGAGAATTTATTTATGCCCTCAGTATCTTAGAGAATCTGTTTCAAGTGTGGTTAATAAGGAGGGACAGAGCTGGGGTTCTGGCTCAGTGGTAGAATGCTCACCTGGCACGTGTGAGACCCTGGGTTCAATTCTCAGCACCACATAAAAATAAATAAAATTAAAGGTATTGTGTCCAACTTCAACTAAAAAATAAATATTAAAAAAAAAAAAACTAAGGAGGGGCAGGATTTTTGCTAAAGTATGCCTATAAATTTAAATGTTGTTTTGAATGTAGATTCAGGTCACTTAGAACCCTGTTCAAAATATAGGAAGCAGAGGCTTTTTGTCAAGGTCTGCATGGGCTTCTGACAGGTTTTTATCTTCTCCTGTTGAGGTAGATCATTTAATTTTCTTTGTTTTCTGGGTTTCTCTCCTTAATATTCCTTAGGGATGCCATGTTCTCTTAAATATATATGTTCCAGGCTTGTGTGAAGCCTATCAGTCACTGGAAAATGGTCCTTCTTGTACGTCTAGCATTCTGTGTTTCATCTTAATTTTGGTTTGTTTATAAAGGAATAATTTGGATGTCTTGATAATCCATAAGTCAAACAAATTGGCCATTATCAAGATGCATTTGGATTTTACTCTAAACACATATTTGAGTGATGTAGACTCCTTCGTTTGGAGGTGCTAGATTTTAAGCTTGGCCCTTCAATTCCACATGTGTCATGTTTAATGTGGCCTTATCTACAGTGACCAAATAGTTTATGTAGAAGGATTGTGTTAAAGGTAATGATGATGGGGGTGAGTTTTTAAATCCAAATTGCCAACCTGACTTGAAAACTTTAGTGAAATATGGATGCTTGGTTGGAAGTTGATTTTCTTGAAAAAAGGATGAGTTATATCTAGGAATATTATAGTAGTTAAAAAATATAGTAGATTTGTTTTAGAGTTCCTTGATGTCTTTAACAAGCACCTCAGCATTTACTAATTGGTTTATTTAAAACATCATAGCGAGAAAGCTTAATGGAGAAGTGGTTAAAATAGTTGTATAGTTAAAATTGCTTTTGGTTGCAAATGAGAAGATGTCGTCCAACTGAGTTAAATACAACAGGGATTGTAAGTTTTGTTTCAGGCATAGCTGGATCCAGAGTCTCAGTGGCTGTTATAAGACTTCCTGTATCACCTCTGCTTGCTTCTCTTTGGCTTCTTCATCAGCGAGACTGACCTCAGGTGGTGGGAAGATGTCCAACAGCTGCTCTCGGTCACATTCGCACAGCTCAGCTCCCAAGGAGGAACTCTTTCTTGCTTATTTCAACAACTCTCTACATCAAGTTCCATTGGATAAACTTGGTCCCATGTCCTGCCATCTCAGGAGGGGGAGTTGATAATGTCATCCCTAGGAAGCCATGTGGGCTACAAATGGGGAGTCTTCAGTCATAATGATGAAAGTAGGTACAGAGTAGGAAAAAAAGTCCATTTAAACATCAAACTTCAACTGAAGCTTGATGTTGGTTTTTTTTTTTTTTTTTTCTTTTTGGTTCTGGGGATTGAACCCACTGGTGCTGAGCTACATCCCCAGTTCTTGTTATTTTTTATTTCAATACAAGGTCTCGCTAAGTGTCTCACCAAGTTGCTGAGGCTGGTCTTGAACTTGTGATCTTCCTGTCTCACCCTCCCAAGTCTCTGGGATTATAGGTGGGCGCCGCCATATGCGGCTGAAGCTTGATGATTTTGAAGATATCTGAGGATTTGCATGATGCATGCATATTATGTTAGGAAAGAACTTATTTGGGGGGCAGAGATTAGATGTGGTCTGTCTTCAAGAGACCTCTAACTTGACTTGGGAGCAAATATATATGTATGTGTTCATGAACTATGTGTGCGTGTGTGTGAATGTGTACATAACAGAGAAGTTTATCGCCTGAAGCTAATGACGGAGTAAGTAAAAGTCCCCCATGAGCGGATGGGATGAGTAAGAAGGCCATGTTCTGGTCATGAAAAAGCGCTCCCACGAACTGTCAGGCTTGGTTGGACAAATAGGAAAATTAAGGATGTTTAGAGAAGAGAGTGAGAGAAGGAATTCGGGACAGGATTTGCTGTGAGCATAACATCTGAGCAGAAGTGTCATTAGAGGCCAGGATGGTCCTATGGAATAATTTGTGGAGGTGAATTTTTGTCTTCCCATGGCAAGAAGTATGGTTGGTGAGATCAAAATGTGGAGACACTAGAATTTCTGGCCAAAGAGCCAAGTTTTTTTTCAGTAGGTACTAGTGAAGTGTGATGTGTTGCAGTATTTCAGTACATTGGTGTGTTTCTGTGTGTGTGTGTGTATCTGTGTGTCTGTGTGTGTGGTGTCTGGGTGTCTGTGTGTGTGTAGGTAGGCAGGTAGAGGAGGACATTTTGAAGGGGAAGTTAATGAGAAAATATTTTCAAATTTATCTGAAAATGTTTGAGGGAGAGATGAGAAGGAAGAATGTTAGCAAGAGAAGGATCGGTGGATAGGATGGTCACCTGGGGTGGGAATGAAGACTGTAAATAAAAGGGAGTTAGCCTTTAATTGATGGCCGGAAAACACTTCTTTGAGATAATAAGGAAGAAAGGAGATTGCTAAAGATTTATGAATATATATGTGAAGTACATACATCCTATAATATTTATATAGAAAAGATGCCGGGGAAGGAGTAGGAGGAGGGCTGGAGAGGGAAATGAGTACAAATGGTTGTGGACACTGATTGACAAGCCCACGATCTATCCCGCTCTCTGCTCCTGTCTCATTTCTTAGCGCTGCTCCCTCCATTCTTGTTTTGTGTGCCCTAACCTCTCCAGCCTTTCTCCAGTTGTTTTGCACTTGCTGGTCACCCTGTCTGAATCCTTTTCTCCCAAGATCTTTACTTGGCTGGTGGCTCCTCAGCAGTAAGGTCTCAGCCAAATGTCTCCTTCCAGTTTGGCCTCACCATTTAAAAATATTTCAGTATCTACAATATCCTTTCCCCCTCCCTCCAGTTACTACTTCTCTACCCACATCATTTTATTCATGGCATGTGTCCCCAACTCAATATTTTATTTGTTCATTTATGTGCTTCTGCTTTATCTCTTTGCACTGGAGCATATACTTCATGAGGGTGGGACTGGGTCTACTTTAATGACCAAGGCACAAATATCCAGGGCAGTGCTGGGTACACAGAAGAAAACATGATGAAGAGTGAAAAGGAGATGAATAAAAACATCATGGAGCAGAAGATCTTTGCATCAACGTGTGGGACCTAACCATGTGTCAGACACCTCTAGGCAATGCATGGGAAAGGAGTTGTGAAAAGTCACTTGTCCCACTTTTCAGGGTCCATTTTCAAGGCTTTTAAGTTAGAATTTTATTTTTAATTTTCGTATCAGTATTTCATGTGTTGGTGGCAGGAATAGAGTAATGGGTGTGAAGATGGCTTCAGGGTAGGTCTTGCCTGAAGGGGAGTGAGAGAAGAACAGGAGAGAAACGAGCAAAGTGACTGAGTTTAATCCAAGTATTTGGGTTGGTGAAGAAATAGTCAAGGAAAGGGAGGCAAAAAAAACCAGACTGGAATAGCAATGGCCTCAATGATGTAGACGTTGGTTTCTCTTTTCCCTAACCAAGCCTAGAGGGAAGTGATCCAGAGCTGCTAGGAGGGTCCCTGAGGGATTGGGGGCCCACACTGCTGCTAGCTACCTTGTGATTGTTGTCCTAATGGTTCAGGACTGGGCTCCAGTTGTTTGTGGTCCAGCCAGCAAAAAGGAGGGAGGTGGTCTAAGTTAAATGGAAGGTTCTAGAAGGTGCCACATGATACTTTGCTAATATCTCACTGGCCAGAGTGAGTCACAGAGCCACATCTGTGACTGCTGAGCTCCCAAGAAATGCAGTCTGTGGTGCCCCTGGCCATGTGCCCAGTTACATACGCCATTACTGTGGAAGGAGTGAGTGATAGGAATGGACCCTTCCTGGGTATCTACAAGTCTGTGAT
Organism: Callospermophilus lateralis; assembly: GCF_048772815.1. Lineage (NCBI taxonomy): Eukaryota > Metazoa > Chordata > Mammalia > Rodentia > Sciuridae > Callospermophilus > Callospermophilus lateralis. The sequence goes on along the minus strand of NC_135322.1, from coordinate 36,819,899 downwards.
TTTTGTGTACAAACAGCAGTGGTCTATTTTTCCCCTAAAGTTTAATGTTTTTCAGTTTCAATTTGCTTCTTGGAAAAATCCTTCTTTGGTGAGAAAGATACACTGTCATAAGTCTGATATCTTTTTAGTCCTTTCTTCAGTTTTGGGATTTTATTTTGGGCACGCTTAAAATACCCAGTGATTTAGGTTCTTTGTAGAAACTGCAAATCATTATGCCCTAATTTTAATTGAATACCTATATTTGAGGCCCACATTTCTCTTCTTTTCAAAACTCATCTTGAATTTTTATAGCGCTGTTTCTCAAGTCTTAACTACTGGGGACAAAGTTTGAGCGATTTTTTTTTTTTTTTTTTAAATTAGATATTTATTTTGAAAAATTTTGATCAAACCCAATTTACCCCTGACTCCTCACGTCCACATGTCCATTGAGAGAATCTTCTTCACTACAGAACCCCCAGTCCCCTATGTCCCTTTGCCTCACACAGTTTACTGGCCCTTTCGGTTAGCCCTTGATTCTTTCTGCAGCCTTCACTATGAGAAGAAGGCTGCCCTGGCCTCTACCCAACCTCCTCTCACTGCCTTCCTCTTGCTCTGTATTTTGTAGCCTTCAGGGAAATTCTTGGTTCTCCACTTGAGGGCAGCTGAACTTGGTGCTGTCTGCCCTGGGCCCTGGCTGCCCTGGTTTCTTCGTTTATTATCTTGGGCATTCTCCACAATGGCTAGTTCAAGTCCCACTGTCTTCACATCCCAGGTCAACCAGCCCTCCCCTTGTTGCTCAGTGGAGCTCTGGAGGAATTTGATATTATCTGCCATGAATCTCATTGGTCATTCTCCCTTGTACAGATCTCTTTTGTCCAGACCCACGGGAAGGACAGCTCTACTCTTTGGAATAAATCCTTCCAACAATGTTGTCTATTCCTTCCTGACTCTCCCATGTTCTTGGTTCTGCCGTCAGTACCCACCTCTCCTGGCTTGTGCCTTTCTACTTTTCAATGTTCCTGTTGCTTAACTGGTACAGTGGTTTCTGTCTGTGATTCCAGCAACTCAGGAGGCTGAGGCAGGAGGATTGTAAGTTTGAGGCCAGTCTCAGCAATTTAGTGAGAACCTATCTCAAAATAACAAGGGCTGGGGATGTAGCAGAGTGGGAAAGCACCCCTGGATTCAACCCTCAGTATATATAAAAAAAAAAAAGTTCCTGTCTGCTGTTTTCTGACCTCCACTATAGATTTTTGCCCCCAGAATGCTACCTCACCTGTCCCAATTTTTGCACTTTTTTCACTCTGTTCTCATAAAATGTTCATTTATTTCAGTTTTCCCCTTAAATGAATGCAAAATTAAGACTACCACAAATGGAAAATCCCATGGCTTTTCACGTACAGGGGAAAAAAAAAAAATCCTAAAGATAAACACAGGGGAGTAAACAGAGTTTTTGAAATCTCACTGGAGACCTTGCTTGCCCAAGGCTCTGCTCTGTGTTTGTTGAAAGGGGAGATTTGCAAGTGTTAGGAGGCGCTGAAGATGTGTTAGCACTAAACTGAGACTTGGTCTTTGATTTTATCTGGCCTTGAGAAGGAATTCAGAACAGAATGGCTTTTTCCAGATGTCCTGAAAGGCGTTCCCTTCCCTTCCAGTGTCCCTTACCTCCTAGCGCAGAGTGCTTCTCAAACTCCAGTGTGTTTGCCAATCACCCGAGGACCTGGAAAACATGCACATAGTAGGTAACATGCACATAGTAGGGAGCCTGAGAGTGGGGATTACTAACAGGTCCTCAGGGAGCTGATCAGGCCACATATGTAGAAATAGAGTCCTAAAGAAAGCACCATCCGGGCTGACACTTGCTGACCTCTCTGAACCCCTCTTTTACACGGTCTCTCTGATGTTCACTGGGGGTCCTGTGTCTTTCCCACCCAGGCCCCCTTTACACCCTATGGACCCCTTCTCTTCCTCCTAGTGTTGCTGGAACTGTCTCCTAGCTCCTTGCCACACCAACCTCACTCACTCTTGCAGGAACGTGGAGTGCCTGTACTAGGCCAGGTACTGTTCTCAGCCCTGGGGTTCTCCTTTTCTGATGACTCTGAAATTTCCTGCTCCTAACTGGTCCCTATGTGGCCCCCTGTGCCCATGGTCTTGGTTCCCTAACGTGGTCCATCTGCATGCTTCTGGTGGCTTTTGCTGTGCCATCTTCTCCGCAGCATTCCCTCTTGTTCCCAGGGACTGGAGGTCTCCTTCTAGAGCTTGACCCTCTTGCTCTTTTTACCTCTGCTCCCCCCCCCCCCCCCCGTGCTCCCTTTTTTTCATTTTTTATTTGTTTTGTGCCTTTAGCCATTCCCTTTCTGGTGTTTGTCGTAGTTGTCCATGGCCGTGTAATAAATCACCTCTAAATTTTGTGACTTAAAACATTTTGCTTACAATTGTGCAAGTCAGCAGTTTCGGGCAGCATGCAGTAGGCCCGTGATTCTCCTCTGGACTCTCTGGGTGTGTGCAGTCAGCTACAGGGTGGCCAGGAGGGTGGAGGCTGCTGGGGGCTGCTGGCTGTCAGGGGCCTTCATTTTTCCAGCCTCACCTCCAGCACTCTGTCCTGGGCGTGTTCTCCTGGTGGTGGTAGCATTTTGAGAGGGTGTGGATGTATCCAGGGCCTTGGATCTTAGAGACTCAGAAATGTCATCCTTTTCCTTCTACCACATTCTCTTGGCCAAAGCAAGCCACCAGGCCAGCCCAGATTCAAGGGGAGAGGAAACTCCTTCTATTTTGTGTTGGAAGGAGAAGCCAAATTACCTTACATCAGGGCATGGCTACAGAAAGGCAGGGAGCATGGTGGTCCTTTTCCAATTTTTGAGGTCCCAGGGCCTCAGAAATCCTCATCTCTTACATTTCTCCTGCACAGCACCTCTACAGGCCGCCCCCACTGCTGGGACTGTCTTCAGTTCAAATCCAGCATAAGCCATATGTCAACCCACATGCCTCCCACCCCAGACTCCCCTTCAGGTTTACAGATGCCACCCTCAATTACATGTGCAGAATCTTAAAATTAATACCGTTTTCTTGGCTTCTTTTGTTTCCTGGGAGCAGGGAGTCTTCATGTCTTCCTCATTTTCCCTTCAAATGCTCTCTTTTCTGCCTTGTTCCTGCTGCCACGACTCTCGTCCAGGCTCTGGTTCCTCACTGCCTTTCTCTACTCTTCGAGTTTTTCTCGACTCCAGTTGCATCCAGCTTCCACTTTTGGTTCTCCTCCTACAATCATCTCCACGGCTCATCGTTGTTTGTTGCAGAGCCTTCTCAGACCTGCCACCTTCGTTTTCACCCTCTCTTCCTATCATTAGTATTATTTATTTACATTTTTTTCATATTGATCCACTTTCAAATTTATATTCCTATTGCATATGGCAGCCCTGAATTGCTTCAGTGTACGAAAATCACCTGTAAAATAAATGTACAACTATTTAAATTTTAAAAAGTTTTATTTATTTACCACTACTATGCACAACAGATCTCGGGAGCCCTGGCCCACCAGGTAAGTTGCCGTGTCTTCAGCTCGACGCAGCAGACCCTTCATATCGGGTGTCAAACTTGCCACATTAAGCAAAAACAAAATTCCTTAGCGAACATCTGGCGAATTTTCTTAAATGCTTGAGTTCTGCTCTCTGTCACAGTTGATGGCCATATAGATCAGCGCCACAAACTAGGGTTTGCGTAAGACTCTTCCAGATCTCTCCCATCTATCGTACGCTTCTTATCTTCTGCTGTCACTCTCCTACCTTTATTTTTTTTTTGTATCTGTCCTTAAACATACTCATTGTTTTTTGAAAATATTAATTACAAATAGTTTTTTTTCCCTTCTGCTTCCAAGGTTTATTGTTCATAACAAATAGCTTTTCTTGGCATAATATCCTTGCTCTATCTACATTATTATTATTATTATTATTATTATTATTATTATTATTATTATTATTTTGCAGTACTGGGGATTAAACCCAATGGTACTCTACCACTAAGCTACATTGCCAGTCCTTTTTTTTTTTCAGACAGGGTCTCATAGAGTTGATGAGGCTGGACTGGAACTTGCGATCCTCCTGCCTCAGCCTCCTGAGTTACTGGGATTCCAGGCATGCGCTAGCTCCACTGTGTTGGGCTGGCTGCATTAATAATTTTTAAAATATTTTCTCTAATCCTGATTTTGTCATAACAGGTTTCTAATTGTCAAAGGAATAAATCATTTGTTAAGACTTCCTTTTTTTTATGGCTTGTCTAAGTCCTAGATTCCTAGAAAACATTGGAGTCAGGACTATATAGCTTTGATCATTGAAGTCAGGACTATATAGCTTTCATCATAGTTTAGACACTTTGAAAATGCATTTTGAAGCAGGTGCAAGATGGCAGGTGGCAAATTTGCATTTCCCTTCTTCCATGTTTCTCAAGCCTGCATGCTTGCTTGCAAAGGTGGGATTTGTGGATTATTCAGGTAGAAACCAAGTAAAGGAAAACCAAGTCAAGTTGAAGGAATTCTACTGGGCTAATAAAAGTAAGGAGTGGGAGGGATCTAGAAGAATCTTCTATAAGGAAGAGGGACAAAATCCCGCATCCAGTTGTAAAGAGGCAAAATAGGTTATGATTTTAAACACAAGGCCAATTTAACCTTAATGGATCCATCTGACAACAGATAACATCTCTTTGCTTGATGATAGTCACTAAGCAAAATGCACCATTGTAGCACGACCCATACATTAGCATTCATCTTTCTGGGAAATTTATTTGCTGATGATAAATTTTGCCATCATCCATAATTGTTGACACAGAATTTTTTGTCAGAAATAATGGAAATAATGATCTTGAAGTTTCTGCTGCCCGTCTTGCATTTTAAAAATCGGTTGCAAGAAAGAATGTATTTCTGGTGAATGGCCTGAAGAAGATGCACAACACCCATCCAGCCGGATAACCTAATTTAATGAGAAGGTGCTGCCAGACCGAGAGCTGAATGCTCCTGGTGACATCTTGTACACCCTGCTCTACAGTTGCTTTTGCAGGATCTCTTTCCTTTATTGAATGACACACCCAGCAGAACCCACTTGGCATCTGGAGGAATCCCGAGTCGCCGCTTCATGTTTGTTTGTTGTGCTTAGAAGGTAGCCCATCTCATCTCAAGATGTCCTTTTTTTAGGATGATTTTCCCCAGAATCTTCTTAGAAGACTGTAACGGGAAGATCTGAAAAGAATCCACTTCGTCTTATCTTGTGGGTATTATTAGTCTTGTCATTCTCATTTCTTCCTTTGCATTGGCTGCCAAGAAATTGGATTCCAACATGAAACCCATTTAGTAGCTGTCCAGGATGGTAGGATATGCACTCCTCTTTGTGGGTCATCTAGATTTCATTATTTTCTTTATTTTACATTCTCTTTGCCTTGATTCTTGCATTATCTACCCCTCTTTTTAAAAAAAATAAATATGCTTTTAAAAGTCACCTCAATCCTTCTGTGGAGATAGGCTATGAATAAATACTTGAAGTACTTATGACTATAATGAATATGTTTGTGTAATGTCAAGGATACTTATATCTTTCTAAAAGGGAAATTTTCACATTAAAAAAAAGAACTTAGTCTACTGTGTCAATATTGTAAAACTGAAAAACAAACTCTTATCCCTTCCTCTTCTAGTCTTTTTTTTATAAGTAGGAAACAATTCTCAATTTATAGCACTTGCTGGAAGTTGTTTCTTACATTTCCCTCCAAAATTATAGAATCTATTAAAATGGTAAAAATAGGGAAGTTGGTGCTTTCTCCAAGTCTTTTAAGTTGATGTTTGAACTCTTGCCAGTCAAGAACTATTAGTTCTCGAAAGTAAATTTCATGACATAATTAGCCTCCATTTTAATTTACCTGAAGACTGTGCTAAGATGATCCTGACATCAGGGGTCCACACATAAATTCCATGAAACATGAGTTGGCTCCCTAGTGGTCCGAAAGAGTTTCATAACTCACCCAAAGAGTTTGTCCATTCAGGAAGTGCTGCCATCTTGTCTTCAGGAAGACTGGTGCTGTATGAGCCCTGCTCAAATTGAGACAAGCAGCTTTAATCTCTTATGAAACCAGCCACCCTCTTAGATTGCAGTAAAGTGACTCATGACAATGTAAATGTACTTGCCATTGTTTTGTTTCATTAGCTTTCTGAATATTGGAAAACTTCAGTAATTTTGTAAAGCAGCCTAACTCATTCCTCCTTAGCTTGTTGTTGGTTCTGCTTATCTAAGGTTAGGCCTGGGTGATCCAATGCGTTTCAATGACTCCAAATATTGAGCATTTGGCAGGCTGACAGGGTGTGAAGCAGAGGCCTTGGGACCAGGGTTCTACCACTTAGTGGCTCTGTGATCTCTAGCATGTTCTGGAGCCTCTTAGCGTCTTAGATTTTGCTCTGCGGTGCTGGAGAGACAAGACTGAACAAAACAGATCAAGTCGTGCCTCATAGCACTTACTGCCTACAGATTATTGATATACCTACTCCACGGGCTTATTGTGTATAATAAACAAGCTTACCTTCTTCAGAATTATAATAGTATTTCCAGCATAGAGTTTCTGTAAATATTGACATTAACTCCGCCAAGTAAGCATTTCAGTGATGTTAGCTATTAGCACTAATATTATTCCAGTATACTAATTGTCATCCTAAGATTAGGTCAGTTTCTTAATATATGGATAGATGGCTGTTCACAGACTATGGGAAAATCATCTTGCCTTAGAATACCCCAATATTTTACTAGAACTTGAAGGACTGAATTTGGAGGACTTTCACCTTGAGCACTGATAGGTGAAACTCTGTTCTTTGTTTAATGTATGACTTGAGCAGGGTTTTTCACCCTTGACATTGTTGACATTTAGGGACAAATAATTGTTGGTTGTGGTAGGCTGTCCTGTGCATGGATGTTCAGCAGCATCCCTGGCCTGTACCCACTCGATGCCACAGCATCACCACTATGACAACCAAAAATGTCTCTATAGACATTGCCAGATGTCCTCTGGTTGAGAACCACCTTGCTAGAGGAATATTTTGGAAAATTTTCTGATTTTGTCATTTAGAAAGGGCTAACCGCGATGAGTTATTCCTTTGTTACAAAGGGCACTTAACTAAATATAGGGCAGCTATTTCTCTAGGGCTTAAAGATGCTAAAAGGAGCCTCCATCACTGTGTTCCCCAGAATAGCAAAGAAAGCCAGTGTTCATTCTAGGGAGTAGATGATCACCAAGGAAAGAGGTTCTTAGACCAGTTAAAATAATCCACACGTGCCTTGGCACCTGCCAAATGTTTTCTTTTTTCTTCTTGCTCTTTTCTGTTTAGGAATCTCTTGGGTTATTTATTTATTTATTTAAATTTACAGAGCTGTATGATACACACTGGTCCAAAAAGAGCAGGTCTTTATTCATTAGAGGAAATAGTTGTTCATCAACTGACTCAATTAGGGTTCACCTATGTCCCTGGGTTCTTGAACTAACTCACAAAGCCATTTGGGATGAATTTTTACAACACCAACAATGACTGGTTCTATGTATTGATTATATTAGAATAAAAATAGGGCTTAGATGACCAGGATTTGGATTTCTTGTCCTATTTCTTCTGACATCAGGGCTATACACTCAAGATGATGGATTTATGTGTTTGGTGGTTTCCGGTGTATTTGTTAACCGTGATGAGTTATTCCTTTGTTACAAAGGGCACTTAGCTAAATATAATACAATTTAAATTATTTATTGAAGTAAGTCACATGAACCCCAACCTCCGATGTCATTCATTCCTTAAATAGTCACAAAGTGGCTGCTATGATTATGTGCTATGGTTTGGAGGGCACTGAAATATTTTTAAAAAAATATTTTTAGATGTTGATGGACCTTTATTTTATTCATTTATTTATATGCGGTGCTGAGATTCGAACCCAGTGCCACACACATGCTAGGTAAGTGCTCTGCCACTGAGCCACAACTAAAGCCCCAAGGGCCCTGAAATTTAACAGGCAGTTTGGCCCCTTCACACTTTGACTTCCAGGGGACGGTGACTATATCTGCCTCATTTGCTGCCATGTCCCCAATCCCCAGGACTGTGCCTAGCATGCAGGTAAACCTCAGTACATAACTAGTTGCAAGATTTTATGCTAATATTTAGGGTTCTTTACTTATAAATTTCATAAGCTGATTACATAGTTTGGGAACAATTGGCAGGTTGTCTTAAGCCCACAGCAAAACCTTTAAAAGAACACATCCCAAGAAAACGCATTGTGGGGGTCCAGTGTTTCCCCAGAAGTTAATTGCAAAGCCTACCTGGTAGATTCCTCCCCTCCCTGCAGTTGGCACTGTGACCCTCTCTGTCTGTCGACTGCGCCTGGAATTCCCGGAGGAAAGGGGACAGTGTCTCTCTCTGGCTCTGATCAGGGTTTTATTGTCAGGAAATCCCCCTTTTCAGGGACCTCATTGTCTGTATCCTCTAAACAACCCTCCCCCACACCCCCATGCCCTGCCAGCCAATGATTTCAAGGCTTTATAGAAATGAAAAGTTGCTCCTCTTCTTAAAAAAAAAAAAAAAAAAAAAAAAAAAAGATCCGGGAGATAAAGTGATTAACACTTATTTTGTTCAGGAATCCATCTGAGCTACCATCCTTGAACACTCATTTGGCTTGTTGGAAGGGTAATCTCTTTCAGAAACATTGGACAGAATTGACCAATTCATTATGTATGTAAGTCTGCTTAAGAATGTTTGATTCAGTGCACCCTCATCTCCTGGCTTCCTAATCTCCTGCCTTGGCTCTTCTGTTCTCTTTGAGTTTCTGCAACTCATTTCTACCCTGATTATTGAAGCTTTCCCTGGACATTCCAGGCCTGGTCGAATCTTGATGAATAGATTTATGGGGGGAAAATGCCATCCTCCTTTAGTTAGTTATTGATGGCCAAATTGTTCTGGGGTAATTAAACTCAGAGAACTACAGATTTAGGCAGAAAAGTATGAAATTACTTAAGCCAGTGGGAATGTTGAAGGATGTCTTAGAGGCAGTGGGGAATTCTTAGAAAAAATAGCCACTTTGGACAATGTGGGCAGTTCCTGAACAACCAATTATGAAAGATATATATTTTAAAAAAAATCCATTGAGTTCATCATGCGCATACCATTATAAGTACTATTTAAAAACAGGAACAAATAATTGTAGGCATCTTTCAAGGGAGTGTATTGTATTTTCTTTTTGTTTCAATTCCTCTTCCTTTTGGGTTCACTAGGCAGATTTCTAGTAAAGTATTATTGCCATCACCTATTACAGGGAATGGAGGAAGTGGGCAAAATATAAAAATATTAGAAAATGTTGGAGGGAGTGTGCATGCATGAGACAGTGCTCCTGTGGGCTTCAAAATGGCACAGAAGAGCAGCGGTGTAAGAAGAGCCCCTCTCTTAAGTTATTGCCTTGGTATTTCTTGCCTCTAATGCAGTGAGACAAATTTGCAAATTTAGTAGCCATTCATAGGAAGTTCGTGTGTGCCCCCCCCGCCCCCCCCCCCCCCCCCCCCCCGTGCAGCAGGCGAAGTTACCGATGGTAGAATGCACACCTTTTAGCAGGTGGTCAGGTGCCTGTAGTAGAATTATGATTGTATTATTTTATTATCTAAATAATAGGTAGGTACTGTGGACTCCAGATAAGTTTTCTTTTATTTCCTTTCTAGTAGGAAAGTTTTAGGGAAAAAAAAAAAAAAAAGATCAAGGAAGGGAAAAAGGAAGAAAACAGAAAAATCTTCACAAACTAAGTAGATCTTTACCTTCTAAAGGAACATGGATAACCATCTGCCCCCAAAGTCATCATCCACTTTTGTGTTCATCAGAAAGAATCTCAAGTCATTTTATTCACTGTGCCTGATTAGGTGCAATGTGATGAACTAGAATTATCAGGTCCTGAAAACATTTATTTACTTATTTACACTAGTGGGGATTGAACCCAGGACTAGGCAAGTGCTCTACCACTTGGTAGCTACATCCCCAGCCTTTTTTTTTCCCTCCAGAAATGGTGCCCAGGCTAGCCTCAAACTTGCCATCCTCTTGCCTCAGCCTCCCAAGTAACTGGGATATAGGAATAGATCAATTACCATGCCCTGCCAGATTTATGATTTTAATGAATAAAATGAGTATTCTCCCCAACCACTCTTCAGATGTCTTACCTGTTATATTTTAAAATGAAAATAGAATAAAGTAGAATTTTTTCTTTTTAATTATTGCTCCAGCTGAGGACACTTTCTGGGAATTTTTACTGTCACTGAATAAGAAAAATCGGGGTGAGTGTGCCAGGAAAAGGAACCAGCATCAGGACTCAAGAAAAGATAGCAAATGGGGCTTCTCAGGAGACACAGAGAGGAGGGCTGAGCTCAGCTTTTGCCTGCCATGATGCAGAAGTGAGGTCTTATCTTCTAAAAAAGAGATAAAGCTCCGGTGTCCTTCAGCGTGTTGCTCAGATTTTCCTCTTTTGGAAGGTGGCTGGAGCTAGGGTGAAGGACAGACTGGGTTAAGGCAAAGAAGGAGGAATGGCTACGTGCTTGGAACAAGAGTGAGTCCTTCTCAGCCCTCTGCGGGAAGGAGGACATGGATGTGTTCATTTCCTTTTATGTCTTGTTCAGTGAATGCCCAAATCTTCCCAATTCTCATTAAGAGACTTTGTAATTGTGTACACGTACCCCTGGTGATTGGAAATCATTTGCATTTACTGCTCCACACATGTAAATCATAGTAATTTTGGGAAGAAAGAATTGCAAACATCTAAAAAATTCATTTGAATGCATTTTCTCAAATTCCATTTTTAATATATCCATTTCTTTCAGGCAGTCTCTAATGTCTTATCAGAATTATTTTTTAAAACTGAAATAGACCACTTTTAGGCCCTATTGGATTCAGCGAGTTATTAAATTTCACATCTTCCAGGGTTTATTTTTTTCTGATGCCATAGTTCAAGATAATGTTTTTTTAATACTACATGCAGAATTCCAGAGATTCATAATAGCTTATGACATCTTAATGTCCACAGTGACATTCCACTGGTCATATCCAACTGTGATAAACAGCTCTGTACTCTATAAAAGACGACAGTCACTAAGTAAATGCAGGAAAATGCAAACAGTCTCTCGATCTTATGAATGATGTTACAGATCCTGAATGTTAATTTTGAAGAAAACACATGCTTAAATTTAAAGTTTATGCTTTCAATTCATAGTCCTTTTATTCTTCCAGGAAAAAAAAAATATCAAGCAGCTATACTTTAAATGAATTTAATGAACTGCAAAGACTGACATTTTCACTATAAAAGTCACACTTCATTTAATGAGTAGTTAAATATTGATGCTATATTAAAATACAGGCAGAATAAAAATGGTGCAGTGGATTTCAAAATAGGAATTCAGGGTTCTTTTATGTTGAAAATTTCATGAACTGAAAAAAAAAAAGTACCATTTATCAGAATGTGTTCATAAACACAAATATTCCAGTGGAAATCAAATAGTAGCCTGCAGCATATACATCTCTGTAGATAAACTGAGGTTTTTCTTTTCACTGTTTGATTCTGTCAATCTTTGCTGTAAAGGGATCCAGTGATGATAAATGTGGTTCTGGTTTCCTGGAACTAACCTACTTTGCATGAAAAGTAAAAACAATGAGATGCTGATATTTACTTTAGAAAAATAAGTGAACAAGGTCCTGTTCAATAAGAGGGAAAGCCACGGTGGCCACATTATCTCCTTGACCTCATCTAGGCCTGGCTTAGCTCTTGCCATGTACCTACTTCCCCCTTGTTACTTGGAAACTCCAAGCACACTCTGACCCAGGCCTTGGGTTTCTTTCCCTTTGCCCCAGATCCCATTTTTCCCCCCGATATTTCTTGTGACTTCTCTTATCTTCTTCAGGTCTTTCCTTCAGCATCTTTTTATCAGAGATGCCTTCAAGACCACCCTTCTCCAAGTGTGTCTTCTTTATCCTTTCCCTGATACTCTGTCTTCGCGCTTCTCTAAGCACTTAGTATCACCAAGTGTAGTGTTCCATTCCATTTATTGCCTGTCTCCCCCATGATAGAACATGACCTCACAAGGGCAGGGAATTTTAATTTTTAATTTTTTTTGGGGGGGTCTGTTTTGATCCTTGTTTTTATCCCTAGAGCCAAAGACTGTGCCTGCTATAGAAGAGACATTCAAGAAGTATTTGTGCCCTGCATGTATGAATGAAGTGGATCTTAATGAATGAATAAAAGTGTGTTTTAAGGCCAAAGTTGGATTTGCAAAGGGAATGTGCCCTCTGGTAGCTGTAAACAGAGATGACACTGTCAGGAGGTACTGGATTGTGGATATGGAGCCATCTGCACAGAAGGCAGGACCAGCTTGTTGCAGGTTACCTGGGACTCTCCTGGTTTCAGCACCAAAAATCTACATTCTAGCAAACTGGGATGACTGGTCCCCCTGGCACAGAGAACATACTTGAAGCCCTTAGGGATTATAGGAGTACAGGGATCACAGACAGGTGTCATAGGTGTCAGAAGGATGCTATCTGGCTGCAGGTGACGTGCCTGTGTCTAGATCTGAGGGTCATGCTTACAGGAGAACCACCTGAAGGAGGTATCTGATGTAGCTCTACTACACTGACCAGCTCTAGGGAATTGTAGGCCAGTTTTCTCTGAACTCCTAATTTTTCAAGGGAAAACAGAAATTTGGATTTCTATGATATTTTTAATTTCTTAAATGCTAGCACTGATTTGAAACTGTCTAAGTATTACCTATGGTCTGTGGGCTGCCTTTTGGCTACCTCTGCTGAATTTGACTCAGGCTTTCTAATTCATTAGGAGACAAGGCCTATGGTCCTGGATTTTGAGCACTGAAAGAAGAATGTAGCTATTGAACATTTGTATTCTTTGGAAAAAAGAAATATCATTAGTAGCTTTAATAATAGGTTTTGGGTAGCTTACATAGCATACTATTAATATTTAGGGAGTATTTCCAGGAACTCTTAATTTCAAACTCGACAAGTCTAGAAAGTAAGTACTATGAATATCTCAATTAACACGTGAGGAAATTGAGGCAACTAAGATGAAATAAATTGTCCCAAGTCATAGACTAGAAAATAGGTCTTTGATTCAAACATAGCAGGCTGGTTCCAGAGATTGTGTACCAGGCTTCTCAAACTTCAGTGTGTATCAGAATTACCCAGGGGGATTATTAAACCTCACGTTGCTGGGCCCCACATTCCGAGTTTTAGTAGTTCTGGGTGGGACCCAAGATTTTTGCATTTCTCGTAAGTTCCAGGTGATGTTGATTTTGCTGTTCTAAATTGCAATTTGAGTACCACTGCTGGGAACCATCCCCAAACTTCTGAAGGGACCAGGGATCCCTGGAGAAATGCCACTTGTATCCACCAGAGTTGTGTATTCACAGTTGATCTCTATGGTCATACCTGCATATTCTGTGGATAACATTGTCCTGGGCACAGGTAGCCATAGACAAAGGCAAAGCATTAATGGGCGTTGCCTTAGTCCATTTTCCGTTGCTATAACAGAATACCTGATACTGGGTCATTTATAAAGAAAAGAGATTTATTTTGGCTTGTGGTTCTGGTGGCTAGATTTAGCAACTGCTTCTAGCAAGGGCCACATGCTGACTTCAGCTCATGGTGGAATGTAGAAGGGAGGCGAGTTTGTGTGGAAGAAAAGCATGAGAGTGAGAGGTGCCAGGCTCACTTTATAACAACCTGCTTTTTTGCAAGAACTAATCTATTCCTGTGAGAACAAATGCACTCTTGAAGAGAGCTAACTGCATCTCTCAAGAAAGACATTAATCTATTCACAAGAGCGCCCATGACCTAGTCCCCTCTCAGAGACCCTACCTCCCAACACCTTTATGTTGACAATCAGATTCCAACATGAGTTTTGGCAGGGACAAACCACAGAGGCATAAAGAGAGTTTTTACATAAAATGAAGCACTTCCTGCACCCCTGTGGTCCTATAGTTTTTTGGTTTTTTTTTTGTTTTGTTTTGTTTTTTTCTCAGATGAATACTGAAGACCTCTGTGTGTTTTCGAATATCTGGCAGAGAAAGCAGGGCTGGGATGAGCTTGTGAAGAACTTGGGGAACCTAGGTGGTGCTGGCTTCTACCAGTGGTTGGATGTGGTTTGATTTTTAGCTCCAAAGATGTATTTTCCAACCATATTGAATTACATAGAAAGCATTTTCATTCCATTTCTCGTTCAGTCTCTTAGTGCATCAGTGAGAAGAATCTCAAGTTTGGTGCCAATATGTCTTTAACAATACTCACTAATCTCCCTTTTTAACAGAGAGATTGAGAGACAGAGGGATAGAGGTTGGGGGAGAATCTGCAGGACTCAGTTACAGACCCTCCTGTAGCTAGAAGTTTGCTAGAATGAAATAGATCATTTTACTCTGACTGTATTTCTCTTGATAGTTATGTTCTATTTGTAGCAAGAAATACTAGTTTTCTACTTTTAATGTATACTTTTCTTTCATTAATGAAAATATACACTTATGTTTATTCAAATGGCTGAATTGAAGAGAAATGTTGACAGAACTTTATCCATAATTCCAATATTCTAAATACTTTGACAGAGTTTTTTTTTTTTTTTTTTTTCTTTTTGGAGTAAGTTTACAACGTATTTGTAGCAAACCTCACCTGAAGTCATGTTAGGCCATATCTCCCTTTGTGTGAATATTCAGACAATTTTGCTGCAGAGATAATCTGCCAGGGGTATTGTTCAATAGGTGGGCTCTGTATTACTTTTTTAAATCTTAAAAACTCTTAAATGCAAAACATTTCCATCCCCAAGATTTTGGATAAGGAGTGTGGATGTACTTTAAATGACCAAATCTGTGCAGGTGGTATATAAATAACTGAAATTGGCAGACACTGATTTAGAAGCAAGAGCTGTTATTTGAGATGAGTATATTAATGTGAGCAGAACAAACATAACATCTAATAGGATTTTTCAGCTTTTGCTTGCATTAAGCCCCTGGTAATGGTTGCATCTGTATTTAGGGGGCAATGTACTATATTTTACATATGATAAGGTGCTAGCCCTGCTGCCAAGCCTAGTTTTTTTAAAATCAAAGTTTCTCAGAAAAAAATGATAATGTAGTACATTGCTCTGTTTTGTTGGAAAACCAAAGACATTCAATCAAGAACTAGTTTTCCAGGATTTATTTTTATTGCGGTAATTATGGCTCTACCTTTTATGTATTTTTATTGCATATGAGGCATGGGATGTCTCCATCCAGGGTCCAGTTTCCATTGCTCATTGGTGTATTGTATTTGTGCCAATGACTGTTTTACCACTTTTGTTAAGAAGTCATGTCTGAGTCCTAAGACAATCTTCTCAGTGTGAAAAATGGCTAGTTGTCCAAATATCATGTCCCTTTCATTTTTTCTCAGCTAGGATTCACTTCCCATCCCCATCTCCAGCAGAGCAACAGAAGAGACAGAGATGGTAGAGATGCTCATAGAAGATTTAGTTTGGGGACTGGGGGCAGCCTCACTCAGGGAGCCAGGCGCGCTGGTGAGAGCTTTGTTACAACTGCCTATCTGATAGTAAGACTTAATCCTTTGGTAAGGCTGGCTAATGCATCTTGGTGGGCAAATGACAGTGTATTTTATCAGTTTGATGAATGAACTAGCCCTTTACATTTCTAGCTTAAATAAGATGAAAGTGGTTGGGAATAACGAGGCGTCAATTTGAATGTAACATCATGAGCTAATGTAGGTTTCACAAGCTTTAAACAATTTGCAGCCTCCAAAATATTTGTAGATAACAGAAGACAATTTGGCCCATCCATCTGTCCAGGACACTGAGTGCTCAAGAAGTTTGGTTTTACATAACTTGAGTGATGCTGGTCCTCTTTGATCTTCGTGGCAATAGTTGCCCTCTAATTCCTGCTCACTAGGAGGAAGGATTTTCTGATGACTGACATTTTGCCCTTCTGTCCCTTCTTCCAGCTTCTAAATCGAAATTCATCAGTCATTGTCCTTTGTGTTTTCATGCACATGTAAATTCTGGTAGGAAAAAAAATTAAGATGATTTTTCCCAACCATAGACTATTAATGATCATTAAAATCAGATTCAAAATCAGAAACATATCCTGCCAGAGGAGAGGATGTTTGAGAAAGCAGTTCATGAATCCTCATGTTTGTGTTCTGTGAGCAATATATCAAGCGAAGTAGTTGCTCTGTGTATTTATTCTATTCAGATGAACATTAGGCTCCCAATTCATAATTTCTATGAGATAGTCTTCATTTTGGTCCTATAAAGTATTGCATTTTATCAAAATAAATGTAGATATTTAAGAAACATGTTGCTTACAATTCTGGTAAATATTAGAATTCTGTATGAGACTATTGATATTAAAGCTGTATTAGGACTGATACCATTAGCAGCAATATAGAGAAGATGTTTTATTAAATACTAATTTCATATGTTATTTAACAAGTAGCTGGCTTTGAACACATTAATCTCTCTTTTTAATTCAAGGTTGATGGTCTGGGTCTTACATATTGTATCCCTGAATAGGCCATTCAATAACTATGCAAAATATCTATTTCTCCCATGGGTATTTGTGCTTTGATATATTCTGATCCTTATTAAATTTAAACAGGATCAAATTTATACAGCTCTGGCAGAGATTTATTAAAATACACTGAATGGACAGCTTGTGGGAGCGCAGTGTACTGTAATAACATATGCCTTTTACCAGAGAATAGTAATTATTGAGAATCAAATAAATCTGTAGGAGGTTAAGTATATATGGAAAAGATATCAATTGCAGTTCTTCAAAACTAGCCTAAAATATTTGAAGATGTGTTACTGTGCAAAATACCGAATCTCATCTTTTTAGACTCCAAATATTTAGCAATGTTTGAAAATGTAGGTTTTTTGGGATGTTTTAAATTCCAAAGAGGAGGGTGACTCAAAATTATCAGAAGTGTTACATGTGTTTAGCATACTCCATCTGTAGAGGCACCTGTTTTTTTTTTTTTTTTTTTTTTTAACTTTGCCCTACTTTTTATTAAATAAATTTGAAAGCACATTCATTATCTCATTTGCGAAAAACTTTTATTTTATTTTTATTTTTTGAAAACAGACATCCATGTCTCTCTTGGTTGGAGATTTGGGAGAAGGATTACAAAACAGACTAAAACAAAGAAGTTCTCAATACTCTTAAACTAATTTATGTTTTTAAAAATATTGTTTTGGTCTTAATTTAGTGTTTGTCTACATACTTTCACAGTGGTCTTAGGATGTTGAATCTGATCAGGTCGCAGACTTCTCATGTCTTTTATTTTCTTGGTGGGATGGAACCTTGGAGGATAGTTAGTGTTTTCAATGCTGATTCTATCAGCATGATACATATGATCTGTTCTTTCAGAGCTCTTGTGACTCTAATATTTTATCCTCCATACATTATTTAATTGTGTTACAATTGTCATTATTAGTGCTTTTCCCTTCACCCTATTTATAGACACCCTTGGGGCAGGATGGAAAAAGGACCTTTCTGTGTGGCTAGAGGAGACTATATTGGCACAAAACCATCTTGGCTTGCCAGTGCATTCTTCTTCTTCCAGTATGGAAATCTCTGCCTAATTTCTTCTAGTATAGAGAAGTAACCTCCTTCTTATAGTAACCTCCTTCTTTCCTGGTTAAAATAATATGAGTGTCAAGTGAAGCCAGGCTGAGGTGTCTGGGAACCAAGGAACCTTTGGTGGTCTCCAGAGGAAGTGAGGTAAGCCCACTCCCTGCCAAACTCCCCCAACTCTAACCTAAATTAGACCAAGCATGTATGTGATAGTTATAGCAGGGGTGGAAAATCTGTTCTCTGTCCTGCATTCAAGGTCTTAACTGGAGTTTTGTACTGCCTAACATATTGAGTGCACACACACGTGTGTGTGTGTGTGTGTGTGTGTGTGTGTGAAAATTTATAGGAGAATCACTGGTTGTGTAAACTTTAAAGTATGATGTTGGGTTGGGATTCATATTTGGGTGTTCATGATGTGGTCAGTAGGTACTCCATAGACATTATTCTTAGGTAATGAGGTACATCAGAGGTTTTTTTTTTTTTTTCTTTGTTGCAGGGGATGGGCAGATATATTGAGATATAACTAAACCACAAGAAATTTTGCCTATTTTAAGTGTGCATTTTGGTAAGCTTTGACAAGTATGTGATAAATACAGAGCATTTCCACCAGCACAAAGTTTCCTGTAGCTGCTTTGCAGGCAGTCTACTACCTCTGACTTGCCCTCTGATGATATGTTTATGATATGCATTCTTCATAAGTCCATTAAGTTGCACCAATATGCATGTGAATGTTCTTGTTTACCCATATTGTTAAGTATATGCATACTTAGTTTTTTTAAAAAAAAATCTTTCACTGCATTTTGGTGATGTTGCATCATTGTTGGTAGAATTATCAGAAATTTGGGGATTAAGTAAAGAAAATTGTATTAATTACAATGAAAAAGATTTTTAAATGCCTTAGATTATTTGTATTTAGGAAATAAGTATACTTGGTTCTACTCCCAAATTTTCTCCTTCATTGTTGTCGAATTTAAAGATTTAAAGAAATACATTTCAGTGGTGAAGTCAGTTCCCATTCCTTTGCAAGTTTTCATTTATATATCTATTTATGGATGGGGAAAACATGATTATTTGTGTTGCAATGCTAGCTGGAGCTACAGGACTATATTTTGAGAAATTTGAAAATTGAATAAAAATATTAAATGAGAAGGTTTTTAAACAAAACATCTTTTTTTTTTTTTTTTTTTTTTTTAAGCAGCAAAGAGGTGTTTATTGGGAGCTAGCTCAGTCCTCCGAATACACACAGCAACTGATGATGCTGAGAGACCCCAAGCCCAGGGTTTGCAGCAGTTTTATACACTCATTGGGAAAGGCAGGGACTTCACATACATCAAAGCATCTCTTAGCAAATCATCACATACGGCAGAAAAATCATAAAACAACTCTAAAACATGATTAGCACATTCACTGGTGGGAACAAACAAAACATCTTAATGTTAACATTTGGCTGATGTTCCCAGGCATTATATCCACCATTGTGTTGGGTATCTGTGAAATTTGGAAGTTATTTTGCCTTTGAAGTTATCTGCAATACCCAGACTTTAGACCACATGAACTACAAAATGCACCTTCACTTCTGAAGCATATGATAGATTCTTTGAAGGTTCTCTTATTGTTTTAAAATGCATGTATGTGCATGTTTGAATTCTATGCCTGTGAATGTGTGTGTGTCTACAGATTGACACACACAAATCTTTTTCACATTAGTTTTTAAATGAGAAAAAAGAGGGAAAAACTCGAAGTGATGGTGCTATTGGTATTTTGGAGTCAGTGGTTCAGAAGATTGTAACTATACTAAACATTTTAGCTATTGCTTAATGCAGATGGAAACAATGAAGAAAATATCAAGCCAGTGTTTTCTACAGGTATCCTCAATACCAAAACACAAAGGAAGTCAAAAGGCAAAGCTAAACAGCTTAAGCGATTCTTCTTGAAGTTTACCGGCTTCAAGTTTAGAGAGTAACATGATCACTCAGCTCTATAAATGCAAAGCTCCTAACAAGGGCATGTTTTAGTGTTGTCAGAACTTTTGTTTGCACCTGGTGTTACACTTGATCACTGAATAATTGAGTGATAATGACTGTTATTTTTAAACTAAAGCATAACATCAGGGGAGGTTGAGAAGCACAAAATACCCAACTTCCCAAAGCAAGATAGGGAAAATATTTGTAAATGTCAAGCATGATAGAATTATTGAAAAGTACAAGAAGTCAGCTATCCAAACTCAATATATTAAGTCATGGTATAATTTGTTCTACAGTTCAAAAAACCAGATTAAAAAATCGGATTATTTGAAAGAAGAAAAACTCATAGGAGTTTGGACAGGATTAGGAAACTCCAGCTAACCAGACACCGTTATTCAGGACCAAGGACAAGGGCACAGACTGGCCTCTCCCCTTAAAATATTCGTAACAAACTCATAGCTGCGTTTTTCAGTTACTTGGTTGGCTTTATTGATTCATTCAGAACTTTCCTAATAAGTATCAGATAATGTGAGGAAGCATGACACATTAGAGCTCTGCCCCCCTGAAACTTGGATTCAAGGGTGCTTTTATAAAGCCCCTCCTCCAAATCCTACCGCCCATATAAATACCTCTCCTTAGATTCTCAATCTGCTGGTCTTGTTCCAACATGCTCTTTCTCACACTGTCTTCACAAGCCTTCTGTTGCTGCCTCTATTGAACCCACAGGAACATTTTTTTAGTATTTACCACCATATTGAGAAAACAATACATGCACCCATTTCCCTTGTTTCATAAATGGTTCCTGCAATGATGAGTTAGATGTATAGTCACTGACTCCTGATTCATGGTTGAAGTGATACCCAAAATGCAAGGGAGGAAGTGCAGTGTTTAATTCAACAGGTGTCCATTTAGGCCTCAATGATTTGGAATTTGTTAAACTTGTATATTTGAGTGACAATATGATAGAGTGGAGGAGCATGGATTTGGAGTTTGATAACCCCAGGTTTGACTTTTCAATTGCCATTTATTAGCTTTGTGCCTTTGTTTACATTATTTAATGTTTCTAAACCATGATTTCTTCAGATATAAGGAGATAGTAAAATTGACCTCATGTCCTTTGTCCATTATAAGATTTGATGTTTGTAAAATACCTAGAAATATATGTAGCCTTTTTTTTTTTTTTTTTTGCAATGGTAAGTGATTTTTATTAAACAAAAACTTCAGTTTTTCCTAAGAAAATATTTAGAGTTTAACTTCTCCAAGCCAGGGTTCTCAGGGAAATGGATATACTTTTAATGTACCCAAAACATCTTGGATGGTGGATTAATGTTGAGAAACTTGTAGGTGAATAGTTTAATGTAATTTATACTTCTTATTGAAGAATAACATGTAAAGTGCATAAACCATAAATGTACAGCTTTAAAAATTGTCACAATTCCTTAAGTATGTTAATGAACTAATAAACTTCCCCTCATTTTAAAAGTTCAATATTTTAGATTTTTTCAGTTCCATCATCATTCTGAGTCACTGCTTTTACTTAAAAAAGTTTCAGTTTTAGAACTTTGGTGAAGCAAGACAGAAGAGTCTTGTCACTTTTATTTTGGAAAGGAAACTAACATTGACTGAGCCTGTGTAGGATTGAAGGTACGTACTGTTAGGAGCTTTGCATATATTATCCCGTTTTAACTATAAGAGACTTCAGGTTCCAGTGTATTTTCAATTTCCATCTCATCTGAGTTTCTGTAAATTTAACTTATGCCATTACCCTTGCAACACTTCCAATTGCATGCATATTTGGAGAGAGTGGACCTTGTTCTGGGGATTTCTGTATATTGACCATATAAAGAGGAAAGTGCCCTTGTATTTGTGGGGAAGATACCGTACATCTCCAGTTCTCATAACACAAGATGCTTTTACAACACAGAGCTAACGAATTACCTGTTGCTTAGAAGATGGTCTGACAGCTCTCAGAGGGCATGGGTGCAAGCCAAGAACCAGTGGCCTTTCCCGTGGCCTATGTCCTTAATATTGTTCTTTGGGAAGGTAGCCATTCAAACAGTTCTTTGTGTTGAGTCTCACCTCTCTTTTTTTGGAAACCCCCATAAAGAATCAGTTGCTGTCTGTTCACACTTTCCTTGTGACGCACTGCCATGGCACATGATGCGTTATTATGTTATATTATATATTTTAGCATTGGACAAAGAAAATCAACTTTTGGATGTGAAGAATGGTACTATTTATTTATTTTCATTTTGTTCACCTTGCTCAGACCCCGCCCATTTCTTTGTCTCCACGTGCAACACCTTAACACGCTTGGGCTTCCTCCAGCCTCCCTCCCTCCCTGTCAGACCCCTCCCCACTTTGGGGCTTTTTGCACTTTTTCTTCTGCTGGGAATGCTCTCCCCGATTCTTTGGAAGGCCAGCTCCTTATCATTTATGTCTCAGCTCAAAAAATGTCATCTCCAGTGGAAAGCCTTTTCTGTTCACCTGTGACAAGTATCCTAGCTACCAGGTCACTTTACGTCACGATCTTATTTTATTTTCTCCATCTGAAATTTTTATTTACTATCATCTACCCCACCTATCTAGCTTCTTTCATTGCTAAGCACATGGGGCTAGGACCTGGTATGTAATGTAAGGCATTTGTGGCATGAATAGATGCACTGAACAGCCATGATGCACGTGGTAAACAAAATCACAGGCACATGTTGGTTGGAATGTTCCTGGGATAAAGTTCTGAGTCATAGAGCATTATGGATTGGATTCATTTTGAGCAGGTTGAACACTCCATCCATTAGCTTCCTAGTTTTTCCTTTAGAAACCTCCTGACACTTGGACAACTGTATCTGGGGAAATTTTTTACCCCTTCAATTCAGCTGAAACAAAATCAACTTGAGCCCGTTTTTATGTATCTTATCTAGATACCTAGAAAGTGTTCTGAAGGGTATGGTAATAACAAATATCTTGCTTTTTTGGCGGGGTGGTGGTGCTGGGAATTGAAACCAGGACCTAATACATGCAGGACAAGCCCTCTACCAGCTGAGCTATATCCCCAGCTCTCTTGCTCTTTTCATAGTCAAGATGTCTTAAAGATGAACCACTATTTAGCCCAATGAATAGAAGCTGCAGGGAATTGGAGGAACCTGAGAGGAAATAGGAACAGGAATTATCAATTTTAAAGTTGGGGAACAGGCAAAATACGACTTGCACCTGGAAATCTGACTTTAGGTTTGTTTCTCCATTGTGTGGAAGGACCTCCTGCAGGAGTCCTGAATTTATCCAGTCAAGCATTAGTTATATTGCTTTCTTTTCAATATTCTTTGAAATTTATAAAGACTATCATGCTTTAACACTTTTTCTCTCCAACTCATAGAGTTTGGATTAACAGTTCTAAACTTCTTGACACCTAAAGACTCACTCTCAATTATGTTTTCTTACTTCCCTGACCATATTTGGGTTAGAGTTCTCTATTCATTCTTTTTTATTGACAAAAAAATACACACAAGTACTTCATAAAGAAGCACATGCTTAACTGGAGAAAGGGAACATTATCTTCTGTATGCACTCTTCCTTTGTTTTACAAATGCTTTTTTCTTTTGCATCCATTAATGTTTCTACTTGAGCTTTCTAGACTCAGCTTTTTGCAGGAGGTGAGTTCATCTTCTCACCTTGGTGCCCAGATGGTTCCCATGTGACCTCTGGCTGGGGGTGGGAGGGGGATGGGGAGACCCTCTGAACTCCCTGTTTGATCTTGGTGGCATTACCTCCAGGCTTTCCTGAGAGCACTTTTGCTTTCTGAAAACCACAAGAAGTTCCAGTTGATCCTGATTTCTCTCCAGACACATGGAATCAGCTATTTTCTCAGGAATGCTCCAACTCCTTTCAGTAGAGAGTAGGATTAGAGCCTAGAATTTGAAGTGGTAGGAATGGTATTAAATGTTTTCATTCAAGGGCTTCTGGAAGGAAGAAATGCCTTTCCTGGTAGGCCATGCCAAGGAAAGAGCTAGAAAAGATATTGATTTTTGGTCATCCATTCAAATAGCTATTTCCAATTTAAATCTAGCATTACTAAATCCATTTTTATTTTGTTCTAGTGTACTATATATGTGTGTGTGTGTGTGTGTGTGTGTGTGTGTGTGTGTGTATCTCATGCACACATATATATATGTACATTTCTGTTCAACATACTTAGATTTTTAAGACCTTAACCCTAAGTGTTTTATTTCTGTCTCTTCTTTAATCTTTATCTCATCCATCATTTTATTATAATCACCTTGTGGACATGAACATTTTTAGATTACTCATGCTTGCCGTAGAGAGAGGGAGAAAAACAAATAGAACACCTGGTCCTTTCCTCTGTTAGCAGCATCTTTTCTACCCAAGCTTATTATATCTTTGCTCTGTCCCTTGGAAATACGACACATATTGGTTGAGGTACAAGGGAAGGAGCAGGTTTCCAGGGATTGGATAGAAACTCTATCCTACCCTGGCAAATAGCAAATGGATCTGATTTCTGGGAGGAGTAGGACTGGGCGCCCTTTTCAGCTCATCTCTCAGACATCACGACTTGCCATTACTACACTGGTTTGAGAACCATTGGTATGGATCTTAGACTTTGGAAGGCTCATTCCAATCTAGAGGTTAACTACGTTAGCACGACCGTTAATATCAGTGATTATGTTCCATTATATACAATATAAGATGAGGTGGTATGATGGAAGTCTGTTTAGGTATTTTAACCAACACCTAGCAGTTGATGTGTTGATACACATTTAGACATTGTGCATGTTTGTGTGAGCACACCTACACACACACACACACACACACACACACACACACTAGGCCACCTTGCATCATCTGGAGGAATTATGAGTGGGCGTGTGTGATTGGCAAGTGTGAAATTGAATTTAATATGAGATCCTGTGTCTTAGGTAAAATATTTGAGAGAATGTTGATAGTGAAAAGCTGTCTAGCTTTGGGAGAATAAAATGGTTTATGTGTTTTGGGAGCAAGAGGTCTGAATGTTAAAATTTCATTTAAATGGCAAAACACTTTTAGAACTACACTGAAGAATTTAGTTTTAGTGGGAAAACTTTAATTTGCCTGTAACATGAAGTACAAGTTATTAATTGCACCAAAGATAACATGCTAATTAAAAGGTTCGTGTATAGTTGTCAGAGGTTAACAGTGCATACTGACAGACTTGGAATAGAAACTAATTATATTATGTTCTCTAAAAGGGGTATTTTTACCCACGAATGTAAGATACCTTATTATAGTTCTGTTTTTTTTTTTTTTTTCTTAGCTTGGAAAAAAAATCATTTAGATGTTCTTTGTAATGAAGCTCCACGATAAGTGTTCAAACCAATGATATATAAATAGCTTTACTTGCAACATTAGCTTCCTGCATAGTTACAGAGATAATTCCAAATAAACATTTATTCATATTTGCAGCTTAGAAGAAATATACCCAAAGTAAAAGCTTCCTAAACTTTATTATCCTGGGTTGGAAGACTATTGCAACCACCATGATTTCTAGAAATTCTCTTATATTCCTTTTTGAAACTATCTTTTGAATGTTAGGGTGCCAGAGAATTGGGCTCATGTGTTATTTCATTTCATTTTATACCTCTGAGTTGTTTTATGTAACTATACCTGCAAATTTAAATTATGAAATTTTATTTTGCATACAAGAGTATAATTAATAAGTATTTTTAAAGAAGAATAAAATGATCACCTATTTGCCCAACACTCGGCTTAACTGAGTGATCAATAATTTAGAATATTTTTGTGTGCTATTTTCAGAGGTAGTTATTTCCCTGGATTTTATGTTTATCACTCCCCCACTTTTCTTTATAGTTTTTACCATGTATTTGTTTATCCTTTAACAATTTATTATTTAGCTTTGTATGTATCTGGTCTCTTTTTAAGTGGAATAATATTGTACATTTTCTTTTTTATCCCCTTCAATATTATTTTTGTCCTGTTCATGTAAGTGGATGCATGTGTCTGCATTTCTTTTAACAGTGCTCTATAGTATTCTGTTCTATAACTGTACTGCTTTTGTTGGTGGTCACATGAGTTGTTGCCAATGTTTGTCTATTGTGGATAGAATCCTGCAAACAGCCTTGTATATGTACCCAGATGCACAAGTGCAAGGAGTCCCTCCCTTGTCTTCAGTTAGGAGTGGAATGCACACGTTCTAGGGCAAGTGCTTGACTAGGGATGGTTGAATTGTTTTCCAGAGTGGTTGTATTAATTTGCACTTTCACCCAGAACATATCAATATTATACATTGCCTCCAAACCAGCTTTCATAAGAATGTCTCCAGGTATTTGTATGATCAATTAATTCTCTAAATCAAAGAGAACATTTTCTTATACAATGGAAGCTTCATAGGAGTTCTGCTATGATAGCATATTTCTTTGCTTATAATACTTAGTCACAAGTGCTCAGTATTTTTGATCCAATATTAAGCATGCTCACTACACACCTGAAGCTCAGTCACAACATCTTTGTAGCTATGCAGACTTCACAGCTTAATCATGAGGGTTTTCAGCCATCTGATTTACTTACACATCTTCCTGGATATTCTTCTGCCACCTAACACGATCTGAAGCTATTATTTATCTTCAAATAATATAATCTGGAAATACCAAAATAGAAAAATAAAAGAATATTAATTCTAGTAAAATATAATTAAGATCATGGACACACTGTAAAAATGACTTGATGTGTTTCAGTTCTCAGTTTGTAACCTCCAGGCTAACTGGTATCTTGGGCTATTAGTCATAGTACTCCTTGGCTCCATTAATATGAAAATAATGAGTATATATCATTTTCCTTAAACATTTTAAAAAATAATATTGCACACGTGTGGCTTATCTTGCCTACTGAAACACGGGCCTACAGTGGAGCATATATGTTGATATGAAGACTTCAGTGATCCCTTTAAGGTCCACCTTCCAAAACTTCATCAGAGAAGCACCCTCCCTGATTGCTACAAAGGTGGAAAACTCAGATTTTTCAAAAACTCCTAGTGTGATGCAATTTTTTCAGGCCTTTATTTTTATTGCATTTTTTTTTTTGTTTTATTACATGGCATCTCCATATTTGCTGTGATTCAAAAATCATGGCTCCATTTTCTCCATTCTTTGAGTAAAAAGAATAATCTGGAAAACTATTATGTTCATTTTGTAACTTTGGAGACTCCCTAAAATCTTAGGTACACATGTGCCCCAGTTTGAAAAGTGGGGTACCACACATTATCACTTTAAATATGAACTGGCCAGATCTTCTCACTTTAAGGGTGAATGATAGCTTTGGGGAAGCTTTGAGTGGTTGGATCGGAATTCACCGTCTCTGCTGGTGACTCTGATCAGCATTTCCAGCTATTTAAAGCCATTAGTCTCCACGATAACCTCCTTTGAGCATTTGACACAACCTACTCCACTATCAACGCTGGCACTTCTTAGCAGAAGTGGATTTAGCAGGACACTCTAAGGAGAGTCAGGGTTCTACAGAAAAGAAAGCTAATATGTGAGTTAATCATGTTCATTAATCTTTGAAGTGATTAGAGGTGATAGCTCATCATTGGAGGCTTCTCTAGTAATTCCCCCATCACCCCAGCACAAGAGTCCTCTTATCCCTTACCTGTAGTCTATGGTGGGCAACTTAAGGGGCTGCTCTTATACCATACGGTTTTATCATTGTTTAAAAACTCTTTTTCTTTAAAGGAAGAGCCAAGAATTGTGAGGCCCTTTCCAATACTTATGTAATGTCTGCAGTCCATCTATAGTCCATTTTGATCCTTAAGTTGGGATGGGTTGAGATGAGCATGGGCCGACTGGGTTTTGATTTCTCACCTGTGATACGTTGATTACCAGAGTGTTCCATATTCTTTCTTCACTTTGGACTTCATTTTTGTCTTTTGGTAGCTAGATCTTGGTAGGCCTGAGTAATGGAGCTTGGACCTTTTGCTATTTCAGACATACACCTGGTGAGACTTGAGAGCAAGAGTCACATTGTGCATTGTTTAGTGTGAGAAGAGTTTTAACTGCATGGCTTCCAAAAATTTTTGAGATGTATATAAAATAACCTTTGAGTTAAACTAGGAAGTTCTTCTCTTGCAATGATTGTAATTTTGTAGGAGTTGAACTCAGGGCTAAGTTAATAAAATGAGGCTTCAGGTAGGTTTAAATAAAAATTGAGACTGTGCTAGAGATTCTTTTTCTCATTGTATATAGAATTATTGTGTAGTTAAAGGTGGTTTTGACTGTTTTGTAGTCTCTTAGAAAGAACTTGGGGCTCATCCAGGAGACCATTCTTTAGAAACCAAAGCAGTTAATGATTTTTGTGGCAAAATCCTGTCTCCAGTTTCAAGAAAACCCAATCTAGTTATATTTATCTTGCATAATCTGTAATTATTCCTGTGCTTCCAGATTGTGAATCAATTTGTTTAGTGCTTAGTTGGGAGGCTGGCATTCAGTTTATTATAGCTGAAGAAACAAGAAAACACATAATCCAGCAGAAGAAATGGATCAACCAGATGATTATATTTTTATTGGAATGAGAGGCTAATAAAATCAGAACTATGGGTGGCATAAATTAATCACTCAATAATTCCATTTGATAGCTCTGGTTCTTTTTTTTTTTAAAGAGAGAGAGAGAGAGAAAGAATTTTTTAATATTTATTTTTTAGTTTTCGATGGACATAACATCTTTATTTTATTTTTATGTGGTGCTGAGGATCGAACCCAGCGGCCCCGTGCATGCCAGGCGAGCGCGCTACGGCTTGAGCCACATCCCCAGCCCAGCTTTGGTTCTTAATCAAATCATTGGTTAAAGAGGAGTGGAATAGGAAGGTATAGGGGTTTCTGGACAGGCCTTTTCTTTTGTTTTTTTCATTGTTCTGCATGACAGTAGAATGCATTTTGACATATCATGCATACATGGAGTATAACTTCCCATTCTTGTGGTTGAACATGATGTGGAGTTATATTGGTTGTGTGTTCATATAGGAACATAGGAAAGTGATGTCCGATTCATTCTGCTGTCTTTCCCATTCCCTTTCTTCCTCCCTCCCTTCCCTTTATTCCCCTTTGTTTCATCCAGAGAACTCTATTGCTTCCTCCCCCACCTCATTGTGTGTTAGCATCTGCATAGCAGAGAGAACATTCAGCCTTTGGTTTTTTGGATTGACTCATTTCACTTAGCGTGATAGTATCCAGTTCCATCCATTTACTGGCAGATCAGGCCCTTTCTTTCCCACATAGTTCTTTCCTTAATGGATCTTCCCATCTTGTTTTCTTAAAAGTTTCTCTCCTTTGGGGCTGTGGTTGTAGCTTAGTGGTTGAGCACATGCCTAGCACCTGAGAGGCACTGGGTTCGATCCTCAGCACCATATAAACCAACCAAACAAACAAATAAAGGTATTGTGTCCATTAAAAAAAGTTTCTCTCCTTTTACTACATCTCCAGGGGCTGCTGCTCTGCTGGACCGACTTCATGTCCACTGCCAATCTTGGGTCCCCCACCTTGCCTTCCTGTCTCTCACTAATCCCTCTCTTGCTCATACTCTGGGTCCCTAGAAGCCTCCTGTAAACTCATCAGTGAAACAAACCACATTTCTTCCATCCCTGAAATCCCATGTCTGCTTTGAAATGTTGTCGTGGGATCAGCAGCAAGTGTAGACATGACTTTGCACTCCAGCCCCTGCCCATATGTGGAGCCATGTGTGCGCATCGACGTCTCCCTTCTCTTCATTTTTAGAGTGTGAACCTCTTATGGGAAGATACGGAGCCTTTTCATCCTCTCCCAACAACAAAAACTGTTGCACAACCAGGGCTGGTTGGCATATGCTGCCTCATGTTCCATTTTGCTAAAAGAAACGACTTAATCCCTGGATTATCATGACCTATTATTTATTAAATATCTCATCTCAGGCTGTCGTGAATATGGAAGTGAAGAGACTGTTGGGGAATAAATACCTGCATATGACTACTTGATGTTTTAAGACATCGGAAAGGCAGATCTTGGCACGATGTCTATAGTATATGGAGTGATGTATTTTTTGAATATATGTGTTTCATGGATCTGTCATGATGTACTGATTCCATTGCATGACACATTTGCTTTTTGAGTACTATTTTGTAGTATTAGAACTGGTTAATTTACAGAGTGTGTGTTGTTCCCATAGCCACATCTTTTGGTTCAAAGGACATCAGCTCTTTTTTATTTACTTTTTGTTCCTTATAATTTGTCAAAAAAATATATATATGGAATTTTTCTCTAGAAAACCTATTAATACTATTTAAATATTCACTATTTCTTTTTGATGCCTCTCTCTTGTAGAGCCTTAGAAGATTCAGGTTAATTCTTAGTTTGGAAACCAAGACAGAGTTTTGCTATTTCCCCTTCTCCTTTCATTTGCTTATTTGATGTGAGTGTCCACTGGGGCCAGCGTTGTGCTTAAGTGTTTGTAATATCATCAGTGACAGGCTAGAAGGAGTTGACAGTAACAGTTGTGGTCAGGTGAGTGGTCAGGTGTGGGTCATTCATGACTGTGTGAAGTGCTATATGATGATTTATTTGGTCCTCTCAATGAGTGACCCTAGGAGGTCAGGACTATTATCATCTTGATTCTACAAGGAAACTGATATTCAGAGTTGGGAGGTTACTTGCCCAGAGTCACACAGCCATTCTGCAATTCAGTCCTGTTTGACTTTGTAGACCGAGGCTAGCTCTTCATTCTGCACTTACATACTTTTCAGATTTCTTTAATGAATAAATGTAACTTGCATGGTAGAAAGACCCTAATTAAAAATAGATACATATCGTAATTTAAACCAGGGTCATCAGACTAGCCCATGGATGGTTACTTGTTTCTGTAAATAAACTTACTGGAAAATTGCCACAATCATTCATTCATGCACTGTCCTGGGTGGTCCAAATATTTACTATGGTCCTTTTAGAAATATTTGCTGATCTCTGATTTAAAATAGTGTGTGAAAGTGCATTGTTATTAGCAGCATTGGGATCATACCTACAAGCCAAAATTATACTTCATGCAAGAAGTGATATTATTTGACAGCATTTAAAATTTCCCAGACACTGAGTTCTGAGGTAGTCTTCATTCGGATGTCACCAAATTCTTATATTGGTTTTTTTAAAAAAATAATAATCTGTAACATTGATAAATATTTCCTCTACTCTTAGTTTTCTTAAAAGGTATATTTGAAAGAACTTGGAATTCATTCTGACTACAATATAATTAGCTGGTTGAACTTCAATGTTAAAGATTTTCTTAAAAACTTTCCTTCTTTTTTAACAGACATGGCAGCCTGGATCAATGGTAATTCTCTTTCTTTGCTATTGAAATATTTTCTCAATCTGTGCTTTTTTGTTGAGAACGGACTTTTACATTTTGATCAGAAACGCTTTCCTCTTCTTGAAGACCCGTTCTTATAGGTTTGACCTGCATAATCTGTATTGCTACGTTGCTTGCTGGAAACTGCTTTTCTGGCTAACATAAAAGGGAAGATATTTCAGAAAGGGAAATTAAACTGAAGCATGGAAGGGAATGGATTTTTTTTTTTTCCCTTACTCTTGTTAGATTTGCCTCCTTTGTTTTTCTTTGAAATCTGGTTCCTAAATGGTAGTAGCTCTTATTTTTGTGTTCCTGGTGCTGCATGCCTGGCCAGTAGTAGGTGCTCAGGAAATGTGTGTTTGTCCTATTGTGGGCTTGGAAGAAACTTTTAGAAAAAAGTGGAGTTGAGTTGCAAGCCAGGTGTGGTGGTGCACGCCTGTGGAGGCTGAGGCAGGAGGTTTGTGAGTTCAAAGTCAGCTTCTGCAAAAACTGAGGTGCTGAGCAACTCAGTGAGACCCTGTCTCTAAATAAAATACAAAATAGAGCTGGGGATGTGGCTCAGTGGTCGAGTGCCCTTGAATTCAATCTCTGGGATCCAAAAAAAAAAAAAAAAATGGAGTTGCACCTGTGTCAGGTAACTTGCTGAGCCACCTGGGAAGATGAGGCTGCTTTCTCCCTTACTGACATGGGTCAAGGTCAAGTGCTAATTGGTGGTGTTGAAATTGCAGAAAACTTTGAATCCTGCTCCCCTTTTCTGTTGCTTCTTTCCATCAGGTAGGTAGTTGCAGGCTGGTAAGGTCCATATATTGCTACTCCAGGAAGGATGGCAGAGGGAGCCTTGATTGGCAGCATAGTTGTCCCTTTGATCACTCTAGATAGGAACAGTTGTTAAAAGGAACTTGTTTAAGTTAGTGACCCTGTATAGGCCACAGAGCTCAGGGGGTGAACATTAGGGTTGGAGAAGAGAATATTAATAACTCTGTGTTTTCTGTCATCTGTTTTTAAAAAATATATTTATTTTTTAGTTGTAGGTGTACACAATACCTTTATTTTATTTTTTAACGTGGTGCTGAGGATCGAACCCAGTGTCCCACATATGCTAGGTGAGTGCTTGTCACTGAGCTACAGCCCCAGCCCCTCTGTCATCCTTTCCTTTTCTCATTTTTGGTCTGCTTTGAAAAGTTATAGTGTGTCAGGATGGTGGTAACTATGTACATGATTTGTAAATAAATAAGCCTGTGTGTGTGTTGGAGATGGAGACTCCTGGTTCTAGGAAGACAGTTCAGCGGTTCAGAGTTCACAAACTCAGGAGTTTCTGCATTACCAGTTGGCCTGGGCCAAGGTCCTGAACTTGTCCTCTGTGGAATGGGTGAAATGATAGTAGCTCTCACATCGGTTGCTTTGAAGAAGTAGTGACAAGGGAAGGTGCTTTGCTCATGGTTAAGTGATATACAAGTGCGCGCTGTTACTATTTATAAGAAAATCTTTATTAGAGGGATATAATAAAAATAATTGGAGAGTACTTTAAGGAAGACTTAAGGATTCAGAATCAAACAGTTCTTAGTTTGAGTCCAGACTTTCTTGTTGGTGATTGTGGACAAGTTCCTTAACCTCTCAGAGCACTCCTTGCTTAGCTGTCAATGGGAATGGAATAACAGTGATATTAATAGCACGTGGACTAAGGCACATCTCTGTTCACATGTTCACTTATAATTGGGTTGTATCTTACGGTCAGTAGTGTTTTAGATTTTCTGAAATATGATAGTTTCTACCTCATAAGGTTCTGAAGAATAAGGGACATGATTAATGGGAAGTGATTAGCATAATGCTTAGCATATAGAAGGTGCTCAGTAAATACTAACCTGTCATTATTAAGATGTATTGGCATATGTATTATTCTGTAAGGGAAGGGGGGAAGCAAACTGCAGTGATAGTAGTGGAGGGTTTTGGAGATCAGCCCTTTAAATCACGATGGATTTCTACATTCACGACTCTTGGAAATACCCCTATGGTACCCAACTTGAGAAGCATGTTCTCCAAAATCTTGGCGAAACATCTTTGTGCGATGTTATCAGTTCACATGATCACACGCTGATGAAATAGTACCAGCACTCATCAATTAGCAGAGCATTTGCTACACCTTGTTCTGAGGGGCTCATGTAAGATATACCCGTTTTATTTACATCCTCATTGGTTTCAACTCATAGTACCACCTCCTCTATTAATAGAAAATGTATAAGCACAAAGAGGAAAATATACAGATAGATATAGGGCAAAGTAGCATGCTATCTGACTTCCTTTGCCAAGTAAACATTAGTAAATTTTGTTTTTTAATCTGTTACTTCTGGCATAATCTCTTTTATTTGGAGAAGAAAACTAGGGTCACCAATCCCTTTTTCAGTACTTGAACACCCTGTCTCTGGAGGGATAGAAAACTTGGGCCAACACAAATGGCTTGCTTTTTACATTGGGTCGTATGAAATTCATAGTTGTTACTTTGAAGCCAGTGGCTCTTAGGCTCAGGCCAAAGATTGATGCTTGTCATGGTTTTTGCTTAGCTCTGATTGGACACTCAGAACCTGAGGGAGAACTATCTTGGGAAGAGCTGTTGTCAAAGGCTTGCTTTCTCTCCTTGAACCTATGGGCAATGGCAGTAGAGTTGACCTACAGTGTCTTCACTCACCTTCTACCTGTCCCGGGCAGGCATATATTTGAAATCATGGGGAGAACATGTTTTCAGGTTTGTAGAACCACAGAGTCAGATGTGCACTTTTCTGCCAGCTCAGAGCATTCTGAGATGGTGGGCATAGATCCTTCCAGACTAGATGACTAGGAAGGAGAAATAATCACAACAAGGTTTAGCATCCTTGTTAAATGGAGTGAGAGTGACAGTGGTCCTTTGTCCAGAATCCTCAGTTCATTTTACCCATTGTGGATTTTTTAGCCTCAGTTCTGGTCCTAAAAATCAGATTCCAGAAGTGAGATGCTTCATACTTTTCCCTCGCATCAGGTCATTTATGGTTTTGCTTTGGAATCAGAAAGTCTTATGTGAATCCTTGCACTTGAACACTGCCTTAGTTAACATTATGGGTATCTGGAACACAGACCATGAAGAAAAACAAAAGGAGTACCTCTCCAGGAATTTGCAAGGACTGGCTCTTGCAGGTCGTTTTGTAGGAAGTGCTGCCTGGTTTCATCTGAGCAGCTGTCTGCATGGCTGAGACTGGTGTGGCGCACCTAATTCCCTTCTGTTGCTTACCGGCTTTCTAATTTTTCCCCTGTGATCATAGTTATAAAACCTAATTTCCAGGGGGTCTTGTGAATCATATTAGTATCTTTGTGTTATAATAGCAATTTTATATTGCATTGGTATTCATTTTCACTATTACGAAATAATCAAATCAGCACCTCTCTTATTATGCCGTTGAAATAGAAAATAATGGGACTGTAATGTAAAACTGCTAATGTGATGAAACTCGCTCATTGTGTTAGGGTAAGAATGTCCTCCTTTCTTGTTCCAGCTCACTTGAAACTGTGATTGAGGAAGGAAATGGAAAGCATTTCTACATCTGTGATAAGGCCCCTGCGTACATCCTTCATTTGAATACGTAATTGTCTTTTGATGGCTCAGGGGTGCTTGTTCGCACACTTGGAGATCTTCCCTGCCACTGTGGCGATGCAATGGCAGGAGGGATGCTCCGTGGACCGGATTTATCCTGTGGTTCCCCTTTTCATCATGAGTAACATTTAATGTCTCTGCTTCCAGACATTGCACCCTTTCCTGCTCATCAAGATCTTTGAGTTTTTTTTTTTTTTCTTAACATGAAGAACACATTTAGGCTACATGGTTACAAAGTATCACAACCCCCCCCCCCCCCAACACACACACACACCCCAAGGTTCTGATTTGACAGGGATGTTGGGAGGCAGGTCAAGTGACTGCCTAATGAAGATGAATGAAGAAAATTGCTGGTACCAGGATCACGCAGGGGCTCCCAGCCCAGGTTGTTGGAAGTGTGATGGAATCTCATCGCTTCATTTATCAGTGTCATATTTGGGCTAAAAGTGAGCAGTATTGTTCTCATTTCTCCCAGATGGATAGGTCAACTTTAATATTTATTGCTCTTGTAGAACATTTGTTTGATGTATTTCCATTAGCTAGGCAATAATAGAAAAGCAGTGGAGAGAAACATAAAACAGTTCCCTTCCTATTCAGTTGAAATACAGCGTGTACTAATGTGTAACTATGGCTTGAAGTGCCATTGATTTTCCCCCCTTTTGGTTGATGACATGATTGTATATATTAAAGATTCCCATGAAAATAATGGGAAGCAGCATGAATATAATATGTATTGAGAGCAGCTGGTGGGGTATAAATTGTGTTGTCTTTTGATTTTCATGATTTGGTCCTATAATTGGTGAATTTCTCTTGGCTGTATATTAAATCCTTAGCCCAATAGCATATTTTAGAATGGCGAATAACCTCAGTCCACCGCCTCATCCTCTGGGTTCCACCGTGCATCTCAATAAAGCTAGAATTTTCTTCACTTTACAAAGCAAATTGTTTTCAGTTACCGAATAATGTTGATATTTTTTTCCTTCATATATTTGCAAGGAAAAAAATACCTTGTTATAAAAAGTATTTCCCCATATGTTTTGAATAGATTAAAGATAATACCCTAAACGTTCAGAAAGTCGGGCTTTGCAAGGACAGCGAGCTCCCGATTTATTAACTGATGTTCACATTTTGCAGTAATCTGAACGTTGGGATATTATTTTATACCGTGGAACAAACCTAGCTCTTTGTGAGGTAGGTGTTGTCTTAAGTGCAAAGCAAACATCCTAGCCATATGTTTCTATAATTTAAATTAATTTGGTACAGTCATACTGTTAATCTTTAGTGACTTGTTGATTGGCATTTTGCAGACATATTTCTGGAAGGCTCCCAATACCATTTTCTGCAGCCTTTCTGGCAGTAGCAAAGAGCAACATTTCCACAAATTGGAATCTTGTACAGCACTGGGAAGCGAGCCAAGATTTAAATTAGACAATAACCTCTGCTCTGTATATAGCTTCTATTCTTCAGCTGTAGGCAGAGTGATTTGTTTAATACAGTCAGCCCTGTAGCATATAATAGACTGATATATGAGTCACTCCTTGGCAATGTGTGTTTCTTAAATTTATATAGATTGAACAACTGGTTGGTAATGTACTTAGTTACAGTTGTACAAACAATAACTATTAGCAGGAGTGAAACGGGCCTGGAAGGGGCTACACTGGGCTGGTGTTTGTGAGGATCCTGAAGTATTGCTGATTTTCAGAATAATTCTCCTTTTGAGGCTCAGGGAGCCTCCATTTCATAAACATGAGTGTGCTTTTTTAGCAAAGTAGCCATAAAAGTTTTATGTGATAGTTTTCTGTTTCTCATTTCTATTTGTTTAAAATTGAATTGGGGGAACCTAATTTGCTTCAAAAATTAAACTTAACATCAGTCTGCATTTAGGGCAGTGTGATTTGGTTGTAGGGTATGTGTGTGTATTTTGTTAAACATTTGCTCTTTCTTTCCAAAGAACATTGGTATAGATACACATTTCCCATTCCTTTCCAGGTTAGACTGTGTTGTTGGCATGCGCTGTTCCTAGGTTGAAAGAGATCTTTCTGAACAACAAAGATCTTTTCTTAAGGGAAAAGCTTGTGCTCCAAGTTCAGTTCATGTTTATTTAAAAGATTAAAATCATTAGACCAGATCTCCCTTTTTTTTTTTTTTTTTTGTCCTAAAGAAAATTGATTTTGCTTCCCATAAAAGTGGGATCTAAAAGAGGATATTCAGGAATACTCAAATAGCCGCGATGGAGAAATCTGTTTGTGCAGCTGAACAAAGCAATTCTGTTTTTACGCCGAACGTTTACTTAGCCTTGGTGTGAAAATTTCTGAACAGAATTGTCACCTGTCTTCAGAAAGTCCTTCTTTTGTAAAGCAAAGGGGATCATTTTGATCTGAAATGTTTTAAGCCTTTTTTTTTTTTTTTTTTTTTTTTTTTTACCTCTGCCAACTGGAGCATTGATAAAATAACATACCCTGTAAATATTGAACAATACAAAGACATCTTTCATAACAGTTTATAGTATGTTGCGTGTGCTCAGTGGAAGCCAAGCAGTAGTTAGTGGCAAATGATATGCCAATCAAAATTATTATTGTGAGTGTAACCTGTATAATGCAGTATCTTATCTGGAAGTGTCAACTTGATATAAGCCAAGTCTTTGTCTTTTAAAGTTAAGCTCTTGTTTGCCCTCAGTTAATTCTGTCTCCCAAAGGCTCATTTGAATTGCATAAAGGATAATCTGCTTGACAGTTTTATACATTTAAACAATCTTGATTATATGGTATTTTACATGTATTTTTAAGCTCCCAGTTACTATTTTATGTAGGTTTTTAAGTCTTTAGTTAGAAGAGAATGAAAGAAACTGATAGGCAGAATTCGATACTCTTGTGAACAGCATTTTAGTAAAACTGGATGGAGCATCTCTTTTCATTGCCCCATGGCTCATGATGGTCGTATGTGATCATTGATGGTGGAATAGAGGGGCTTTTTGGAATTGCTCATGACAAAACTCTAGGGAGAAGAAATGAAAGAAAATGTAATACTCAAGTTTCATCCTACTGAGATATATATAGGCAATCTTCTGCCCCACCCCCCATGACTCAATTTGGATAATTTCTAAATGAATTTTGATTCAGGATCAAATGCCCTGCTGCAAGAATTTGGAGAGCATCTATGTGTTAGCTCTGGAAGGGCACGGGTGTGTATTCACACTGTGGGTAGTTAAGAGTTCACCATCTGGCATCAAGACAGACTGGCTTCAAAAATCCTGCATTCACTACTTGTGTTTGTGCTCTGTGGTTTTTGAACAAGACACTAAACCTCTCTGAGAATCTGCACCTGTGAACAGAGGGGAAAATAATACATCTCCCATAGGGTTACCATCAAGGTGAAATGCACTCTGAAATGCCTATAAATGTTACTGCTGTCATGGTTGATCTGTTCCCGGCTTTAGGGCTAGTGAGATCTGGAGAAGCTGGACCAGAGTAATAACTTCAGTTCTTATTTTCCTTTGGCTAGCAAATGACTTGACAATCACTCACAGAAAGCCACAGGGCTGTCCTCCAAATCCTTGGAAGATAAGAATTTTGAAGTGAAAATAAGGCCTCAGGGAATGGTACCCTGAGGAGATGGAGAACTCTTCTCTGTTTCTTCCAAGAGACATGATGATACTGTGTGAAGGTGAAAGGGGTCTCCTCCCACCTTGTCACCAGTTGGGGGGACCACAGTCTGCAAGCTCAGTCAGCAGCAGAACTATTACATTTTATGGATGAGGAAACAAGAGTTTAGATAGTTTCAGGAACTTATAAAGAGCAATATTAACCCAGGGTTGGGGTGGGATTTGAACCCTTGTCCCTGGTAGACTGCGTACTCATTCCCCTTTCAGCCATGGCAGGCTGTACCCCTGTTTAGGGGAATAACATCTTCATGGAAGATCTCTTAACCTCCATTACCTATAGGGTACTGAGGATGGTATTATAAATGAGTCAATTCAACTATGCTGTCTATTTCACATAAACTCTTGTACCCACTGGCACAAGATCCAGGTGGATGGTTTGTCATAACAAAGCAAGCAACTGAGAAAGGCGGGGAGAAACCCACCCTCCAGTATCCTTTAATCAAGTTAATGGAAGGACTTTGCATCAGACATAAGAGCGTTGAATAAATATTGATTGAGTGAGTGATGTCACCAAATGCAAGCCAGTATAATATAAACAATATGTAAGTGTTGGGAAGAGGAGGATTTTCCAGTGGAAATTTTTATTAAAGAGATGCACTTGGTCAGGAAGTGGAAGAACACAGAATGATTTAAGCAGCATGCAGCTATTGAGATGGCCTTAAAAAAATCTGATAAGTAGAAGTGAGTTCACTGGAAAGAGTGGCTCAGAGCAGCTAAGCAGCTATAACAAATGGACCCACAATGGAAAATGGGGTCCCCAGGAGGGAGGTGGAATTCTTGCTCACTTGTGTGGTTCAGGGTTGTTCCAGTTGGGAGTGGAGGAGCGACAGAGACACACCTTCTTTGCAATGGCTTGGGTCCCAAAGTGAGCCTCAACCTTCCTGCTCCCATCTCAGCTAGTTGCATGGCCCCCACCCATTTCATACCATGGAAAAGGGAGCATGACTTTTAGAAAATCATTAGCTGGAACTGCCATCAATGACAAGCAGATTTTTTTTCCAGACCTAGAGGGTTCTTTGGGGAGTTGGAAAAAGTGATGATAAAATTATTCTTACCATTGTGGGTGAAAGGGTTAGAGGGGAGTTTTGGATTATCAGTGAGAAAATATCTGTTCTCCTTAGATATAAAACTCAAGCCTTTCAATATTGGTGAAGATAAATGTTTAAAGAGCATGTGCCCACAGGGAGAATTATAAACAGTGAAGAAGCGTCTCACATATTGACATTGAATGTAAGGAGTGTGGCAGTGTCTGAGGAGCTGCCTGGGTAATTATGGGCTTAAACAGACCCGAGTTTGGGAAATAATTACCACCTTGCTTCCAGATCAAGGGGGAGGCTTTGCAGGAGAGGTGGGGTTTTGAGAGGTGGAGGCAAAAACTTGATCAGATGCTCTCTAAGGCAAAGACTGTTTTTAGGAAAATTCTTGGATGGACGAGACTGAAAATAAAGAAGGCATTGAGGAAATTTTCTTGTGTCGGTTAGGGAGGACAAACGAGAGTATTTAGACTTGTCAAATATTTATAACCAATGGTCTTTCTTTATTCTTGCCAGTAGGTAATTCTCTTCAGATGATACTTGGTATAAAATGTGTTTTATTGCTTTTCATCATCCTATAGTTTATTTATCCATTTATTTTTTCACCTCTCCTGGGAACTCACTATTACTACTTTCATTTTATGGCCCAATTTATAGATATGCTGAAACTTGAATAAAAACTGTAGCTCTCACTTTTCCAAGAGCTGATTTCCAAGAGGAAGGGGGTCAGTGTGTACATGGGCTTAGGAGTGTGTGCAGGGGAGTGTGGATAGGTATATATCTAGACGCAAGTCCAAGGTTAAGTATCTCTATACATTACATCTGTGTCTCACTTACATTTTATTCTGCACAAGTTGCTTGAAATACTGCTCCTGAGATCCTGTCCCGGTGCCCCAGTTGTAAGTTACTGGCTCCAGACAACTCTTCCTTTTTCAGAACTGGAGTTCATCCTATGTGTGAGTATTGACTGAACAGAGGGAAGCTCCATTTTGTCCACTTAATTCTGTGTTCAGCAAAAGTACAAAGTACATGTTTGTTTCACTTGTGAGTTAAAAGGCGGGGAAAACCCACCTGTTTTGCCTTCAGAAAAAATCTTTTGATCTGTCTGCTCTCAGAACAAAAGCTGGGGTGAATTTTTTTTTTTTTTTTTGTATTTTTCAATTGGGTCGTCTGATCTATCTTGTGCCTCTCATGAAGACAAAATTGGGAGTTGAAAGAGTTTTGTTAAGGGAAAAAAATGAAGATGCTTTTCATCATCCTGGAAATCAGAAGCAAAGAGAGGGCCTTTCATTTTTTCTCGTCATATCTGATAACACCTGGTAACATTTGGAACCCTGACTCTGTTGGAAAGGGAAAGAGTGACTTCATTTTGATTGGTCATCTGTCTTGGTTCCCAGCTATAGCATAGGAAAATTTAGTTTCTCACAAACATTGTGCATGTAAGGGAAAATTACGGGGTGTCTTTGTTTGTAATTTTGAAAGTGACTGATAATATAGGGACATGAAAAAGCTTCCCAGATATTACAAAGTCATTTGATACCAAATTCATTGTACACACTCATTTGGAGAGATTTAATTTATTAGGCCGGGAACTACTGAGGGAGTCATGTTTCAAAGTCAGCCTTTCAGATCTGAGTCCTTCAAAAGCCAATTGCTTCCTATTGCTCCCAGTAGCCTGTGTATAGCCCTGACATGACTTGGCATGTGGCCACAGGTACCTTCTTTCATGAGAAGCTAGAAACCCTTAGAAAAATTATAATGGGGTGGTGAAACATACTGACTTGTCACTTTCTGGTCTTCATGAAATCCCAACCAAAAAAAAAAAATTCAACTTTCCCCTCTCCAGGAATGGAGAGAACTCTGTTTGTAACCTCGTTGGGTCAGTTCTTCATTTATGCAGGAGATATTTATTTAGCTCCTATGATGTCCTGTACAGTGTGTCCAATACTGAGGACACAAGAGTAAGCAAAGAGGGTTGTCATTCCTGTGTGACATTTACAGTCAGTGGGAGCTGCAAATCAGTCAAATAGTTACCCAAATATTGCAGTTTTGAAGATTAAACAAGATGATACGTACTGATATATCCTTAGCTCTCAGTAAATGTGAGCTCTTATTTTAAGTATTATACAGGTACCACGTCCATTTATGATGACATATCCACATTGAAAAAAAAAAAAAAAACCACTACTGTTCTCTTTTATTGAACACAACTTGAGGATGCCATGAGTCTGTAGCTGTGCAGTGTGGGGGCGTGTGCATTACAGGGCACGCTCATACTGATTAAGGAGAAAGATAAAGAAGTCAACCATATTCCAGTGTGGAGGAGCCTTAGATATGATGACAGCAAGTTGTAGGAAGGAGATCTTCCCACTGGACAGTCGGAGGAAAGGTGCAGAACAACTGAAGGGTCATGGGAGTGGAGGTCATGAGGGTCACAGTGGAAGAGAGGAACAGAGGCTGGATAGATAAGGTGGTGTTGATTTACCAGTGAGCTTTTCCCCAATGAGGAAAGGAATATGTAACCAGTAGGCTGTGGGTTACCACTGAAGGATCTTCAGCCTGACAGGGACATGGACAATCAGGTTTCCATTTTGTGCATCCCAGTGGCTCAGGAGGCTGGGCAGGAGGATCACGAGTTCAAAGCCAGCCTCAGCAAAAGCAAGGTGCTAAGCAACTCAGCGAGACCCTATCTCTAAATAAAATGCAAAATAGGGCTGGGGATGTGGCTCAGTGATTGAGTGCCCCTGATTCAAACCCCAGTACAAAAAAAAAAAAAAAAAAGATTCTCTATGCTGGGAGTGGGTCAGGGGTGACTAGGAGAACAGATGGGAAGACATTAAGCCAAAATATTGAATGGTCATATTGGGGATGGGGTAAGAAAGGCTTTTTATATTAGCATTCAAGCTTTTCAGTACTTCCCATTATCTATCTTACAATGTAATAAAAATGTTACAGGACAAATTGAAAGAAAGATAACTCCAGTTGCACTGTGTCATATAAATAGAAGAAGAGAAACTGGACTCGGAGAACAGGTTAGGTTAGGATTGGTCGCGCCATTAGAAGGCAATGAAGTGATAAGAAAAAATGTTTGTGTAGTTGGAAAATTTTAATGACTTTCTGTGCAGAATGAGCCAGAGGATTAAATGTGGTTTGGGATGGGAAATTGAATAGATAGTAATGGGTTATTTGAGGGGAACACGTTTGAGATTGGTAAAGATAAGCTTTGCATGAGATTGAATGAATTTAAGTTCTTGTTCAAACTTATGTGGTGATATTCAGTTGTTGGAAATTTGTAAGCAAACACGATGAAAGTTGTTTAGATTGGCAAGTGGTGGAGCAGTAGATGTGATGAATTAGCAGAGATGAGCATGTGTTAAGAAGAAACTGAGAAACTTCCAAGGGGATAAGAACACTGACTTGGAGTGACTATTTCCAAATGAAAAAAAAATTATTATTATTATTATTATTATTATTATTATTTTTTTTTCAGAGAGGGAATGACTGGAAGAGCCAGGAGGAAAAGCGATCATTTGAGACAGAGATTCTAGGGGGAAAGTGTCCATGGGATTTGGTAATTAGGAGTTCACAGTGGACTTCATGATAGCAACTCATTAAATAGAGGAAGACAGATTGTAGAAGCTTAAGCAATGAAGTAAAGATTAAGAAGTGGAGATGGAAGGCGGTTAGTGGGGCTGGGAGAGGAGAGATGAATTTGAGATGGGCTCCGTGAATTTTAATCCCCTACACTGTAAGGATGAATGTGATCTGAGCATCCCGATACGTCGAAGGAAGACACAGTGGAGAGGGAAGAGTCGGAGAATCAAATGAGAGGTGAATTGATGGATTCAAACCTAGATGGGGTGAGATTTGGAATGCAGGTGGAAGATTTGTTTTTCTTAGCAAATGAAGGAAAGGGAGGATTTAAGATTTGAGGTGGCAGGTGAAGAACAGGACTGATGGCCTCTGATTTCTCAGTGAGGGCCGTTCTTTAGTGGAGGAGTGGATGAGCATTGAGGCGGGAAGCTTGAGGTTGGGTGAAAGTTCAGCGGAGCTGCAAAGAGCATGGGACAGAGGAGAGTTACAGGAGATGGCTGAGGGCTTGGAATGGCTCTGCTGGGGCCAGAGGCCTAATAATAAGACCCTGCCTAAAGGGAGATACATGTTTGGTGCCATGGCTTTAAAAATGTGGACTGTTTATGTATGTATATATGTCACTCTGTGTTTATATTCCATAAT
The DNA here is from genome assembly GCF_048772815.1 of Callospermophilus lateralis. Lineage (NCBI taxonomy): Eukaryota > Metazoa > Chordata > Mammalia > Rodentia > Sciuridae > Callospermophilus > Callospermophilus lateralis. The sequence goes on along the minus strand of NC_135322.1, from coordinate 36,776,402 downwards.
GTGGGCTCAGTATACATTTGTCTAGCAAATAAGCCAATCATATATTTCATATATATATACATAATACATTATATATAGAAATATATAATAGATATCTGTATATAATATATATTTATATATTATTAAATATACAAAATATATTATATATATGAAATTATATATATTTCATATATATATTTTTTGTCTACTTCCTGGAACCTAAATAATATAATGTCAAGTGTTGAATCCTTTTTTCTTGCTTTGCTTTACTTTGTAAGACCTTTGTGTCTTTTTCCACAGTTTGTATTTCCTCTTCCACTAAAAAAATAAAATAAATAAAGAAGAAAGTTGATGTAAGAATGAAACTTTAAATCCAAATACTTATTATGACCCTTTTATGGATCAAACATTGTGGTTAGTCTTGCAAGAATCATGAGGGCACCCTGGTTCCTTGTTCTTAAGAAGTTCCCATTGTAGGGCCTGCGGGTGGAGCACAGGAAGAGTGACAGGTATCAGAAAGATGGAAAGGAAGAGCTTTGGAGATTCCGAAGAGGGGCACGGTCCTTCTGGTGGCCTGCAGTGAAGAAAGTGTGCAGTACTAGGTGTGACGAAGGCATGCAGTTTTATCAGGAGGCCCCTGGCTGGAGCAGAGGTGTACTGGGGAGAAGTGGCTTTTCAGATGGTGGAGGTGGCCTGACACTGGGGAAGTGTGGGGTGTGTTCAAGAAGTAAATACCAGGATACATGTGCAGACATACCCATCTGTAGAAAGTCCTGTCACTCACTTGCTGGTTGTCAGGTTTGAGCCCTTGGGAGTTTACCTTTTGCTTCTTCGAGAGCTGCCACGGACCCCGGATGAAAGGCAAACAGCTTCCCTGTGGGTGTGTGTGGAATTTGGACTATACACAGAATCTGATTTATACAAAGCAGAATCTGGGGGCAATTTTTTTTCCCTATTAATCATTCAATCTTTGATCCCCAAAATTACAGACTTATAGGAATTCACATTTTTCCCACAGGGGGTTAAAAAACAAGAAAAAAAAACAAACCAAAACAAAACAGCTGTCAGCTTAAAAGTGCCCCAGCATCAACATTTATCAAAACCAAATTGCTTAGTGAGAAATGGTTTCGAATTTTATTAGAAAAATTTTCAAATTTTCAGTTAATACTTTATGTGTTAACTTTAACTGCAAAACTCCAGTCTCATTCTCTTGTTTTTAGACCACTATGGAGAAGATTCAGGACGGTGACAATCTCAGGTTTATACATTTGTCCTGGAGGATGAAGCTAGCCTTTAATCCTGTTTCTTTTAGTAGATCTTCTTTTCTTATAAACACACCCTGACAGTTTCTCATACTTCAAAGGATGTGTATGTATAAAGTTGAGGGCAGGCGGTGTGTTTAATACCGACAATTCTTGTTTTAGAATTACGAAGTCTTGAGCTGAAGCCGTCCCAGTTACCTTATGAAGTAGAACATTCCCAAGTAGAGCAAGGTATTGGAGGAGCCTACCTTTCTTCCTGTTGCCACCATTCATGACCAAGTGGATACCTGTTGTTTTTTCTTTTTCATTTTTTGTCACCTGTGACTCACCTGCTTTGGGGGCTCCTGATGGAGAGGGATGGGGGTTAGAGCAGCAGGCTGGGAGGTGCTCTGTGATTGGCCCAACCAAGGTTTCTAGAATGCATGGCTGCTGTCCTCTCTCATTGGTAATCTCCAAAGAGGCATCTTCTGCTTTATTATAAGCAAACTGATGTTGTCCATTTATTCTAAGAGATTTTCCTTTATAGACATTTTTGGACTCTGTTTATCTGCTGAGGGATAATTTACATGCTAAGGGTATAGTGGTATATTCTTCTTCTCCTCATAAAAAGTCAAGATCACATGATGGTTGTTCACCATATTTTCTTTGCATACAAAACTTTTCCTTCTTTGAAAAAGCTCTTGTTTTCTCACTAGAGTTGAATATTGATTGGCCTTCCTTTTGGATAGGATTCCGTGTAGGTGATGTGTGTCTGTCTTGTCTTCACAATTCCCTGAGGGCAGAGCCTACTGTCCCCACTCTTGTATTTCTGCTTGGTGCTCTTGGTACATGGCCAAGTATCTTTGGTGTCATTAAATCCAGCAGGTGTATACAATTGCTCACTCTCCTTACTGAAGTCTTCTTTTGATGTCGGACCCCACCCCCTTTCTAGGCTTCCCTTCTATATCTCTGGTCACTCTCCCAAGCTCTTTCGCTGGATCAATATCCTTGTCATTGAATACTGGAGTTTCTAGAAGTTCTTCCCAAGGCTTTTTGCGGAAGTCCTCAATTCCTGATCTTATTCACATCCATGGCTTCACTGAACACCTGTCCCCATGGTTCTCCCAAAGAGTCTCACACACAAAAGCCTCCCTGTTCCACATTTCCCATCTCTTGGCACCTCAGTCCTAACACATTTAAAGTGTACCCATGATTCAGCCATCCCCAGAGGCTGATTCTGCTCCGAGTCCCCTGTTGCGATGGGTGGCGTTATCTAGTTATGCCAGTCCTATTCCTCCACGTCTTCCTCCACATTCCCTTCTCTCCCTCCCTCTCAAGCCTCATCAAGTCCAGGGGGATTGCTCCTATGGAAATCCCTGGCATTTCCCCACCCACTTCTAAGCTCCACCCTCTTCATTCCTTTTCTGCCTGATTCTGTCTCAGCTCATTCTGGGCTCGTCTCTCATCTGTCTTGGGTACCTTTTTCTAACTGGTCTGCTGGTGCCCACTCTGTTCCTCTCCACCACAGGTCGAGTTCCACAGTCACTCATTTTCACTATGATTTCATCACTGTCTTCTTTTCCTGCACTGAGCTAGATGCCCCATCAAGGTTCATGTCTATTCTTACGACTTCAGCAAACTTCTTAATACCTGGTGGTAACCAGAATATATCTCAGGGGCAGTAAAATCTGATTATTGCTCTTAGTTACTTTCAGGATTTGTATTTACTTATGTGCTTATGCTGACAGACATTGAGGAAATTCTTCTTGAGCGGTTCCGTTGGGAATATATGTTTTTCTGATGAAAGAACTGGTAGGTGCTAATTTTAGAAAGCATAGAAAAGCAAAAGAAGAAAAAAAAAATCCTGTCACGATACCTGGTTTTGAGCTGTGGTTTTCGTTTTCCTGTGTCATTCAAACCACTTCAATCTTTTAAAATAAAATTGACATAGAGAAGACATATAGCCTTTCTAGAATGTTCATCTTTAATCCAAGAAAACTCTAGGAAAGACCTTGTTAAAGAAATTCTCTACAGTATTGGCGTCCACAAGGTTTGGTAAACTTTAGGTCCCACTGAAAATATACTACATTTTGTTTGGTTGTCAAAAATGTTTTCTGCTTCAGTAACTGCTGCTGTTTTGTAAAATGCCTCGTTGTTACCTGGACCTTGCACCGGTTTTCTCAAGGCCAGCATGAGGGTTCCTGGGTCAATATTTGTCACAAAGCAATACTTTCATAGTTCCAGATGACCACAGACCACAGTGACTTCAGGTTCTACCCCTGGGGAATTGAATCTCATCTCTTTGTGAAGTTGCTTTTCTTGTGCTAAAAACTGTGGAGGAATGACTTTAACAGTTTGCCTTATGGTGGACAGGTAGGCCCATGAGGGTTTTATTTCTGCTTTTGAAATCCAAAAACACACGAGGGGAGATGAAAATTGTACAGTGCTGGAAAGAGGTCACCTCAGCCCTCGGCTCTTCTCTCCTAGTCATTGCAAGAGTTGGGAACTCTGACTTACTGTAACACAACTTCTGTCCTGTTAACACTGGAGTTTTGGTTTTCCCATGGAGAATTCTGGCCTTTTATGTTGAAAGATTCCCTTTTACAGGTATCTATTTGGTGATGGTTGGTTGTTTAAAAATTTTATTTAAGTTGTACATTAGGATATTCTGCTTCACCTCTTGGTAATCTTATTAAAGTCATTAAAACATGAAAGTAAAACACCATCGGAAGGTGTGGTTTGTCAGCAAGAGCATATTTTTGATATGGAGTGGAGAAAGGAGCAACTTATGGCTAGTGCCAGATGGACGTCCCTCATGGAATCTGCTACTAATCCCAGGGGCCTTATTATATGGGGTTTATTTTCAATATTAATCTTGATATGAAGGCAGCTGGGGTTCTTAAAAAAAATCATGCTCTTGCTTATTTTTATTATGGCTAAAGAAATTTGTAGGTCGGCTTTATAGATGGATTCTACTTTCCCCCCTCAGTTATTAACCAGCACTGTGGAATGTGCAGTAATTTTTCCTATGTGCCATATAGATTCTTCTACCAGTAGCAATGAGAAAAAGAATTCTTTTTGTTAGGAATAAATGGACTCAGTCTATGTTGGTAATATGTGTATTTTGCATAGGAGTCACTGTATATAAGGTGTTCACATTTTACTTAAGGGTCAAGGTGTTTCCATTTTTTTTCTTTTTTTTTTCTAGACATTTCTATTGTAACCGTGGCATGTAAAGAACATTAATAACTTTTCAGATGGTATTCTTACAATTTTGAGCTGAAAATACCACCTCGCTGAGATGGTTTTAAGATCTTTACTTTTGTTTTACCTCCCTTTCCATCACTTGTCACTTTTGCATTGAAAAACTCGCTGTAATTTGCCTAAATCCAGTTGAGTCACTGTTCTGGAATAGAATTTGTTTTTTTTGCTGAAGTGAGTAAAATTTGATATATGATTTAAGAAGAGCTGCTTACAAATCGCTGTATAATCACATCTTTTTAAATTCATGTAAGGAAATGTTGAGGTAATCTTGAATGTATTAGTATACAACGACTGGGATCCCAAGAATCAAATGCCTCCCTTCTTTAGGAAGACTTACATTCATGGTTATTTATGTAAAATGCTAAAATAAATTTGAGCTGTACACCAGATTAACATTGACATCTTGACTGAATTCCATTATTTGTCTTCCAGATGAAAGCCAGCCACCTCTGCTTTGAAGGGATTTTATTTTCTGGTTATGTTTAAGAAATCATTAGCCTCATATTCAAACTAATTAAAATATAGGTTTAGGAAAAGAAACCCTGCTTTGAAAATAAATATAAGATACAAAAATCTTAAGTAACAGATTTTGGAATAGATGGTGGTGAGGAGTGTGATTCCCCTCCCTCCCTCCTTCCTGGGACCTCATCAGAAGTGAATTCAAAGCCTCACGTGAGCCTTTTCCAAAGAGTGAGAGATTTTAGATAAACAAACACCACTGGTCAAATACGGAGAACGAAGGAAAGCTATATACGATGGGCCAACTGGTCTGATTGGTAAAAAGCTGTCCCTGTAGAATTCAAGTAATGATAAAATCATAGGAAAATGTATGTAATCAAGATGTGTTGGCAGTGTCTTGTCCCTGTTCTAAAATGCTAGCCCTGTGCTTCGGTAGCCAGACCAGGACCTGTGGTGCCCCTGGATTCTTGTAATTTTTTATCAAGTGTCTGAGACTTGCTCTTAAGAATGATAGATGTGAATTAATAGACATTAGTAGGCCTCATCTGTAATCCTGATTGGTTTAAATGATTATATATCATTCTGTATTATATATGCTTATTAACTTTTAATTGATGACTTTTGAGTGAAGTAGGCTTAAGGATCTTTGGTTTATCAAATATGATTAAGACTGGAAATAAACACACTGAGTCACTTATAATACTTCAGGAAGAATTTATAGACTTATTGATTTCTTTTTTTAATGTTAGCTTTAGAAGAACATGTTAAAAACTTTCTATTTCTTGACTTAGTCTCAGCAGGAAAAAAAAAAGCAAGTGGGTATTTTTATACATGGAAAGCTTCACAGAGGACAACCAACTTGTTGATATGTATTTAACACATTCAAAGATAAACCTTGATTGCAGCCAATAATCTTATAAGTAGATCTATTTAAGTCAGTATGGTACCCAATGGAAGAAGGAACACTGTGTGTGCATAGTGTAGAAGCAGTAATTCTATAATATTTATTTTAAAATTCTTTAAATTTAATCTTGTATTTATGATTAATATATGGATTGATCTCAAGGTCTCAGACTTGAGACAGGGTAATTTGGACAGGGTAATTCTTTGATGTGTGGAGTGGGGGCTTCCCTGTGCCTTTGCCTGCTGGATACAAAATTCACCCTCAAATCATGATTAAAAAAACTCTCTTTACATAATCAGACCTCCTCTGAGGAACATAATTGTCCCAGTTGAGGATCACTCATCTATATACCTGTACATTTGTATCTGTGTATCTATGGTTTACCTTGATCTCTGTTATCATATTTGCATTAAGTACCTGAATGTGATTAACCATAATCACATTATGTAAGAACATTACCTCTTACATTGTAGAGATCAAAGAATGGCAGACAGTATAGAAGTCATTGATGTTTTGATGGAATTCATACTAATCATAATTAAAGGGACTGACTGATTGAAATTGGAGAACATTTAATTTTACCATTGGTTAGCGGAGTTTGGTGACTGGCTGTACTAAAGAAATTTTCTAATTAGTTAAAAGGTTTTATTTAAAAATACTGTGGAACATTTTTACTTAATTTGTGGTTTCTTTTTGTATCTGAAATTTCATATTGTGCAAGTAATACCTGGGAGACTTACTAAGAGTATTCGGTATAAATATGTCATTAGAGACCTTAGTTTGTTTTCGGCAAAAGTCTCTTAGGTCCTTAATCATTTGATTGCAGCAAGAACTACAAAGTCTGGCAGTACAAGGAAAATAACTCAGATTTTATCTTCTGTGACTTTTTCATTTCTATTTTGTTTAAGGTTCTGGCAGTCCTTTGGCAAACCAAAATAGGAATGGTTCCTCTGACTTTGATGGGGACTAAGTCAAATGCATAATTTAAGGAAAGGTGAAAATAATAAATGGCTTTATTTAACCACACTGAAGCTGCCAATCGCAGGTAACCCTGGGGTTGATCCTGAGATCCACCATCATCAGTTAGGTACTTACTGTGCCAGATCCCGGGGCTCCAGTGGCCAGTGAGGCCCAGCCTCTGGCCCTCTAGGAGTCCAGTAGGGAGACAGACACTGAAATAGATCATTTTGACACAGTGATACACAGGTTGCCTTGGAGCTTGGAGGAGGAGAATCACATCCAGCCAGGAATGGAGAAGGTGGTACCGTGGAAGGCTTTTCCAAGGAGCTGTTTTCTGAGCATCCTTGAAAATGGTTCCTACTGAGTGCATTAGTGGAACTACTTATTATAAACTGATTCATATTAAAATGCCCATGGCAGATGAGAGCTAAGTTGTTATTCCTGCCAGCAGATTTATATCATAGGTCACAGCCCTTTCTAAATCCAAGGGATGTTCTGTTGGTAATAGAAATTTGCATGTAAATGTCAGCTCTTTGGCGCCACAGAGAAGGGGTCTTTCTGGTTCTTCTAGCAGCATCAAAGAAAGTAGCCCCCTATTCCAGCTAGACTAATGGCCACTTTTAGCTGTCATTTCAATGGTTCTCACAAAACTCAAAGCAGGCTGAGCACATTTCTTTTGTAAGATGTTGTCATCTTTGAGAGATATCCACTAATTTGCCAAAATACTATCGAAGATACACAGAAGAGGCAGCACTTTCATCTTCTGGAAATACTACTCTGAATCTTGTCTTCTGCTGTTGCGGGCTGCTCTTCCTTCTTTGGGTTCAGTCTTTCCCCACCTCTAAACGTGGACACGTTTCCTTTCATCCACATGCATGTTCAAGCTAAACCTCCTCAACATGTAGTCTATCTTTAGGGGCCCCCATAGGAATAATGTTTGTGCTCTGCTGAAAATGTGTGCATGTCCATTTTTTGGTCTGCCAGGCCTATTTTTATGACAGTGGACTTTTGCCTAAGTAGTTTTCTCTCTCAAAGGGCTCTTGTCTCTCAAAGGCAAACTTCTACACATCCTTTCAGACTCCACTCAAATTAATTCCTCTAATTTGAAACCTGCTGACTTTACTGGGAGAGTACCTTGCATGTCCCTAGTCTAGCACTTGTCATATCTGTTTTCTTCCATTAGAGTTCTTCTTCAGTAGAAAATGGATCCATTCACATTTTTAATCCTGTATCTATCTACCACTGTCTCTCTCTCTTTTTTTTTTTTTTTTTTGGTGGGGGGAGCAGTACCGAAGATTGAATTCAGGGTCAGTCAACCATTGAGACATATCCGCAGCCCTGTTTTGAATTTTTTTAGGGACAGCATCTCACAGAGTGGCTTAGCACTTCACTTGCTGAGGCTGGCCTTGAACATGATCCTCCTGTCTCAGCCTCCTGAGTCACTGGATTACAGTTGTGAGCCACTGTGCCTGGCCCCACTGTGTCTTTTATATAGAGAACTCGTGATAACTATTACCTGAGATGTTCCAGTAACCCATTATTTTTTCCAGATTGTTGAATTCTTTTCTTCCCTGGCTTCTTGCCCTCAACTTTCTGACATTTATCATTTGCCTCTCCTGTATGAGACCCTTGGCTGGAGGTTTAATAGTGCCTTACTTCTTACACAATCCGTTCCCACAAAGCATTTCTGATTTAGAAATGAGGAAACAGGTTCAGAGAGGTAGCAGGACACAGCTTACCTGATGACACGCAGCTGGAAGTGATGGAGTTGGGATTTGAACTTGGATCTTTCTGGCTCACTCATTCACTCATGCATTCAGCAGATTGGCCCCACTCTCTAAGACCAGGGGAAGCAGCACTGAACCAGAGGAATCCCTTGTCATCAGGGACTCAACATTCTAGTGGGGTGGGGAGGGAGAGAGAGTAAACAGACAGATGGATAAATGTGGTGAAACCAGCAACTTGTAAAGGATTTTATATCTCCAGTGAGAGGTAGGGCTGGGGAATGGGAAAGAGACTGGGGATGGGGGTGGGTGTTTGTGTTTCTGTTAAGCTGATCTGGGGAGGCCTCTCTGAGGAGCAGACATTGAACAGGACCCTATGCAGTAAAGATAGAGGGTCGAGGGGTCCAGGCAAGAATAGCTGGTGTGGTGACCCAGAGAAGGGACTGAGGGGTAGCCAGAGCCATGTGCCTAGAGCCTGGTGAGCCAGAGCAGCCCTCTTAGGAGGGGGTTTGGGGGAGCCAGTGGCCTGATTATGTAGGGACTTACTGCCCATGGAAAGGGATTTGCATTTTCCCTTAATGTCATTGGAGGCCACTTAAGGTCTTTAAGTAGTAAAACTCTCCTGCATGATCACATAAGCTATAGCAGTTTGGAAAACAGATGTGCATTGGTTTCTGCAAAGCTCATTGGAACATCACCTTGACTATTAATACAGATAGAAAAGATGGCTTTATTTGCAAGAGCTCATTTCATCCTCAGGGTTTCTGTATGAGGCAAATACTGTTCTTATCTCTTGTCTTATAGGTAGAGGAATTGATGTGCACTGAGGCTAAATAACTTGTGCATGATTACACAGCTGGCAGGTAGCTCACCTGGGATCTCGAACTTGCCTTTAAGACAAGTTAGGCAGTATGCCGGCCATCCCACAACTAGGTTTGAAATTCAAGCCAGCATCTGAGGTGTGGTGAAGTGCTCCCTGTATTCCATTCATCCTACTGTCCTTTCTGCCCAGTGTAGACACCTGCAACCTCATACCAGCCTCGGAGGGTTAACTGGTTTTGTTGCTCCTAGTCCTTCTCAATATGAATTTTGTCCTCCTCAGACTATTGATGTACTCATGTTTGGATTTTATGTATCTCTTTGCCTCCTCCCTCCAACAAAGACCTTAATACACCTTTCTGTGGGATACATTTCAAAATAGTAAGGTTGGTTTTCAAGGCCCACCAGAGGCTGGCTTCGTACCATCTCTCCCAGCCCACTTCCACTGTTCCTGTGGTCAACATGGCTCTCTGCTTTGTGCCGTGAGCAGATCCTGTTCATGCTTCTGTGGTCAGCTTTGCTCACCCTATGCTCTTTTCCTGGGACTGTCCCTCCTCCAGGCTTGGGCTTGTTCCTCTGGAGGCCATTTCTTTTTGATTCCTTCTCCTAAATTTGAAGACTGTTTGTCACCAGTTGGTTCTTACACTGATCCTTTCTTTTATCCTGTCACCACAACCAGGTTGACATCCCTTCGAAGCAACAATCACATCTTCTACTTCTCTGCATCTACAAAGAAGTAGATAGATACATTCCCCCAAATATATCCAACTGATTAGCATCTACTAGGTACTGTCTTGAAAGAAAGGCTTTTTAGGAGGAAGTAGAGGAGATAAGCCAAATTTAACAGCAGAGGTGTTACCATTGGCTTTTATTGTTGGTGTGTGTTTATATTGGTAAGGATTCATTGGCCAGTCCCAAAGATTGCTCTTTTTTGGCTATTTAAAACACCACCAACAAACCACCCCCCTTGATTCTGCAAATTTAGTATCCTCTCCTCTACTTACATTTTTATAAGTGTAGTTGAGTTTGAGAGGGTGTTTTTTTTTTTTTTTTTTTTTTTTTCTTGCCACTTTTAACTCATCCAGATGGTTATGTGATTCACAGACTCAAATGTGTCCAGATCATGAAAATCCAAAGGCCCCGTGTTTGAGTTGGGTCCATATGTTTAGGCATTGTCACTACTTGTGTGGGTCCACAGAACTTGTTAAAAATCTAACAGTGGAACTTGCATTCTCTACTTGATCCAATTTTGGATGTTCCTGGCCTTCCTCCAGTGATGAGGGCAAGAAAGGGGGGGGGTCACCTCGAAAATTATTGCATTTTCCTGAGAGCAGGAAGGTGAAAAGAGAGATGGTAAATACTTCAGCTAAGCCTCTGCCACCTTAAACGAAACAGCTTGTGTTGCATCAGCATTTCTGCAAAATCACCCTCAGTTGTTTAGAAAAGTTTATTTTATAAAAGAAGTTTCTACTATGTTAGTCCAAAATAAACTCGGTCTAGTAGTTCTCAAATATTAGTGGGGTATAGAGTTCCTGAGAAACTTATTTTAAAAATGTAGATATTAGGGTTCCACTGCCTTGAGATTCTGATATAGTGAATTCAGGGTGAGACTTACAGTGTAACTTACAGTGTTTTTTTATTTGTTTGTTTGTTTTTTTGGTGCCAAAGATTGGACCCAGAGAGGCTTAACCGCAGAGCCAGATCCCCAGCCCTCTCTATATTTTATTTAGAGATAGGGTCTCGCTGAGTTGCTTAGGGCCTGGCTACGTTGCTGAGGCTGGCTTTAAACTTGCATCCTCCTGCCTCAGCCTCCTGAGCTGCTGGGATTACAGGCATGCACCACCACACCTGGCTGTAATTTGCATTTTTATTTGCACCTGTTTATTCTCTGGTCCTTGGCACAACATGTGAAGAAACAGTGATTTAGATTATTTTATTATGAAAATACCAAATTTAGTATTTGAATCCTCACCCCTTAGACATCAGCTATTGGTTCCCTTTTCACTGGGGTTTTTCCTCCAGGCCAGAGTCTGTGTTATTCATTGCAGTTTGTATTTAACCACCTGAATCGTCCATCCCTAAAAGCCCACTCCTATCCTTTTATTATCAAAAGCTTAGTGCAAAAAAAAAAGAAAAAAAAAATAGTGCATTTTATTTACTTTTAACATTTTTATTTTTACTTGATGCATAGAAACCATATGTATTTATGGAGTAATTGACACATTTCAATACATGTATATACTGTGGAATGATCGGATCAGGGTAATTGGCATATATATGACTTGCTTGTATCAGAAACATTCAAAGTACTTTCTACTAGATATTTTTGAGATAAAATTGTTGTCAACCCTCATTATCCTACTGTGCTATAGAACATTATGCATTATTTCCCAATTTAACTGCAAAGAGCATTTTCCAAAATAAAACTTTTTCCTAACTAGAAATCTCCAGAGTTTAAAATATTTCTTTTATTAGAATATATGTCTTCCTATGACCAATTTTTTTTTTTTTTTTTTTTGCCTGTAGATGTGGCTTGGGGAACAACAGTGGTGGTGGCCCCTGGGCTTCTTGCTTTCACTTGAATTGCAAGCGTCAGCTGTGTCCTGATGGATTCGGAAAGCAGTACCAAGTACCAGCACTTCACACCCAGGAATTCACTTGTTCATTCATTCAGTAGAGATTTTCACCAAATGCTCTTACTGGCACTGGGGCATCATGTAAACAACAACAAAATATTTTCCTCCTAATTGAACTTATATTCTAGTGGGGCCAGGGGAGAAAGACAGTAACTGTATATTATGTGATGTTGAAAGTGTTAATGGTAAACATAGAGTAAGGGACAAGCCTGAACGTGCTGGGGTGAAGCACAGAAATTTGGTAGTGTAGTCGCAAGCAGGTGACATTTGAGAAAAGGTTCCAAAGGAAAGGGTGAGTGAGCCTTGGGGACATTTGGAGAAAGGATGATTCAGGGAGAAGAAATCTCTGGTGCAAAGGCCCTGAGATGGGCAGATGCCTGGGGCATTGAAGGATCAGCAAGGAGGCCAGCAGGGTAAAGTATTGTGAGCAGAGAAGAACGCTAGCCAAGGGGTCAGAGAAGAAACCGGCCATTGTAAGGACGTGTGCATCTTCCCCGAGCCAGTGGGAAGCCAGTGGGAAGTTCAGAGCAGAGGAATGGCACCGTCTGACTTAGATTCTTCAGAGGGCCTGGGGAGTTTGATGGAGTCCAAAGGGACCCATAAGAGGCTGCTGCAGTGGTCAGGAGGGAATGGTTGGCTCAGGTATGGGCAGGGCCAGTGGAGGGAGAGACAGGCAGTCCGCTCTGGGTATAATTGGAAGGCTGAGCCAGCAGAGTTCTGACAGTTTGTTGGGGGAAAGAAAAGAAAGACTAGGATTCAAAAATGGTTTGTCCCCGGTCATTGAAACTGAGTCCGTTCCCCCTCAAGGGAGATGGGGAAGATTGTGGATGGCCAGGCTTGGGGGAGAGGGTGAGGGGTTCCGTTTTGGACATATGTTTAAGATTCCTGTTGATATCCAAGTGGAAGTGCTATAGGCAGATGGGTGTGTGAGTCCTATGCTTAGGAGACTGTCACCCACCAGATGTTTTAGCATGTAGAATGGCAAGTGTGCAAGTGTGTATAATTATGCATGTGTGTAATTCTCTGCATGTATAGATATAGCTATAATTGCATATACATAATTAGCAGCAAACGTGTGTAAGTTACAGATGCTCCTTGACTTAACGATGGATGGGGTCATGAAACCATCCTAAATTGAAAATATCACAATTTTAAATTCTACAAGTTGAGAACGTCATAAGTTGGAAACTAATTCAATACACCTAACCTACCGAACATGACGGCTGATCCTTGCTTACTGTAGAAGTGCTGGGAACACATGCACTAACCTACAGCAGTTAAGCAAAACGTTTAATACAAATCCTATTTTACGATAATATGTTGAATGTGTTGTGTACACACACAGGTGGGCATTTTGTAGGCATGATGAGATGAAAAAATAGAAAACTGTATCTAAAAAAGTGCTGACGACACAGTGCACCGCAGAGCATCGGTTGTTGGTTGTTCCCCTCTTGATCGCGGGGCTGATGGGGAGCTGTGGTGCAATGCCATTGCCCAGTGTCTCAGGGAAGCATCCCACTGCATATCACTAGCTGCGAAAAGATCAAAATTCAAAAAAGTGTAGTTTCTAGGGAATGCATAGCAGATCTTCTTAAGTTGGGAACTAAATGTGTTGGTGTACACACGGATTGCCCTGTAGTTATACCTCACGGTATAACTGCAGTTTTTCTTTCCAGACTATTGTAGGACGCCTAACCTTTGGTGTAGAGGGTTATTGTTATTGGGTCCTTCTCTGTTCCTACTATGGTGCTCCAGATCCCCATGATGTTCGTCAGTGTTGTTATCTTTAACCATCTTGGCTTGTTTTGCTCCTTTGGGCTTTAGATCTTGAACCGAATGACCGCTGCTCAAACTGGTCACAACTTGATTATCCTGGGTCAGTTCTTTTCCAGGGGGCAGTGAGCAAAGCCTCTGGGAATAGGTGGACCTCAGAGTGCCGCCTTCCCACCATGTGACAGGGCCTGGCACACTTGATATGTCATGGCACAGTTCATTTGTGTGAGCAACTTGACAGATGTCCGTAGTGAGGCATCAAATTGGATGGTGTCTGCTAACAAATCTGATGGGAAAATAGAAAAGAGAATTCAAAGGATTATTATTATTTTTTTAAGGCTTAAGTTTGCCATTGAGCTGTTTGAGGCTCTGTCGTTAAGGCTGCTTTATTAGAAGTCTACACAACTCTTCACATGGGTGTCAAAATAATTTCAGTGAAAATGAGGTTGGGTGGACTCATGAAGCTGAAGTATCCGTCTTGTGATTACAGATGGGTTTTTGTTTCTGCTCTTCTACTTCCTTCCAAGCCTTTTGCTGGATGAGCTGGACTTAACAATCTGCATTAATTTACTTTGGCACTTCACACGGTCAGACGGGCCACGAACGCCATGGTCTCTAATACATTTCTAAAAAATCCTGGGGATGCTCCTTTTTAATTGATGTCCTTCATAAATTGTATTTGCTGAAGCTATAATTACTCATCAAGAAGCAAAAGCAAATCTACCTCCAAGTACAATGAAGATGTTCTTTTATAAGATTATTAAGATACAGAAGTTTGGCATGCAGAGTAATTTAGTTCTGCTTTATAATGATATCTTCAGGGACTGTATCTTTGGGGATCACATCCATTAGAGCCTAGCAAAGTGGAAAAGGACCTATCACTACTGAGCTCCTCATAAATGTCAAATGCCCCCGCCTTGCAGTGACCATTGCCCCGTATATGTGCTTGTTATAAAACACTTGGAACGGGCTGATTTTTTTTTTTTTTTTTGATACTGTTTTTGTATGCCCTTCAGAGTAATTAACTGCTTCGCTGGACGTTCATTTAGCTTATTTGGAGTATTTTAATCTGACTCTTGAAGAAATTGCTTGAAAGATTCCTACATGATTGAACCGGAGATCTTTGAAGGAACATCAGCAGAGGGGGTTATTACCTCAAAAATTTGGAAATAGCCCAAACTAAACAGATACAAGATGGATCACTTAGAAATTCTTATTTAACTGATTTATAAAATGCGTAAGTTTTGCCTTGGTATTAAATGAGGATATTAGTTTGTTTTTGTTTTTAAAGAGGGATGTAGGGAAAGTGAAAGAAGAAGATAGCAAGGTTTTCTAAAGGGTGAGGGTATTTGTGGGAGAAATAAAAGGAGGTGATCCAAAGATCTTATTTTATTTTTTTGTCTCCCACTTAAAAATGTCAGCTATATGCAAAGCTATATGCATCTTTTTCACTACTCTGTCTCCAGCGTCCAGCACAGTGCCTAGACACAGCTGTCCTGTAAATAGGGGACTTCTCAGAGCCTAGAGCCTCATGGGGCATTGTGACACATCAAGCATCCTTTCCCAAACTCGATGGACTATGGAACCCTTTTCTCAAGAAACATTAGAATGGGTCTCTTCAAATACCCCCTGGGAATTCTAGCTTTGAGTAAAATAATAGCAATAAAATATTAAAACTGAATTGATCACCAAGTGAAATGTTTACTTTTTTATTGGCGACTGGAACACAAGGGATAGAGAGCATGAGGTAGGAGGGATGTCAGACTTCCATGTTTGACCCCATCATCTGGGGCTAGTTGCTTGACCTCGGGCAGCCTCTGTCTATCGATCTTTGAAGTAGGGATCATAATTATATTTACCTTGCTGGTTGTTAGGAAAATAGATTACATTTAGTCCCACTTTGGAAAATTAAATGAAATAATGTATGTAGAGGGCTTCCCTGGGCTAACTATTTATTCTTATTGTCATTATTATTGTTGTTCTTATTAAGAAGTAAGTGATAGATGACCCCAGTTAAAAGGGGTGATGACGAGGCACTCAAGGTTAAATGGAGCCAGCCTTCCTCCCTCTTCTCAACAAATATGGGAGTGCTTCTAATATGCCAGGCATTGTTTATTCTGGGGGTGACAGTGTCGAACCCAGCTGAAGCCCCTCCCTGTGGACCTGGAGGGGTTTTGTAGCATAATGCGTTTATGGCTGTCACCGTCCCCTAGAAAATAAAGTAAATTTAATTGTACATAATTCACTTAAAGTTAATTGTTCTGAGGTCATTATACTAGTGATCTGCCCCAAAGCAGCACTTTTTCTCTCAGAATCCGATCTGTTCTTAACACCAAATAAGTAAATCAGGATTCAGAGGTCATGTTTTGCAATGAAATAAATAGAATGAAGCTAGCATTAAGAAATAAGCTCATCAAATGGAACTTGCCCTTTTATTCCAATTAGTCTATCCACCACAGTGGGTGGTTAGAAAATCAAAATAGGCAACACTCAGTTAAATTTGGATCTCAGATAAAGAATACTTATTTTTTTTAAGTATAAGTATATCCCAAATAGTACATGGGATATACTTATCCTTTGGCGGGGGGAAGCTGTATATTTGAAAGTCCAATTTAACTGGCTGCCTTGTGTTTTATCTGACTCTCCTACCTGCTCTGAACCAGGGTTCCAACCATCTGTGCAGGAGAGTGACCACTGTGGGCTGCAAGTCTTTAGGCCAGGAGGCATCTCACTCAAAATAGAGTAGAAGCCTTTACATCTCTTTGAAATGATTTAGAACTGTTCCCTCCTGATCACCGGGTGTTTCCAAATTAAAAGCCATTAATTAAGGCCTTCTGCAGATACAAGAGATAGGCAAGGAGTGCTTTGTAATGCCAGCTCAGTACTTCAGGTGAGAGCTTTTCAAATTACGTGGACCAGTAGAGCCACCTGCTTGACTCAACGCTGTGGCCTGCGTGGGGCTCCTCAGCGCACGGCGGTGCCAGGGTTGTTACTGATTTTTCTCATTTCTCCAGGGCAAATACTAATTAATGGATACAATTCACAGCTGATTAGCTGTAGTTTCTTCAGTAATTACATTCGCATACTAACTGTTCAGAAGAGGATTTCTAACCCAGTTCTTATTTCATTCTAAGCTTAATTTGTTTTTTGAATTGTTTAGGCCCTTAGTTTAATAGCCATTTTATTTTTCTTTGTTGTTTTAGGTGCTATTAGATAATAAGTGAGTTTAATCTTAAAAAAAATACTCTCTGATAATGAGCTGTTTGCCTTAAATGGATTTCTAATTCCCCAACAAAACCTACATTTAAATAACGTTAAAGTTGTGATACGGGCTGTCGGGTGGTTTTTTTTGGGGGGGGCAGGATTGGAACATGCAATATACCGAATTCTCTTCTATATTCCCCTCAAAACTTGATTACAGGCCTAAGCTTTTAATTCTGGCATCATTCATACATCAAAAGCTTCAGACAGAAACCTTTACTGTTTTGTTTTTTTTTTTTGCATGTATTTGGCATAGTGGAATAATGAGGAAAATGTGTGTGTGTGTGTGTGTGTGTGTGTACACCCACGTGCACATGTGTTTGATTCAGAGAAGCCAGAGAAAGGCCCTCTTTAAGGGCTAGCTAATACATTTTTGAGAAATCCTTATAAAGACATTTACCCAAATGAATCCAAGTGCTGGAGGAGAACCTTCCCGATGGTTACTTGTGTGTGTGTGTGTGTGTGTGTGTGTATGTGTGTGTTGAGGTGTCATTCTACAGGGGAGAATTTGCTGCTCTGGATGGTAACAGCACTTTGGAACCATTAGTTTTTCCTATAAATCCTGCTTAGTTCTTGGATCCCTGACATGATAAAGTGTAGCATGTCAGTCCCCTATCTGTAGGTTCAGAGTCAGGCTGAGAGCCCCCCCCCCCCCTTCGCCAATAAGTGTCTATCAGTTTATGAAGAGGAGGATTATGTGGGTCTTCCATATCTATATATTCGCATCTATGTTCTGTTTATTCTCTATATCTCTATATCTGTGTATCTGTATATCTGTCAATGTACCTACCTATTTCTCTATCCACCTATCCATTTTTCTTTTTTTTTTTTTTATTTTATTTTTTTATTGGTTATTCAAAACATTTCCATCCTTCTATCTCTTGGGGGGAAATTGCATCTTTTACTTTAAATTATTAACTTTATTTAGATGAAAGAATAGCTATATACATCTCACCCTTTGGACACCAAACCTTTGTTTTTTGTTTAATGCATTAAATAATTTGATGCATAAATAATATGCTTTATAAATAGACCATTCTTATACCATTTAAAAAAAAACATGAAAATAATACAGCTCTAGATAATTATGCCCACAGAACCTTTCCATATTGCCAGACTGATAACAGAATGTTTAAGGCAACAAAATGTGCCTATTTATACCATTTGAACCCGAAAATACATTTCTGCCCAAAACCCAAGTTTTACATTTTGATAACAGGTCCCTAGAAGTAAAGAGCTTAAGTCTGAAATGCTGATACAGTCTTATTTGTGATGATATGAATGGGCTATTGTGTTAGGGAATAAAATAAAAAATTGCTGTGTTCATAGGATCCCGCTTATTTTTTAAACCTCTTTGCATTTAACGTTACATCGAGAGATTAGGTATCACTGTTTTCAGCAGCTCTGATGGATATAGATATGGCTTCTTTAAATTCTGGAGATTTAAAATTTCTTTCTTTAGTCTTATTTATTTATATTCGCGCCACACCTCATTCACTTAGAAAATAGAATTTGAGTCCTGGGAATTGAATTTTCTTCCCTTTAATTCACATTTTAACCTACCCACACTTGTGACATCTGTTCTTGAAAAGTAAGCTCTAAAATCCCAACATGCTTTAAAATGTGTCAAGGTGATTCTCTTGGAAACTCTTCTCCTAACCTCTGACAAGTGCCAGTTCGATAAACAACACCGTGGTGATAGGTTGGCCTGGTGTTTGTAATTGTCTCCCTTCACTATTAGTCTTGATGAGAAACAAAACTATTTCCTAGAATTATTGAGTTAGCTTAACTCCGGGCTTTATTTTCCAAGGGAACTAGCTGTCAGCGGGGCTGCGCTTTGACATCTTTCCTGTTTTGAATTTGATGTCAGTGAGACCCCCATCCCTGACCCCATTCCCCTAACACGGACATTCTTTCTAAATGGCATCTGAGCTTTCATAACCAGGATTCTTATTAAGCCCCACATTAACATAAAACCATCTCTTTGTTTTCTTTCAGTTTGGAAATAATAATAACTACATGAGCATGGCAGAAGCCAACAACACATTCTTTGCTGCCAGCGAGGTAGGTGTCTGTCACAATGGTGTCCCTTCGTGTTTTGCATGTTATTTAGGTAATTTGATAGGCTCGAGAGTCACATAAGAGAGTGAGATAAATTTGATAGTTTGCGTTCCCTCATGTGGCCCAAGGTAATGACTCTGAAGGAGAAATAAGAAAAACCTACCCGAAAAGAAAATAACCAGACAAAAGTTTATCACTTATCCATTGCTTCTATTGCTTCTGTGCATAATTTTGTGCAAAAAAAAAAAAAAAAAAATTGAAAAAATATCCATGAAAACAAAAATAAATTATGTTAATACACATATACACACAGAAGCTATATTGATATCTAAGCAGATAAGTAACTGTTTTGGAAATGAGGCTAGAAGTGAATTTTAAAGAAGATATTTGAACTTCACATTTTTCTAGGGGTAATTTCATTAAGTTGCCATGATTTGGGAAACTGTGGCAGAGCAGTATTATAGTCTTTTGGAGGGTTGATGGGGCAATGCAAAATGAGGGTTTTAAGTTCATGTTGGGGCCTCACAGCTTAGCACAGTCCTTGGCTGTATGTAGTAGGTACTCAATAAAAATTCATTGACTAAATGCATGGGTGTGTTCCAAGACCTGGTTATAGCTGGGAAAACTGGGTGGCTGAATCTGAATGCAGCACCACAATGGCTCTGGGTTCGTCATCCAGTTATGGGAGTGCACATGAAACAAACATGGTCTTCTTGATATATATATTTTAACCACATTCCTATTATTGACTTAGAACTGTTATTTGGTCTTACTGGTCTATCTACTTTCTACAAAAACCTGGATCTTAATTACACCAAAGAAAGGGTTCCCTAATAATGGTAGCCTGTGTGAGATTTAAGATTTTCAAATAAGAACAAACAGAAGTGTGAAATTGGTCCAAATGGAACATTTCCTCTAGCGGCTTATGTAATAAAAAGTCTTCATTTTCCAAATACATTCAAATATAGGAAACTGAACTGGTTTGACCCCAGAGGATGAAAATAATAATGGCTTTGTAAATGATCTTGGAACCGGGAAGCAAGTGATATGAAAGAAATTAACGCGGAGAAATTATTAGAATAAATGGGGAATCAAGAATGGAGGGTCTTCGTGGATGAATCGTTTTTTACAGTGACCGTCATCCCTAACCAGGAAGACAGCTTAGGTAGTGAATATTGTTTGGCGCTGGCTGCTGTGTTGTTTGTGATAATGAACACAAACCCCATCTGTAAGGACAACATGATGTTTCATTCTGTAGGATTTTTTTCCCTACATTTGAATCAAACATTGATGAAAGCTCTACTGCCAGCAGCTGTTCAGAGACAATTTGATTCCAGCTGTGATAATTCACCGTGTCAGACATTGGCTGTTATATGTTGATACAACAGTTCTCCAGATTTGCATTTTTATCAAAAGGAACAAATGTTTTGAACATTTCAGTACAGATGGTATTTAACCATGTACATTCTACTTTAACATGTTCAAGGTAAACATGGAGAAGTCGGTATCTGCAAAAATAATCACATAAACTCCAAATGATTAGTCTGATATTGGTCATCTGGCGGAGTTACAGAAGTCAGTGTCTTTTATTGTTGATGTCACACATGATTCTTTTTTTTTTTTATCATCTCTCAGCCAGTATTCTGGAAATAGAATGCTTAACTTTAATATTTTGCCTCTCTTTTTTCCTTTTCCCTGCAGAATACTTCACTTTATATTTAATATTTTACCTCTCTTTAAAGAGGCTTTAAGATTTTAGCATTTCCTTGGTTATAGGTGACTGTGTTATTTTATCCTTTCATTAGGTTCCCATATAGCAATACACGAAGTTCTAACTTAAAATTAATTTGTCTTTTGAAAAATGATACCATGGGGACCTATGATATATAAGACATCTTTCTATTCCTTAACAAAAATAAAAAATGGAAACCTCTTTAATTTTGACTGCCTGGCATAAGACATGCTTTACGGCAGTGTTTAAGAGGTAATCTTATGTAATGATTTCACTGTATATCTCTCAATCAAAACATAAGGCCCAAGTAAATGTTAACGTATCACCACATTATAGCCTGTGCCTAATTTCCCAATCACTGCATTAAAAGTAAATTTATTTGGTATTTTAACATTCTAATGAGTGCAAACTAATTCAGGAGGACTGTAGGTTTGCATGCTGTAAAGTCTAAATTGTGCCTGAAACCAGTTCCCTTCACATCAATATTGTCCTGAAGATAACACTACGGGGACTCCGATACTCTAAGTTTGAAATTCACACATTAGCTTTATGTTTTCTATCTGTGTCATGATTACCCTGACCATTTTTAAAGTACTTTAAATATTTATTGAAATAATATTTCAAGTGTTAATTACAGTGGTAATGAAAACAGCCAAATGCCACATATCAAGAATGAGTGTTTATCCGTATTGTTAATGTGATATGTTAGATTTCATTAAGCAGTAATGGGGTAGCAAATGAGTCACAAATTACAGTTGCATCTGTTACTAGACCACATTAGTGCCAAAATAACGGCAAACGCAGCCATAGGGTTACGTTCATTAGCCAACCACGTTTGTGGCCAATTCATCCCTTTGTTGCTGAGAACTCGGGGTAACGCAGTAAGAAATTAACATCTTTCGGGGTCATTGTAAGAATGCATACGTTGGAAAAAATCTAATATTTCATTCTGGCTTTCAGATGTGTTCTTATGAGGCTGTGTTTTGCATTTATTGACTCTGCTAAGAACCTCAAGGTGATTAGTTGTCCCACCACAGATCCCCACAGCTGTGATCTCTTTATTTCCAGGGAGATGGAAATAGTATCTGACAGGTTCTATGTGTAAGAAGTGTTTTTCGTTGCTTTTTTCTCCCCTAGAGTTTGTTTCTCTTTTTTTTCCCCCAATGCTTATTATATGATATCATCCTTGATAGTTTGAAGAATGAAGCTTTTTAACTCTTAATTAGTTCTCATGGCCTATAATAGCAGACTCCAATTAACTTGCACAAGTTCATGCTTTCAAATATTATTAATAATAAACGAACAATAACTTTGACCCTCTGAGCTAGGAATAAAAAATATGTGGGTGGCTCACTATATATATATATATATATATATATATATATACACACACACACACACACACAACTCACAAATATATAAAAATATACATACCTGTTATATATACATTATATTATATATAATATATATTATATTATATTATATATAATAACATGCATATATATGTTATAAAATATAAGGAACAGAATGTGAGGGTATCTATATTTATGTCTTTTAGCAGACATTCCATATGCCATATATGTTTTATATATGCATGTTATTGTATATATAATATATATTTATTCATTTTTTTCTTTCTGTACCTTGATTTCCCCTCTTCCCCAAACATCCAATTATTTTCTAAGAAAGATGGTTCTTATGGTTGAGTGAGGCAGCCCTGATTTACGTAAAAGAACCTACCGTAAAACACAGAATCTCCGTAGCAGGGAAGAAAAACAATTCATGAAGATGTACTTAAGTTTTGAGATGTCACACTTGTCTAAGCAAGTGAGCAACATCGATGTCATTAGTATGTCTATATCAATATAGCTCTGTGCTCTCTAGGTAGTCTTTAAAAGTTGAAGACTGTTAGAAAATGTTTCGATAAACACATATTAAAATGTTCACATAAAAGAAAATAACCTTCCTTCTAGTTTAAATACAAGCATGGTGCCTTTTAATATGAGCTCTGATAATCCTTATATAAAGCGATGCATGACACACAATTTCCATGGAAGTATTCATTGCACTTGGGAATATACCAATAAGGAAATTAAAAAACCAAACCGCAAATTTAATATTACTTGTTTTATAGATTGTGGCAGAAAGTAAATATGTGTAATGTTCACTTCTGGATTAATGCTGTGTATGTGTGCACCACAAAATCGTCAGCATTTTATGAAGCATGTGGATCGCGTAAGCGGTTTGAGCTGTTTCACTAACATATCAATAAAGTGGCAATTTGTTATATAGCCAAATCTAATGTCGCTGATGCTCCAACTAACAACAAAGACAGATGTTGCTAATTAAGTACGCATTAAAAAACTGTTAATACTGATACTCCATTAAAACCATATGATAATGAGACTTAAATCTTTAATCAGAATGATCAGCAAAACTTTATATATGGAAATCTGTGTTTAAGATGTTTTCATTTGAGAAATAAATATTTGGCCTACATATGTAGTGTTTTCATGAAAAGTCTTTCTTCTTCCCTCCAAGGAGGAATAAAAAATATAAGGAACAGAATGTGAGGATATCTGTATTTTGTTTCCTTTTAGCAGACATTCCATACGCCAAGCCTGGGGGACGAGGAGTTTGAAATCCCACCCATCACGCCTCCTCCAGAGTCGGACCCCGCCCTGGGCATGCCTGATGTACTGCTACCCTTTCAAGCTCTCAGTGATCCACTGCCTTCCCAGGGAAGCGAATTCACACCCCAGTTTCCTCCTCAAAGCCTGGATCTTCCTTCTATTACGATCTCAAGAAATCTTGTGGAACAAGATGGTGTGCTTCATAGCAGTGGGTTACATATGGTAGGCACCACATTTATTGCTTGAAAGTCTTTTTATCTTTTGCACTATCATGATAAAGATCTGAGTGTTCATTCTGGAGTATGTTCCTGCTTGTCCACTGTGGACATATAGACTGTTATGCCTGCTACCATTCAAACGTGGGCACAGTCCTGGATCAGTACCTGGTATTGGGTTGATTGACAGTTGTAGAAAAGAGGATGACCAAGGAGATCCTTCTAATATGACACAATTTTTAAGAGGTCTGATTCATGGGTTTGGAAGTAGCCAGTCTTCCTTTGCCTCTGGTTGAATACAGAGGTATGCTTGATTTGAAAGTTTACCCAAGTGAGATTTTAGAAATGGAAGCCTTTATCAGGTGTGCCTGGGTCTTTTGAACTTGTTGGATTACAAGGTAAAGTTGATGATACATGATTTGCTCCTGCCTGAAATGAAATATCAAACTGTGATACAGAGAAAAGAAAAATAATAATAATTGCTTATAACCAGCAGAGGAAAATATAGAATGGGTTATTGTGTGAAATGCACCTAATGATGTTATTTATTGTCATAAACATCAAATAAGGCACTCCGGAGAGCCAAGATTACTAATGCAATAATTTTGATTCTATTTTTCTTGGTGTGCAATTATAGTCAGCAATCACCGGAGTAAATCTGCTTAAGTATTTTAAACTCTTCTGCTGAGATTGTCAGGTTTTTTTCCACCATAGTATGTAATGCATTTGTGTCTGTCTAGGTGAGGTACTAAGCAGATATTTTAAAACAAGATTAATAGTTTATAGGGCTTAAAAAAAAAACTCTGATAAAATGAAACAGATGTGTTGGTATAACAAAAAACAAATCCTTTTGCTTGTTTACATATTTCTCTGCACATTAGGACCATGCCAGTGATGTTTATTGGTTTCATTGTTAATTCCCCAGATAACAGCATATGATTGCAAAATATGTAGTGGATTAGCCGTGCAAAGATTCAGTGTGCTCTCTGAAATACAAGATTACTTTCCCAAATAGGATTGCTGCAACATAATTTTCTTTGCCTGTGATCTTTTGTGTTTAAGCTGAACATGAGGGTTTTTATTTTTACTTTTTTTTTTTTAAGTCAGAAAAAGAATGCAGTGAGCAGTCGGGAAATGGTCATTAAGTATTCATCAACGTTACTCGACATCACAAATAATTGTTTCCTGTGGACTTTCCTACGTTCTTGTCCCTTTGACACTAGAAAGGAGGGTTCCATCCCTTTCCGACACAGGCAGGCTTGTAACATTGTGCCTGGAAAATAATAACAATAAAAACGGGTGTTTAGTCGCCAACCAGGTTTGCCAGGACTGTGCCATTTATTCATAGAGGCTCAGCCAGGCTCATTTAAGTTGCAGAAATAGTTAAGAGACCATATAATGTATGCTAAAATGTGTACTTTATTAAATTGGTAAATATTTATTAATAATATAAGAATCTGCCTTTAAATTAAACATCTGATGAATTACCTTGCCTTAAAGCTATAAAACTGTTATTGCTGCTATAAAAAAGTGTAAAGGAGGCATTTTGACTATGAAATTTCATTTCATGGTCAATTGAATTTACTATATTGGAAAGAACTAAAGATGGAATCATAAAATAATTATGATATTCACATACACTTAAAGAACAATGCTTTCAGGGACTGGCGTTGGGGGAGAGAACTCAATTTTTAATGCTTCTTTTGTAATGTATGGGCTAATCACTAAAGCAGTTGAATTATTTCATTGATTTTTAAAAGTATAGGTACTTCAGCTAAGTGCACGCTGTTGTCATGGTATTTTCATGGACCTCATCACATTTATTGGTGCCTTTTTGAAGTTTGGCTGAACCTGAATGCCATTTATTTGGGCTGGAAACAAACTAATCTTGTTGAAAATTCTAGTAGAATTTCACCTTGAAGAAATGTCATGGGATTTTAAATCACAAATGTTGGAAAAAATAAAATGTACTGGGACAGAATTATGATGAATACAATGTGTCGTTGGCTTTGTTCTATGGACTACCTGACATGTTCACCTATAAACTTGAATTCAGAATCGCCCGAGGCATGGTTAAAAATAGGTTATGTCAAGGTTCTTCTATATCTCCCTCCGGGTACCGAGTTGGCTGGCTACATCATAATACTCCACAGAAGCCTCCTCGGAGATTTCCCTGAGGAAGGTCACCAGAAAAATAATAAATAATACTTTCTACCTCATGCATTCAGCTTCCCAGTGCACGTTGGATATTTCCTACCTTATGCAAGGCAGAAGTTTTATTATCCAAATGAATATGGCAGTCTGTTAAGGATTACTATGGTGCGTTAAGACTATCATATAAGAAGAAAAGCCAGCTTGTTTATATGTTGCATTGAACCAGCTTTTCTTCAGAGCCTCATCGGTTTTCCTTTAGAATGAGTGACAGTTTTGTCACATTACTGATTAGCTGCATTATTGTTGACAACAAGCACAACACGTTTATCTTCCTTAAATTTATGCCATTATATTTAAAAACAGAAAGCAGGAACATAAAAAGGGGGATTAAAAAGAGCCCAATGATTAGCATTCACATTTCAAAATATGCAAATAATGCCCTAGTATTCAAAAGTGAATTGCTGAAAAATTGAATGTCGAAGCATTTGTGGCTTCAAAGAACAACCTTGATTTGCTTGTCGTGGATACGTATGTTTTGAAACAGGATGTGGTTGGCAAGTCAAAATCAACTGTAGATTTTGCTTAAAAATTCGTTCCCCTTAAGCATTATTGTCAGTTCAGATGATCATCTGGAAATTATTTTAATCTACAAAAGATCGCAATTCTAAAAATCTACAATGTGCGCTCCAAAGGATTTTTTTTTAACACCTCTCTATAATCTGCCCAGCCCGCTGAGTAGCATTGACATCAGTAGTACATCAATTTCAGAAAGTGGATTATTTTTACTAGACAGCTATTGTGACATATTGGGTCAGTCATAAATGAAAGATATTCATGCAAGCATGCAATACTTGTAATGAAGTCTCACTCTGACCTTCTGTATGATTGATTCTGTAATTTAGTTTTCTCAGGCAGTGCCTGAAATGAAATGAAATCATGTTGAACAAGTTTTGAATACCCACAGTGCACCAGGAGAAGAAAAATCTGCAGCCCCAGAGGCTTGAGAGAGAGCAGATGAACGATTTATCTCTATGCTATTATAGCCTTTGCCAGCATTCAACATTTCTTCTTCTTCTCCTTTTTTTTTTTTTTTTTTTTTTCTTATTTGGCTTAAGTACTTAATTCTGCAGGTAGCTGTAAATGGGAAAATAAAATGCTGTTCTGATTTAAAATGACAGGACAGGAGTATGTGCGAGGGACTGATAAAATATCTTCAATAGAACTGACCTTTCATGTAGCTGAAAGTTACTGGGGGATTCATCCTCATAATTACCATATAGATTATTTTTATTTCTTTCCTGCAATGAAACATTTCAGAGAGCAGTAGTGCTGATTGAATGAAAATTGAACTTGTTAACATTCTTTTCAGCTTAGCCTGTTGTACATAACAGAAGGTTAGCTTTGATGAATTTCAAAATTCTCTTTGATATCAAAGAAACAGACAGTAAAATAATTGTCTCTAGTCTGATATTTTGTATTGCCCCCCAAAAGAGAATTTATGAAACACACTGATAATTCACACATACACCCCCCATGCATTATATTTCACGTGTAGAGGACTGGCATTTTCTGTTTGATTTTGCTTTGGATTTAATTGTGATAGCACATGTGTCTAGAAAATGCTACAGTGGTGCACAAAATAATAGCCAATGTAATATTAGAAAATTGAAAAAAATGGAGGAAGAGTCTGAAAGTATCTGTACCTGTTAAGGCACTAGGAAAAAAAAGTCCTATAGAAGATACTCGTGCAGAGGAGAAAATGATAAGCTCTTACAATATTCATGAGACTCTTAAATCATATTACCAGGCTTGTTTTACAAGTTTTTATTTTTCCTAAAACTTTTGGCATGACTCTAATTTTGAAATTGAATTATTTTCATCTTTACAAAATGACTTTTCTGCCGTTTCATACTTTTGAAAAAAATCGTACATTAAGAGACATAGCAGACTTTCAATTAATACATTGTTTTTAGCAATGTTGCTTAATGTGTTACAGATAAAACAGTTATTTCATGGGTCATTAATGTGTTTAATGCGTGGAACGTTCTATTAAAACAAGCTCTTATTATTATTATGAACATGTTCATTGCCATTGTCAATAGAGGCTACACAGCTAAATTCTGCAGGATGATTACCATTGAGCCATTGTGGGGGGGCACCAATTCCTCATATCAATTGAACAGTTGCTTAATTTGTGTTTATTTGGGGTGAAGTTCTTGTCAAAGGTATTTTTATTGTATGTTAACAATAGAAAAGGTACAACTTACATAAGCAAAAAAATTCACTTCAAGTGGAAAAGGACCTAATTATACAAAGCCTAAGTAATAAAATGAAAACCATATTAACCTATAGCAAGTATTTATTGAGCACCTACTAAGCGCCACATATTAGGGATTTTTGTTGTTGTTGTTTTGATACTGAGGATTGAATCCAGGAATACTTAACAACTGAGCAACATCCCTAACCATTTTATTTTTTACTTTGAAACAGGATATTGCTATGTTGCTTAGGGCCTCGATAAAATGCTGAGGCTGGCCTTGAATTTGAGATCCTCCTGCCTCAGCCTCCCCAATTGTTGGGATTATAGGCACACACCACCATACCTATCTTATGCATTGTTCTTATTCATTAGAAAGTGATTATACTATGTATGAAATTGTTTTTTTGATTATCAGTTCCTCTGTGTAATACGAAAACTCAGAATCTGAATATAGAAAGGTGCTTATCATCAAAATCGACTTTAATTGGCTTTAATTGACAATTGTCTTCCCAAACTGCCCAAGCTGTAGGCACTTCTACTGCTTTCTTGGGGGGAACAAATAGCCTTGTTATTTGAGCTTAAAATAAGTATTCTTTGTTCTCACTGACCCTGATCATGCAAGTGCCCTCTTTAAGGTTGAATTCAGGGTTATCTAGTAAAGTGGGAATGTGTTCCAAACTTCTGCCAGCCCCAGTTAGCTGTCAGTGCAGTGTGATACGTGGCTGCTTGCTTGATTTATAACATTTACAGGAAAGTGTTGTTGCAAAGTTATGCTATGGTTTATTTCTCTGTATTTTCTTTTTAGCATGGATCTTTATAGTTGAGTATTATGGGAACCTAGTAATGATATAGGACTCGTCAAAACACCATTGACATTCAGATTGCCAAATAAAACTGACACAGTGGTTCAAATGTTTTTAGAGGGACAAAAGTAACTCTTTACATCATTACTCCAGTTTCTTTTATTTGGGGCACTGACCATTCTTTGAAATGGTCTCCTTGGCTTGTTCACCCCAGCCTGCTCTCCACCAGAGTACAGACTCTAGAAGGGCAGGAATCTGGCCTCTTTTGCTACTTACTGTCATCTTAGGGCCTACAGTAGCCACCAGGCTGGCACACACGAGGCCCTCAGACTGTACTTTGGGAATAATGTATGAGTAAATGAAAGGACAGTGAGAGAGTATTCATCTGTTATTAAGAATGTACCTTGACTCCTACATTAGACTGGAGGGAAGGGAACTTCAAGTATCAACAGCTGGAAAGGTAGGATTCCTCTTTATGATTTTCAGTTAGAACTTAAAAAAAAAAAAAAATCTCTGGAGTGGATTCCTTAGGAAAACAAAGGAGTTAGAGGATACATGAGTGAATTACCATTAAGAGTTGATAATAAACTCATGAAAATTTTATTTTGCTAAGAAACTATTAATTAACTCTTGGGAAGACTGTTTTCCATGAAAACTTTCTTATGGAGGTATGTTTGATTATAACCCTGAGAGTACTCATTAAGGAAAAATCATCTACTGCAGTGAAGATACTTTAATGAATATCAAGTTGGTGGGATGTGGTCTATAATTACATTGGTACCGTTGGTATGCATTGGGCTTAGCTGTGTGTGTCTCGGGGTCTTCTGGGGTTAGAAATATACTACCTAGCTAAATAGAACCATTCGATTTGGAAATAAAATTTTAACACTGCTATAGGACATAACTAAATAATTGGGCATAAAATTACTGGCTTGAATGTTATACTTGTAATTTTGATATTTATTAATACAAAGTAATTTTGACTACAGATAATTGTTTAATTACTCCATTTCTCAAGAAATGTTCATTAAAAAACTGGCACAGTGAAAAATATATTTAGTCACACTCTCAAACATATTGGAGTTATTTGCTTCTTAATTGGATGTTATCCTCTATTATGAAAACCTGATATTGGATTGTTACAGAGAATATTTATTTGTAAGTGTAAGTAAAAGGTACATTAAGTGCATTTGCCTATTAGATTTAAAAAAATCTTTTATGTTGAAATCAATCTGGGTGGAAAGAAGCACCATTGTAATGACCAAGAATGGTTAAAATCAGAATAAAATACTTTAAATGTAACATTTACAGTAAAAAAAAAAAAATTGAAAGCAAATATATTTGCAAAAAAAAAAAAAAAAAAAAAAAAAAAAACCAAAGAAAGAAAGAAAAAATCCACACTACCCAGAAAACAATATTAGAGAGGTATAATTTATACTGTCTTCAGTGTGAACACAGGTGAATACCTCATTGCTCTGGGCCTGAGTGAAACAGAGAAGATGATTTAAATCTGTAGAAGAAGTAGTTTTCTTGATTCAACAAATAGAAGCAAACTGTACCCATTCCTTTCCCCCTGTGCTTCCCAAAGACATATCTTTGACGTCCACACTGGCTAAAGCAACTAAGTGATTTATACAGTAAGCCCATCCTTCACCTTTCAGTTCATTCAGTCTTGATTAAGTTTTGTGCTGGGGATTGAACCCAGGGGTGCTTAACCACTGAGACAATCTCAGGAACTTTTTATTTATTTATTTTTTTAGTTTGAAACAGGATCTTGTTAGGTTGCTGAGGGCCTTGCTAAGTTACAGAGGCTGGCTTTGAACTTACGATCCTTCTACCTCAGCCTCCCTAGTTTCTGGGATAACAAGTGGGTGTCGCCATGCCTAGCCACACCTCTCTTTTGTCTTCCTTGAATAAGAGAAACCACAAGTTAGGCCCAGAGCCTTAGGCAGGTCCCATTTTTATCCTAAAAGAACAGTTTTCCTCTCTTCTCTTGGTATTTATTTAACATTCCGTTTGTCATGAGCGAATCTAGTTTTTCGTTTGTATTTGTGATTGAAGGTTTCCTTTTCAATGTAGAAAAATCTAGATTTTTTTTTAACAGTTCACTTAAACAATTGACATTCAATAATTGACGGCTTTTCAGGCAATTTAAGAAAACAAGGACTGTTTCCAGAAATACCCACTCATTGGTTTCCCATTGAAAAGACAGAGAGGCCCCTCATCGGGTAGAGACCAGCGCTGGGTTGCTGTCCACCCTGGGCATCGCATGCATGAGTTGTGCAGAGCTTTAGGTCAGGAGGACCAGAACCTGCCCACTCTGAATGCCTTGTGATGGCAAAAATTAACACTTGTTTTCTCTTCAAAACATAGTTTGAGGGATTAGGCTGCACATTTCTATTTGAACTAAACCAAATGCCCACAGGTGGTTTAAACGGGTTGCCCATGAAGAGGGTCAGTTACTAGAATGGATGACCCCCTCGATGGAGAGACGCCAGCCCTTAAACACGCCACGGCTTCCTTCTACTCTGGGAACACAATCCAGACTGCCTAAAATGGACCATAAAGCCTGCCACTTTATGGCCACTGCCTTTCCAGTCTCATGGTGGGCCTTGCTTGTCCTGGCCCCAGGACTCTGGCCTCCGTGTCCTTCCCTGTGCATGCGTCCTCATGCGGGGCCTTGGCTCGTGTTCCTTTCTGCTTGGGATGCAATGTCCTCTTTTCCAGCTCAGTTAGCTCCCGCCTCCCTTTGTGCCCTGTCTCTTCTGGTCCCCTCCTCTGGGGGGCATCCTGTGTCACTCGCCCACTTTGCATCATCTGGCCCCTTCCATCTCTTGGTCCCACTGCATTTCCTCTCCACCTTGCCCAGCCTGCTTCTGGCTCCCCTGAATTTTCCACCTTGTGAGCCGGCCAGGCTCCATCCCTGCTCACTTTGCACCTGCTGTTCCCTCTGCCTGGAACACGCTTCCCACCCATCTCTGGCTCTTTCTTGCTCCTCTCTACCTGCTCCTGTGTCATCTTTTTAAGAGGACTTCCTTGCTAGCCTAATGAATGCAACCATCCTCCCCAATAACTTTTTTTTTTCTTCATGGTATTTGTCACAATTTGAATCTTCTTTGTCCTCATGCTTTCTATTTTTAGGGATAAAGTATAAGCTTTGGCTACTAACCCCCACCATCCCTGCCAGCCCAAGTAAATGATGTCCTCGATGTTTGTCCAATAGCCTGCTTCTCAACAAGGGAGATTATTGACATTTGTCAGATCATGCTTGTCAAAGCCTAATAGGAGGGGGCTGCTGGCATCTTGAGTGTAGAACCAGAGAAGATACCAGACACTCAACAATGCAGAATCCCCCCAACAGAATTTTCCAGACCAAAAGGTCAATATTGAAATTGAGAACTCTTTGTCTAATATTACCCAATAGAGGACAAAGTTTTCCAAGTGCTGGACTAGGAAGTAATACAAATGAATACTACATATTAACTTGGTGACAGAGTGCTTGCCTAATGTGCTGGAGGCCCTGGGTTTGATCCCCAGTAACATAAAAAAATAAAAGAGTTTGGCAAAGCTTCCAGCACCCAGATCTTATTTCTGGTTATGATAGTGACCATCTCTTGCAATGCACCAGTTAGTTGCCTTGCTTTTAAGTAATCATTGGTAAATCTTTCAGGACCCACTTTTAGCAAGTGAGAGGTAATGATTTATAAAAACACATTAAATTTCTTTAGGCTGTATTCATGGTTATATATTTCCTTACTAACATATTACTACTGATAAGAATCGTGAGCTGTCTCTTGGAGGAGTCTATATAAATTTCTCTGGCCTACCTTTTGATATACTAAACCTTTTGGTCCATTCCAATTTATTGTTTAGAATAATGTTTAAAAGACATGGTAATTTTGTTTTCAAAGATGTGAACATTGATATGTTGGCTTCACCTGCCTGGCATATAATAGGTGCTCAATAAATACTTTTGAACTGAACTGACAGCTTCCTCTTTTTTAAGTGGGAATCCTAAGATCAAAGGAAGTGTCTTCTAAAGGTTACTTTTTTTTATTTTGGTATGGAAAATGATTGGCGCCTTTGGGGAATCAAGTTCCCTTAAGCGGTTGTTAATAATTGGTGACCCTAAAGGAGCTTGAATTTCTAAAGAGACACTTTGACCATTAATCTTCTTATACTATAATCCTCAAGCATGGGAAGTTATTAGTGGATAACTGTGAGCCGTGGTAAATGCTAGCACATTTTGATGCGTTGATGATGTGAGGTAGAGGTTACTGGAAAATATTCTAGAGCGTCCTGCCCTGTGCAAGATGAGGATGCAGCCAGCATCTTTGATGGTGGTGGAGACCCCAAGGGCCATTCCCTTCTCTGCAGGTAACTGCTACCTTTGAGGCACTGCAACTCCTCTGGAGAATAGTGTTTCCAAGAAGCAAGTGTCACTGCTCACTTGATGACAAAGAATTGGTATAGTAATAGTATCAAGACTTTCTAAAGGATTAAATTAGAAAATACATGGCAAGTTTAGCAGCACCTCTGGCACAGAGCCAACACCTAGTAATGTTCCTTAATAGTACATTGAATCACAGCTGCCCATCAGCAGGGCTTCCCAAGCAGCCCGCTCATATACAGGCATATATGGCCGGTGGAATTCAGGGAGGGTTGGCAGGCCAGGAAGAAGGAATGTTTTTGGTCTTCTGTTCCATTAGGAGATCTGTCTAAAATGCTGTCGTTGTGGGTGAGTCTATGCAGCATCTTTCTGTGCTGATTTTCACAGGCATTGGAGCAAAGACAGCAAAGTAACTCCTCTGTTAATGAAAAAGCTGCATAAATCTGATTAGCAAAGTTCATGGTCATGCTAGTTAACTAATTTATTATTATACAGTCAGAATTAAAACAATTTAAATGTACTCTGGACATTGCTTGTTGATTAAAAACATCCAGATTTCAATAAGTCTGAAAAGACTTTGAAAATATTCTATTAAAGTGTGTATGGGAGTAAATTTAAGGGTAACATAGGTAACTTAATTGCCTGTTATTGGGGGGTGGAATTGAATAATAAGTGAATAATGATTGAGCCTCAAAAAAACATGGAAGACTGGACAGAGAGCTCAAAGTTTAGAAGAAATGGGTTCATTTTTTTGGTCAGAATGCCAATCAAATAAATAAATAAATAAGATAAAGTGTTTACATCAAATCCACTTTTAGGACAGAAGCCTGCAGAAGGTCACCTACTGATGGAATGTCGTCCTATTTTAGGATCAATGGAAGAGAATGTTGTGAGAGAGGAAAGAGTGGTGTTGATGGGTTACGTGTGACATTTTCTTCAGGATCAGACTAATTTTAATAATTCTGCAATTATTAGGAGATTGAAAATTTATATATTTAATATTAAACTAACAATTTGCTAGACCATTTTAACCACTTGTGTTATCTTCTGTTTAGCTTTTCATGACTCAAGTATTTTAGTGTTTCTTTGTTTCATTTTGTGTTTTGGTGATAAGTTTGTCAAAACAGTGTACGCAGGTAGAGGGGAAAAGTTGAGCCTCTCCTCTTCATTCCCCTAGTCCTACCCGGGAATGTGACCTAATGTAACTGTTGTAACTTCCTCTTTCTTCTTTGTTTGTTTTTTGGTACCAGGTATTAAACCCCACTGAGATACATCCCTGGCCCTTTTTATTTATTTATTTTTAAATTTTGAGATATTAAGTTGCCTAGGACTTCGCTTAATTGCTGAGGCTGGCTTTGAATTTAGCATCTTCCTGCCTCAGCCTCCTGAGCTGCTTGGATTACAGGCTTGAATTGCCATGTTTGGCCTTTGTCTGTTTGTTTTTGCTTAACAAAAATAGGGACTGTGTTCTACAATTTTTTTTACAACTTGTCCTTTTGTTTGGACATCTTGAATGTCACTCTAGGTCAGTGGTTTGTCAACTGGGAATGATTTTCGCTTTCCAGAAGGCATTGTCTAGAGATGCTTATTATCATACATATGTGGGGAAGGAGGCTTCTCTGAGCATCTAGAGGGTAGAGGCTGAGGATGCTGCTGAAGCACCCAATGCACAGCACGAGCCCCACAACAAAAATTAAAATTATCTGATCCAAAATGTGAATGGAGCTAAGACTGAGAAAGTCTGCCCTAGGTCAATATGCATAAATCTAATTCATTATTTTTAAAAGCTTCATAACACTTTGTAGTACAGTAGAACATAATTCAAGTAGCCCTTTGCTACTGCTTCTTATTTAGTAGCATTTGTATGTTTAACATGAAGAAATTTAGTTTTTAACAATTTATTCTGCTTCTTTAAAGAGTAAAAATAAGCCTTTTCAGAAGGACTTGAAAGAGGGACTGTTAAGAATTCATAGGCTTGTGTATAAAATTAGATTCTGGGTCACCGAGAGTCAAGAAAATTTGGTTTCGGTGAAATCACAGACTCACTCTAAATGACAAGTCTTGAAGTCATTCGAAAAGCATGTCTTCATTTTTTGATTCGTTGGAATTAAAAAAGACAAGAGAGAAAAAGAAGCAATAATAACTCTAAAGTCTTTTGTACAACTCCCCAGAACAGAGAAGGCTACTTTTGAAGTCACCGACACCACTTTCAGAGAAAACTAAATTCTGATGATCTCTACCTTCTCTTTCCACATTAAAAAAAAAAAAAAAAAATCCATTAGCACATTAAATCATGGTGGCATTGAACAAAAGAAAACAAAGTAGGTTTAAGTGTAAAAAAAAAAAAAAAAAAAAAAAAACGGTATCTGATCCGAAAGACATGAAATGACTTCCAGATGCCATTGACATGTACCCAGCATCGAATGCCCCTTTGGCTCACCGAGGGGGTTGCAAAGACAGGATGCCCTGCAGCAGACACGTGTTGTTCTGTGAAAGCAAAGCTCTGTGTTTCCTCTCTGTGTGTCCCGGTGTTCCTTGAAGGACCGACTCTCCTTGACTCACAGAACTGAGTGGAGAGAAATGGAACCGTGCTGTGTGCACCAGTTGGTGAGCCCAGCAGGGCTGGGTCCCTGTTTCTGCCTTTCCCTCCTTGACCAGCAAGAATTTCATCTTTCCTTTTACTGATAGTCTTTCAAAAAAAAAAAAAAGTCATCCCAAGACAGTGTGCAGTCAAACAGCCTGCGCTGGATATTTGGGGTATTTGGGTTTTGTGCTCCTGAGCTTACGATGACCTGGCAGGAGTCTTTCTATTTACTTAATTCATACAGAATATCATCCTGCAATCGTCCAACCTGTCAAAATTGCAACAGGTTGGGTCCAAGAAGCTGATAACTTTATGTGTTTGTGGATATTTGGGGAAACTAAAAGCTTTTTTCCGCCCTTGCCATTGCTGTTGTAGGATCAGAGCCACACACAAGTCTCTCAGTACCGCCAGGACCCCTCCCTGATCATGAGGTCCATCGTCCACATGACGGATGCTGCGCGATCGGGGATCATGCCTCCTGCCCAGCTCACCACCATCAACCAGTCCCAGCTCAGTGCCCAGCTGGGCTTGAATTTGGGAGGAGCCAGCATGCCCCATACATCTCCTTCACCTCCAGCAAGCAAATCGGCCACGCCCTCGCCTTCCAGCTCCATCAACGAGGAGGATGCGGAGGAAGCCAGCAGAGTAAGTTAGAGCTGTCAACCCCCAGAGAATGCAGCTTGCCCCCTACCTCTGGCTGTGAATTCATTCCTGGTCTAACCCTTGTTTCCTCATGGATTTGGAGTCACATTTAAGTTTATGCTAGTTGAATATTTTCTCCCCTCTTATTTATTTTCACTAGAAAGGGTGTGGACTGAAAATTGGGAGATCTGGTTTCTCTGAGTTGTAAGCCCTGGGACAAGTTCATTTAACCCTTGTAAACTTAATTTTCATAATCTGCAAAAGGGAGGATCTGTACTCCTTTTCCAGAAACTTCTAGAAATTCTAGATTTTGCAAAAATGGGAAGCTCTGGTTTTCACTGAGGGTTCCAAGGGACAAGTTTCATCCAGTTCTTTGGCTGTGCCTCTGCCACTTTTGACAGCTTTGCATCTTCAGTGATGTTTATCTCTTAGTAAATTCTGGTCATTCACATCTTTATTTTTATCATGGGAAGCATATTTTTTTTAAGTACATATATTGATTGCACTTATGACTTTTTAAAATGCCTGGAATGAATACCTTTTTTTTTTTTTTTTTTTTGGTACTGGGGATTGAACCCAGGTGCATTTTACCACTGACCTACAACACCAGTCCTGATCTTTATTTTGAGACAGGGTCTCATTAATTTGCTGAGGGTCTTGGTAAGTTGTTGACAAGGCTGGCCTCTAACATGTGTTCTTCCTGCCTCAGCCTCTTGAGTCGGTGGAATTACAGGAATGTGCTACCTACCATACCTGGCTAGTACGAATAACTTCAATATAAAGAATACTGTAATAAAACACAGCTACTCTTTACTTTTTTTTATGAATTCTGGGTTGTACACCTACTCTGTACTTGACATTTTACTTGGTTCATTTTACTTGATAAAAAGATTTATAAGAGAATTACTGCCCAAGGGACTCCCCACTGAGGAGGAATAGCAATGTTTAAAACTAACTCCAGATGCGATTAAGGGTATAATTGATGTATCTGGTGTGCTGGGATTATAATCGATTCTGCTTGGGAGAGTGATTTGAGGAAGCCTTTATTGAGAAGGTTGTATTTGAATGAAGTCTAAGAGGATGCATAAAAGTTTGTGAGGCAGAAGAAAGAGGCCAGCATTCTGGTAGCAGGAACAGTGAGAAGCAAAGGAAAGTACATGTGAATTTATTAGTATCATGAACTTTGATGTCGGGGAGGGGAGAAACAGAAGAAAGAAATGGCGTAAATGGTAAATGTGGTGGCTGAGAGCTGATTAATTATTTGCACAGAGGAATGGCCTAAGCAAATTGATGCTTTAAGAGGGTAATTTTTGGCTACAGATAGAATGCATTACAAAGGGAGGAATCAGAGAAAAGAAAATCCATTAGAAGATTTTTGTTGGTTTGTTTTCTTTCATCAAAGAGCAGATTGGGCAGAAGGTGCCCAATTAATGAGACATTTAACAGAGATTCATTAAGATACAGTGATCCCCTAGAATTTGAAGACGAGATGAATTGAGTTTTAGTTTGAGAGACCACATGACTACCTGTAAATGATAGGATCCACCTAGAAAGAGAAGTGTCCCCACCCCCAGGGGCAGGATGAGTTTGGCATGTAATGGTTGAATTTAGGTGCTTACATTGAGTCCAGAGCTCACTTCATTGGATCTGGAACTATAGATTGGGGAACCATCAGCCCATAGATGTGAGGACATGGAAGTAATCAGGATTTCCTAAAAAGGGTAAGGAGCAAGTCAAGGCCAGAACTTTGAAAGCATCATTTATTTTAAGTAGTAAATGGAAGTAAAAGAGCTGGAGAAGATTGAGATTGATGGCGAGGACTGGAGGTGGCTCAGTGGTACAGTGCTTGACTGGCACATGGGTGGCTCTGAGTTTGACTCCC
Organism: Callospermophilus lateralis; assembly: GCF_048772815.1. Taxonomy (NCBI): domain Eukaryota; kingdom Metazoa; phylum Chordata; class Mammalia; order Rodentia; family Sciuridae; genus Callospermophilus; species Callospermophilus lateralis. The sequence continues at coordinate 36,738,026 of NC_135322.1, read as the reverse complement.
AGCACTTCGAGAGAGAGGGGGGGGGGCACAGAAACCAAAGGGACTTCAGGATGAAGGGTTTGGTCTCAAATTAGCTCTCCATTGAGCTCAGGGTTGGGCAGATGCAGGGTTGGTAATACTCACACTCACAAGGACTTCACTGTGGTGAAGTGATAAATAAAGAAACTCAAGGGACATAAGACACAGCTTGGTGACAGCTGGTCATTACACATCAAGGTGGAGTCCTTGCACTGAATGCCCATGTCCACTGATCAGACTTACCTTTGTACCAAACTGAAATCATCACATCTAAGGAGAACCTTCCACATCACTCCTATCTTGCTCTATTTTAAGTAAGGGACTCAGTTTTATGTGAAAGCATCTGGGTTTCCAATTTGTTCCCTTTTAAATAACAGTTGAGAAAGGAGGATTAAAATGATGGTTAATTATGTCTCTTTGGGGGTAAAGCCATTTTTTCAGCCTTCCCAGCCCTTTAAATTCAACTACACAAAAGTTTCTCCAGGAAAATTAATTCTGAAAGTTTATTTAAACAGTGGGACTATTTCATTTCTGGTTTATTCTTAAAAAGGTAATAATAGCTAAGGCAAGTTACAGTTTTACAAGAGAAGCATCAGAGGTTGTCGACATTTATACCTTGTTTTAAAGAGAATAAAATTGAACTTCTCTTGTTTGGGAAAAAAACAAAACAAAACAAAACAGAAAACTGCACTATAAATTGTCTCATTGGTCAGGGTACTTACTTTTGGCACAAACGGTACCAAATTTTCTTCCAGAAAAAGAATATAGTTGTTTGACTCAATTAGAAAAATATGAGCGGATCTATATTTTGTTTTTCTTGTTGCTACAGTAATGTTTTCATTGAAGGAGAACTTGGCTCCAATTCAAGCTGTAGTTGAAGGATATGGGTTCCTTTGAGTGGAATTAAACAAGTCTCACTCACTCTTGAGAGTTTAGAAAAAAAGACAATGAATGGGGTCTACAGATTTATTGAATTGTATGAGTTATGAAAAATGGCATCTTGAAGGGGAGGTGAGATAAGATTTAACACCCTCTGATGCATTTTAATTAACTACCTGTCAACTGGGGTGGGTGTTATTACTCCAATGGCACAAATCTAGAAGGGTGGCCAGTGGTTTCTTAACTTTTGAAGGTTCAGAGCTCTCAAAAAATCTACTTATCAGTTTCCTCTCTAAGAATTTTAATAATTGGATTAAGTTTCAAATGACCCTCATTCAGAAAGTAATAATACTCTAGGAATATTTGAATTAGGATTCAAGGCCATTAAAAGTCAATCTGTTAGTAACTTGAATCTATCTCAGCTGATCTTGCCCAAGGCTGGCTTTTAAAACAGAATTTGTCAAACACTTCAGGATTCTTGATGAAATTAACCAAAAATTGTTTTCAACATAATTGTACTGTAATCAAGGGGAAGAAAAAACCCAAGGTTGATAAATCATTTCCTTTGCTTCTCTGACAAATATCTCATATGATCAATAAAAATAGATGGTAAAAAGTGAATATGAAGCTTAGTAGTTTGTAAATTGTCGGGGGAGGGAGGTGGAGTCTATGGATGTATACTGTATCATTTCCATGGTCTTTAACTTCAGAATTCATAATGTGAATCATTACCTGTGAGTCTTTTTGGCAATTTACTTGTGGATCAAGTTACTTACCACATATAATAAATATCTTCTTATTAGTCCTCTAGTTATTCTTGGTGATTCTAAACATCAACTGTGGTTCTTTTATAAGTTTTTTAATTTTATGGAGAATATTAATTTCTTTTTTTTATCTCCAGTTAAAGTGATTTTGACATTTTTACATTTCTTGTTATCCTGTCTTTTAGAAAGTTATTGTTATTTTAGAAAATAAAAATGACCTTTCCTTTACTGTGCCAGGGTAGTGATTACAGCTTCTTTCTCTTTTGAGTTTCCAGAGACTCATTAGCAAAGTAACATTCTGGAAAAATTAAAAAAAAAAAAATCAGGCTTAAAAAAAAATCAATTAAGACCGATCATACATATGGCATATGATTGTGGCAAGGGACCTCGTTTAAAATACCTGAATGTGATCGACATCCAGGATGTTGTTAGGTTTTACTGCTAAAATCCCTGAAAGTGTAAAATATTTTGCTTGTGTGTGCATAAGCATACACCTATAGCATTGCTTGGAATAGTGTTCTGTTTTTCATTGCTCATAATTGCTATTTAGAGCATATGCTGTGAATGTATTGAAGATACTTCTGGGTCTCATTAATCAGTGTTCTAAATGCTAATCTCTGCTGTCCAGTTAACTCTAAGCAAATTCGCCCCTCCCCCGCTTTTGGTGGTGATTCATCTGTTGATGATGCTTAACAAAACCTTCAAAGAACAATTGTGGATCTGAGCAAGTCTCGCTGTATTCTCTGCAAGTACATTCTAGGCAGTGAATTTTCTTCCCGCTTTGCAGGCCATTGGAGAGAAAAGAGCCGCTCCAGATTCTGGCAAGAAGCCCAAGACTCCAAAGAAAAAGAAAAAGAAAGATCCCAATGAGCCGCAGAAGCCAGTATCAGCATATGCCCTGTTTTTCAGAGACACACAGGCTGCAATTAAAGGTCAAAACCCCAATGCAACCTTCGGAGAGGTCTCAAAAATTGTCGCGTCTATGTGGGACAGTCTTGGAGAAGAGCAGAAGCAGGTGAGGCAAAGATCTGAAGTTACCAGAATATTCCTCATGTATTCTCTGAGTGCATCCATTCCATTAATATGATTGCTTCTTATGAAAGCCTTTCTAAGCTATGGCATTAAAACACATGCATATAAATCCAAGCAACTCTCTAGTTACATCGATTTCTCAGTCAGTTTTAAGGGTGCATGTTCAGAATCCGGTCACAGGAGGGTTGGAAGAAATCCAGGCAGTAGCCTGCAAGCATCAACTTTTGATGATAATCTTTTCATTTTAAATAATGTGGAATTTTTTTTCCCCCCTTTGTTCAAAAAGGGCCCTACAAAGGGATTAGGTCCATCCTGCTTGCCTTCCCATTGATCATCTTTCTGAACCCTTGTGCTATCCTGGTGGGTTTCCAAACTTTGAAGCTGCCTCTGCATGTCTCATTATTGTCACTGGGCATTTGAAATTTTATTCCAAGTTCATTTTAAAGCTAGGCAGTGTGAGAGGTATTCAGAGATTAGCCATGCTGGTGGGAGATACTTTCTTAGGGGCCTAGCCTCCTCTCCTTCCCCTCAAAATGACTCCACACGAATGAAGAGAAGAATGGGTTCCTTGGGGGCTGGTCCTCCCAATTACCATGAATAGGAGTCAACTTTTATATAGTCACAGAAGAATAGACCTTATTAGTGATAAAATAGAATAATTGTTTCAGGAATGAAGAGTGGAAAACTTGGGATTTTTTTTTTTTTTTTTAAGGAATTATGAACTCATTTCCGGTGGCTGGTTCATTGAGAGGGTGCAAGTATTGAAATTCCCTGTTTGTTTGCCATGAGCTTATCACCTGTACAGAGGACTGATTTTCTGTCCCCTGAGTGGAGTTCTAAGGAACTGGCAAACCAAACTTTCATGCTCTGGGAAGAAAAATAGTTGGTTTTGGTCTACCACCTAGCCATCAGACAATTTCAGAAAAGGAAGCCCAAATCATACTTGATATACTGGGATTTAATTATGTAATTCATGGATTTCACTAATGGAAATCTCCCACCTTTTATTATTTAGGGCTTAATTTTTTATTGTTGTTTTTCCTCTTCCAAAGAAATCAAGTTTGAAAGGTCTCCATCTCTTCTCTTTGTTCTTCACAAATTCTACCGTTTATTTGTTTGTGGTACTGGGGATTGAACCCTGGGACACTGAACCATGAAGCCACACCCCTGCCCTTTTTTGTATTTTATTTAAGTACAAGGTCTCACTGAGTTCTTTAGTGCCTCACTAACTTCCTGAGGCTGGCTTTGAACTCGTGATCCTCCTGCCTCAGCCTCCTAAGCGTCTGAGGTTACAGGCTTGTGCCACCCTGCCTGCCTAGCTGTTGTTTGTTTTTAATACTCTGATTTGATACAGTTAAAACATGCAAGGGCAAGAAGACAGGGAGAGAAGCTCGTTATTTACTAGAATTTAAGCTATTTGTGGCAAAGCTGGTTATTTGCTGCCTTAGCATGAGGCCTTCAGCTCTGGAGGCATCTCTCTGTGGCAACCGCAGATCTTTTCCCTCATTCTTAGAATAAACATCCCGGTTGTGCTGCAGTGCTGAGGATAGGGTTTGGTGTGTTTTTAATATCCACGTGCTTGTGGGTAACATTTAAAAATCAAAGGGTGAGGAGACCAAACTTTGTAGGTGAGTGATGTTTATGCCACCTGATTTGCGCGGCTGTTATTTTAATAGCTGAGAGTCTATGAGCTAAAGGCCGTGCTCACTGTTGTCTTTTAATAGGTATATAAAAGGAAAACAGAAGCTGCCAAAAAGGAGTACCTGAAGGCCTTGGCTGCATACAGGGCCAGCCTCGTTTCTAAGGTAAGCCTGCGTTCAGGGTGGGAAGCAGCCCTCCGGCCTCAGAAACACAGGTGTGACACCCCGGAGAGCTGATGAGAAGTATCTGAGCATCTCAAGCTTCATCCCATCAGAGATCAGCTGAATGAGGGGCAGGAGCAGCAGGACCTCATGTAGGCTGCCGAGTCGGAAATGTCGCTAGAAGGTTCACAGAGCAGTATGCAGGTGTACGTGGCTACCCAAATACAAATCTTCAATAGCCTTTTACTCTTTCCTTGTGTCGGGGATTGGAATCTGTCTTAATGTCCTCGATTGAAAACTGGGAGGTGATTCTGTCAGGCATTTTGGAAGACCATATCATAAATTCTTCAGTAGTTACATTATCCTCTTAGGCAATGGTGCCTTTTTTTTTTTTTTTTTCTTTTTGTGGTGCTGGGGATGGAACCCAGGGCCTTGTGCATGTGAGGGAAGCACTCTACCAACTGAGCTACATCCCCAACCCACAATGGTGCATTTTTAATATTTTTTTATTTGTTCTTTTTAGTTATGCATGACAGTAGAATGTATTTTCACATCATATGTACGTGGAATGTAACTTCCCATTCTTCTGTTGTACATGATGTGTAGTTAAACTGGTCCTGTATTCATATATGAACATAGGAAAGTTATGTCCGATTCATTCTACTATCTTCTCATTTTCATCCCCCTCTCCCATCCCCCCACTTTGCCTTGCCCAATCCCATGAACCCCCACCTCCACCCCACCTATTTTGAGTTAGCATCTGCATATGAGAGAGAACATTTGACTTTGGTTTGGGGGGATTGGCTTATTTTATTTAGCATGGTAACTCTCCAGTTCCATCCATTTACCAGCAAATGCCATAATTTCATTCGTCTTTATGGCTGAGTAATATTCCATTGTGTATATGTACCACATTTTCTTTATCCATTCATCTGTTGAAGGGCATCTATGGAACCATCCTAGATGGTTGGCTATTGTGAATTGAGCTGCTATAGACACTGATATGGCTGTGTCACTGTAGTGTGCTGATTTTAAGTCCTTTGGATATATACTGAGGAGTGGGATAACTAGTCAAATGGCGGTTTCATTCCAAGTCTTTTGAGGAATTTTCATACTGCTTTCCAGAGTGGTTGCACCACTTTGCAGTCCCATCATTTTTGTATGAGTATAAAATGGTCTATTTTTGACAAAACTATTCCAAATGATATAAACAAATAAACCTCATGATTATTAAAATAAATAAAAAAAAATGTTCCAAGTACTAAGACAAAGCATGTGTATTACACTTAGACTATAAATGGCAAATGCCACTCTAGTTGATTGTTACCTTGATCCAAAAGGAGTATGAGCTATGCTGTTTATTTATTTATTTATTTATTTATTATTTTGCCGTGCTGGGGATTGAACCCAGGACCTCATGCATGCTAAGTAAATGCTCTACCACTGAGCTATGCCCCCAGCCCTGAGCTGTTTGTATCATTTTAATATTTAATTACGTTGTCTTTGCCTAGAATTTAGATGGGCTTTGGAGAGGATAGTTTGAACTAATGTTTTTGCTGTGGATATAATTCTTCTGGGAAGTCAAGATGCCATTTCATTGTCAGTGTTGTCTCAGAAACAACAGAGGACTTTGGAGCTAAAGTGAAAGAGTTTACTGCCTTTCTCTCTTTTTCACCTGAGTTTTTTTCTTTACACTGAGATTTGCTGGGCGGGAGCGGGGGTAAGGGGTGAGCAAGGGTGGTGGAATGTGATGGACATCATTATCCAAAGTACATGTATGAAGATACAGATTGGTGTGAACATACTTTATATACACAGATATGAAAAAGTGTGCTTTATATGTGTAATAATTGTAATGCATTCTGCTGTCATTTATTTTTTAAAAAATCAATCAAAATTAAAAACAAATAAATAAATAAAATTAAAATTCCCAGGGTTGGGGGGAGATTTGCCAGGCTGGAGTTGTAGTTCAGTGGTGGAGCGCTTGCCTTGTATGTGTGAGCCACTGGGTTCCCTCCTCTGCACCACATAACATAATAAATAAGTAAATAAGTAAGTAAATAAATAAATAAAGTCCATCTACAACTAAAAATATATTTAAAAAAAAAAAAAAGATTTGCCCCTGGCAGCTGCTTGGAATCGGATCCACAGGGGTCCTCCTGCCTTTGTTGATAGCTCTCAGGACACATCCCACTTTGTTAGAAAGAGGAAACATTTATTGAGTCAATAGCAAAACCCTTTTCTGAGACTCTGGAAGACACATGCTGGGAAATATACTGATTCTATACTCAGATTTGCACACTGCTAGAAAACTCTGTGAGCTACAGGTGTTCACACTGGAGGTAGAGGTGGCTAATGAGATGGGAGTGCAGGGAAGAGCCATACTTCTTCAGTAGATCATTTATTCATTCATTTACCCAGAAGCAAGTACAAGTGATCTTTGTGCATTAAAGCATGAATAATGGACCATACAAGGATTGAAGCCAAGAACCAGTTTCTCAGATAGCAACCACCATGGCTGGGCTCATCAAGTCTCTGATGAACTTAGAAGGCGTAACTTAAAAGTGATACATTGTAGCATGCTGCTATCATGTGTAACTAATTAAAACAAATTTTTAAAAAAGTAATAATTGGATTAAGATCAGGATCCAGGGGTATTTCCTGATGGACTTCAATGACCCCCCAAAACCCAATGGGACAGAATTTTTAAAAGAGTAAACCTTAAAGTACTGTTTCATTTTTTAACTCAGTAGATGCTATTTGGGAGGATCCTAAATCTATACTCAGAGGCCTAAGTACTCCTTGAAGTATAAGCTTAAATAATTTCCTCCTGAACCCAAAGTGTGAAATAGCTGCCAATACCGTGATCTCAGAGGAGGCAGCTTCTAATTGCACAGAGTGATGATTAGACCACCACCAGAACTGGCTGATTTGGAACCCATAATTTAAAGAGAGGAGGACCCATTGCAGGCTGTCCAGCATGTTGCCTCCATGCTGGTGAAGACTGAAAAGCAAATCCTAGTAGAATAATTAAAAGAATCAAGGAGACAAGAAATTGGACACATATGATTTTAGTTCTCAAATATAAGAGCCACGATGTAAGGGGAGCTAATTGAGATTTCCGTGTCTTAGACAGACTACTTATCCAAGGGGTGAAATAACCTCGAGCAAGATCTCATCCTCATGGTTACAGATAACATAGGGGGTGCATCATATTCCCATATACTGGACACCTCTGTGTGCAAGAGCCTAGGATTTCCTTTCTTAAGTAGTGACCCCACCGTCACTTTTCATCTTCCAGGAAATTAAGAGAAGCTTACTATTAAACCATAGGAGGGTAAACATGGCAAGACAGGAACTCTACAATCACCCACCCAGCTCCACTTACCATCAAGATGGCCCCTGTTAAAAGCATAATGATGCAATTGCCCATGTAGACTTTCCTGTGGTTTCTTCCTTGAGACTACCTTGGTGATTTTCCAACATTAGAGTATATATGATCTATATATACATATTTATACGTACAAAATTGCATATACTTTGTGGGTCATATCATGAGTTTTAAGACAATTTTGAATATTTATAGCCATTATCTTATCCTAAGTCTTCAAAATTGGACCATCTACTAGCAGGTAGTCATTCTGGTTTTCATAAGGCAGAGAGTTGTTCACAGAGGGATGGTACTTTACAGTGACAATTTTGTGTTCACAATCAGAAGCCCTCAGAAATGACTTTGTCTACTTGGGGGACTCCTTGTAAGGTGACTGAGGTTTCTTCTAATAGCAGGGTTTTATAATTGGAGTCATAAAAGCTATAAGTACTTTAAATCACTAGAGGCCACTTGATGTCTCCAAAGTGCCCCCTGCTCCTTTCTTCTCAAAAGACACCTCTAATTTTATGGAACAAAAGAAGAAAGAGAATAGTATTCCAATCACTATTGCATTTGTAAAATAATTTACCCTTGTGGAAGTAATTAATGTATTTTTAGCACAGAATAGGTTTCCATGTTGGACCACAGATTTTTCATGTGTCATTAAGAGATTGTTCAGGCATGGGAAGGTTGAACATTCTTCTCTTATCCTTTGATAAATTCTGGAGATCTTCACTATGGCTAGCCAGGCATGGTGGCACATGTCTGTAATCTCAGGAGACTAAAGCAGGAATTCAAAGTCAGCCTCAGCAACTTGGCAAGGACGTAAGCAACTTAGCCAGATCTGTCTCAAAACAAAATCAGAAAAGGTTGGGGATATGGTTCAGTGTCGAAGCACACTTGCGTTCAATCCTCAATACCCCCAAAATCACAGTTGGTAAACCGAAAACATTTCTAAAGTTGTAAAGTACTTCAGTTTAGTATCTCAGAGTAAACTAATTATGTTTTCTTATAGTCAAGTGAGCACTGGCATTAATAATTATGAAAACACAGGGTTTTGAAGCTTTCTAGTAGTGGTAGTTTCCTGGTAGTAGTAGTTGTTAACTGATGAAAATACATATAACATTTATCAAGTGCTTCTCAAGGGCCAAGCACTGATGCTTAACACATAAGCTCATTTAATTCGCATATGGATAAGGAAACTCAAGAACAGGTGGATGAATTAAATGGCCCAAAGATACAAAATTGTTCAGTAGCAGAGCTGGATTTGAACCCAGGCAGTCTGCGCTTCATTGTTTTTCAATGTGTGGTACCTCAGTGGCGAGGTTAGTATGGGCTTAAATGCTGAAGAGTTAGTATTTTTAAAAGCCTGTACCAGTCATCTTTTGTTACGCAGTAGTGTTGTGTAACTACCAACCACAAAGCACAGTGATTTATAAAAGAAGCACTTATCTCTGAGTAAGCCAGTTAGCTGGTTGGTTCTTCAGATCCAGCCCCGCTCCTCTATCTGGGGTCAGCTCACAGGTTGTTGGGGAGGTGGCTGGAGTCACTTGCATGCCTGTAGTTGGCTGGCTGGCAGTGAGTGGGCTCTTGAGGGGAGCATTTGGGTCATGTGTCTGGCCTGCACGTGGTGCTGATAGGTTGCAAGAGAGTGAGTGGAAGGGTGCACGGTCTTGAGCCTTAGTGTGGATATTGGATAGTTTCTCTTTGATTCCATTCTAGTGACCAAAGCAAAGGCACAAGGGCAGCTTTGACTCGAGGGTAGAGAATTTGAGTGTGTCCCAGAGGAGCTAAATAGTCACATGACAAAGGCCATGGAGATAGGAAGGCATGAATAATGGTGGCTGTCATTGAAGTCAATTTATATTGCTTAAAAATATGTAGGTACTCTACATACTTGTAGATCATAACAATCTGGAATTTTCTTCCCCCAAATTCAGGCTGCCGCTGAGTCAGCAGAAGCCCAGACCATTCGTTCTGTTCAGCAGACCCTGGCGTCAACCAATCTGACTTCCTCCCTCCTTCTCAATACTCCGCTGGCTCAACACGGAACGGTACCAGCCTCACCTCAGACTCTCTCACAGTCGCTCCCTAGGTCAATCGCTCCCAAACCCTTAACCATGAGACTCCCCATGAATCAGATTGTCACATCGGTCACCATCGCGGCCAACATGCCCTCGAACATTGGTGCTCCGCTGATAAGCTCCATGGGGACCACCATGGTTGGCTCAGCAACCTCCACCCAAGTGAGCCCTTCGGTGCAAACCCAACAGCATCAGATGCAATTGCAGCAGCAACAACAGCAGCAGCAGCAACAACAGATGCAACAGATGCAGCAGCAGCAACTCCAGCAGCACCAAATGCATCAGCAGATCCAGCAGCAGATGCAGCAGCAGCATTTTCAGCACCACATGCAGCAGCACCTGCAGCAGCAGCAGCAGCAGCAGCATCTCCAGCAGCAAATCAACCAACAGCAGCTGCAGCAGCAGCTGCAGCAGCACATCCAGCTGCAGCAGCTGCAACACATGCAGCACCAGTCTCAGCCTTCTCCCCGGCAGCACTCTCCTGTCACCTCTCAGATCACATCCCCTATCCCTGCCATCGGGAGCCCCCAGCCGGCCTCTCAGCAGCACCAGTCGCAAATCCAGTCTCAGACACAGACTCAAGTATTGTCACAGGTCAGTATTTTCTGAAGATGCAGGTGGATTTGCGTGCCAGGAGAGCGACACAGGAGGGGAAGGCACATGGGGCTGGAACGTGTAAGCTGGTGTTGGTTATGCAGAAATGTTAACAGATCAAACGGTCCTCTCAAGCGTCTATTAGATAGGCAATAAGAACTACAGTGTAGCTGGGTACCACCTCTTAGCTGACTATCAATCACTTCGTTTTTAAACAAGGAAAGCTGTGCTCTTTTATGTGATGCCTTTTTTTATTTATTCAGGCTATACCTACAATATGTGAATCAAACCGTTTAATGAATCCTGGGACATTACTGATGACTATAACTGGCCTCTCTGAGTCATAGAAAATGGCCTTATTTCTCCAGAAGTGAGTTAACCACACTTCCAGGCTGTTTGAACTTCCGAAGCCCTAAAAATAAAATAAAATAAAAATAAAAAGCACAGTTGTAACTACCTGAAATATGAAGATCCAGTTTCATACAAACATTTGTATGATGTAAATCGTTGATGGCATTTTTTTTGTCATGAAAAAAAATAATAATAATGTAAATCACAGACTTTTGCCAAAGCTCTTATTTTTTTTCCTAAATCTCTCCAGAAAAAAAAAATGCAAGTGATTAAATTCAATTATTGACTCATTTCCACTTTTTATCCAGGACTTCTCCAAATCAAGCCACAGTATATGTTGTAACAATATCTATGACCACCGTTAGCCCATCCTATTCATTGCAATTAGAAGAAAAGAAATGTGAATACTATATTCCGTGTTTTGAGTGACAAGTTTCGAAAAATAAAAACACTGTATTTTTAAAAGGGAAATTCACTTAAATGAAAACAGTTATTACAAAAGTTAAGATTTAAAAAGAAAAAAGCAAGAGTTTTTATTATGATGTAATACCGGTAGAATATTTAAAAGGCACACTACATCTGAATAATCAATGTAAATATTTTCTTTCAAAGTTGTAAGTTTTCATATCATGTGTTGTAAAGTTTTCCTAAATGAGGCTTTAACGTAAACACTGGTGACATAAACCATTCATTGCTACGTTGCTTATTGTGTTTTTATGCTGTTTTATACTTTTTTATGAGTTATGATAGCAGCGATTAAGTTGTTTGTATTTTGCTTAAACTGAAACAAAATGCTTTTATCTTGCTATAGAATAAACACATTTCAGTAAAAACTGTGGACTGTATTTTGATGCAACAACGAGGAAACTGTTCACTTTTCAAATAAAATGCTATGTCAAATTTCACTTTCGTTTCCTTGAATACATATAAAATGGGGAAATAGGGCACGTGCCCATTAGTTTGCACCCCAGCTTCGTCGTTTCATTTTCATTTGGAAACGTGATATTCGTGGCTAAGAATTCTGATTGATGAGGCTAAAACCGGAGTCCTTAAAAAGTACTGGAAATATCTTTATAATATTCTTTTTGTTAAGATGCAGGTACAAGGTAAATAGAGAAAAGCAATCATCTTCTCTTTGGGGGCCACAACTATCTGGCACGGCATGGTTATTGCTATTAAAATGGATGGTGAATGCTAATTTTAAAGCCAAAATAATTATTTCAGTGCCCATTTCTTCCCCCTCTTTTTTGCTCTATGGTGGCTTCTCTTTGAGAGCCGTGTGACCACTATCCCCAGTTGTCTTGCATGATTAATTACAGCATCTGTCCTGTCAGAAGCTATAATGAAGAGGTCTTGATAAAAATTGCAAATTACCACTGGCAACAGTCTTAAACTGCTTATGATAAAATGAAAATTAAAAACAGCAAGTGTCAACCCTGACCAGAATCCTAATCTGGAAAAATGAGGGTGTGTGTGTCTGGTGCTGTCCAGCGATACTGTGTGCAAGACATTCAAAAATAATAGAATATGGATTCCTCAAAGTTGTTGTATTTCAAAGAATATTTACTGTATGTTGTGGGTTATGAATAATGAATTCAGCTTTCAATATTTCATAATCCTTGCGTACTCTGTATTATGTACAAATATTGAACAGCAAGAGATTCTAATTATAAATTTATAGATTTCTTGCCGTAGAAAAATTTATGTCTAAATTGAAGCCTTTCATAAGATGTATTAGTTGACAGGTATCCGTGTTCAAACAGTCTTAGGAAGACGCCTAATCACATCTACAAGGGGGCTTTCTATTCCACAAAGAAATACATCAGACCCATCAGAAGCAGAGCTGATGGTAAAAGATTTTCTGTGAATTGAAACTAACATTACATAACAATAAGAACCATTTTATATTCTGTTGTGAAACCTTTAGACAAATGTCTTCAAAATTAATTGCTAAACTACATGTGACAGTAATTGTGTATTAGTTCTATAATTGTCATTTTGAAAACCCATGAAGTATTGCTTGGAAAAAAATGTCACTAGTGATAAGACTTAATTGCAAGTGAAGTCTGTTTTCAACTGTTTGCAGTTAGAGGCAGGTGTTGTAACATCTATTAAATGATTTTATAAATCTTAGGTTTTATCACATTTGATTAAATGCTGCTAAGCCACTGACGGTCAATTCCAGGGGAAAAAAAAAGAGAAAAAAAATAAACCAATACTTTAATTACTACAGTTTTAAAAATTAATCACCAGACAAAATTATGTATTTAAAATGTCAAAAGGCTTGAATCATGAAAACAATCTTCCAACCTTTTTACCAAATTATTTTCTCAGATTCACAAAAGCATATTATGAATCAACTAGTATTTTAATTTATGCATGAAACTGGTTTCTATTCCTGAGATTTAAGTAAGCCCTGGTGCACTTTTTCTTTTTTCTTTTTCCAGTTACAGATCAGAAATAAATCAGGGTAATGAAACAGAGGCATGAGAAATGTGGTATCTGATTGGTATAGACCTCTTAAGTGGTATGTGGTATATAGACATTAAGGGGTCTCTCCTCTCCCCTGTCACCTCCATCTCACGAGTACCTTGCCTCTCCCCTGCAGTGGGGACATTATTTTATTACTCTTGGCTAAACATGTTCTTTTTGCATTAACCTGTACTGCCATGTGATGAAAGAACATAAGGAGTTTTCATTTTTAGCTGACACGGGGTCATTAGTTCCCGACTCAAAGAACAAAAGCTTAAATGCCTTCGTGCAGCATAATTTCTGCAATATATTACCACCTGATGGAGGTTCGAAGGCTTTCTAGACAGATGGATTAATATCTCAAGTTTAAGTAGGAGTCCTCCGCTGTGTCCATTCAGGGGACTTTAGACATCTGAATGGTTTCTTTCCCATTTCTCACTTCATGGAACATTTTTCAGCACTGGACTTCAATCTAACCTTTCCTCCTCTCCCCCCCAACCCCCTTTGTTTGGCTTTTGTTTTGCAACAGCTGTTATTATCGTTTTTGGTCAGCTGTGATTGCTGGAGGCAAAATAGGACCAGATGGTGTTTTGCTATGCATGAATGGAGCGTTAGAGGAGTTGGGATTGAATAGGCCAAGTTTGAATGGTGTCTATGCACCACCTGCCTGCCTTAGCCGTGGCGTACACATCACAGTAGCATGATCCGTCTCAGACCTACTAGAATCGGATGGGAAAGTGGAGAGCTGGGTGGATTTTCCCCATATTTATTGATCCTCCATGCACTAACAGAATAATGCAGTGTACAGTCAATTTGAGTTAATTGGATATGACACAGCATGGACATGTAATCTATCACTGTAGAATCCTGGTTCACTTTAAGGATTTCACTGCTCCCCAAAACACACACACACACACACACACACACACACACACACAATAGCAAAAATTAATGGGCTAAGAGGCACAAGTTAAAAAAAAAAAAAAAAAAGAAAAGAAAACCTGTCTCAAATAGACTATGTCCCTGCAGTTGAGGTTTGGGGAGGAAGAAGATATTTTTAAATGTTATTTGTTACCAGTCAATAATGCAAGGTAAGAAAACTTGTAATTCTGATATAAATAGAGAACTTTTGATGTTACCCTTCAAATATTGCAAATATCCTTACACGTATAAAAAAAATGTGCCTTACTAATAAAACCACAGATATACAACAAGATTTGAATTATTTTTGAAAATATTCTTCAGTGTATAAATTTTTGTCCCTGGTCTACTCAAATGTAGTTAGCTTTACTATCTGAACTGACCACAAGGATTAAGCTTTCCAGAATGTTAAAGCTGGTGAACCGGTTTAACTGGTATCAGCTGTGATCCTACAGGTGTGTAGGTTGTATGCATCAGTGTGTGTCGCTAAGGAAAAGCTTCCTCATCCCATAGAGGTGAAATCAGATATGCAGACAGACAGCTACATTTGCCTAAGGCCCTAATTACTTAATTTTACTTCTGCAACATGCAAAACCTGGTGATCTGTCCCAAAGGAGGAGCAAAAATAAACAGGACCTTCTGTTTACTTTGTATATGCTTGAAATGTTCCTTAATAAAGGTTTACAAAAAAAAAAAAAATTAAAGTTAACAAAGCTATCCTTCACCTGAGGAGTTTTCATTTTTTATTGGGGTAGGGAAGATACCCACTGGACAGAATGATCAATGTGCCCACAAGGGACACAAAACAAATTTGTGTGTGGGGTGGGGTTGGTTTGTTGAATCTGAGAAAATGAGCATTCATTTAGGAAGGGGAGAGATTGCAATTGGTTAGGGGTATTAGAGAAAGCCGCATGAAATTATTGGCATTTGAGAAGTGCCTTCAAGACTGGGGTAAGATTTCATTCAGTACGCCAAAATGGAAGTCCTATCCTGGTAGGATTAGCCAAGGGGAGGGTTGGAGGAAAGCTGTTCATGTTGAAATCACAGGTACCTCCGAGCCATAGTAGAGAATCCAGCAAAACTGGACACAGTGCTTTTGCAGAGGTGAGCTGGAGAAAGTACTGGAAAGGAAGTTTGAGGTCAGATTGTGGAAGGTCTGCTGGGGAATCATAAAAATCACTGAAGATCTCCTAGTAAGGAAGGTATGATCAGCGTTGACTGAATGCATGAAGACTTTTATCTTATGTTTTTACAAGTGAACTCAGCTGGCACTGAAAGCAGAAAGAAAAATGGAGCAAGATCCACACCCCCCTCCCCTGAAAATGTACCTCAGTATTTGATTATTCACATGCATAAGTAAAGCCAGGGCTTCACTTTCTCCCACACACCTCTTCCATCTTCCTGGTGCAAGAACTCCATTGAGAAAGCCAAATCCAGGCATTTTGGGTGGCAGTGGTAGAATCAGCCTTATTCTGACATTAGCATCAAGAGAGACATCATTTTCTGCATTTCTGCTGTGAAAAGAAAGCTATTTTCACCAGTGGTAAAAAGTACCTCTCGGTGCTTGAACTCAAATGTGATGAATGATGAAAAGAAACCCTTGCTTTGTTGCTGAGTAAAACCTCAGGCAGCGCTGGGAGGGATGTTGGTTATGGTCTCAATTTAATTTCAAAGAAGAATCTTCACAGATAGGAAACGTGAATGTGGATGCACACTTCTTAGGAAAGGAATAATGCTCTTTTGTAAAACATCTCATTATCCCCGCCATTTGTATAGCACTCTGTACTTTTCAAAGCCATTTTCTGTGGATTACTTTGTTCGTTTTCTTCTCTAGATGGGGCAGGAGTCAACCTCGTGGAACTAATTAGGAAACTGAGGCACTGAGACTTGTGACTTGTTCCCATGTTTTTGTTTAGAAGAGGCACAATTGAAACTGGAGTGGACATTTTCTTATTCTAGGTCTCCTGTCATTACGTTTGCTTTCAAATATTTGTGTATGACATATATGTTTTTACATAATTGTACAGAGGATATGTAACTGTATATGCTCTTGCTTGATAGAAATCCATCACAGTACTAAACGGAGGCACTAACCCATGTGCCTAGGCAAGCAGTAAACCCAGGTGAGTGCCACCCAACCTGTGTTCCTCAATGGGGCACAGTGCCACCTGGCCCTTGTTTGGGCATGAACACTTTCCAGTCTGATTGTTTTTCTTACCACAGTCTCTCTGTCATTATTTTGTATTCAAGCAAACAGCTTTGACTTGCGTTCAAGTTTTAGGACTGCAGGTGCCATCCAAGTGCCAAGGCATGATATTGCACTACATGTTTAAAAAACAATAACGAAAAAGTAAGTTTCAAGGGAGACTGAGATGGGTGAGCATCAGGTGGGTGTGTCTCAGTATGCATTATGTGCAGAATCCAGTGAACAAATCCAATATGGAGCCTGGGAAAACACAGGGGTCAAGCCGTCTCCACCCTGCACACTGCTTTGTGACTTCCCAGTCTTTCTGGGAAGACATGCCCCTTTTTGCTAAGTGGGGTGTATTCTACCACAGGGAGCCACGTGTCAAAGGAGCCACGTGTCAACAAGATTTGTGCTCTTGACTTAATTTTAAATAAAGCGCCAAATCTTACATCGCAAATGGTCTCTTGCTAAAGTTGAGTAGAATTCTAAATGTATTCACCAGGAACACCAGGCACACACGAGTATTCTGGTGAATGAACATTTTGGGGTTTCCATTTGTTAAGGTATTTGGGGGACTTGTCCAAAATCAACAAAGTAATGGTTATTTTGAGATGTAGGTCTTAGGTTTCTTTTCAGATTTTTGCCCTACTTTTTCTTTCCAGTCAGTTTGCCTTGCGTCCAAGGATATATTCTTCCTGAGAAAGATGGTTTTGATAACATTCCTTGTTATATGTCATGGCTGTCATCCTCTGACATGCAAGAGACAGCCTTAATTCTCAGTTTGTCACAATGAGCGAAAATGATGCCACATCCTAAACCTGCCTTAATTGGTAATTTGCAAATTTGATACGAGATCTTAGTCCAAATTACCCAGGCCTGCTGTTCCAACCCTCACCCTTTCTGCCCATTCTTAATCCTCTCCTCTATAATTGGTATTGAGTACGTGGCATCCCAGGGGACAAATAACAGCATCTGAGGAAATTACTTACATACAGTCTGACCTCTTGTGTGCTTTTTGGATGCCAAATTAAGACATCCATCTTTGAATGTTTGGACAGTTACCTGGAAGGACTGGCACCATTTTGTCCATAATAACATTTTTATAAATTGTCCAAATGCTGGCATACCTAGCTTGGAACTTTTTTTAATGATGTTCAGAATATTTTGGCCAATGAATATGAGCATGGCCACAGTTCTTTCCAAAACAGAACCTCATTCCATAGGGAAATGTAGTATCCACTTGTATGCAGCAAATAAAATCAGCATTGCTCATGTTATTTGGAGGTGACACCCCCCACCCCTAGTCTCCCTCCCCAAAAAAGAAATACTATGTTTTCTTACAGCCGAACTCCTAAAATCATGATTGGCAAAGAGATCAGGACTTCTGTCGGGGAAAAATTTCGAAATTGAAATATGCTAAAATTTGACAATGGTGTTTGCTTTTAGATCATCCAAAGCCCAGAAATGTGTTGCTTGGGCTCAATTAACTGCTAGCCACAAGTAACCAATCAAAACAATGACTCTGGACAACAGGTACAAATCATCTTTCTTGGGTCAGGTTTTACCCGCTGCTAAGAAACTGGTTTATTTTTAGGTTGTGTCTAAAGTGTGCTTATTGGTAGAAAACAACTGATTTTGTCTGTTGGGAACAAAATATGAACTTTGTTCTATTCATCTCTCTAGGTCAGCCTTGAGTAGGTAGTTTTCTACAGAAGTTTAAGTTCTTGAACCAAAAACTGTTTAGAGATCAGAGTCATTTTTTTTTTTTTAAGTTGCTATTCTTTTTTTTGTGGGGAGGAAGTATTAGGATTGAACTCAGGGGCACTCTGCCACTGAGTCACATCCCCAGCCCTATTTTGTATTTTATATAGTGACAGGGTCTCACTGAGTTGCTTAATGCCTTGCTGTAGCTGAGTCTGGCTTTGAACTTGAGATCCTCCTGCCTCAGCCTCCCAAGCTGCTGGGATAACAGGTGTGTGCCAACGTGCCTCACTTAAATTGCTATTCTTTTTAATTGTTAAAAAAAAAAAAACTTTTCACATAGTGAGGGGCCTCTTTAGGGGGGGAAATCATTGGGGGATTTCTAGAGAAGGAACCTGGTACTCACAGATCTTATTAACATTGTGTGAAGGGAAATTCAGGAAGCAACATTGTTGACCAACCTTAAGTGCTTAAATCTCCACTGCACATGTAGGATTTCAGCAGAATTATGAAGAGCAAAGTGCCCTTGATGCTAAATAGAGACTGCAGAGGTGGGTCAGCCTCTGGGTAGCTGGGTCATGATTCCTGCAATGAGTCTGAGCCACCCAGGTAGCTAGGCTTTAAGTCAAAGACACAACACAGTCTGAGAAGACCATTAGAGTCATTTGGTTTGTGAGGACCCAGGCCACAGCCATGAAACTGCTTGGCCCAGAATTAATAAGCTACATTTTGCAAGCCTGTGTTCTTACAGCAACTAAGAGTTTTATGTTTGATACAGATGGTGTTTATGTAGAGTATTCGAGCTCAGCGTGAGAAGTAGTCATAAAACAGACTGGGGTTTGGTATAATTATTCACAATTACTATTGTATAATTGAATATCATAACTATTATATAAAAAATATTTTAAGAAGTAGACTCTGCTCATACTTCCAACAGTAGTTCTTAATAATAAGAGACATATGATGTAAACATCGTAACATATTTTATGATGTTTACAAACTGATCCAAGGTTTGGCAAAGGTGCAGATGTAAAAAGTCTGGGTTCTCTTTCTCGCATTCTCAGGAAAACCAGTCGCCTCTATGTTCGGTAGCAAACTCCCTTTTTTAAGTCACCTGTAAGACTCTAGGAGCCATCCTCATTAGGCCACCCCAAAGAATGGATGGAGGTGGATATCAGTATTTTAGCAATTACAAAAGAGAAAAACGAGTCTGTTCTAGGGAGAGTACCTGTGTTCCAGCTTTCTCCAACCCAGTGAAGCTCCTCCAGGCCAAATTGTGACAATTGGCTCATCAGCATAATGCTTATTTTTAATATTTCTGGGCAGAATTGTGAATCTATAATATCTGATCATTAAATACATAATCTTCTATGTCTTCTAATGGGGAAAAAAAACACACGCTTATGTCTCTATCACCCCCAAGCTACAAAACATCCCAAAAAGAAAACTCATTACAGTTTTAAGTGAAACTTCATTTCCTTTTAATTGTGTTTACAAAACAGGCCTGTGTTCATGAGCATGGCAGCTCTTCCTGCTGATAATAGGAGGGCTTTGGAAGTGGACTTCAGAACACGTGGCTTTAGCGCTGGTCCTGGTCTCTTACACACGTGTAATGAGCATGGACATCAATGAAGCTCCTTAGCATCTGCTGCTGAACTTTCATCTGTGACTCTTGAGGGTAACTGCTAGACTTTGATGACTGTAGTCTTTATCACCGTATTGCTAAAGGGTTTCCATGTGCACCGTGTTAGCATTGAGAAATGAAAAGAGCATCTATTATCTGGATATCTCACTCACTTCCATGATTTCTAAGCAGAGGAGCAGGTGCCAATCCAGAGGTCATTGCTTGTGCAAATCCATCTCCTGTTGCTGCAATGACCGTGCCCTTGGATATTTATCTGCCAGGTAAACAGGCAGACATCTTGTGCCTTAGCAGCTTGGGAAATGAGAGTATGCTTCCCTGTTATGTCGGTGACCAGTACTCACTGTTCCAAGCCTGGACGGAGACAACCTGTTGTAGATATGGTTTCCAAAGAGAATGCCTCCAATGTCCTCCCTGGCCCTGGAGGAAGAAGGAAGGAAAGTGTGGCTTTAGTACTTTTATGCCCAAGTGTGTGTTCTAGCCTTTCAGAGATTTTCAACTGTCCTGCTGTTCTTCCACTTGGAAGGTGGCCAACCACGCTCCTGACTCAATGAGAGAACAACACCCACAATGAACTCCAAGATCAGGCTCCCCGAGAAAGAGAATGTGAATGTTTGTGAGAAAGGATACATGAGGTTTTACCTACCTGGCCCTGGAATTGCTCACTCCAGTTTTTTTTTTTTTTTTTCTCTAGGTAGAACACAAATGTAACATATATATTCATATGATGCTAACTTTGGCCTATATATTGCAACTGTTTCTTTATGACTCTACAGTCTCTCTTATAAGCAGATTGGCTTAATTTTATCACAGGAGCACCCCAGGGGGACTGTTCATAAAAGTCCTTTCTGATGTTGACCTCAGTATTTAGGATTTGATTTCAAACACCCTAGTTTCCATTAATAGCTCACTGTGAATATACTACCTATTAATTATTCTCACCTTTTCATGTTTACAAATGCTATGGGTTTTTCTCTAAGCTTTATGAAATATAGTATCTATTTATTTGACTTCTTATCCTTTGGCTCCCAGGGAGGCATAACATTACCTAATTGAGACACTCATTCAGGCATTCATTCAGCAAATGTTTACAGCGTGTTGTGTTCTGATAGGGAATGCAGTTTTGTTAATTCAGTAAAGATTTGGGTACCCAATAAGATAATATTAAAAAAAAAAAAAAACAGGGAGGAGGAATAGGGTGTATACAGGAGGAACTACAAGTTTAAATAGGGTACTCAAGGAAGGGCTCACTGAAAGAGTGGCAGTGGGGGAGGGGAGGAACCTTTAAAAAATAGCATCTCCTTGGGCCTTTCTGGGAAAAGATCAACCCAGGCAAAGAGAACATGAGTGCAGACTCGCTCAGAGAAAGGCAGGGCAGGGCAGCTTGTGGATGGAGGGAGATGAAGGGGGGAAAGAGCCATAGACAAGATCCAAGTGGGAGGCAGGGAGGCAGGTTGTGGAGGCTGGGGTTCTGCATCCTCACAGGGGATCTCAATAGCTGTTCATTTTTATTTTTTCCCCTTAGATTTAATAACAGCATTGTGGTTATGTTGGGAGGAAAGAAGGAGTCTTTAGTTCTTTGAGCTGCATTTTGAAATATTTATAGATAGAATGAGATGATGTCTGGGATGGGCTCCATCATAGACAAGGTGCAGGAAGGAGGTGGATTTGGTGGGGGCAGGATTGGCCATGGGTGGAGAGGTGCGGGGGCTGGGTTAGGGGTACACAGAAGTCAGTGTACAATTTCATCTACTTTTGTGTATGCTCAATATTCTCCATAATAATAATAATGTAAAAAAGAATCACCTAGGGAACCTTTAAAAAAAAAAGCATCTCCAGAAATTGACATAGACATAATTGGATTCGGATGCAGCATCAATGCGTTTGTTTTAAGCCTTCCCCAGGTTTGGATAATTTCCTGTTAGTATAAAAACCACTGGAACAGACCCTAACAGGCCCTGGGTAGCACTGGGATTTTACTCTGATTGAGAAGTGCAGTCTTTGGCAATTGGCGGGTAGTCAAATGACATGATCTTACTTATATCTGAAATGGATCATTCTGGCTGCTGGGTTGATAAGAAACTATAGGGGATGAGAACAGAGAGGCAGAGAGATCCAGTCAATTACGACAAAAGTAATTGCAAAAGAGTTTGGTGCAAACTGCAATATAGAGAATGTCAGGCACATACAAAGGTAGACAGAAAAACACATTGTCATTCCACTTCACTATTTCTGAGCAAAGATGGACCCTTCCAAAATATTCTAGGATGATGTACTGTGAAAGGGTAATAGCATTTCAGATCTTGGAGAGAATATAGCATGTGAGAAAGTGAAACGACCCAAAGGAACTCCCTCAGCATGGGGAGGTCACTTGTTCTGTAAACGCTTTGACTTTTGTTACCTAAAGCAATTAACACTGCAGTTACTTATTCTAACTTTGCCCCAATTTTTGCTTTTTAATTGCACAGAAGGTTAGAAAAAAAAAAAAAAAAGAAGAAGAAGAAAAAGAAAGGTTTTCAGTCCAGCATACAGGAACTTAGAATTTCCTCTTTCAATTCCTTGTGAATGAACAGAAGGCTTCAGAAATCCAGCCAAACCACTCAAACCAGTCTGCAAGGATAGTTCTGGTGTTTCCTGCATATGATGGACTCTTACAAGTTTGGTAGCAGAGTCTTCCTCATCCTCCTGGGCTGTGCCTTCCAGATGTTACTCTCAGACACCTTCTTTGGTAAAGCTTTTTTAATCCATGTCTGTACATTGAGTGTGCCTGCTGTAAGGTCCTGTGTTGGACTTAATGGGGAATAGGTTGCTTAAAATGTAGATATTGCCTTTAGAAAACCTATATTCTGACCTCCCCCATACCTTCTTGAACCAACCATTGTACTTCAATGGATTCACAAATAAGCACTCGGTGATGATTCAATGGGTTGGTCACTGCTGATTTTAAGACACAGGGATTACAGGTTCCATGTCTCATTCACAAATCTTTGTATTCCACTCACCACCAACATGGGTCTACTACAGATGCTTGAAGACGTTGGTTGACTGATTTCTCTATTATTTTTATGTGAAATCAATAATATTACATGTAGTTCAAGAATACTGCATTTCCTAAGAGTTATTACAGCTCTCTACAGCTGATCTGATCTAGCCTCTGAAGTATCTAGGTAGTCCTCAAATTCAACTTTCCAAAAAGCAAATGAGAGGAGAGATCTGCTTTGGTTAGAATGACCAATCACACCTAAGAGGACCTTAACATTGACCAGGACTCTTCCACTATCTCGGGCTTCTATCCTTTGGCCCAGACCATTCTGGATAGTGGGGGAGAAATGCCAAACTCGACATCAATTCAGCTTAACTAACCTCTCTTCCCACATTGATCTTTTCTTTTTGCATCGCTTCAGCATACAAGTGAATGTTAAACATCATTCGATGCACAAAACCCCTTTTATTGCTATAAGCAGAAGTGATTCTGTACCTTGTGTGTGTATGAACATTGTCCCTTAGCCACATGGAAGGACTAGGTTTCTAATTCTTCAGGAGCCCACAGCAGGTACTTAATAGATAGTCTTAAAAGAAACAGAATTAACAAAATGCATTATTTTGTTCATTCCTGTTTTAATCAGGACCCAAATCAAATTGGCTTAGGGAAAATAAGGGAATTTATTTGCTTGTATAACTGAAAAGTCCAGGGACAGGACTAGCTTCTAGCATAGCTGGTGCCAAGAACGCAAACAAGTCTTTTTCTCTCCCTGTCTTTGCTCTTACTTCTGCTGTGTTATCTTCATTCTCGGATTCTGTTCAATGACCCTCAAAAGTGCTGCTTCCAAGGTCTTCACTGCTAGCATTCCCAGCAAAAAAGAGAATGGTCTCTCCTTTCTTCATCTTAGTAAAATCCCACTGTGTTAAGTTGATTCTGATTGGGTCTTGAGCCCAAGCATAAACCAATCACTATGGGCTCGTTTAATGTATTCATCTGATTGGTTAGGCTCATCTGATTGGTTATTGCTCATCCCTTGCGCTGAGGATGGACTCAAGACTACTAGGAGTATGTGGATTAAGAACAGGGACATGTGGTTCTCCATGGAAAACCAGATTCCTACTGCCAATAGAAGAGTGAGTGGATGCTGGGTGGAATTAATGGCGCATTAAATATTCTCTTCAAAGAATTCATTTCAGAGAGTTGGCTGAATCAAAATATATCCAACAGGAGCCTGGGAAAGGGGGAAACTTGTTTTGGGTGAACAGAAATCATTAATTTTATGGCTTTGGGAATGTGTTTCCTCTTATTTCTAGCCTGCCTCTTATATGAAGACATTGCTGAGAATCAATTTCAATAGTTTATCCTTCAAAGTGAGGCCATATGACTTGCCTGTTATTCAGATTCCCTGTCCTTGTTGTTTTGTTTTGTTTTGTGTTTTTTTGCATAAAATCAGGAGAGGGATTCCTCTCTGCAAAACCCCACCAAACACCCATACTGTGCTTGCTTCCTCCCATTAGCTTCCCTGTGTGGCTGTTGAATAAATGATTCAACATGGGACAGCACTTAATCTTCCTAACAATAGGCCTCCAAACATCCAACACTGTCAGATGCTTTCCTGGCATTTGAAAATATGCCTTGCAGCAAAACCATCTATTGAATTTTTACTGTGACTAAGACCTTGTGGACAAAGAAGACTATCTGTTAAGCTGCCATCATTTGGCACAATCTGTTGCTATGGGGCCTCCTGGGGGAAGAGCAGAAGATATGGAAGGTAACCCCCCTAAGTCAGCCAAGAGTGGGGTGCTGGAGCTTTCCCAGGCTCATACGCTGTCTTGATGCTTTTCACAGAGCACAGGAGGGATGCTCTATGATTTGGGGACATTTCAGGGTATAAGCCTCAGGGTTGGGAAGATGGGGTGGCTCTTCACCGCCTGAGTGATATCCCAAATATAGCATTTGTCATCGTAAGGCTCTGTGTCTTGGCTTGTTTCCACATAGTCCATGCTAACTCCTCATCGGGTTTGATTTGCCACTGGGATACTCCCCCCCAATTTTCCTGAAAAGCCATGTTTTATGATTTAAAAAAATAGTTATTAGAGTTCTTTGGAACATTAAATGAGGTTTAAGGACCAGATAATGGAATCTACATTGATTTGGCTTATTTTATTGGTAATAGACATTACTTAGTGGGTTCCCCGCTCTGTGTGATTTCTCCTTCCCTGGTACTGGTCCCTGATACATTGGACAGCGGCCTCCAATGCAACCCTTCTGGCTACAGATGATGGACTGCGGACAGACACCTGTCTGTGGGCGAGCCAATCAGATTATCCCTTTCTGGGATTTGCCAACTGGAGCAAAGCCTGATGGCCAATGGAGTGGAGTTAATGTCATTACTGTCTGCAGGGCTTCTTGATCTTTTTCTGTTAAGTACACATTTCAGGCTTCTCCTCCCAAAATTTTGATTCAGCAGATCTGGATTGGACCCAGGAATCAGTGTTTTAACAAGCATTCCGACATGATTCCCATCATCAGGTTGATTTCAAAAACACTTGCTCTAGGTGGTCTTGGAATTTTTACTATAGAATGTCCACAGCAGGCTTGGTCTTTCCTTCTCAAGCCATTCTGAGTATTCAACTCTTCCTTCCATAAAAAAAAAAAAAAACCTATGTCAATGGATGAATGGATAAAAAAAAATCTGGTATATATACACAATGGAGATGTGTTCCACCACAAAGAAAAATGAAATTATGTCATTTGCAGGAAAATGGATGGGACTTGAGACCATTATGTTAAGCCAAACTCAAAAGATGAAGGGTTGTATGTGTTCTCTCACATATGCAAGCTAGAGAGGAAAAAGGAAAAGAGAGGTAGGGAAGATCTTATGAAAATGGAAGTGAGTGATAATAATAGAACAGAGTAAAGGGCCCAGGGGGGAGGAGGACAGGAGAGAAAGGAGAAATACTGGGGAATGATAATAGCCAAATTATGTTGTTATATTGTGTGCATGTACAAATATGTAGCAACAAATACCACTATTATGTACAACAATAATGTGTGTGTGTGTATACAAAGAAAGACAAGGTGGGGGTGAGCACATTCTCTTTTTGTCTTTATATTTACTAGAGTTAGTCTACACTGCTTATAACAAAAGACTACTAATTTGAAAATATCACATTTTTGAGGATCCAGTCAAAGAGTAGTATGAAATAATCTATGATATCCGAAGAAGATTTCTTCTATGGAAGAAGCCATAAATTAATATGCAAGAAGTAGATAAACTAATTGAATAAAGCCACTGTTTGCTTGGGGAAGATTCTAAACTACGGTATACTCCACATTTGCCCAGGAAAAAGAAGAAAACATAATAAATGAGGGGTTCTGACCCTTTAAGAAAATTAGCAAACTGTAGCTATTGCTTTTGCAAACCTCCGTGACCCATTATTGTATGTCTGACGCCTTCTTTTTTTCTATCATTTTATTTTCAGGAACAAGCGGATGCCCCAGGCTTTCTTGGTGAATACCCGCTTTGTGCAAGGATGAGTGTTAATCTTTGGTTGAAACATTGATGTATGAGATAAACATGTGGCTAAATTGGACAAGCTCCATGTTCTCCTGTCTGACAACTGGATTAAGAAAGACCAGCAGGTCAAATAATTGTTCCTTGAACACACAGTCAGTGAGTTGTTCTGTTTTTATTCAAAGCCTCTTAATTTCTAGATACTGGTAGGTAGCTTCTATCTGCTTAAGCAAGACGAGTATCCTAAATGCAGGTGCATGGTCTCATCAAAGGGCCAAACTCCTATTAGCTCGATAGTTAGTTATTTAGTCAGAAATCAGCTCAGCCTGTATTAAGCACTACAAAATCTGCAACACAATGCTCTCGAAATTAATAATACGCAGCAAGCACATGTTTCCAAAATGAACATTATTTGCAAGATGGATGTCTTTTTGCATATTTCAGGTTCTCAGAGTATATGATATCTACAAAAAGGTATCTTTTTCTTTCTCTCTCTCTCTTTTTTTTTTTTTTGTACCAGAGATTAAACCCAGGAGCTCTTAAACACTGAGCTACATTCCCAGGCCCCCTCTCTCCCCAATTTTTTTTTTTTTGAGAGAAGATCATGCTAAGTTGCTTAGGGCCTTGTTGAGTTGCTGAGGCTGGCTTTGGACTTGTGATCCTCCTGCCTCAGCCTCCCAAGGATTACAGGCTGAGGGTTACAGGCATGCCCCACTGTACCTGGCAAAAGAGTATCTTTTTCTTGAATGATTTCTGCAGGATTAGCCTGCTTTCTCTTTTCTCTGCTCCTTGCTCCTTGTACTATCCCTTCCCAACAATTGGATGGGATCCTAAGTCATTCTAGATTTTTCTAAAAATACCAGTTTGGACTTGGCTGAGTGTGCAACTCTAGGTTGTCTGAGATAAGCTGATGCACAGTAACAGTGTTAACTCTCATATATCAAACCTTCCTTTTTATTCTTCAACCCTGAACTGCCTTTTTGTCCCTTCTCATATTGACAGCCTGCTATCAATTCCAGCAGGGAGAACACAGCCTGGGTATTTGTCAGGTAATTAGTAGACTATAAATCAGCAAGAGTTGGTCATTTCATTAAGCATGTTCACATCCTGTTAGCAGTTCCTCATTGGGCTCCATCAGTATTGTGGCAGCTCTAGTTTGTTAATATGAAGTCTCTGAGGTAATGTGGTCTTGAAAAAGAACATGTAAATTGGACCATGTTTGGGGTCCTTATTTTTGCACTGTACCTCACTATGAGAACCCAATGTCAGGAAGCAATGCCATCTTGTACTATTTTTAGTCCCTATTATTCTTCCCATAAAAAGTCATCAATTAAAGTTGCCCAGAAAATATAAGAGAGAACTTATCCCTATGAATTCTGAAATTTTCAGAACTTCCTGATGTTTCCGTGGCTATAGGGGAACTGCCCTTATGAATTTTTCCCATAGTTTTGATACCAATCTGAGAGGGTGGGTTTGTGCCTCGGCGCTAAGCAAGACTTTTCTATTTTTCATGTGTTAAGTAATGATTTCACCTACAAAACAGAGTAAACTGAATTTGTGGGTCATTGAGCTCAGCATCAGGTTTAACGTCATAAAATTCTATCCTTTCTTTCCCAGACTCATAGTGAAGTAGAATCTATAGTTTTTGTTTTTCAGTTTTTTTGGTGTCTTATTAGTCATCTTTTTGTTACTATAATGAATTATTTGAGGCAAATAACTATAAAGAGAAAAGGTTTGTTTTGGCTCATGGTTCTGGAGGTTCCCATCTAAGATAGACATTGACTTGTGCCTGAGGGCATGGCAGAGCAACAACTTACATCCCAAGCCAAGGAGTAGAGCAAGAGATAGTCCACATGCAGAAGCATGGTCCCCAGTGACTTTAGGACCTCCCACTAGGTCCTATACTTCAAAGATTTCACCACCTCCCAGTAGGGCCACCCTAGGGACTAAACCTTTAACCCAAGGAGCTTTAGGAGACTTATAAAACCACAGCACGCATCTAGAAGTCACTCTTCTTTTAGCAACAGCATCTTGGTATTTCATTATCCATGTGATAGGAATGTTACTGATTCCACTTTTGGCCCCAAGGTAGACATGTGGACTGAACCTGACCAAAGAGAGAGTCACATCTCACTGGCCATAGAAAGAGGCTTAGAGATGGATATGTGATTCAATCAGTCTGTGGGATTAGATCTGAGGTTCTTTTCCCTCCATTACTTAGGGAATGGAATGTTCCTTTTTCCACTAAAGGTTACTCAGGATCAAACATAACAGCCAACTCTAGGAGAGAACCCCCACCCTCACTCCCATCCACTGCCCACCAATGAGTGGGGTTGACTTTGTGCTGAGGACGATGAGGCCGAGAGGTGAAAGAGTAAAGCTAAGGGTAGTGGCATGATTTCCGTCTGTGGGTCCCATTGTGCCTACAGTATAAATTGAGCTTCTCCATTATTTATATCAATCAATTCTCTTTTCTGCTTAAGCCATTGAACTGGATTTTGTCACTTGTAGCACAGGTTAGTGTGACTACCACCCATACCTCTTTTCATCCTCTTTCAATTCTACTTGTCTTTTCCCCTCCCACTCCATTGTACGCAATTCTGCCAAAATCTGCACATTCTCTAAGGTTGGATTGACATGACTCTGCTTCCAAAAATGATTTCCTGATACTTTCTCCAGTTAAGATATAATGCTTGGGGCTGGGGTTGGGGCTCAGTGGTGGAGCACTTGCCTTACATGTGTGGGACACTGGGTTTGATTCTCAGCACCACATATAAATACACGAATAAAATAAAGGTCCATTAACAACTAAACAATATTTTTAATAAAGATATAATGCTCTGAGATCCATCCCTAGCACCACAAATATATATTGCTCCATTCTTTAAGATGTAATTTTCCATAGCATCTTAAAATTCCCTCTGTCATTTTTTCACATTTGCATTTCCATTTGTTGTAAACTTTTTAGTGTTTCTGTGTCCTGAATACTACAGATATTCGGATGTGTACTGTGTTGAAATTAATGCCTTTGGAGGCAGTGGGCATGTCCACCTTATTAGGAAACAATTAGGTTAGCAATGACTCTCCAAGCAGAATTTCCAAACGAATTTCCAAACGAATCCGTAGAATACTAGTGTATTCTCAGGTACTTGAATCTCAGATACTCGGTTATGAAAAGGTCTTGTGGTAGAAGAAATGAAGGAACTCTTAGTTAAATAAAATAAAATTAGTGTTTCTTAAAGCCTTCCTTATATTAGCAAACAACATGACACGCCAGGCAGAATATATTCCATGTGATAGAAATGGCATGAATATCAGTCAGGGTCCAGTTGAGAGGCCAAAGTCATACAGCAGTTTGAATGAGGAAAGTTTGAGATAAAGTGTTTACTAACTAGCTTCAGGGAGTAGATAACAAGGGATAAAGAGAACTAGGAAGAATACAGAAAGGAATAAATTTGGGAAAGGACTGAGATAGATTCATACCTGATTGCAGGTGAGGGTGTCACCCACTGGATGACAGAGAGGTTCCCTGAGCTGCCACAGTCTACAGCTGTTTGAGCAGGAAACTGCTGGCTGACAAGGCCACAAAATTCTCTGAAAAATTACCCCAGGGGTATTCATATGCAAGGGAAAGAACACTTTTTAGTAGTACTTTGAAAACTTACATGTTTAAATCTTTTTTGCATCAGATGGACTTGTTTTGATAAAGTACCAATTAAAGATTTTAAATTACCTTGGGGCAGGAAATATGTCATATTTTTTCTTTGTGTCCCACAGGGCCTTGAAAAGTCAAAAGAGTTTCATTTTCTCTTTTTCAAGTTTATACTGAATTATTTGTTTTGTTTTGTTTGTTAGCTTTGGTGTTGGGGATTGAACCCAGGGCCTCACACATGCTAAGCATGTGTTCTGCCACTGAGCTATATCCCCAATCCTATTTGTACTTTTTAAAATGGCACTTATAAAGCCCTATCTTGCATGAATTATGTTAGCAATTCAACAGAATTCCAGATTAAATGCTATTTATTTCACTAAGATTTCCAAGATTGACCCAGCTCTACATTTTATTTCTTACCTATGACTCATTCTTCAAATCTGCATTTAAAGTTTATTGCTAGGGGCTGGGGATGTGGCTCAAGCGGTAGCGCGCTCGCCTGGCATGCGTGCGGCCCGGGTTCCATCCTCAGCACCACATACAAACAAAGATGTTGTGTCCGCCGAGAACTGAAATAAATAAATATTAAAAAATTCTCTCTCTCTCTCATCTCTCTCTCTTTAAAAAAAAATAAAGTTTATTGCTGTTTGTCTGCATCCCTTAAAAGGCTTCCTGATGCAGGGTCCTCATAGAAATGTTTGCCTGACTCCAATGTCTAGGTAGTCTTGATGGTATCTGGATGATTTCAGTTGAAACTTAGAGAAAACCCCAGTTGAACTGGAATTAAAAACCGGAGAGTTCTGGAGGTTGCTAACACCATGTTAAGCTTAGCTGTTTAATAATGCCTATAGCATCTTAGCTCTGTTTGGTCATCCACTCTGCCATATAAAATTTCTGGGTTCATATTCACACCAGATGGAGAAAACTCATGGAACATCCAAAACCTTAGTAAAAGCCCCAGAAGGATCATAACTTAGTAATAGAAAAGTATCCCTGGAATACAGGCTGCTCTACACCCTCCGCAACAAAAGTTAAAAACAAACTTAAAAGGCATGGGCTGATTTTCAAGAAATTTAACTGCCTGCTGAAACAAAGATTCAACTTTCTTTAAATAAAAATGATCAACATCTAGAAGTTTAACCTTTAACACTCATAATGTCCAAAAAAATGTAATTTAAAATAATACATATGGTAAAAATGGGGAAACTAGGAACCATAAATAGGAGAAATCAGTCAATAGAAAGAGACCCAAAAGGGACAAAGAAGATGATTGACAATAGTAAATAATTAGATTTAAAAGAGCTATTATGATATATGCTTAGAGGTTTGGAGGAAAACATGCAAATAACAGGGAAAGAAATAAATAATAAAAAGAGAAATTTCTTGAGATAGAAAAATGCAATGTTGGAAATAAACAATTCAATGGATCCACTTAATGGTAGGTTAAGACACTGAAGAACTTGAAGACCTGGAGACAATCAGACCACACTCAAACACAGAAGGAAAAAAGACTGAAAATTAAAATGAATAGAGCCTGAGTGATCTAAAACCATCCTACATATATGTCACTGGAGTTGCAGAAAGGGGAAGGAAAAGGGGAGAGAGATTTTAAGAAATAATGTTGGGAAAATGTCCAATTACTAAGAAACTTAAAATGTATAAGTCCAAGGAATTCAAGAGACATTAAACATGATAAAAAAATTGTACAAAGACACGAAAATTTATATTTCTGAAAGCCAGTGGCAAAGAGAAAAATCTTGAAAAACAGCCAAAGAAAAATTACATTTTATAAATGGGGAAACCAAGATAACAGTGAATGCTAACTTCTCAGCAGACACGATGCTAGCCAGGAGACGGTAGAATGATATCTTTAAAACACTGAAAGGAAAAACAAACTAGGATTCTATATCAAGAGAAAATGTCCTTTACGAAAGAAAGATAAATAAGTACAATTTTAAACTAGGCAAAAGTTAACAGAATCCCTACCAGTGGCACGCATAAGTGTTAACTTAAGCTCATGGATCTCTGTGTTGCCTGACATCTCTTCCTGTTATTGGACTTTGTGTGTGGGTGCATGTGATTCAGGCAATCCTCCCTGTATTTGACTGTGCTGTCCAATGAGATCTAAGTGGCTTCTCTGTGAAATAATACTGGTCTTCCAATTTGGAATCTTGACCACAAGAAACTCCCATATTCACTTTATCCTCGATGTTCTACAAATTCTCAGTTTGCAATCCTTGGTGGAGTTTTAAGCTCACAGAGTGTGGGAATTGTGTATTATTTATGTTTTTAGCTCCCTTAGTAGCACTTTTGATCATAATATATGCTTTCAATAATGACTTATGATTGATGTTAGAAAATTAATAAATCAATCTCGTTATTGATTATGATTATTCTACCTCAACCCAGTAAGAAATTTGGATATTGTTATTGTGTGGTATTTATTTACTTACTTATTTACTTATACCTACGATATTCAGCAGATATGTCTTTTTTTCAGAGATATGGTGGAAAAAGTCAGAGTGTTCACAAGTATTGTTATGGTTTGGATATGAGGTGTCCCCCAAAAGTTCATGTGTAAGACAATGCAAGAAGGTTCAGAAGTAAAATGATTATATTATGATAGCTATAACCTAATCAGTGGATTATTCCATGGATATGGATTAACTGGGCAGCAACCACAGGCAGGTTGGTGTGGCTGGAGGAGGTGGGACACTAGGGGCATGACTTTGGGGTTTCTATTTTGTCCCTGGTGAGTGAAGCTTTCTTTACTTTCTGGTTTCCATGTCCTGAGCTGCTTTGCTCTGCCATGCCCCTCCGCCATGATGCTCAGCCTCACCTTGGGTCCAGAGCTATGGAGTCAGGTCATGGTGGACTGAACCCCTGAAACTGTGAGTTAAAATGAACTTTTCCTCCTCTAAGTTTTTCTTGTCACAGCAACAGAAATCTGATTTCAAAAAGCATCATGGAAGTTTGGGTGGAGAAGTAATTTTGGTTTTATTATGACTCACAGATAATTCCTCCATTAGAAAATGTAAACTTCATGAGAAGAGTATTTTTACTCTTCTTTTCTACTGTATCTTGAATATCTAGAACCATAATGTCCATTCAATAAATCTTTGAATATGTTAGTGAATAGAGCTATCTGATAACACCTGCCTGTCTGGTGGCTTTCCACTCAAGTCATCTAGGAAAGCTATTTCCTGGAGAGAATTAGCACTAAATAACCTCATACAATGGATCAACCAAAAGGAGGAAATATTTATAATGCATATAAACATTTGATGTAGACCTTATGTATTATACCATGATGTACTATTTGCAAACACTCTCAAGTCTCCATTGAGGACAAAAATATGGTACTGTATAGTTGTGGCTTTAACATTTTGGGAAGATTTGAGACAATACAGATGATGGGGCCCAGGGCGGGGGCAACTTTAGTGGGCAGGTTTTGTCTTAAGAATGACATGGGGCAAGGTTTGCATCTGAATCTCAGCTTCCTTCCTGATGGAGCAGCCCTGAAACCTCACTCAGAGCTTGTCTTCCTGTCTTTAAAACACAGCGATAGCCACCCTTTCTTCCCAAGGAGTTGGATAATAATGGAAACCTGTTACATCAGGCACAATCCCTTGCGCGTGAGAATTTAATGGATTGTCCATATTATTTTGATAAGATGGACGCTTCCTTCTGCTTTATTAAAACCTCATATGACCTCACACTGAAATTCTTTATAATGACCTAAAGGCCTTATATAATCCAGCCCCTGACTCTCTCTGTCCTGAATTGCTGGTGCTCTCTGCAATCTCACAAAAGGGACCATGTTTTCCTCCTTTCTATTCTTTTCCACAGGCCAAACTTGTCCCTGCCTCAGGGGCTTTGCATTTGCTGCTTCCTCTGCATAAATGTTCTTGGAAAAACTGGCCCTTCCTCAGTTATAATGCCATTCAACTTAGCAGGGCCTTCCTCGACCTCTCGAATGGAATCCTACCCACCCCCCATCACTTTCTATTAAATCATCCTATTTTATTTTCTTCATGCAACCTCAAACTCTCTGAAATCATCTCATTTATCTATTTGCTCACTTGGTTACTGCTTAGCTCTCTCCCTAAAATATGAGCTCCCCAAAGCAAAACTTGATCCATCTTAGTTCCTGCTGAAACCCTGTTGCCTATAATACTGTCTGGCACATCCTAGGCCCAGGAAATACTTGCCAAGCGAATGGATTTTTATCAATCATTATCATCTTCCCATCCTGCCTGTTTGAACAAACATCACTAACTTGAGTCTCTGTTTTTCATTGAAATTTGAGTTGTACTGTGAAGAGTCTGGAAATGCCCAATGGACGAAATGGAGATGTTAAGAAAGAGGAAAATTCTCCAAGAAGAAAATCCTCCGACTTCTTTGCCCCCAAAGTAGTGCAACGGGTTTTCAGTGTTTACTTCAGGGTCCCTTTTTAGCATTCGTTTTTTTCCCCCTCTCTCATCTATCACTGTCAATTTGAAAAAGTACAATACTTAGGGTCATTTATCTAGACCTATTGGAGTCTAAAATTATGCAGCTCAGTCAAATATATGTGAATAAAGACTGTCATTTCTGATTAATGACATGTGACTTGAATGTCTTAAAAAATCATTTGTGCCATCCAAGCTTTACAGAAAGGTTATTATGTAAGGTCTTCCCCTAATGTTTCTGCTTTTCCCTCTAAGAACCCCAGAGGATCCAATTTCTCCACAGGAGAAAAACGGGGCCGTTTAATGATTCCAGTTGTAATTGTTACTCAGGTCCTTGGTTTGCTGAAGCAAGAGTGTTTTTCAAGTTGAAAATTCTCTTCCACTGGATGGTTAGGCAAGCTTATGATGTTGCTGTTTTGCAATTTTTGTTGCCAACATAGCCTTCCCTATTATTGAAAAAATAATCCATGTAAGACACTAATCTTATTCAGTTGATGCAGAAAAAAGAAAAGTGAAAAACATGCCAATTCTTTGTCAATTACACTTTCCATGATTCATCAACTCTCTTCTTGGAGCATAAAATTCCACTTCAGCAGAGTCCCCCAAAACATGGAAATGAAAGATTTAGAAAGAAAACTTTAGAGGAGAAAAATCCAGGACGAAAGTAATGAGAAAAAAATTTTTTTTTCATAAGAAGAAACACCATGTCTACTTCTTCTCTTAGACCATTTCCATAAAATTTCTGGGAATTCTTTTTTATCACTAGGAACGTGAGAAAGCCATTAGCAAGCAGCCTCATCAGGAAAATACCCCTAAGACAGCTACGAGTATGTATTGAGGCTGGGAAGGCTTCTGCCCTGTTCTTAATGTTTCATTCAAGGCAGACAGAACCCCTCAAATGTGTCATTTTAAAAAATTTCCCCTCGCTTTCCCTTGCTTGGACAAGTAGAATAACGTTTGACTAACCATGAGGGGAAGAACTGGATACAATCGGTTCAACTCTGAATTTAATCTTCTCGAGAGTGAAATGTCCACAGGGGCATGATTTCCCTCCTTCCTCTTCCACTCTTGGGGTGAGGGGAATCTTCCCTAGTGCCGCCCAGACAAGACAGTTAAGTCTTCATGATTTGGATTCTGTAGTAGTGATCTCACCTGACACTACCCTTCCTGGTGGATCATCTTCTACCCTGGTCTCTATGAATTTAATGAGTAATATTTTGGCCTTCTTTCTTTCTTTGTTTCTTCCATGTATATAGGAGTCACATGGAATTCAGGGCCTCCCTCAGAGAACCAAACAAGTGGGTCATAGCAGGTGGGTAACAGAAACCCACAACATTGTATTTGAAAAGACCGAAAGCATCTCAGGTATCATCCAAAGTATCTTCAGCCTAAGAAGCATCTCTAGTTCATTTATTGAGAAACGTTAATTAATTAGAAAATGTCTAGAGTTAGGCTCTGTTCCAGGTTTTGAGATGAATATAAAAGACCCATGAGACTGGGCCTCTGACTGCAAAACTGCGCTTAGGGTTGATACTCATTTAAAATATCAAACAAATCATAAACTGATAGCCCCAGGACAAAGAGGAGAGAGAGGACTGGGGTGGATGAAGAAGGCTTCTTGTAGGAGATGACACTTGAGCCAAACCATCAAGGATGAACAGAATAGAATGATGGCTTAAGTAAAAGAGGAAAAGCCTTTCACATCTGAAAACTACAGAGACAGTACTGGGTTTAGGCTGGATCCAGGGAATCCAGGGTATTCTCAGCATTGGGTCTAATTTTCTCCACTTTCACTTCTGCTTTGCCTCATGCTGACTTCATTCCCACGTAGGCCGTCTTGCTGGTGGTCCAGTGGTTGCCAAGATTTCCAGACTTAAGTCTCATGGTCAACCCCAATAGAAAGCAGATGCTTTCTTTGACAGTTCTAATTCCTGTGATTGGGTCATTTGTCCATTCCTGAAGCAGCCATTGACTGTTTTTTGTCCTGGTTCTCTTTTGAGCAAAGACTAAAATCATGGGAATTGACTCTAGCAGAAGAGGGGTATTTCTCCAAGGAAATTTGGGGTGCCACCATTAAGAAACATAGGAAGCAGATGTTGGATAGACAAATTCAAGATGCATTTGCTATTGGAGGTGACTCCGCAAAGGTATAGTAGAAATGCTATTTAGCCAAGAGATGCTCTCTCTATATAGGAAAGTCTAGGGGTTGAATATGAAGTGGGAACTGGAGTAAAACCTGATTAGAAAGGCATTTTGGGGGACAAAAATGCTGTGTTCATGAAAGAAGGGAGCATAGAGAATGGCTAGGATGTAAAATTATCTTGGAAATGGTGAATAACCAAAGTTAGAGAAGCAAAGTGGATCCAAGCATAGACTTGAAGTTAACTGGTAGTTAGACTTTATGCACAGAGAAAAAGCAATTAGCCATGGAGACATGCTAAATATCCTTTTTAAACACTGCAGTGCTCTGTTGGCCATGTCAATATACTGAAAAGACCTCCCATCGTGTTTTGTGTTTTGGAGGGAAACATGATAGATTCATACAAGGAACTCGGTATTATCAAACCACCAGGGTAAGCTCTGTTGCAGGTCAGAAGCAAATGTGATTTTTCATCTCACGAGAAGTAAGGGGAGTTCTAGGGGAAACTTGTGTAGAAAGTTTTCTCTTTTTTAAGAAAGGTTTTGATGAAAAGATTATTTTTCTCCTTCTCTGGAAACCTAGCCTTGATACCTAGAGCTATCGAGCCCTTTTACTGCCAGACTAAGGATAAAACCTATACCTATAGGTTGTGAGAATCTGGGTCCTTTATGTCACTGCCAAATGGGTCAATATCCTGCAATCTACTTCATATTAGACTTTTTATTATGGGAGATGATAAATATCTTTATTGTTTCAGCCCATTTTTAAGTTGAGTTTTCAGTTACTTGTAGCCAAAAGTAACCTAAGAGACACACTTTTTATATTAAGAATATGGACATAGAAACCCCCGTGAAAAGTGATTTATCTTCTCCTGTGTGCATGCTAAATCTTAATTAAAATAAAATAAAATAAAAAGTCACACTCTCATGCTAAAAGTAAGTCAGAATTATGAGTGTATATATGTATACATATCTAATTATGTGTGTATACATGTAATTAGATATGTATACATATCTATGCCACAATTACATGGAAAGAAAGGTTGAAAAGTGATCGATCAAATTATTAGTAGTCTAACATTTTTTTAGAAGGATGGAACTGTGGTTGATGTGGTATTCTTTTTCTTTTTAAGATTTTTCTTAGAAAATCTCATTGCCTTTCTAACAGTTAGCAAACTTGTTTTCTTTTCAAAACTAGCCCCGGTTCAATTACCCTGAATTTTGAAGAATAGGCTATTTTTGACATTTTAATTATCTGGGTAATTCAGAACCTTTTTGTTATTTTGAATGTTGTGATGAGGAATTGTTCTGAAATGTATGAGTCACTTTTCTATGTTGGTAAGTTGCATAGTAACCATAATGGGATTTTTCTTTATGGATGGCAAATGTCTTTGGCTTTAGGTCATCTTTCTGAAGGTCAAGGCCGAGGAATAGGGGCTGAGCCAGTGTTGGAAATTAGGCTTACTGACTGAACGCTGCCCTGAAAGTTGCCTTCGTTTTCTGCCCTGTGCGTTCCTGAGGGCCACTGGCACAACTCTATGGTTTGAATGATCTAGTAAATATTTCTTTTTAAGTTGGTTCCCTGTTCTCTGAGAAAAAGTAAATTGAAAGAACTATTTATATCACCATCATATAATGAAAACTGGTGTTGCTTGACATAAGTAAAAACCAACCTATAAACATAACACAAATAAAATTTAACTATATTAATCATAGTCCGTCTTGATACTGTCGAATGCTACAGTTCTGAACCTGGGTTCTGCTGTCTTTATTTCAAAAGGGAGATTAGCAAATGTTAGTGGGACTCTTAGGACCAATCTGAGTCTTCTTGGACAGTGAGAAGGGTAGAAAAGGATGACTTTCTTGCTAAGAGATCCAATGTTATTTAAAATAGCATTCCAATGCCACGTAACATCACACCCTTGAGACTATACAAAGT
Organism: Callospermophilus lateralis; assembly: GCF_048772815.1. Classification (NCBI taxonomy): domain Eukaryota; kingdom Metazoa; phylum Chordata; class Mammalia; order Rodentia; family Sciuridae; genus Callospermophilus; species Callospermophilus lateralis. Next base: position 36,699,527 of record NC_135322.1, on the reverse strand, counting down.
GATCGATCCAACACTTAATATTTGTATGACAGCAGTGGTACCTGCTGCATTCAAATTTTAGGATACAATGAACTACAACCCTGGCTCCATATTAAAAATACCTGAGAGGTTAAAACATGCAAACACATACACACACACACACACACACACACACTCCTCAAACATTAGCTTGCAGAAGGGTTTGTTGAAACGGTTTACTGACTCCTTTGATTTGGCATAGGACCTCAACATTTGCATTTCTAACAAGACCCCTGGTAATAGACTGCTGCTGAAAACCACACTCAGAAAATACTGAATTAAATGATAGGGGAGCCTGTGTCTTAGCAACTTCCAAACATTTTTGCCTTCTCAGTTTTATTGGAGCCCATACATGTTGGTGCACATAGAAAGCAAAAGACTCGAGCAGAGTTGAAATCCAGATGAATTAAGATGCACATATTTCTTAACCTTTATTCCAGCTCGGAGTACATCAGTTCCTACAAGTTGAACTGCATTATAAAGTAAATAGATCTGCTCTGAGAAAAGGTCAGTACACATGTTCTGCTACAATCTAATTTCAGTCTATTGCCCTATGCCCTGTTGCTCACTCTGGTGCAAGAGATACAATGGTGAAAAGCTTGAATTTAATTGTCTCTTCTAGACTAAAAGCTGCTCGGTGCACAGAATATTCATGAGAGTTAAAGAGAACCTCTGCAGAAGACAGGCTTGCCCGGGCATGTTATTGCATGCATCCCTTCTTCTCCCAGATGGCTGCTTCTCTAGTTTCTCAGCGTGTCGGGGAGGAGACATCTTTGAAATCCTAAAGTGGTCCTCGACTCTTTTCCTGCCTCTTCACTCAGTACGTGTCATTACCAAGAACGGCACACTAGGACTTGTTTCACAAAGCAGCTCTGACTGCTCCAGCTAGTCCCCCACCCTTCTGCCTATCGGGGAATTGCGTTTAGTTTCTATGACTTAATAATTACTTTAATTTCACTTCATACTGTTCTGAAGAACTCTTTTTGAATGAAGGGCACTTACCACATTCCTCGTGCTTGCCTGGAACAGACACAGCTAATCAGAATGTGTAGAATTAAATAAAAGAGTAATTATGGGAGGCTGTGATGTGTTATAACAGATGTAGCAAACAAGGCTGGATCGACTCATTGCTCGGAAGAGAAATAATTTATTAAGGCAGTTTCGGCAAAGATCTTACGAGTGCTGGTAGAAGCATTTAACCCAGTAGAGGAGAGGAAAGACTTAAGTTTTTGAAACATGGAATTAAAAAGAATTCTAACTATTATTACTTTTTTTTTTATCTTGGGTGCCAGTTCCCAATCGACTGTACCTTCTTCTAGTTCTTGGTGATCAATGCTGATTTTGAATGACCCATCTAAGGGAAATGGGTGTCTTCTTGATTCACCTGGAAAAAGTCACTAGTGTGCCAGGAAAATTCACTGAGAGCTATTAAATGTATTCCAACCCCTAAAGATTTAGGGTAAATCTCTGGCCAACTTATTCCTACCTTTCTTCTAAGGTGACCCATGTGTGCTGGGTGGCAAATCAAAGGTAAGAGGCAAAGGAGACTGCTCTGGACAGGAGCCTGAAATGATGGTGTCCTGGTTCCCATCTGCTCTGAGGTCTCTGTGTAGTTCTAAGTTATGCCAGGGGCTCAGGGAGGGAATGTTTTCTTCTAAACACTACATGGTTAAAGCAGCCATGTACTTAGAGCTCATTAGCTAAATTAGATTTATTTCAATACCAGTTTTATGATATTTAGCTTTTACTGTGGATGTGAACTTTTGCTGGGTGTGAGAGGAGGGGCAGGGAAGGTAGAGAACGAGGCTTCTGTCATCCTGAGGTTTATGATTAGTTACTAAAGACAAGACAAGACCAAACATTTCTGAATTGGAGAACAGTCTCAGTACATCATTAGCTCACTGCTAAATAATAATGTCTATTTGTTCCCCACTATGTAAGTTCACAGTGCTTTATTTATTTATTGGTACCAGGGATTGAACTCAGGGACACCCAACCACTGAACCACATCCCCAGCCCTATTTTGTAGTTTATTTAGAGACAGGGTCTCACTGAGTTGCTTAGCGCCTCGCCGTTGCTGAGGCTGGCTTTGAACTCAGGATCCTCCTGCCTCAGCCTCCCAAGCTGCTGGGATTACAGCCTGGGCCACTACCCCCAGTTCACAGTGCTTTTTAAGAGGACCTGGGTCTTCACCTGGTCTTGGGGAGAACCTTGAAATGGTCTGCTGTCACTGAACTGGTTTTTACTTGAAGAGTGTCTCTTTTAGGTGCCATCTTCCCATTGAAAACTTCCTCCATTTTTTTTTCTCTGTATGACTGATGTAAATTTTAGCATGGATTGGGTAGGGTCACCTTTTCATTTATCTTGCCTCAAGATATCTGTCCCTCTTTGTCTATCTGTCTCTCCATCTACTTAAGATTTTTGTTAAACTTACAAAAGCATGTGTCAGTTTTTCCTCCAATTCATCTTGTGTTCACAATTAGATATCAAGATTTTGAGTATAAGTAACATTCCTTATTCATCCATGTATCTTCCTGGAGTGTCTAGGACAGTGTTTTTTCCTATAGATGCCAGTAAATCTGCCAGTAGACTACAATGATGTTGGCTGGCTAGGTTACTAATAACACAAATCCCAGGTGTGGATAATGAGCAAATAACTCTTTTTAAAATTCCTTCTTTTTAATATTGGACTGGGGAAGAAGGAGGCAAGAAGGTCTGTGAGTGGTATTAACAGTTGTCAGCTAAGTCAAGGCATGATAGAATACACCAGATTGAACAAGGGCTTCAACCAGAAGAGCTGGGCTCAACCCCCACATGACTGGGACCAAACTGCATTCTGGAAACCTTTGGTTATTTAAGTCACCATTGACCCCCTCCATAAATCAGGGGCATGCACAATAGCACTTACCTTTGTTCCACACATGGATTTGGGGAGATCAAATGAAATAATATGTGAAAAACACAAAGTGAAGTTCTGATCCTGTATAAATAAATAGAAATTGTTGTTTATAGTAATGAAATGGAGAGAATAGAGCACACATTGAAACCAGCATAAACCAGTTTGATCAAGTCCAGACAGTTTGGCACGTCCAATAAATCTCATGGCTTTATAAAGTTTCTACTGTTTACTTGAAAAATCATAACATTTTCCAAAAAAACAAATACAGGCCTCTTTAATTGGGGTTGCCTTGCAGAATGAAGTACAGATGGTTACCAAATGGGCTGGGGGATTAATGGGAGGCAGCGGGATTAATCATCCTTTTCATCAGGCTGGGTGATCCTGGCTGGAGGAAAACAGGGCTGTCCTGTGCTCACCCCATACCTGTGTGTGCCTGTCGAATGCCCTGGGCATGAGGAGATCCAGGATCTGTTCTCAGATCTCCCTGCTCCAAACCGAGCCCAACTGAAAGCTTGGGAAAGTGTAGGTGTAGGTGTAGGGACATCTGCTGATTTTTGCCACTATGCCATGCCTTTCCACCAGGGCAAATTTATTTTCCTCCAGCAAGACCCCTTCTCACACTTTTGTCTGTATCTATCCAGAGGAACTGGCTCTACTTGTGCCACCAAGGAGAGATCATGTGACCCAAACCTGGCCAATCTGAATCCAGATATCCCTCTTTCTATATATGGAGGATTGGCTCCGGGATCCCAGGCAGATACCAAAGCCCACAGATGCTCAAGTTCCTTATATAAAATGGAATAATATTTGCATATAATCTATGCACATCCTGTACTTTAAATCATCTCTAGATTACTCAGAATATCAAATACAATGTAAATGCTATATAAATTGTTGTTATACTAGATAATATTTAAGTAAGTAACAATGGCAAGAATATATATTCAGTTTAGAGGCAATATGTTTCCAAATATTTTGTATGTAGTTGGTTGACTCCATGGATGTAGGACCCATGGATACAAAGGAAGGGCCAACTAATTTGAATTATTTGGGACCAGCAATTGGCTTTGTGAGCACCTGACCCAAGTCAAACCATCTAAAGCCAAAGAGGCTCAATTAAAGAACTTACGTTTAAACATCACTCTAGACCCTTGAAGCAGAATTACTTCTCTTAATGCCAGGATGCCCGCTTGGAACTCCTGGTAGCCATCTTACCACACATTGCGGGGGGGGGGGGTGTAAGTGTAGAGCTAGTGCTGAGGAAAGCAAAGCAGAGAGACAGAGGTCTAACCAGCTGTTATCTTTCGAACATCTGGATCTAACAATGCACCAGAAAGTCCTTCCTGGGAGATCATAGTGGGAATGCAAGCAATATGAATTTCTCAGCCATATATGAGAATAAAATAAAGGAGATTGCTATCAAGAATCAGGTCATTTATTTATTCTTCTTTAAACCAAACGTCCTTGAAGAAGTCCATCCCTCTATAGCGTCCATTTTTTCTAATAGGAGCCACACAGTAGGTAGTGTCTTCTATTTGCTAAGTTTAGATTCTTTGGCAAAAGAATTTATCCTTGAAGGCAGGATGTGTTTGAGACTTGCTTGCCTCTCAGTTGGCAAACAGAGCTTCCTAGAGTATGCAAGACCAAAATGTCTTACATTGGGACTATTGGAAAAATGAGAATGTTTGTTCCACTCTCACCATAGAGGACAGTGGCTTCTCTATGGATTCTGTCTGTAGCTGGAGTTATCAGGTTGGCTTGACCTTGGCAAAGATTTGACTTTCTTACCAGTCATAATAAGAAAATGCTATCTGAGCTTTTTTTAGGGCATCCTCAGTTTGGGGGCAAAGAATTATGTGTATTCAACAGCAAGTCTCTTTGCTTATTTCTGTCTTTGCCAACTTAGCAAGACTTGCAGTACCACCTCTGTTTATGAATTATCACGGCATCAGGCCACTTACACCACACTGTGTGTGAGAAAGCGGATCAGAGAGGACAAGGGGTCCTTAACCATCTTGCCATTCAGACCCTGGATCAGGACTTTCACCCCATGTCTCATGGAGCCAGGGTTCTTCTAGCTCCTCCCTGTCTCTCCCTCTGTGGGGTTCTCGGTCACATCATTCATTCAGACTGTTGATTCACCAAAGCCTTCTCTCTCTCCTTCCCATCTTCCTTCAGAGTCAATGATTCTCCACCAGAAGCAACCAAATCCCAGGTCTACCTCATACAAGACCTTCTGTTATCTTAATAGCCATTGTTAAATGGCCTTTGATTATGATTTTTTTTAAAATATTTTATTTCTTTTTAGTTTTTGGCGAACACAACATCTTTGTTGGTATGTGGTGCTGAGGATTGAACCCGGGCCGCGCGCACACCAGGCGAGCGTGCTACCGCTTGAGCCACATCCCCAGCCCCCCTTTGATTATGATTTTATAAAGTGCTTCCACATACACGAACCTTTCATACTTCATAATGGTGCCATGAGGGAGGGTTTTTGGTCTGAGAATGGCACCTGAGACCACAGAGTTTGCCCAAGACAGGACCATGTTTGCAAAAACCTGTCACCTAACTTCTTGCTTATTCTGAAACGATTTCTCTTTTCATAAGATCAACTGCTGGGCTAAAAGATTGAGATCAACCTCAGGTGTCCCCAGCGCTTTGCATATTTCATGTTCAGTTCTCTGGTTGTAAATAGAGCCCCTTCCTGATCCATCTGAGTGACCTTCACCCAGTTGGGCTGGAAAATTAGCTCGCTTTCTTCTAGGCACATGAACAGGGTCCTGACCCATCTGAAGGGCTTCATGGGGCTCAAGGAGTGGAGTGGTACTCTAGACCCTTGGAGCAGAATTCTTCCCTCAACAGATGAGTTGTGATTATTATGAATGATAAAGAGGTTCAGTGCTTTCTTATTCTTACTTTTAAAAATTCTGTAGCAAATGTTTCTCTCTGCACCATAACTGATCATTTTAATTTCCTTGCTTTTGCTATAATAAAAATTGACGTTAAAGGATGCCTGAGGCAGTGTAATGAGAAAATGAAATTAGTTTTTCAGTTGACTGATCAAAAGCATTTTATATGTGATAATAAACAGTTTATTTTACTCTTTTGCTTATGACATAATTAATGGCAAAAATATTTTCCTGAAATTCATATTGTCTGCTGAATTCTACTTCCAAGTTCCAGGAAAAATAACAATTTTGTAATTCCCCAGACTGGACCAAAAAATAATAATAATAATAAAATAAACTTTACCAGACTCTGCTGAAGAGAGTGCATAGTCTTTGTTTAACCCTTCATGATCTGTAGTTGCTATTAGACCAGTTGTCAGAAAGATGTTGTCTATCACATTTCTGTCTCAGAGGATGGCAATATTTCTCTATTGAAACCCAGAGCTAGCTATCCCAGTGGTCTTTTTTGTTGGACTCTTCCTAAAAGCCCCACAAACTGGGGTTTGTTAATAGGATCAAAGGGCATGGGTTTTTTTTTTTTTTTTTTTTTAATGTAGGCTGGTTGTAATCCAGCAAACTGAATTTGAACTTCTTTGATTTCTGACTTTGAAATATGTGTTACCTTTTCTCCACTAGAAAGATAAGAGAACAATGGATTAGAATGAATGTTGAATTGCAATTTGGAAGACCTGGCTACTAATTCCAAATACCTCCTTCCCTGTGTTTGAGTTTTAGTTTGATTTACCTATGTTTTTATTTCCTCCTTTTTCAACTTTCTGATGGACTTTAATAACTTTAAGGTAACAGTACCAATCACAAGGGGCTTGGGTATTTTGGGCAGGTGCACCAGAATATGCATGGAAAGGTGTTTCCTAAAGCCCCGCTGGTAAAACCAGAAAATAGCAATCAACCTGAATCAGTTAGCTTTTTCTTCCTAGTAACTATTCCAAAATGTAGAGGCTTCTGACAATAACCATTTTTGTTAGCTCATGATTCTAGGTGGCTCATGAGCGAGGTGGCTATTCTGGTCTAAGCCAGCTTGGCTGATCTATGTTTGGTTCATCTATGTTTGGCTCTGTCTTGTCTGAGTTCAGCTGACATTTCGGCTTACAGCTGCATAGTCTAGGAGAGCCTTCCTCCCATATCTGGTGGTTGGAAAACTGGATAGTCTAGGGGTTCTTTAGCTGGGAGAGTTACCCTCTGCTCTCTCGTGCCCCTCATCCTCCAGTGGGCTAACTTGACCTTGATCACATGGTGGTCCCAGACTTCTAACGGGAGAAAGATCCAAATTTTATGATCTTGGAGGAAGTTGTCCAATAATTCACCATTAAGTTTGAGGTAGGGTATTTCTTTTCAAATTTAAGTTTTACAGAAACTTTTAAATACACATAAAAATAAAGAATAGCATAAATAAATTTTTGGTCTCTGCTTACACCAACATTTATTGCTATCCCATTGGCTAAAAGAAGTCACTTGCTGTAGTTCAGGGTCCTTGTGCGTCCATGTAGGTCCATGCAGGGTTTAGGTAGACCATATAGAGTCTCTGCAGTCCATTTAGAGTTCATGTCCTACCTAAGAGAAGGGAACTTTTGCAGCCTTTTTGGCAGACAATCCACCCTACAACCTAAACAACCATCAATACCAACCATGGTTGATTCAATTATAATTCAGTTTATTCTCTACACAGTTTTTGCCTTTGCTTTCCCCTGTTTGGAATGTTCTTTTCGTCTGTTGAACTCATATTCTTTTTGTAGAGCTCTGCTCAGGAAGTCTTTGCTGGTTCTTTGACTAAGTCGAATTCTCTTTCTGAAGCTCTTACTGCACCATACACCCTCCCCTGCAGCCTGGCTCCTGCATTTGCAAGATTGCATTCATTTGCTTGGTCTCCTAAGGAAAGTTGGTCACCCAGAGGATAGGGACTGTGTCTGTTTTTACATATCACTGCATTCTCCACCTTAGCAGATATCTGGCATATGACATAAATGTGGTTTTAAGTAATTGCTCTTAGATTATCTTTATTTTTTTTTTCAATATTGTATAGTTTCACCATGGAAGTCTTATTGTCTTTCCTTACATTCTTTTCCTAAGTGTTCGGACATGTTAGGATTGAGATGCCTCTCAAGTTTCCAAGTGGAATTATCAACTAAACAGGTTGATAAACTAATGTGAGGTCTCCAGGAGAAGCCAACTTTTGAGATACAGATTTAGGACTCTTTGGCATATAGATGGCACTTAACATGTCTTTTTAACAATTCAATTTCTTTGTCTTTGTTGCTGATGCATAGCAATACAACTGAGTTTTGTGTATGTTGTCTATCCTGAGATTTCTTGCTCAATTTACTAATTAATATCCGTATTCTGTACATACTTTTGACTTTTCTTCACATAAAATTGTCATTTGAGAATAATGAATGTTTTCTTTCTTTCTTTTTAGTTCTTATTGCGTCTTATTTTCTTGCCTTATCTGAGTGCCTAATACTTTTGTTAGAATGTCGAATGGTGAGATCAGGCATTTTTATTTTGTTTTTGATCTCGGAGAAAGGAGTTCAGTAATTCACCATTAAGTAAGATTTCCCAAGTATTTCTCTTCAAATTTAACTTTCACAGAAACTTTCAAATATAGGCAAAAACAAAGAGAATGGTACTGTAAACTCTATGTGTCCACCACCGGGCTATAACAACGATCAATATTTGGCTATTTTATTTATCTATATCCTCACATTTAATGTCTTTGCCCATAAAATGATTAAGAGTATTTTGACAATGAGTAAATTAAGAGATGTGTTGGAATTCTATGTGGCTATTGCATCTGAAGTAGATCATCTATATGGGCATGGAGAGATGCCTACCATATGGTAGTGAATACACACACATGAACATACACACATCCTATTTTTATCTTAAAGCTACATATGTACTGGAGTATATTTCTCTCTGCATATTTATATGTATATGCACAGGAGAAAGAAATATATTCATCAGGCAGTTAACAGTGGTTACCGCTGGGGAGTAAGAAATGAAGGAAAGGCTAGATGTCTTTTTTATATACTTTTCTGTGTTATTAGAATTTCTTTCAATGAGCATGCATCGCTTTTATAATTTAGGAAAACCAATAAAGGAAAAACAGATTATTAAACAGCGAGTTTGTTAGCATTAAATAAAGAATGCAATGATCCAGGAGCTAACAAGCTATGCAGAACTAATTTCATTTTGTTCTCTCTCTTTACAAAAAATATGATTATTAGACTGGTAGTTCAAGGGAATGAAACAGACTAGTGCATCTTAATGTCTTTTGGTTTGGTTTCTAGTGATCCCTGTGGGCTGGTGGGAACCTGTGGGCTGAGGTGCACTCTGTCATTATTGTTACTTACTGAGAATCTACCATGTGGCAGACATTCCTCCAAGAGCTAATGTATGACACTAAACATGTCACACAAGCTCCTAAAATGCTTCCGTTCTAGTGGGGGTGAGGGGACATTCAACACACAAACGAACAATCATGTGTGACACTATGATTTCCTCTGATGGAAATTAAAGTAAAAGATGTGATGGGTGGTCAAGGAAGTTCTCCTTGGGGGGAAAAAATGTCTGTTCTGTTGAGATGTGAAAGCTAATCAGAGCCATCCAGGTACAAATGAAGGGAGAAAAATCTAAGTAGAAGAGCTGGCTGATACAAAGGCCATAACTAGGGAACGAAACTTGGTGAATTTGAGGAACAAGATGGAAACCAAGGAGGCCACATGTGAGAGGCTGTGAGGTGAGTGAAAGGGAGGCAGGGAAAGTGGCAGGGCTCAGCCCAGGATGGACTTAAAAGCCAAAGTCAGGTTGTATTTTTTAATCTAATTGCAAATGGGAAGGCTATTAAGCAAGAAAATAATCGTATGTTTTTTGTTTGTGGGATTTCATTACACTGGTGGCTGTTCTGAGAAAGGATGGGGTGGGCCAAAAGGAAGGAATAGTGAGGGTTTTCTTCCAAGGGAAAGAAGCTACCCACTTGGAGTAGGGCCGCGGGTACATGAAAGAAGTGAACACAATTGTGACATATTTTGGGGCTTCCCCACTTCCCAGGATTTATTAATGGGTTGAATTAAACTCAGAAAAGAGAAAAATCAGGGTGACTTCTATCTATTTTGCTCAAGAAAATGGGGGGAAAACTTTTTGTTGGAATGGAGAAGACTTGGAAGGGAGATTTCTGGACATGTTAAGATTGAGAGGCCTTCCGAATTTCCAAGAGGCGTCATCAACTAAACAGGTTGATCAACTAATGTGAGGTCTCCAGGAGAAGTCAAAATTTGGGATGCAGATTTAGGACTCTGACATACAGATGGTACTTAATGTTGATGAGTTCATCATCCATTCAAGAAAAAAAAAAAATCTGTGTCTGAAGAGCATGGATTAACTCTTGTGATGTTATCCCAGGATTCTGCCATTGGGCTGGCCTGTTCCATTCATTTGTTAATCTGACAAAGATAGGATAATTTGTTTTCATCATGGTTATGACCAACTCTCCACATGAAAGAGGGCACAGAACGCTGCTTGAGAGATTAAAGATGAATAGGCAGCAATGGGCACATCAAGATGACAAGGATTTGCATGAACTTTACTTCTGACCCCCAAAATCAGAATGGAGGACGGTTGACGGAGGAGGTAAGCCCTTTATGTAAAAGAAGCCTGGAGTTTTGTTCGCCTACAGGTTTAATATGAACCAATGATGTGCTAGAAAATTGAAGACACTCTACTAAGGCCAGCTGAAACATGGACCCCCAGTGCAGTCAATGGAGAAGAACCCTCTGAGGGTTATGATTTCTGGGTAGAGACCTGAAGGAGGTCAAGTGTGCATTGAAGAGAAGGGATTTCCAGATATTAAGAAACATAACTGCAAAGATCTGAGGTGGTTATTTGCCTGAAATATAAAGGAAAAGAAAGGAGACCAGTGTGACTGGAGTGGGCTGAATACAAGATGGACAGGACCCGAGGTCTAAAAGGTTAAACGGGAGCAAACCCCCCGGGGAACCTTGGGAACCTTTGGCCTCTACACTGAGTGAAAGAGGATGCTCTTTGAAGGTTATGAGCAGAAAATTGATGACTGGATCTGTGACCACCTACGACTCTTGGGTTGACATGCCAGAAACGGAGGCCAAAGGCCACATTGGACCTTTTACTGTTTTTGTAACCTGCCAGCCTCTTTCTTTCCTTAGAGTCTTTTTTTACCCCCCTGCCTGGATCCCACTTTCTTTGTACTCCGAATTGGACCTGTTCTTGGTCTCGGCTCAGATTGTAGGTTTAAGGGGCTTTTCACGAACTATCTAGAGCAGTTCTCTGTGCTCTGTGATACTCTTCCTCACATCACCTATTTTATTTCTTCATAACACCTGCCACTCTCTAGTTTGCCTTGTTTTAATTCTTTAGGCATTTTTTTGGATATCTCTTGAATAAGAGTTAAGAGAAGTTAAGCTCCATCAAAGTAGGAATCCTGTTTTTTTTTTTGTTTTTGGTATGCTGAGATTGAACCCAGGGGCACTCAACCATGGAGTTTGAATCCCCATCTTTTTTATTCTTTATTTCTGCGACAGATTCTTGCTAAGTAGCTGAGGCTGACTTTGAACTCACAATCCTTGAGCCTCAGCCTCCTGAGCTGCTGGGATTACAGATGTGTACCACCACAATTGGCAGTTTAATTAAAAAAAAATTTATAGAGGGATTCTCAAGATTAAAGACATTATTTCAATATTGTTTTCTGATCATTAGAAGGAAGGGAATATTAAACAATGTTGGTAAACACATAGAAAATGAAAGAGGCAATTACTAAGACCCCAAAGATCAGGTTGTACCAGTTAGTTTCCATTTCGGATCAAGTTATGGCCCTGGTGAACATTGACCTAAGCAAGGCTTTCTGGTCATGTCACCAATGATGTTCTGGTGAACAATAGGCCAAAACACCTTTTTTTTCCCACATCTTTACAGCATTTATAACTACTTGTGTTCTTGATGACTGCCATTCTTCTATAAGATGAAATCTCAGGATAGTTTTGATTTGCATTTCCCTCATTGCTGATGATGTTGAACATTTTTTCATAATTTGTTGGCCACTTATAATTCTTTATTTTTCTTATTCTTGGTACTGGGAATTAAACTTAGGGGTACCCAACCACTGAGCCACATCTCCAGGCCTATTTTGTATTTTATTTAGAGCCAGGGTCTCACTGAGTTGCTTTTGTTGAGGCTGGCTTTGAACTTTTGATTCTCCTGCCTCAGCCTCCCTAGCCACTGAGATTAAAGGCAGCTGTCACTGTGCCTGGCTTGCATTCTTAATTAGTGCTACATGCCCAGTATCTAAACATTTCCAGGCACCTAATGAATACCAGATGCTTAATACACGATTTTGCATGAAAAAAGAAGTACATTTATTAACATCCACACAGGTAATGATACAAAGGGGGGAGCTCCCTTTCCCTCCAGTCTTCTCTTCGTCCCTTTTAAACTTGGGTCTTAGCTACACTGGGGCAGTGCTGAGCAAGGTACAGGAAGAATCGCGTGAGCCTTTCTAGCTGCATAATCTAAAATCTGCTGTTATAGTTTTGTTAGAGAACACATGTGAAATTGGCTAGTAGGGTGTACTTGGAGCATAACAGCTGCTCAAAAGTATGTGTTGAATCTAAGTCTATTATAGAAAAAAATGGATGGTGAATAATTGGATTCTATTAAAGAATAGAAGTTAAGGGTAAACGTATTGAATGGTAAGTTATATTTCTCTCCATACATATTCATAGAATGGTTATTATGTATATGAATTTTGACTAAAGGAAGAGAAAAGAACTAAGATGTATTGAGGGCTCACTATATTGTACTAGGAATTATAACAGATGTCTTCCATCTCACTTAATCTTAAGAACAATCATAGGAGGTGGGTAATAGTCCTAATTTTCAATTGTGAAAATATTACTGTTGGGAGAATCTGGGTAATTTGCTCAAGGACACACTTTTTTTTTTTCATCTTCTTTGGTAGCATCAGCAGCTGGCTGATTCTGCATATTTTTAATTCCTGAATTAAATAAGGATGATTTGGAAAAATCCTTTAGCTTTTCAATGTTTAATTTTGAAAAGTTTTCAAAGGCGTATGTATCATTTTCTCACCTTAACAAGTCCAGGGAACTACCGTATTCCTTTGCTCTTCAGAAAACTGAGGGCCTTCTATGATGGTGTTTGATATTCTACATATCATTTCCCCCCATACAGTTAAGTAATATATATTAAAATCTTTGAAAAGCTTTTAAATCCACCATTTTAACTTAGTAAAGTAAATGATGCATGAAAGTTTTAACTGTAGAAAACTGAACTCCCATTTTTTTTTTTTTTTAGAACCAGGGATTGAACCCAAGAGTTCTTAACTACTGAGCCACCTCCTCAGCCCTATTTATGTATTTATTTATTTTGAGACAGGATCTTGCTGAGTTGTTTAGGGCTTTACCAAGTTTCTGAAGTTGGCTTTGAACTTGTGATCTTCTTGCCTCAGTTCCCCAAGTTGCTGGGATTATAGGCTTATGCCAGCATGGCCAGTCCTGATCTCCCATGTTTACTGCAGCAATATTCCCAATAGTTGATGTATGGAGACAGCTTAAGTGTCATCAGCTGATGAATGGATAAAGGAAATGTGGTACATATAGATAGTAGAATACTATATAGTCATAAAAAACAATGGATGCAGCAACGTGGAAGAAACTGGAACTAGAAAGCTTTATGTTAAGTGAAATAAGCCAGGCACAGGAAGACAGGTACTGAACGATGTAATTCATATGTAGAATATTTTAAAAAGTTGTTTGCATAGAAGTTGAGAGTAAAATGATGGTTATCAGAGACTGAAGAGAGAAGGGATATGGAGAAAGGTTGATCAATGGTATTAAATTATGGTTACATGAGAGAAAGAAGATCTGGTGTGGTATTATACAGTAGGGCAAATATAATAACAAGTAGGTATGGTATATTTCAACAAAATAAAAGATTTTTGTGTTTTCACCATTATGAAATGATAAGTGTTTAAGAGATATTTTTAACCTGATTTAAGGCTTATGTAATGTACATGTATCAAAACATCACCTGGTATCCCACAAATATGTTGAATTTTCATGTTTTTATCTATCCATTAAAAATTAATCTAATTAATAAAATTTCTTTACAGTAAAACATTGGATAGTTCCCCATAAATTCATGAATAAGATAATGATATTGGCAATCCCCTCATTACTCAATATGTAGGGATCATAGCCAATGAAACAAGAGATGAAAAAGAAATAAAGTATAAATATGAGAAAGAACATCATCAAAAATTTTATATGATAGAATTATCTATATAAAGTATCTAAAAATTGAAGCAAATGAAAAAAAACAATAATAGAGTTCAATAAAAATATCAGACTGGTATAAAAATTATGTCCTTTCCTAAATTCCAGAAATATTCACTATGAAAAATAATAACACACATTAACAGGAATAATAAACACCAAGAAATAAAGATAATAAATATGCAAAATCTTTCTAAGAAAAGCATAAAATTTAATACTGTAGCATCTCTGTAGTTAAAGAAATTCTGAATAAATGGGATATCATACTTGATTCTTTTTGGGGGGGTTGCTGGGAATTAAACTGGGGGTACTCAACCACTGAGCCACATCCTCAGCCCTATTTTGTATTTTATTTAGAGACAAGTTCTCACTGAGTTGCTTAGCCCCTCGCTTTTGCTGAGGCTGGCTTTGAACTTGCGATCCTCCTGCCTCAGCCTCCTGAGCCACTGAGATTACAGGCATACGCCACCTCCCCAGCCATATTTGACTTCTTAATGAGAAAAACTGATAGTGTTCAATTTATTCCATATTAATCCATATGTTGCATACAATTTCAATGAAAGTAGCCATCAGACCTCTTTTTAGGGATAACTTTTTTTGTGTGTGTGTCTGTGTGGGAGGACTCAAGATAGTATTAAATATTATTGGGAAGAATAAACCTAGAAAAGAAGAAATTTATATTTTTGAAAAGGTGACCCAGTGAAAGGGAGGGACATATTCTTAACCTATGTCAACATCACTTAATGGTGGCAGAACTAATCAGCAAGTGGTGGCTCAAGTTCTACTCTGTGATCAGCTCTGGACAATGTGACAGAAGTGCGGTGTCCTGCCACTTCTCCTCTTGGAGGCAGGGCTGTGTGTTGCTCCTTTTTCTTAGTCTCCTGGCTCAGTTTTAAAATCTCTTGTTTAGGAATTGATTTTATCTGCCTCCATTGCTAACCTGCCTCTGTAGGAGTAGAAAGCTTGTCTTGTTCATCCATTCAGCGATCTATGCACATTCGGTTGTGAGTCTTTCATTTTGGTTTATTTTTTTAATCACAAAGATCCAAAAAAGACAGTTCCTCACATTGGACCTGGATGGGTCTTCACTGCTAAACGAGTGGCATCAACTTATTTTCATAGACCTCAGTATGTTATCTATAATAATAAATTGAAATAATAATTGAATATGGCTTGAAGCTGCCGTCGGGCAGATTTTCATCGGAATTCCCTAGAACTAGAATTCCCAGTCATGGAGGAAGTCCAGGTGAGTCTGTCCAACACCAGTCAGGGATATTATAGAGGGAGAGGCCTGAGAGCTCTCATTCTCAATGACTCTGACCGAGCTGTGATTCTGGAGAGAACGGAGAGTGGATAGAAAGACCTAGGAAATGTGGACCAGAAACTTGCTGTGAGATTCTAAGCTGGTAACTTCTCTCTGAGCATCAGTGGTTTTGTCTACAAAATGAGCAGAGTAATCCTGGTAAATACAGTATGAGATTTTTCTCCAGAGACTTAGTTTTTTGTTTTTTTTTTCTCTCCCCTGTGGGTGATTCTGGGGCCACCTGAAGAAATAAGAGACTAAAATTCTATACCTCTTAATATTCACTGGTGTCTACTGGGGTAAATCTGCTTCAATCTGCATTATTATGGGGTATGTACCAGGATTTTATAGGTGGGTGGTTTTTTTTTTTTTTTTTTTGGCTGACTGCCTTGGCCCATGCCTATAATCCCAGTGGCTCAGGAGGCTGAGACAGGAGGATCTCAATTTTGATGTCAGCCTCAGTAATTTAGCAAGGTCCTGAGTAACTTAGTGAGGCAATGTCTCGAAATGAAAAATAGAAAGGGCTAGGAATGTAGCTCAGAGTTAGAATTCCTGGGTTCAATCCCCAATAATACACACACACACCCACCCACACACACACACACACACACTTTTTTAAAAAATGTAGTTGTAGATGGACAGAATGCCTTTATTTTATTTATTTTTATGTGGTGCTAAGGATCGAAGCCAGTACCTCACACGTGCTAGGCAAGAGCTCTGCCACTGAGCTATAGTCCCAGCCCCAGTTTTCATATTTAAAAAAATGTAAACTAAGCTGAATAAATTCCCTGACCTTGGTAACTATAATGAACATAGACTGAAGGTTGCCTGCTCTTTTGAGTACTTAACATGTATTATATCACTTAATTCTTGGCATAACCCCATGATATATCTCACATTGTGGTCCCTATCCTACAGATGAGGATACTGTGTCTTAGAGAAGTTAAGTCCCTCACCCAGAGTCATGCTTTTTAGATGTGGAGCAGACTATCTGATTTCAGAGGCTGATTTTGATGTCATAAATTGCCTCCAAATGGAAGGCAGGAACCAGACTGATTTTTGTGTCTCTTTGGATTTGTTGGTTGGTTGTCTGTGTTTAATATTTCCACACAGAGTGCTGTATATGTTCATATTTCCATATGTTAAATTAGTGATACTTGTGCTTCAATAATTCAGTCATTCATGAGTAAGTTTTGAGCCCTGTGGTGACCTCATGGAACATCCACCTGTTAGGTAATCGGTGGAACCTGCCCAGGAGGCTTGAACCCTAAACCAGTGCATATTGTACAAGGAGGCCGTGAACCCTAAGCCAGTGCATACCGGTGTACAGCCTGTGTCTTCCGCATGCACTCCCCATCCTTCAGTAACCATGCTGCACATTTCCTGAAAGCACAATTAATTTTTACTCACTTCCTGATGGTAGGAAGTATCATCTGTCATTGGGACCGCCACACTACTTTGATGGGCTGCAGAAGCTCTGGGGAGGTCAAAGGTCCCTGTTAGGTCATAGCTTCTGCTTGGGGGCAAAGATAAAGTGATTTGAAACTCCCACAGGAACAAGTAAAATGGATGGGAACTGGTGGTCAGGGAAGAGGGATTGGAATTTAAAATCCTTTGGAAATGTCAACAGATCCATTAAAGTCTTTCTCAGCCCAGGGTTCTTTGAGACTCACCTGGAGAGAGATAATCAATTCCAGAAACATCAGTGATCACCAGGTACTCAACACAGATAAATATAGGTTAATGAGGCGCACTTAGTTAGATGATTTTTATAAGCACTGCTATGCAGATTTATCGATGGGAGGAAAAAAAAAAAGGTGCTGTTAAGCTCAGAATGGAGAAAATTCTCCCCAGCGTGTATGTGTGCCCAAGCACTATTCAGTAGTTTGGAAAAAAATATGATAAAATGTAAAATTACTCTATTTAATCTGAATTTCTCATGCAATGTGTGTTAATATTTGTCTTCATTTTTTCTTGCTTAAGTGCTCCCATCGTTAAGTTTTCAATCACATAAGCACTGAATATGCAAGATATAAACCACAGGCAATTAAATGATAGCTAAGGTAGTAGGGCTGACTTGATTAAGCTGGTGTGTTATTAAGATTATAAACACAGCCTGGTCCAGCCATAAGTAAGACGTTATGTCTGGCTGAGGGTCCCCCATTTCTAAGGCAGAGCAGTTCCCTGGGTGTTGGCAGACCGCCACATTCTTGGGAAGGGTTTGAGAGGCATCCCTCAAATTTCTCCCTGCCACCCTGCTGTGTACTCCTTTGGCTTCGAAACATAATATTTCTTGGAAGCAATGATTAAAATATAAATTTGTTATGAGGGAGAGAGGAAGACTCACAGGAACACTGAAAGGAGTTTTCTGTTAATCTTCCTGCCTCATTGATGGCTACTTTTTTCCCCCAACTCTTGAATATTGGGGCACCCAGATTTGCATTCTTAATTCTTCTTGGTAGGGAGAGATTGATACTCAAGCTCCACTCAGAAAACAGAAGGCAGGCCAGGCAGTGCAATAGAAGAAGCTCATAAGGGCACCTGGTGGCAAGGGGCCAAGGGAGAGTTACAAAGTCCCAACAGGGGAAGCTGAGGAAACCCAGAGAGTAGCGACAACATAAAACACCACCACTGCTAGGCAGGAGAGTGGCGGGGGGGCAGATGGCCATGCCAGTGCCTCTGAGGCAGGCTGCCCATGGAAACCCACGCCCTGACAGAGGCTGCACCACAGGTAGTTGGAGCCACAGAGATGCAGCCGCTCTGGAGCATGTTCCTGAAAACAGGGGCAGAGGCAGGGACTACCTGATTTTCCCTTCCCTGCCCTCCTGTCTCCTCCAGGAGCTCCACTGGGTGAAAGCAGGCAGGAGTGAGTGGTCATAACACCCAGCGGGAGGTGTCCTACAATCAGCAGGTGAAGGTCAGGAGACAGACCTGAGAGCAGTCAATGCTTCTGCTCTTAAATCCCTGAGCTTAAGGGGAGGGGCCCTGGCAGATTCAGATGCTGTATTCCTTCTGGAAAAGTAATAAATCCTTAATTAATGTCTCAACATGCAGTGAATAATCTATCCCACGTCTCCCCAGAACTTCTTAATCCTGATAAGAATTTTCAACCTAGCATAGAATCTTCAACTTCCTTGTTTTGTTTAAGAACCCTTCTAATTCCTTCCTTCCTTCCTTCCTTCCTTCCTTCCTTCCTTCCTTCCTTCCTTCCTTCCTTTCTTTGTAAAACAACTTCTTTCATTCAGATGGGCATTATTTCTGCCCAGAATCCTTCATATCCACCGTGTTATTGGCTATACCAATCACTCTGGTAAAGCAAGTAAAGATGATGACATCATTAGCCCCCCCACTTAGATGAATTAACAGAATCTTGATCATATGAAGATGTTCAAGGCTTACTTACCCAGCTGATCATGAGGAGGCTAAAAATGGAATTCAAATTTTCTAGAGGAGGTGAATGTAAAGGGGCTGATGGGGAGACTGCAGTTGGTGCAGGGAGGACTGGAGTGTGTTTGTGTGTGTGTCGTCTCTATCATATGGCTGAATTTTTTGGATAAGGATGGGAGAAAAAGTAATAAGTAAAAAAGAATGTCTATTTAAAGGATTTGGTGTGTGTGTCTTGTAAAGGAGTTCTCATTTTCACCCCTTCACAATCTTGTCCTGGACATTTAGATATTTTAGGCTCCATTTGCAATATTAGGAGTAGAGTGGGAACCAGTGCAGGCCACTTGGATATGCAATGCTTAAGTTCAGGAGTGACCCTCCTGTTTTCTCAAGTTGAAAACAATGTCCGCGTTTCAGATTACACTATCAGGGTAGGTTGATACCTGTCACACAGAGGTCATTACTTTATGTATATAAAAAGTGTGGTCCAATATATATATAACATACAATTTCCCATCTCAACCATTTTTATTTATTTCTAATTTTTAAAATCACTCTTAATTTTGTTAAAAATTACAAAATACATTAAAGCTACTGCCTCCTATGCCCTTCATTCCAAATCCAATCCCTTCTCTCCCTTCCCAAGGGATAGTCCCCTACAAAGTTGAACTTGATTCTTTCCAGATACCTTAAGGATATTTTTACAGATGTATTCAGGTACATAGAGAAATATTTAGATTTCTCTCAATCATTTTTAAGTGTTTATTTCAGTTATACTGAATATATTCATTATGTGGAACCATGGCCACCATCCCTTTCCAGAATTCTTTTCATCTTGTAAAACTAAAACTATAAGAATTGATTCCCCCTAGTCCCAGGCTTGCCCCCCTTCTACTGTCTGTCTGTATGATTTGACTGCTGTTACTACCTCCTGTAAGTGGAATCACATGCTTGTCTTTTTGAGATGGGCTGATTTCACTTGGTGTAATGACCCTCAGATTCATCCATGTTGTAGTATATGTTAGAATTTCCTTCCTTTGGAGGGCAGAATTATATCCTATTGTACCACATTTTGCTCATCCAGTTATCCGTCAGTGAACACAGTTGTGAATAATGCTGCTATGAACATGAGTTTACAAGATTTCTTCGAGACCCTGCCTTCACTTCTTTTGGGTATCTACCCAGAATGGCAGAATCACTTGGTAACTGTATTTTTAAAATTTTTTGAGGAACCCACATACTGTTTTCCACTGTGGCTGGTTCCATTGTCAAATTTCCATTGTTGGCCCACAGAGTTCTACTTTCTTAACATCCTGCCCAATACTTTTTTTTTTTTTTTTCCTGTTTTTTTTTTTTTTTTTTTTTTTAGTGCTGGGGATTGAACCCAGGGCTTTGTGCATGCAAGGCAAGCACTCTGCCTACTGAGCTATATCCCCAGCCCCTCATTTTGTTTTGATAGCAGCAATTCTAAGGGGTGTGAGGTTGTAATCATTGTATTAGAATTTGCATTTCTTAAATGATTAGTCATGCTGACCATCTTTTTGTGTGCTTCTAGGCCATTTGCATCTTTTCTTTGGAGAAATATCTACTTAACTCCTTTGCCCATTTTTGAATCAAGTCATCTCTGTTAATTGTTGAAAAGTTAAAAGTTAAAAGCAACTTCTGTCTTCAGGACTCTTTCTCCATTCTCTCATAGCCATAAATACTTCTTCCCCCTAATTTCTTGGCCTTTGAGGGACAAAGCTGTGGGAAGGAGGGAAGTGAGGATTCCCCTAGCTGGGCACAGAGGAAAGGCCGGTGGGTATATCCCAAGCGCTGCTCCAGGCAGCTTCCTCAAGGGGTGGCCGGGCCTCAGAGGGCGTGCACATGGTCTATGTAGTGAGGAGGGGGTTCCTACAGCAGCCAGAGCTTTCCCAGGCCTCTCATGGTGTGACAGTGGATAGGGTCCAGACTCTGAGAAACCAGTGAAACAACAGAAGGTCAGCAGTAGGCTGGAGACTGCAGCTTGTCCCCTCCTTTAGTTCTGCATTTTGAATTGTGCTAGAACTCCAGCAAAGACCCAGAACAGATGTCCCACCAGCCTCTTGCAATAGGGGCTTAAAGAAAAAAATTAAGCTGGTGATTGAAAAATACAGAATCATGATAATCATTGCCTGGATGAGTTTTCTGACTGAGATTCATGCCTGAGATGAGTATACAGAGAGAGGATCTTCAATTTGCAACAGGGTTATGATCACTCCATTTTTAAGTTGAAAATATCCAAGTCAAAAAAGCATTTAAAATACACCTAACCTACCAAACATCAGCTTAGCCTAGCACCTTCAGCATGCTTACAACACTCAGTTGGGCAAAATTGTCTAACACAAAACTTTTTTTATAATAAAGTATTAACTATCTCATGTAATTCACTGAATATCGTCTTCAAACGCAAACACTACATTCATATAAGCATTTCTCACATTACTGTAAAGTCAAAAATCTGTAAAGTCAAAAATTCCAAGTTGAATCATTGCAAGTTAGGGACCATCTGTATTTAATGGGACCACCGTTGAGAGTGGCCCATGATGATGATTCTCCAGCTCAGACTCTTGAATGGCACTTAACTATTTCTTAATGAAGAAGATAATTCCTGGCCCCTTCTGACTCTGCGCAGGAATTCAAGGTGCTCCCTATTTGTGGTTCCTAGGGAGAAAAGCAATTTGGGAGCCTTAGTCTCCTCACCCAGGAAGTCTGTGCAGCAGAGTTTGTCTTTCTGGCAAGAGTTACAATGTTACCATCTCATTTAACGGGCAATACGCACAGGGATAGGTTAGATTGCCTCCATTATTCAAGGAGCTACATGTGCCTGGTAGCAACAATTACCAAGTTGCATAAATACAACAAAGTTAATTAAAATGTTAGCTGATATAAATAACCTAAGGTTATTGAACATTGTTCCATTTTAAATTAATAAATACGCAAAGGTAATGTTTATAATTAAAGCTATAATTTATCTTCATGCTCTGTTTGTTTAATAGCAGTGGTAATATAACGCTACATGCAGAAATGTAGTAATAGATTTGTTTAGCACTGACATTATAAACAAATGTCTCAGTCTATTTATTCTAAGTTATGATACAGATTCTTTTCACATGCATCTGATGGCCTTTAAACCATTTAAAATGAACTGCATTAACGTAATCTAATCTTGATACTGAACATAACATTTCAGTTTGAATTATCCTGAATCCATGATCCATTTTATTACTCACAAAGCACTTTATACATTTATGATAATGGCAAACCTTGCTCTGTTATTTAAATCCCATTTCAAAAGGGATGTTATTTTATTTTTTTTTTAAATAAATAAACCCCACACATTTGGGGTAGTAAAGTACAAATAAGGAAAAGTCAATGCCCAGCAAGCCCTTTAACAAAGCAAACAATTCAGATTTTTATGACATTAGCAAATAATAAAGGGAAGAACTGACATTTACAGTTGATGAAATTTTATGTTATAACAGATGATGAAAATGGAATGAAAAATCACATGGAAAAATTTGTCCATGAAGTTCAGCCATTCTGGGGAAATTTCTACCTGTGGACTCTCTTCAGGGACCTTTTTTCTCATGTCTTTAAAAAGGTGGGGGGTCTACCCAGAGTGTAGAGTTGGTTCAGATGGCTGAGCTCCTAGACAGCTTCCCAGCCTTCTCTGGATTCCTCCTCCCTGGCCTCCATTCTTCTACTCTGCCCACTTTCTCCTCCCTAGCTGTCATCTACCAGCTTCTGGGCTCTAGGGGACATTTGTTCTCCACCTTCCAATTTAAATTATAATAAGCAACCAGCCTGTGGTAAGGTTCGGAGGGAAGAGGAAGAAAGTCTTGTATATCTTTCTTTCCTTTGTACTTCGGGTTGCTTTTTCTTAGCACACTTCTTGTTTCTCTCTCTCTCTCTCTCCTTAATCCCTTTTAAAATAAATGTTTCTTCTGGGTTTATTTGCAGTCTCCGAAAAAAGTTTCACTTTATTTTAGTGAGACTATTTCACTGATGTCTTAGAAACGGTTGCCCCTTAAGTCAAATAAACAGCAAAAATACTTTTTTTTTTTTTTAAAGACATTTCTTTCTTTCTTTGTAGAAGGAAGTTAAAATGTAACAGGCCTATTTTTGGAGAAAGAATGGGCTGGAGAGGTTTTTTTTTTTTTTTTTTTTTTTTTAAATTCTAAACAGATTACACACTTTGAAGAATCCTAAAAGGATTTTAATACTGGAACTTCTGAAATTCGGGAGGAATTTATATTTAGGATTATATGCTACCCCACCGCAAAATCCTCCTGTGATCAAATATCACATTTTTAGGAGACGAGTGTCTTTGTGGCTGTCACTCAGGCTGCTTCTTCTTGTCATGTGCAATATTAATACAACGGGAGGGCTGCCGGGCAGAGGTAGGACTTTGCAGAACTGGGGCTGCTAGACGGGCCTGCTATCAAGGTGCAGCCTTCAGAAACAAGTCTGAGGCTTCAGCCCTCCTCAGAGCCTCTGTAAAGGTTGCCTTCACAGATCGATGCAGGGCACAGGCTCTGAACAACCTTCTTCCAGGTTGGGGAAGAGGAGGCCGTGGTAGAGATGGGGAAAAGTGAGAAAACCCCAACCCTCTCTTCTTCCCCTTGTTGCCCTCTTACAGATCCTTCCACAGTGCACCCCAGCTTTGATCCTTCTCCATAAGTGTATTCAGGGATTAGGTGGCTATGGGTGACATGAAAGAGTGGGTCAAAATTTTGTCCTCCTCACGTCTGGCTTCCAGAAGTCATTGAAGTATTTTTTGGTACAAAAAATTATTTTGATATTAGGAGTTTCTCTAGATTATTAGAAATAGAAGAGCTAGTTTAGGTTACTTATTCTAGTGGTTTTAAAGCTTCAATAGCACTAACAATGATATGTGTGTGTGTGTATATCCATGCAATACATATGTACATATATTTATGCACATACAGATACAGACATATAAACATAGATTATATATGTACATATGTGCATGTGTACATAGACACATAATCACACAAACTTTTATGTGTCTAATTTTAAAACAGTCTTTTGGGTGGGGAGGAAATTGAACCTAGAAGCCCAGTAGGTAGAAGAGGGAAGAGGAAAGCTGATTTAGTTTACCATTTCAAGGATGGTCTGAAATCCCTCATCTCACGTTTGCTTTCAAATTGGTTTCTGAGATGTGCACGACCGTTAGAAGACCCCTGATCTGATGCAGCCCCTGGTCTTTCTGTTCTTTTCCAAGGAATGAAAGTCAAAGAAAGAACTCTTTCCCAAGGAGGGGGGGGAAGTACTCAGTGACAGATCTGGGCCCCCAAACCACTCTTGTCCCAACTCCAAGGTCAGATGCCCTTCTTGAATGTCATCCACCCAGGAATTTCCAGTTCTGCTGTCCCTATCTACTCTAGGAAACTGAGAACCCCAAATTGGGCCTACATGTCAACTGATAAATCCAGACACCCCAAATTTAGAACCAGGAGTTTTTGTTTGTTTGTTGTGATGGAAAACAAAGTTTATGAGGCGGTAGAGACCTATAAATAGCAACAGAAATTTAACAGAACTCTGTCAAAAATGCCTAATTAGAACCCAGAGTTTTGATAGGTGTGTAAGAATGTAGTTTCATGTTGACTCTCAGAAGTCTGGACCCAGACAGGGAGGGTGGGAACCAGGAGGTGGGTTTGGTAGGGGCTACTGTGGGGACTAGGGACAGGAAATGCAGGATGACAAATGAGCCCACACTTGTCTCTCTTCAGCTCGCCTTCCCCCAAGGCTGCTCTGTGTATGGGTACAATAGTCTCATAACCCTAGGATGCTCTAGAGTAGTAGGTCTCAATGGGGGTGATTTTGCCCCACAGGCAGATATTTGGCAATATCTGAAGACATTTTTGGATGCTATCAAATGTCCTACAATGCACAGCACATCCTCCTCTTACAAATAATTACCTGGCCCTGGATGTCAGATAATGTCAGTCCCCACATGGAAATAACTTCCTTGAGAATTTAGTCATGGCTCTCAAATACATGGTCTTCCAGCTATCCTGTTACATTCTTACTTTCAGAAAGCCTCTTTCTCAAAGTGGTTAACGCTCAGCACTAATCGGGCAGCAAGCCAAGGCAGGTGAGGCAGACATGTTGAAGGGTCGTGGCCTCTGAAGTCCCATTCTGGAGGGTGAGGGGAGTGAGCTGGTAGTGACTGTTGAGAGAGGGAAGAGATGGGGGGTAGGGTTGGACTTCTGGTTTCTTGCCTGCTGGGAGCAGGAGCACGTGAAGCGGGTAGGTACCAAGAGTTTTGTTGACTTTTTCTAGGGATGAGATGAGTCAAATAATAGCTCAGCTGTGATTGAGGAAAGAGAGAGGCAGGGAGGTAAAACTGAGGCGGAGAGAAGAGAACCCACAGAGTTACTCAGGAGCAGCATAAACTAAGGGTGCCAGAACCCCATGGAAGACGGTAGGAGAGTCGAGTTCAGGGCAACCTGGCCAGAGGAGGGATGAGAAGGACACTGAGCCGTTAGGTGCAGCTTCTCCTTTGGAACCGACATCACACAAAGGTGACCGCCTAAGAGACTCCCCCAAACAGCCCACACTTTGGATCTGCTTTTCTAAAAGCACTGCCCTGTTGCCTTGAAAAAAGAGCTTTCTCCTCTGCCAGCCCAGGAGACAAAGAGCAATGCTTTGCAAAATCTATAAAACAAAAGACTCCAACAGTGTCAAGCCTCTTTAAACAATCACTTGTGCTATGAGGCAAAACAACTGAGACATCCGGATAAGCACTGCGGTGGTATTTTTCATGTTGATTGCAATAACACCATCAAAGCCATGCACATTCTGTGTAAAATCAATGTCTGCTTGTTGGAGGAGGAGGGGGAGGGGAGAGGCCTGGGGATTTTATCTTGTAAGTCAGCTTTGCAGATAATCGCATGCCTCGGGCTTGGAAAAAATTGATGGCAGATCAATGGTCAGGAACATGAACTGTACTCATTTTTGACTGTGTGGTGCCCTGGGTTGACTGGGAGTCTTGGGATGGGGGAAGAGAGATGGGGCGCCCGGAATGCTACTTTTGAGTGGGCTGGTAAAGCCTTGATACTATCTGCAAGGTTACTCTATAAGGAGTGCTCTGGGAGAGTTCATATTAGACAAGATGAGCTGTAGCGGAAGAAATTCTTCAGGGCCTAAATTCATGTACACAAGCACAAATGGTGCTTCAACTCGTGTGGGAGGCAAACTTGAATTCACATCAAGGTGATTTTTTTTTTTCAAAGTTTGTTCATTCTGATCAAGGAGATATTTATTGGTTCTTAGGACAGAAGTATAAGCAGGGGATTGAGTTGTGGGTCCAACTTGGTACAAGGCTCCTTTTATTTGGACCCTAGGAACAGGAAGGAAGATAGGGCACTCACCTTACTCTGTTTTCATTTCTGTATGAGGTTCCCATAGGAATGGACACATTTCCCCCAAATTTCCCCAACGAAGTGGTCTCATTTCCCTGTCATTGATAAGGGAAGAGAGAGTGATTTGCTCCCTTCCTTTGTTGATCCCTGTGAGGATCAAATGAGTTATTTCATGCAAAGCACTTATTCTATTTAATAAAAATCATGCTATGATTTTTATTGCATACAACTCAAAGACACCAAAACCCACAGAAACTCAGGTAGGTACTCCTCACTTGTTGATATTTCTAGTGATAAATATCCAAATCATACAGTCCAGGTGGAATGGTGGAGGGGACAGGACTGGGGTGGGAGAGTTGTGATGGCCCTAGTTTTCACTCCCAGAGGCCACCATGACTCAGCACCTAGCCTTCAGCCTTGCACATCCTCATTTGGATTCCTCTTATTACCTGTCACCTCTCCTTATAGTTTCTCTGTCCTTTTAACTGCCTCTCCTTTAGAGTTCTCCTTGTTCTTGGTTTGCCTGCTATCTCCCAGACACTGTAAACACCAACCTTCCTCTGGGATCCATAACTCCCAGGCTCTTGTTTCTCTTTCTAGGTGTACACATGGGCCATTCTCAGGAAAGATGTGGGCTATGCTCCAGTCTAGATATGCTGCTGACTCTCTTCCTTCTTCATCTTGAAGAATCCATGAGAGAAATTCAACGTACTTCTGACTGCCTAACGCCCTATTTATGTGCACATAAATATCCCCACCCTAGGGGATATCCTGTTTCTGACCTTAGGATAGACACAAGGTCACTTACAATTAGCTGATGTTAGAAGACACCTTCAGACTGCAATCAAAGGCAGAAACACCTGTGCTAGAGGGCAGGTGGTAAATTCCTTCCAGCCAACTGGTAGTTAGTGCTCAACTAATTGGAGGCCTTACCTTCACACTGCTGTTCCAACTCATGCAGGTAGCTCTTTCCTCCAAGATAATGGCATCTCCTTTATCTAAGGTCTTTCATGGTTCAACGATTGATGAGTTTGTTGGATACTTGTTCCCCAAGTAGATTGTAAACTTCTTGAGGACTGTGGTTCTGTCTTCTCTCTCTCTCTTTCTTTCTCTCTCTCTCTCTCTCTCTCTCTCTCTCTCTCTCTCTCTCTCTCTCCCCTCCACAGGGTATACAGCAGTTTCTGGTGCCAAGTGAACTTGAACCACACAGCAGTCTACATCACTTAAAAATCAAAAATTTGTTGAGGACATTTATTAGTAATTTAGTTTGATGCCTTTTTTCCCCATCTTGTTAAACCTCTTTTCTTTCTTCAGGGCCCGAGACCCCGTGAAAGCTTACCTGTCCAGTCCTGAGGTCCTTAGCTCCATTTTTCTTTGCTTTCCTTAATTTAATTATTGGGAAACCATGCTAGAAAGCCATTTTATTTCCAAATGAGACCATTCATCACTCCCTACACCAACCTTCACATGTACTCTCTGAAGCCAGCTTCTCTTTATTTTTAAAGAATCATCACCACTACAAATGTTTGACTTCAAAGAGAAATTCTTTAGAAATTAGTCCCCGGGAGAGAGGTCATATGATACTGGGGAGCGGTGCCAGTTAGGGTAGCTCATCCAAACCCCAAACTAGAGGGAGTCTCTGATTTAGTGCAGAAGGTCTTCACTTTGGTTCATGTTTAAAAGAAGATACCGGGAAGTAGGGGCTTCGGGTTAGTATCCAGATGAGTAGGGGCTAAGGGGCGCAAAGCCTGAGCGTGTGTGTACCTGGGCTCGTACCTTACCAGAGCCTGCAGGTGTTGGCTGTCAGTCACACCTGAGTCAATCAGGTCCTGCCTGTGCTTATCTAACAGAAGCCAGCTGCTCAAACAGAAAAAGGGCCCAGAGGTCTAGCTAGCCCTAGCTTTTAACTCCAGCCCTGTGGGGGACCAGTTGTGGGACAAGGCACAAGTTCCCACAATTTCTCTGAGCCTTGTTGTTATATATAGTACATATAGTATACAAATAAAATGGGGTCAATTTGAGATTTGGTCCAAGGTAATCGCTAAAATTCCCTTGTTGGGGACTGTTAGAAAATAATGCCCAACCAGGGTTTTAGAGAGGAACAACATGGTGCAAGGCTTCTATTGGATGTTTGATTCCCAAAACTGCACATTGTTTTCATGGAGTCTCTTTGTTTGTGATAAAGATACATGTCGAAGATTGTAGATCATTTACTGTAAGGCTCTGCAGGGAAAGTTACCCAAACTCTCACAACTATAGTTCTCAACTTTTGAGGATCAAGGATCCCTTTAAGAATTTGATAATGCCTAGAGACCCTCAAACACCTAGACACCACAAACCCATACACCTTTTATAACTTTGAGGGCGTGATTGGCCTGTGTAAGTGCAATAGAACCCTTGTAAGCCCTTTGTTGAGAATTCCTACTCTATAGTGAATAATGACGTAGGCTGGAGCCTAAGGCCAAGAACGTTGCGGTTTCTGTTATAGCACATTGTTACTTTGGGTCTTTGCTTTTGGACTGGAACCCAGTGTAATTCAGCTTCTTTCACTCGAAGTTAAAGTGTATATTATGGTTTGGATGTGAGTTGTCCCCCAAAAGCTCACACGTGAGACAATGCAGGAAGACTCAGAGGAGAAATGATTGGGTTGTGAGAGTCTTAACCTGATCAGTGAATTAATCCCCTGTAACTGAAGCGGTAGGGTTGTGGCTGGAGGAGGTGGGAATTGGGGGTGTGGCTTTGGGGTATATGTCTGTATCTGGAGAGTGGAGTCTCTCTGCTTTCTGGTCTTCTTGTGAGCTGATTCTGCTGCCATTCTCTTCTGCCATGGTGCTCTGCCTCACCTTGAGCCCCAGGAATGCAGCCTGTTGTCTACGGGTGGAGATGTCTGAAATCGTGAGCTCCTAAATAAACCTTTTCTCCTTTACAGTTGTTCTGGTCAGGTCCTTTAGACACAGCAGTAAAAAAGCTGACTAAAACAGTATTGCATATGAGTTAAAGGAGAAGACAAAAGAAGTATATAACTTGTTCTTACTCTCAGCAGGCTTTCAGAGCTGTTGAGAACATGACTTGGGCAAGTTACTTAACCTACCTGAGTCTCAGCATTCTCATCCCTAAAGTGGGGAAAACAGTTATATCTAGCTCATAGAATTGTTGAGAAAATTAAATAGGGCAGGTCTAGAATGCGTTGCTCTGAGATATTCTTCTCCATGTGTGCAAAATTTAAGAGAGGACACAAAACGTCAGTCTTTCAAATAGATATTTTAATGCAATATTTTAGAAGACTAAAATTAATACAAAAATCCATGATGAACAAAATATGGCCATTTTAAATAAAGACAAAATCAGTTTTACTGTTTTTTCCACTTTATTCAGCCTCCGATATGCTCAACAAAGCATGGTGACTGATTCTAAGAATTTGGTGACTGAAAAATATATGAAAATGGTTTATGTAAATTCACCTTCTATCTGGGAGCTCAGTTCTATCTACAGCATGTGACTGTCCTGCTTGTTCACTGTGGAGACAGGGCTTGACCCCTTTCACAGTAGCACAATTTGGGGATAATCTTCCAAGTATTTCATTCTTGTTAGACTCATTTGGTCCAGAATAAGCACCCCCTTTGTTCAGCTGTTTTAATCCAGGAATGGCATCAAGGTTAAGAGGCTGTACAGTTGGCCAGTGTCCACTCTAAAGGCAAACCCTAGAACTCAACTACTTTTGAGGTGACCTGAGGAGGCCCAGATTGAATATTGAGGGGAGGAAATAGCAAGACTTTCCTTATCCTCTTTTGCAAAACTTAAAAGCTTGTTTGGAGAAGCCAGTCTTCAAGACAATGCAGCTTACAATTTTTTTTTCCTCCTGTGCTATGTTCATGACATACCTAGACAGTCATATATAGGTAATTATGATCTGAAGTGAGTGTGAATTATGATTCTCAATGATACTTCTTCGTGATTTGTTGCAATATAAATAACGGTGATTTATTGTGGTTCCACCGACTGCTCTGTCGGTGATGGATCATAATAGTAGATCATGATAATTATGAAATCAGCACAGAGCTGTTTTCCCTCTTGTAATTCAATTGTAACACGGCCGCTGAGGCTGCTGAACATCACAGGCTGTCTGCTGGATGCTGGATTGTGTTCAAGAGGGGTACTTGGGTCTATCATGTGATTCACAATAGCTCCTCTCTTAATAATTGTCCAGGTGGTTGTACTGTTACAGGCTGATGGCATTTTACTTGTAGATTTTTGTTTCGGATGCAAATTAAGTCCTAGAGTTCTGTCATTCTTAAGCCAGAGGAATTAACAGGAAAATGTGGAAGGTCTGGGGAGGCCTGAGCAGGTGACAGAACCCAGATCTCTCTCCTCCTCCTTCTGCTTGAGCCCCCTCCCTGAATCAGGTCTGGGCTCTGTCATGCAAACCATGTCATGGTGTTTATTAATTTTTCTGATTTATGCAGAAGAACTTTTTCTCCCAGGAACGCAAGATACCTGCCATTTGGACTCTGCTTTAAGTAACTCTAATCTATAAAAATCAATTTCATTTAGAACAATCATTTCTCAAACTGAATGCAAAAATACTAGTTCCAAGCATTCTGGGAATAAAAAGAATACTTGCAATCTTGTAAACTTTGAAAAACCCTGAGTGAATAAACGTGAAAAAAATGTGTACTGGCAGAAACAGATGAAACATTTTTAAGATGGGAAGGGAAACAATGTTCTCCTAGAGACTTTACTTTGGTGATGAACATGGCTGGTATCCAAGAGAAAGACGGGCACACAGCGACTGTTAACTGTAGTCACCTCTGTGTGGTGGACAAAAGATGGTTGTCAATTCTTTATCCTTCCAGCAGGGGGTCAAAGTTCCTACCTCTGAATCTGGGTTGGCTTCTTGACTTGTTTGGACCAGTAGAATGTGGCAAAAGGGACCCTGTGTAATGGTAGGGCTGGGCTTTAAGAGATAAGAAGCTTCTGTCTTTTCCTCTTGGAATATTCCTTCTCAAAACCCAGCCCACTATACTGATGAAGAAGCTCAGGCAGCCTCACAGAAAGGCCTAGGTGCATAAGAACCCAGGCCCTGACTGATGGCCCTGGGGTGAACTCCCAGCCCCAAATGCCAGGCAAGTGGGTGAAGCCACCTTGGACGTTCTAGCCTTTACAACACCTAGCCAACACCACCAGACTCAGAAACTTCCAGACAACCTACGGAATTTTTTTTAAAAAAATGCTGAGTTGCATTTTTAAAAAACATTTTTGAGCAATTTTAATTGACAGCATTTTGGGGATACAGCATAAAATTTCAATCTGTGTGTATAAAGTGTAGTGATTAGATCAGTGCCATTGGTCTGTCCATCATCTTAAAATTTGATTTTTTTCTTTGGGTTTGGAACTTTCAAGATATTTTAAGACTATAAATGTTGAGGTGGTTTATTATTCATAAGAGATAACTGAAATGCTCTGTCTCTTCTTCTTTTTCCCCAAATTACAATACACTGTTAATTCCTTTTATAGAAGTTAGCACGGTTTGTTTACTTGTTTAGCTTTCTGCCTGTGGTAAGCTCTTCAGAGCAGCGTCCATATTTTTCCATTGACCTCTGTACAGCACAATGCCCAGTTTTCTTCCTAGTATAGGGATCAGCATAGTTTGTGTTAGAGTCTGTAAACAAGTCAGGACGGCGCCTGGCAAAATGCCAGAGGGAGTGGTTTGTGAAGTAACGCCAGCGAGCCATTAAGTGTGGAGATTCCTTATTGGTTGACTGCTGTATCTAGTTTATGCTAATTAAGATAAGCTGTGTGGAATGTATAAATACCTCTGTTGTCCTACAATAAACGGCTCCCACTCCTGCTGTATCAATCTACACAAGTTGCTCGTCACCCCCCTGGTTATTTTGCCCAGCCAGCTGGGCTGCAGCAGTTTGACTTCTCTAAATATGTTTTGAATGCATGCATCCTTAGGAAAGTCGTTTCAAAATACAAGTCTAGTATACAGACAGGGTTGACTAGTGATATAATAGAAGGCTCTTTGACAAAGGAGAGGTTATCAATGTCCTCTAAACTGTGGAATAAATGTTTAATCCAAGACAGGATTCAACATGAGAAACCCCAACTTTCTGAAATTTTATTAGAAACACAAGCTGGATCTAAAAGCAATCAATAAGTACTCATCAGAAACACCCAGATACCACTAACAATGGCTTTCCCTCTTACCCCTTTACAGAGGAAATAATACCCTGAGGTGGTTGATGTCACCACAAAGAAGTTATTCTTTTAGTAGATAGGCACATAAGCATTAAAATATGAAATACACACCATACACTGTATTTCATACCTCCTATTTACTCTTTTAATTTATTCAACTCTTAGTCTTTGAGATTTACCCATATATAAACTAGATATGTACATGGATATGTGTGTGTATATGTATGTATACACACACACACACGTAAGTTTTGCTCATTTTAACTCTTATTGAGTATGCCATTTTAAGAGCAAATATCCAGTTATTTGTTCACTGGTACCTACTTCACTATGGTGAACAGGCTGAGATGGACATCTCTCAGTGTGTGTCTCTCTGTGTGGGAAGAGTTTTCTGTCGCTGTTTTCAAGATAAGGAAACGGTGGGTCAAGGCACCCTTCTAAGAGCAGCCAGCTATCAGGTTAGGACAAGAACTCAAGTCAGCCCATGTTCTTTCTTTTACTCTGTTTAGCTTCCTGTATGGTGAAAAAGCCTCTGGACGAGGGTATACTAGGAGAGGAATCTGAGAAAGGGAGCTTCCTTGACCTCTCATCAGATTAACCTGAGATTCACTTCCGAGTGTCCTGGGGTGGATCACTGTGACATGTTGGGTCACTGTAGTTTGGCTCCACTGTGGTGTGGAGCCTCTTATAGGATCAACAATCCTATGTCTTGAGGTCAAGGTTGAAGGTCAAGTTGTCCCCAACTGGGGACATTAGGACCTACTGTTGCTTCAACTTTCTGCTTGTCCTCTCTAAAATAGGGATTATAACATTCATGTCTAAGAGGCTGATTGTGAGCTCAAGAAGGATCATATGAAGGAAAGAACTTTGTGACTAAAATGGGCTATCATCCTGGACACTGTGACTGGTTCAGTCTGTTAGTGGAAATTTAGAAAGTATCACTTATTTTTTAACTCCACAATTCCTCACTTCTAAGCTGGAGAGGGAAAGTTCAGTTTGAAGCCAGCCGTGTTCTGGTTGCCTTCAGGATGCAGAGCTATTTCTGAGAGCAGGAAGCAGGTGCTGTCTCCAGGGACAGGCAGTTTGAGTTCTGTGAGGTGCAAAGAGGGCAGCTCTAGCTGCAGGGGTGTCTGCTCTGGTCTGTGGCAGAATTCCATTCCAGCCAGCATGGGAGTCTAACTGGGCGGAGGAGGGTCTTAGGGTCTGCACTTTTCGGATGTGGCAAATGTGGGTCCTTGTGTCTCAGGTCTAAAAGAGATATTTAAAGTTAGTGGATTCACTTACTTAAAATGGGTGAGCTGTTAGATTCTGGAGTGTGTGAGAGGTGGGTTGGTGAAGTGGGTAGAGGAACATGTTTTGCCTCTAGAAATGTTGAAGTGAGGGCGACCTGAAAACTTGAAGGTCCCCAATGTCACAAGGTGGATTTGGTTCCATGGAACTGCATGGTGTGTGCCAATTGGCAGATGCCAACATGGTGACCCTAATTTACACTCGTATTTCTCTTCTTATTATCTTCAATGTTCTTCATTGTGATCTGGAAGCTCAGCTCTGTGCCTCCTTAGCCAAGGGCAGGAATGGCTTAGCAAGTTACTTAGCATCTGTATTTTACTTGTTGGAATGATCGGTCTTGGGTGGCACAATGTCACCCAACATCTGCAGCAGCATGGGGACACTGGACAGTCAGAATAGGAAGGCTGTCAGGGATCCTGAGACCACTCCCCTGATTTGGAATATGTAAGACTAAGGACCAGAGAGGGAAAGCAACTTACTGAGGGAATTCCCTCACAGCCCAACTACCACCAAGGGCTTCCCACAAGCCTCTCAACCCCCACTCCTCCTGCTCTTGAGGCTGATTGGCTGGGTCACGTGGGCGGAGCCAAAAGAGTCCCCCAATGAGCAGCTCTGTGGTCTAAAAGGGCGGGGAAACAGCCCAATGAGCATCACCGCAGAGGAGCCAATCAGCTGGCAGCTGGAAGTTTGCTGGGGCCTCTGTGAGCCAATCATCAGTTGGCAGCTGGAAGTTTTCTGGGGCCCCTTTGGCTGTCTCATAGCCACTGAATGGCCCTCAAACCCCCAGAACCAGAGAGACTACATGCTGCCAAGTGCTCTTTTCACTTTTTATGGTGGACTTTTCCCTGCAAGGGCTATGCTAGGCATAGCCAGAAGCTGGCTATTTATTTGTTTTACCAGTACTTAATACTTTGGTGTCTCTCTGGGCAGGGTGGAATCCATTAGAATCAGTGTCCTGAGTACCCTCTGAGAGGTTTTGCCAAACGAGAAAGAGGTCTTTTATCTATAGCTTTCCCCATTCCACTGGCTGATCTCACAGTTTGGTTAGGAATGGGGAGTTGCTTTGTAGATTGGAATATCTAACCACCCTCTCTGGCCAGCCCTTTCTTCCTACTAGAGATAGTGATAGTTGGTGATGCCTGCCTGGGAGACTATGCTGAGAAGGGTCCCTAGAGTGGATCCCAGTTCCTAGGATCTGTGATCCACTACTGCTGTCTGCCATGAGCATGGGCGTGGGGAGGGGTGGTGCACGTGGCATGTACTTACATTCCTGCTTTCCTTCTTCCTGGATGACAGGGCTATCACCAGGACACGCCCATATGATTTGAAGATGCATAAGAAGCCCCCTGGAAGTTATTGCAGGAACTACCCTTCACATAAGGGAATTGTTTACCAAGTCCAGAGCATCTGTAGGCAGGTTGGGTGACTTTCTTATCTTTCTGCTCCCTGGAGTAGAGCAGCTGACATTCTTCCTGGTCTCTGAGATCCTGACTAATCGCTAGCCCTCCAAGTGGAATTTCACTGAACCTTAGAAGCAGAAACATTCAGCGACAAGAGCAAGAAATAAAAGAGCTGTCAGGAAGAATCTACACAGAACTCTAAAGTTGTGCTTTCATAACTGAATAAATAACTCCTTGAGCAATAATTTGTTTGCAAGCTGTTAATTAGCAGCATAATTAATTTCTGCAGATTATAAATAACAGCACAAAGTGGCATTCCCAGGAGAACCAATGAAAAATTACCTAAACCATTTTCAGAACCAAAAATAGATCACAATGTAACAGATTTAAATGAGTTCTAGAATGTGGATGGTGCTGCTTTCTTTCTTTCTTTCTTTTTTTTTTTTTCCCATCTTCTTTTACTTCTGGGTTTAAATAATTAAAAAAAAAATTTTAAACCCCCCAAACTCAACAACTATGAGCTTGTATCTGAAGTCAGAAATTTATTGGCAAAAAAGCAGAGTTTCATTAATCACCCTGTTCTCTCTTATGCCTGGCATGTCGAGAAGGAAAAAAAAAAAATCTCTGTTTATCTCTGCTTCAAACAAACAGCCGCATAAGTAGATTATTCCCAACAGAAAGATTTTCCCTACACTCTAATCTCAGAGCAATCATTCACTGCTCTAAATGAGCAGTTACTTAAAATGTTAAGAAGAGATGCTAATTAGCTCAAGAAAAATCTTGCCAAGTATTTAATTTTCAGAAAATGAAATGAAGACAGAAAAGGCCTGTCACCTTTGGCAACCTTAGAGGGACTATTTGATACCTAGTCTCTGACCTCCATGTCTCCCTAGCTTAGGAACTGGACTTGGAGATCGACTGATTCCTTGGTTCACAAACCTGAGAGTAAAAGTATCCTTAGGTTTGGGAGGAACAGTTCTTACTTGCAGCCCGGAAACCTTTCTAAAAGGATTTAAGTAAGTTACCAAAAGATGAAGAAAAAAAATCAATTAATTAAAAAAAAAGATACAATGAATATAAGGAAGTCCAGGGTGAATGGAAGTTCAAAGGAAACTGATCCAAGAGGAATGAAACAGATATTTTCCAATACTAATAGTCAATAGATGCTTCATTTCGGCCTCCCTTAGCTCTGAGCTTCCCAGTAGCCGAGGTGAAAACATGAAGCCAAAGAGTTCAAGCTGAGGAGAGCAACAGTGAAAAGCCAGGGTGGTGGCTTGTAAGCAGTGCTTCAAATTCCTGAGTTCAAATTCCCTTCTTCACAATAAAGTTTGGGGTCTGGAGAAGCTACTCAACCTCTTTGAATTACAGGATTCATTTTATTTTATTTTTTTTAACTTTGTTTTGAAATAATGTAAGACCAATAATAAGTTATCAGAACTCAGCTTCCCCCAATAATAACATTGTGTGGGCAATTAGGACGTCATCAGGGCCAGAAATTGACACTAGTACAAATGCTGTCAACCAAACTATGGGCCATATTTAGATTTCACCAGTCTCAGGTTTGGCTTGTTATTACCAGTGATATTAATAATAGGACCTAGCCCCAGAGTTTTTGTAGGGACTCCATGGTATAATAGACCCAACCTATCTTAATGGCAATGACTACGTAACATTCATTCAACAAGGAGCCCCCACTGTCCTCAGTATATGAGTTAACGAGAAGGAAGTCACTAGCCACAGGAGCTGCCCCAAGCTTCCTAGACTCTAAACCCAGCTCACTTTGGTTATCAGACGGACTTCCAGTGGGAAGAGATGAGATATATTTGTTGTGGTATGACAGGGGCTTAGACCAGAACCAGTCTGCCAGAGGATGAAGACAGGTACACTGGCACATTTAATCAGGATTCTTGGGACAACATGAAAAGAATCGAAGCATGTTCTTTTCTGTTCCAGACAGCGGTTTATTTGTTGCTTCTCCAGCCACCCAGAAAGTAAGAGCTCCTTTCTCATCCTTCTGATATAAAAAGAACAAAATGACTAATTATAGATAGTGCTTTTCTAAGATCCGAGCCAGAGCTGCAGAGGAACTGGGGATGAGCTTGCAGTTTTATTGTTACCTCTCTTGCTGGTGTTTGAACGTTTCTGCAGACGTTGGTGCTATTCTATTCAACTCCATTTGACAGAGCTAAGCTCTTATTATGTATGTGCATTTCATGGTGCTTGTTGGGCACTTCAGGAAGCACAGCAATGTAAAAAGAGGTGACTTTTACCCCCAAGGAGCTTATAATCTAGTGAGGAGATGGCGAGGATACACACTCTAATATTATTTCCCATTGAATTTATGTACTGCCAGCTGTTTTATTCAACTCTTTAGTAATACTGTCTCCGTCACAATAAAGTTACTATAAAAGGAATATCTGCTCTAGGAAATGTTGCCCTGAAGCTTCTCAAGTTCTTGGAAGAGAATAGAAGCATTATTTATTTGTCCAGTAAATATTTATTGAGTATGTACTATGTGCTATGTAATGTTGTCCATGATGGAGGCCTGACACTGAACAAGATGGACAAGATTCTTGTTCTAGAAGAGTTTATCTCCCAATAGGAGAAGAATATGGAAAAAACGCATAATGAAGGAAAGAAAGCAGATTGAGGAGTAACTGAGAGGAGGTAGGAAGGAGGTGGGTGCTTCTGGAAGACGATGAGAAGGAAGGCTCCTCTGCAGAAGCAAGGCTTGAACTGACCTCTGCCAAATGGAGAAGATTTGAACATGCACACTTACGGGAAGGCAGGAGAACGTGGCAGCTGGAGGTACCAGCCAATACCAGTCTCCAAGGTAATCTCGCATGATAGGAAAGTGTGGTTAAAAATTGAAGCATGATGTGGGCATGCAACGTGCATGTGTGGGCTGAAAGAAGTCCCGAAGAGCATGTCGTGGAAAAAGGATGTCTGCAGATGATAAGTGAACTTCCGGCATGAAGGTGTTTAAGGTGATCCCAAAGACAACCTCTGTGCAGAGGGATGGGGGATGCCTTTCCCTGGAAGTTAAATGAGCTAAAGCCTTTCTGTGAGGAGGGCTGGTGTGGGAGCGCATGAGAAGAAAGCATTGGAAGGGGGGCCAGGGTGAGGATGGGGAGGTAAGTAGATGCCTATTCTTCTTCTTCATGATAGGAAGAATTATTACTCATTACTTATTGCTTGTGATATTAAAATATTTAATTATTCTAAACATTCACTAAAAATTTGCTAAGTATCAAGGTCTAAATATTTTACCTTTAATTATCTCATTATTGTCTACATTTTCTTCTGTGACTGAAGGAACTGAGACTCAAAGAAGTTAAATAACTTGTCCAAGATCACACAATAATAATAATAACAATACAAATTAGTATTAGTATTATTTTGTACTGGGAATTGAACCCGAGGGCATTCTACCACTAAGCTACATCCCCAGGACTTTTTATTTGTTTCTTTTTTTTGAGACAGGGTCTCCCCAAGTTGCTGAGACTGTCCTCCAACTTGCAATCCTCCTGCCTCAGCTTCCCAAGTCTCTGGAATTACAGGCATGTGCCACTGTGCCCAACTCCGAAGTCACATAATTAAGTAGCAGGGCAAAGGCATAAACTCATGTTTGTGTGACCTCAAAGTCCATCGTGTATTACATGACAATCTATTTATTGAATATGTGCAGTTGGATTTGCTTTCCCAAATCTTTCTGAGAACCCAGAGCACATGACAAATGGTGATTAAATTCCATGGAACAGTGAAGGAGCACAGTGCCTATCTTAATTAATTTTAGTGACCTCATCAGTGACCAGGTTATCTCACATCTCTGCCATAGGCTTGCTGAATATCTGTGCAGGTGATGGGGGAATGGAGAGGATTAGACGGTGTTTGGTGCAGGAAATAGGTTGTACTACGCTGCTCACTTTCTTCATTGGCCCTTTTTGTGATAAATGGTAGTGCTTGGCCAGGGTGGGAAACACTGCCCAGGTGCAACTCGACTTACAATGAAGTTACAACTTTTTTTTTCCAGCAAGCTTTTTTCTTTATTCATTATTTAGTGGTGCAGTCAATTGGTGGAACCCTTGGTGGAACTCTGAAGGGGCTCATTTTCAGGGCAGAAAATGGCTGTGGGCTGAAGCAAGGATTTGAGTTATATAGGCTTCTGTTTAGGGTGGGACAGGAAGGCAATTCCTGGGGTTCATTGTATTGGGGTCCCACTGATTCATTAGGGTGGGACAAGAATGTGAATAGAGAATTTCCCAGGACTTATTGTATTGGGATCAGGTGACCCATTAGGGGGGTCAGGTGCAAGTTCCTTTTGTGTTCCTTCTGCTCTGGCTGAGACCTGGGATCTTAAATGACAAAAGTTTAGGGAAAATGTCTTTGGACTTACTTTCCATATCCTTCATTCCAGCTCTGAAAGGGGGTATAATGAATTGGGGTGAGTTGGGGGCATCAATATCAAGTCCGACTTCTTCCTGCTGAGAAGAGGCAAAAGGGACCTCCCCCTTTCAGAGTTCTGGAAAAGACTCCGGAGACCCTGGTGATTGAGGCTGAAGAGGGGTGCGTGTGGAGCTTCAAGATCGTTGCGAGTGAAGTCCTCCTTTTCAAAAAGTCAGGAGGAGATGGTGTCCTGGGAGGCAGCTTGGGTTGGGCAGGTCACCTCCCTTAAAGTCACATCTTGATAAACTCATTGCAAGTTGAACACATTGTAAGCAAAATGCACAAGAACATTCCTTCCCCCTTTGCATATTGTAAGCAAAATACGCAAGAACACAGCGTACTGTAGAGTGTTGGTTGTTTCTTCCTTGTGATCAGGTGGCCAACTGAAGTCTTGTTGACGGTGTGTGCTGCCACTGACCAGCATTATGAGAAAGTACTGTCAGCTTGGGAAAAGATCAAAATGTGAAGTATGGTTTCCACTGAAGGCATGTTGCTCTTTGCAACATCGAAAGTTGTCGGAGCACGACTAGTCAAGTAGTATCTCTACTCCAGCACCCAGTCCTGAAGCAAGTTGCTTTCTGTGCCAGGCTCCCTGGTTCTTATACATATTAAGTACATGGCTGAGATCATCACCTGATAAGGTCTGGCAGCTGCACTTAAAGGTGCCATTGTTTCTGGGCATGGGTTCAAAGTCATAACTTTTAAGTAGACGTGGCTGATTAGAGTACAGAGGTAAGGATTGCAAAGCCGTGGCTTTCATCACATTGCACTCATGGGCTAGTCGGTATCAGTCAGCCCCCAGTGACTGTTGGAGCCATGATCTTGGCACTTTGTCTTGTATACCTGTGCTCTCATCCATAAAGGGCACTGATCAAAAGAGTGACTAATGTAGCACACTCAGAAGACCTGGATTCTGTTCTGAGATAATACCGGCAAAGCACCAAGCATAATACCTCAATTAACATGGTACAAATGCACTCAATAAATTGAATTTCTTTCCTTTTTCCCAAACCTCTTTGTATATCTTGCTCCTTGGCTTTGCTGCTTCTATTTCTTTCGTGCAAATAAATAATTCATTTTCCCCTCTGAACCCACTTTTATCATCTCTAGATAAAGATACGTATCTCACCTATCAACTTGGATACACCTTTCAAGAGCATGTAATGAAGGAGAATTTTGGAGCTGTGTCCAGGCTCAAAGGGATTGATGGTGTCTGCCATGGATGTAGAAATGATTGCGTACGCACATTGTGTATTGACCAGGTTGCTAAGTTTCTGCCATATCTAATGTTTTTTGATTATATCTCAACAACTCATAATATATGCAGGAAACCCATCAAGACCTGTCCTTTGGGGAGTGAATCACTAAGGTTATCTTTATATTGAAGCCTAGTGTGTTGCCGGGGGCACCTGATTGGCCATGGCCAAGGCTTGAAAGCTGTAGGAGAGAGTGGGCCAGAGTCATTGCAGAGTCATTGCAAACCTTCTTTGTCTCAGTCTCTGGCCTCATTGCTAGCTGTGTGGACCAGAGAGGCTCGCTACCTTTTAGATCTGCCACAGAAGACCCAAGGAGTGAAGATAAGGTCTCTCATGGTGTGGGTGAAGAGATGCTCCCACCCTGGCTAAAAGTGGTGAACAGCTTGGGAGGCACAGAAGAAGGGGGTGGAGGTGACCTTTATCAGACTGACTCACTCCTGCCCTTGACTCTG
Source organism: Callospermophilus lateralis (assembly GCF_048772815.1). Classification (NCBI taxonomy): domain Eukaryota; kingdom Metazoa; phylum Chordata; class Mammalia; order Rodentia; family Sciuridae; genus Callospermophilus; species Callospermophilus lateralis. The sequence goes on along the minus strand of NC_135322.1, from coordinate 36,658,182 downwards.
AGCCTGAGCAGCCCAGACTTGACTCATTATTATTTAAAGATGCAGATTCTTCTCTATCATTTTCAGTTCACATTTTCTATTACGTTCTCCTTTTTTTTTTTTTTTTTGGAAGGAACAAAAGTTTACCTTCTCTGCTGTTTTTTGTCTTGTCTTTCTTTTTTGGGGGGTGGTGGTGGTGGTGGTTAGATTCTTCTCAGGTATGTTTTGGGTGGAGTTAATAGATTTCTGAGCAAATTGAGGAGTTTTTTTTTTTTTCATTCTTCTTCATGCTAAGTTTCATTGTCTGTGGGTGAAAGTTTGAAATCATAAAGATCTTAGTATTATAGACATTCACCACAGACATTGCAGTTGTTCCTAAAATAGTATCTATCTTGTGATTTGGACTGCATCTTATGCATCATCAAGTTAATAATAAAAATGTAATAGTGCAAAGGAAAAGAATATGAATAGCTTATTTAAAGAAGAGAGAATCCAAATGACCATAAGCATATAAAAAGGTGCTTAATCTCATGCAAATCACTTCCAATTAAATACTTAGTGCAAACATTGAAAGTGCTTTATCTCCCAGTCCTGGTGGTGTGTCAAGGAGGAGGCTCTCACACTTCACTGATAGAGAAGGAAATTATATCTGTTTTTTAGAAAGCAGTCTGGCAATATCCATTAAGAGTGAAATATGTGCATATTTTGATCCTGCAATCCCATTCTTAGGAATGTGACTAGTAAAATACAAAAAAAGACACCAGTATAGTATGATATCTTTATTCTATACAAATGTGGTATGTACACAGTCCATGATGTTTTGTAATCAATAAAGACAATAAGTTAAATTTGTGTCTTGTAACTTAAAAGGGTTTCTGTAATGTATTGCCAAATGTGAAAAGCTACCTGCAGAGGTAGGTATATTGATGAAACTGTTTTTATAATTATAAGAAACAACAGTAACAATGTAATTTTAAATAATATGTTGATGGTTATATGTATTTGGTCATGAAGAAATGTGTAGAGACAATAACATTGGGTTCTTTGTTACTGGGAGGTGGGGTGAAGAAATAAAGTGTGGGGAAAGTTAAAAAAAAAAAAAGGAAAGAGGGATATAAACACAATTAAATTATAAAAGGAAATTAAAGACCCAGAATAGCCAAAGCAATGCCAAGCAAAGAGAACAAGGCTGGAGGCATCACAATATCTGAGCTCAAATTATACCACAGAGCTACAGTAACAAAAACAGAATGGTATTGGCATAAAAACAAACATGAAGACCAGTGGAATAGGATAGAAGACGCAGAGACAAAAATCACCTAATCACCTGATCCTTGGCAAAGTTGCCAAAAACATATGCTGGCAAAGAAGATAGTCATTTTAACAAATGGTGCTATTTATTTAAAACTGGATATCCATATACAGATGAATGAAGTTATATCTCTGCATAAAAATCATCCCAAAGTGGATCAAAAACCCAGAAACACTGCTACTGCTGGAATAAAACATAGGGTCTACATTCCAACATATTGGCATGGGCACCAACTTTCTTAGTGCTTCTGAAGCTTGAGAAATAGAACTGAGAATCAATAAGGGGTGATGCCATCAAATTAAAAAGCTTCTGCACAATAAAAGAAATAACTAGGAGCATGAAGAGAAAGCCTGCAGAATGGGAAAAAACCTTTGTCAGTAGGGAGTTAATACCCATAATAGATAAAGAACTCAAAACGCTTACCAACCAATCAACAAACAAAACAAAAACCAAAAAGACGACCCCACCGATCAATGGGCAAATGATCTAAACAGATATTTCTCAAAAGAAGAAATACAAATGACCCACAAATATATGAAAAAAAAATGTTGAACAACTTTAGTGACCAGGGAAATGCAAATCAAAGCTATACTGGGATTTCATTTCACTCCAGTTAGAAAGGCAATTGTCGAGGAAATAGTAATTGTTAGTGAGGGTGTGGGGAAAAGGTATAGTTTCTGCATTGTTGGTAGAGCTACAATTGAGTATGACCCAGTTGGAAAGCTGTATGGAGATTTCTGTACGGGGCTAGGAATGGAACCACCATGACTCTGCTATGCTACTTCTTGGTATTTATAAGAGATAAACATCAGCATAATATAGTAACAGGTATATGAATATTTATAGCAGTGCAATTTATAATAGCCAAGTTATGGAACCAGCCTAGGTGTCCATCACAGATGAATGGATAAAGAAAATATGGTATATGTACACAATGGAGTTCTACTCAGTCATAAAGATGAATGAAATTATGTCATTTGCTGGTAAATGGATGGAACTGGAGAACATTATGCTCAATGAAATAAACCCAACTTAGAAAGTCCAGGGTCAAATGTTTTCTCACTTGTGGAAGTTGGAGAGAAATAATAATAAAAAAGAAAGAAAAGAAACCAAAAGAAAAGAAAAAAGAGAGTGCTAGGGTTGAGGAAAGGGATTGAGGAGAAGGGAAATTGACCAACTAATGCTATATATGTGTATAAATACATCACAATGAATTGCACTTTTATGTTGATCTATAATGTATCAATTTAAAAAGCAATAAATAACTAAGTGGAAAACCAATAAAATAGAGGAAGGGGGTCAGGGTAGAGAGGAGAAGAGGGAAAGAGAAATATTGGGTATAAAGAATAAGCAAACCATGGTATATAATTTATAATTATGTCAACCTGAACCCTCTATTACATATAGCTATAACACACTAATAAAAACATTAAAAAACAACAGTGGAGAAGGTAAACTTTTGTTCATTCCAAAAAGGAGCAAATAATAGAAAATGTGAATTGAAAATGATAACAAGTTTGTGGCTTTAAATAATAACATCAAAATAGCATATATAATATGATCCCACTTATGAAAATGTATGCTTTTACTTAGAGAAGATCATTTAGAAAAGCAAGATCACAAGGGGTTAATGAATTATCTGTCAATGGTGGGATTTCGTATGATATTTGTACTTCATTTTTTTTTCATGATGTGTTAAAATAATGTCATCAGAGTCAGTCAATCTTCCTCCATCTCTGAATTTTGCTTTCAGTTGATTTCATTCTCAGTGGGATAAACCTCAAGGGATACTGATATGGCAAGGTAGCCCAGACTTTTATACTCTGTCACTTTAGGGAGCACAGTGTTTATAATAGTCCTAAACACATTCTTATTGGTTCAAAAATCCGCTCCTGAACCAATCGCTGTTCTAGATTTTGCTGAGTGGTCAGGTTTGGGTCAAGTGCTCCTGTCACCTAGACTGAGTGAGGGAGGGCAGTTCTCAAAAGAAAGCCAATGAGCTCTTAATAGAATACGGATGAATTGCAGGAGGCTGTCATAGCATGTCCATTCTAGAGGGAGAGAAGGAGAGACTTGAACAACAACATAAAATTCTATGGTGAAGAAAATGATCAACTATGAAAGAAGACAGCAGGAGTTGAGAAAAAGGAACTGGAGATAAAGCCTTTCTAGAGAAAGAGACAGTGAAATTTCTATTGACTGCTTGCCTTTCTCCATAAATTGATCAGAGATTTAGTTGCAGACAACAGGTCTGCTCTCATATAATATATGATATAAAATTTATTGAAGGTCCAGGAGACCCAGAAAACCAAGCTGTGTAAAGGAAGAAATGTTCCATGATATCAAATACTTTTTCTAATTGGAAACCTGTTTCTGCCACTGGTAGGCTCAGCACCCATGAAACTAAGGAGTGAACATGAGAAATGTTGATATAACTACCACAGAAGAAAGATATGCCTATATCATTTATTTTTCCAGAAGAGCCATGTGACCTCAAACTTGCAATATTTGCTAATTTCTAATTTTTAATTTTATGCAGATGGGTCTACTTAATGAAGCAAGGCCACTTGCAGAACCATAGCTGCAAGAGAGTCTTGAAATGCCATCCTTAGCTTTGTAGCTCTACAGTGAAGAAGAAATGCTAGAAGTCATTGGAGTGGCAGTCTGCATTTCCTGTCACCTTCTACCCTGCTGGTCACTCAACACCATGCATACTCTTCCTATTCTACTTAAATCCAGGAAGTAAGAATAGCATCAACAACACACTCTTGCTTACTGCTATAAAACCTGCCTCTTGAAAAAGCTAAAATATCTTTCTTTCACTTCCAAAGGGGAAAACCCAGATTCTTAAAGTCATTATAGCCATCTTTAAGTGATATTATATTTTTCTTTGGTATTTATCTTATCTTTGACACCTGCAAGTTATAGTCTTTTATAGTGCTGGGGATTGAACCCAGGGCTTCACACATGCTAGGCAAGTGCTCTATCATTGAGCTACATCTTAAACCCCTTATAGTACAGTATTTGTAAAGGTAATGACCATGAACATACACCATATGAAATGGGGAAAAATAAAATTGGTTAATATAAATAAATATGTGTATATCAGAGCAAGGAAGAAATACGGATAGTTTCTTTAGTCTTTGCTTGTGTAGTGGTCTTGAGGTAGAGTTGTCACTTAAAGTTTCCTCCTCCACGTTGCAGTTGATATTCCTCCTTGCTTGCATCAGTGTCTAGCTGGTTGGGGTTCATCTGGTGGGTCATTCATTTGCGGGGTTTTGAGCTTTGGTACTATTACCAGTTTAGTGTTTCTGCCATTTCTGATTTATCTTGGGCACTAGAAAGGATAGCACTAGGAAACTTTCAGTTCCACTCTTACTTTTGTAGAAATGGCCTTCTTTCTCCTTAGCCAACCAATACTTTTTCCTTTGAGGGACATGAAGTGGCCAGTAGGAAGTCTCACTTTGTATTCAAGGGAACAATTGTGCTCTTTGTGGAAGAAACCATTTCTCTCTTGGGTACCAAGATGCTGAAGCCATGAAGGTTGTTACTTGTGTTAGCAAGAGGGGCCACTCACCCTCCCTTTCATTGTTTCCTACTCCCTTGTTTTCTGGTTATGACAGAAATAGCACCATAACATCAGTCTCTGGTTTGTTCAAAACATTTCTTTTCTTTCTAGTGCTGGGTTAGAACTCAGGGCCTCACAAATACTAGATAAGCATGGGCAAGCACTCTACCATTGAGCTATATCTCCAGTCCTTTTTGAGCTGAAAGTCATTATACCCAGCTTTTATTTTGAGGCAGGGTCTTACTCACTAAGTTGCCCAAGCTGGCTTCAAATTTGCATGTGACATTATGCCCAGTTTCAAAGCACATGTCACAGAGGACAATTTTCCAATCTCTCAAGATGTTGTATCCAATAACTGACACTGTCTCTGGCCACTTAATTGTCCTGTAAGACTGAATAACTTCTAGGTGATGGGGTACATGGAAAGATAAGTAAACCCCAATGAATATTAGATACTGTGTTACTTCTTTAGCTATAACATAAAAAGGCAGTTTTGTGTGTGATACTCTGATCATGAGTAAGGCTTTCAGGAATCCTATGCCTCACAAGACTAGAAAATATCAAGAACAATGAATATAAAACCACAGATAATAAGTATCCACTTAAGTGTGTACTAATGTCTGTCCCTTCATGAAGGAAGGGGTCCAATGTAGTCAGTTGTCTCTGGGCAGCATGCTGGTCCTCAGAAAGTGATGCACTATTCAGGATTTTGGTGTATTCAGCAATAGTGATATCTGGGACCAACTTTGTGCTATTGAACCCGTACATCACTTCTGTCTTTGTCACCATTATCACACTGTCCATGAACCCATTCACCAGAGTGGACAGAAGCAATGGACATTCACAGGGACTTGAATTGCCACATGATGATTGAGAATTATCCAAAGAGGCCCCTGGCTAAGCATTCTTATGGGGCACAGTATTTTCATATTCTGGACCCATTTTGAAATGCTTTCCTTCATTCAAATGTCTTTTTTTTTTTAACCAATCTTCTAATCTTAATTTTCCAAATGCCTGGACCTTGCATAATGAGACTGGCAGCTTAAAATTCTATGTACTGGGAAACTCTCCCAGTACATTTATCCTTACAGGCCACCCTTTAGTGGGGTTTAAAAGAGATAGTAATCCATTTCTTACTAAGCACCAGCACCAAAGTGCATCCTCCCTAGTTGACTGACCATAGAGTCCTCATAAATCCTGAGACTACAATGTGCCAGAAATATATGCTGGGAGTGTGAAGTTCCTGCCAATCACATATGTCTTAAAGACCTCAGGATCTATACCTAGATCTGTCTGATGACGGACTATTATTGCAGGGCCTGTCTGATTCCCGTTCCAGGGCGGGAACTGATTCCCCTAACATGTCTTGCCTCACATCTCATACAGCATGTTGATCAACCACAAATCAAATATCTTTGTATTGATGGAATCATAAAGGTCCATCTAGATGAGCTGGAACCATTGGGAAGTCCTCTCTTGCTCTAGATATTCTTCTAAATTGGTAGTTTTATGGTTTTTTTTCAATAATTTCTCCTTGTGTTTTTGCTAATTGGGAAAATATATATATATATGGCAGGGAGAAAGAGTGTGTGTGTGTGTGCACACCAGGGTCTTTATTGATTCATTCCATTGGTCTTAGTTTTGCCTGCTACAACAAAAATACAATAAAATGGGTGTCTTAAACAACAAATATTTATTTCTCATAGTTCATGACATCTTCTAAACTCAATTACTTCCCCCAAATTTCACATCCTAATGCCATCCTATAGAGAATTATATTTCACAGGAATGTGTGATGGCCCAAAGATGTAGTCTGTAACATTCTACCTTTGGCCTACCAAAATTCACATCCACCTCACATGCAAAATATATTAATTCTATCCCAATGGCTCCCCAAATCTTAACTCAGTCTGGCACCAAGCCTGAATTTCAAAGTCCAAAGTTTCATCTGAATATCCTTTAAGTCAGATATGGGTAAGACTTTGAGGTACAATTTATCCTCAGGCAAAATTCCTCTCTAGCTATGAACCTAGAACACCAAAAAAAAAAAAAAGAAATGTTTTCAAAATTCAGTGGTTGGACAATGATAGAATAGACATTCATATTCCAAAGTTAAGAAATAAGAAAGAAGGAAGAGGAGATGGGTCTTGTGTAACAAGACAAATCCCTTTATATCTTAAGGAATGAGAATGATCCTCTTTGATTGATTCTTTGCCCTCTGGACACACTAAAAGAGTGGTCCTACCTCTGAGATTCTTCTAGAAGGGGTAACACTTCTGTGGTTCTGCTAGGGGTAGGGGATTGTGTCCCCAAGGCTCAGGGTGGCCCTGCTTTCAGAATGGCTCCACTGTGTGGCCCATTGGAATGAGATGAAGGCCCCACCCACATAGCTCTGCTGGACATTGGTCCTGCCCTTTGAAAGTGAGGTAGAGTAGCCCTGCCTGGCAGGTCCATAAACTGTTCTTATGGTGGGACTGGTAGCCCTGATGATCTCTGAATTGCCTTAAGGGTTAGTCATCTTTTGTCTTGAAGAAGATTATGTTTGTAGCCAAGTAGATCCATGGTCCAGTTCTATAGGACTTAGGAAACTCAATGGTTTTCTTTCATTTTGTTGCGCTTTCTCTATTCCCTTAGGTCAAACAGACAGCATTTCTGCTAGTACAGTTCTATCTTTATTCCCACTCCCTGTTGAGCTGCTGATTAGGCCCCTGGTTCACACCCACACGGGTCTCCCAATCCAAAGTCCCATCAGCCACTGCCTTGGTGTCCTCTTCTGAACACACTTTCTCATTCTTTCCAATATGGGTAGATTCAGAATTTTATAAATGTTTAAGTTATAGTTTCTTTGTGATTAACAATTCTGAATTTTATGTCTTTCTCTCCTCTTGCATTTTACTGTAGATAGGAGAAACCAAGCTGTTCCTTGAACACTTTGCTTGGAAATCTCTTCAGCTAAATATCCAGTTTCATCTCTTATAAGCCCTACCTTCCATTACACTAGAACACAAACACAAAGACGCAAGTTCTCCCAAGTTCTTTGCCATGTTATAATAAGGATCATCTTTTCTCCATTGTCCAATAAAGTGCTTCTCTTTCCATCTGAGACATCAATAAAATAGCCTTTACTTCCCACCTTTCTACCAAATTGTATAGATTACATATTCTCTAAGAAGATGAAAACACATCTTTCTCTATAGATCTCCTCTTTGCTTTGTGGGTTCCCATCAGAATCACCTTTAAAAGCCCTTCATGACAATATCAACTTTTTCTAGCGTTTACCTTGAACCCTTTCAGTCTCTACACATTTCTAGGTTCCAAAGACATGTTCAGATTTTGAGGTATTTGTTACAGCAGCACCCTGCTTCTTGGTACCAGTATTTGTATTAGTGCTTCAGAGAAACAGAACCAGTAAGAAATCACACACGTGCACGCGCGCACACACACACACACATGCACACACATACAGGGGGGCGGGTAGAGGGGGGGAATAGTATTATGTATGCATAATGTATTGTATTAAATATGCATGTATATACGTGTATATGATGAGATGTTTGCTTACTTTTACCTTTAGTGATTATAGATTATGACTGAGAAGTACCACAATCTGCCTTCTGCAGACTGGTGACCCAGGAAGTTCAGGGATGCACTTTAAATGCCTATAAGCCTAAGACTAAATGGTGTAGATTCCAGCCTGAGTCCGAAGACCTGAGAACCAGGAGCACCAGGGAATAATTGAAGACCCAGCTCAAGCAGTCAGTCAAGAAAGTGAAGCAGCCAGGAGAATAAAACTTTACTTCTTCCCCCTTTCTGTTCTGCTTACCTACACTCTGGATGGACAGGGTGATACCCATGCTGGGGAGGTAAACTTGCTTTACTCAGTCTTCCTGTTCAAGTGCTGATCAGTATTGGAAACACCTTCATAGACACACCCAGAAATAATGTTTAAATCTATATCTGGGCATCCTGTGGCCCAGTCAAGCTAACACCTAAAATTAACTATCACAAACCCACTGCTTATCAACTTAGCACTCCTATTCATTTCTTTAAATCATACTTAATCTCCAAATAAAAATAATAAAAAAATCACAATTCCACCTAACATTCTGCAACTATCCTGTGTGCAACTGAAAACACACAAGTTCCTTTTCCAAAAGATGAGATGAAGTCCTTGAGTAAGGTTCGCTCCTCTTCTTGATATCTTGTAACTTAAATACAATGATGTAAAATTTTATAATATATCCTATTGGTATTGTTTTTCTAGATAATCTTGACTAATGCAGACTACATCTGGAATAATACTTACATTGGCAGTCAACACCCATTCAAGCTTAGAATGATACACTGTGATTTTGCATGATCCATCCATCTTCTGCACAGTTTAAACAGGCAAAGTAGATGGGACTGCAAAATTGATCTTCTAAAATTTAGTGTGTGGTAGTAATGTCTGCATTTCTATAGAGACTAGAACCATGTTTGTCTTGCTGTTTTTTAATGAAAGAGAGCATTGGAATTTTTCCTTTGTTCCTTCTTCCAGAAACCTCACACTTCATAGGCATTTGGAGAATATTATTGCTACCATGACTGAAGTACTAGGAAAATTACTAAGGAGGATTCTTGTATCCACTGAACCCACTATTAGGTGGCTCAGGCTTAGACTCTATTTATCAACCACATTCCAACTTTTGGTACACAATTGTGTCATTAGTCCTCAGGAATTAGTGAAAATTCAGAGTAATTCAGTCCCATGATACTGAAAGACCTGTGTACCTTCTTTTTCACACTGTGTGTTTAAAATGGCAAGGGGCCATTGGGGGAAGACTAGAAGAAAGATTTGCAACACATACTTTGTGATACAATTGCAGGCTCCCTGTTCAAGTGAACTGATTTCTCTCTCATATAAGGGATCCTGGTTCTGGAAGCTGACTCAGGTCTCAGAATTCGGTCAGAGCCATGATTTGTCATGTTGACACAAGTTAAGCTTTGCTTCCTAGATCTGGAGACTTTTGATGGTATCTATCAAGTGGGACCATAGTGAGCTATTTTCAAGTCCCCATGATCAATTAGTCACTGTTAGAGATCCCTAGGGAAAAGACCTGTCACAGGACCAATTATGGTATTTGTGCCCACTTTGCCTCTGATTATTCTGTCACCCTATCTTCTCTATTGAAATTAGAAAGCCCATTTCCATGGTAGCATTATCATACATGGCTCACAGAATGCTGTCCCTAAAGTGCTTGTCAAGGATTTTACCACTATTGTTATCGACGCATTTCTCAACATTAACCCTCTCCAATGTGACTGGTCCATGGAATATAATAAATGTATCCATACATTTCTTTACCCTTGTATCTTTGGAGTTTTCTTTCTACATTGTACCAAGGAATTACATAAACATCGACTTTATTTCCAATAGGCCACCACAGAGTCAAGATTTATATAGCCGCTTGGAACCACTTCCAAGGGAGCCCACTGAATTGAGGATCTTGGGTAAACAGCACTAAATTCACCCTCATTCAAAATTATATTACTTCCTCTCTGATCTATGATCTTTTCGTGTATGTTTTCCAAATTCTGTTGACCTAATTTAGTAAAATTTTATATTACTTTTAGACAGTCTCTTCTTTTTTGATTTCCCTCTATACCTATGCCACAAGTCATGTTGATATCTATCTCAGTTTTAGACCTGGATCCTAGAAGAGGCAAGGGAATAATTGATGTCCCTGTGGGGATAACCTCATTAGGTGACATCTGTATTAGTTATTCTAAGATGCAGGGTAAATTTTATTAAACAGGGAAAGAGGGACTGCTTTTGTTCATAAAAAAAGGGCCAGATTTGGAAGGCTGAAGGGCCTCAGAATTACTCAGATCCTTTCAAATACCATGATACTGATTGTCAATATCCTATTCTTTCTGAAGCAGTTGTCAAACTGGTACCTGAATGGTCCAAAGATTACATATTCATTCTTTGTTGAATTTTGTGCAAATCACAGATCAAATTTGGCATCTTACTTGGTAACTACATTCTTTTAGGTTAGTCATAAAAACTCTATGATTTTCTGACTATGTCTTGAATAGAGAGTTTTAAACTGAACTTGCCATTTTATGTTTTTAAGCTCTTGTCAATGCACTTATAAGTAGTCAGTTGTTTTGTCTATTGCTGTGTAACAAATTTCCCCCAAACTTAGCAAATTAAAACAATAACCAGTTATCCTACAAATATGTAGATTGACAAGATTTAATGGTGATAGCTGGGACAATGATTATTTAAAGGTTAACAGTGGCTAGGATATTCAACATAAAGATCTAGTTGCTGATTTTGGGTATTGGTTAAATGTTCAGTGGGGTTATTTTTGTTTGTTTGTTTAAAAATACCTCAATTCTAGCCCCTGTGCCCTCTTGGGTTTCTTCACAATATGGTAGCTGGGTACTTAAAGCCAAGAGGGAAAAGTGAATCCTATAGATCTTTTAAGGTCCAGTCTCTAAAGTTCCATAGGATTAATTCTGTTATGTTTCTATTCATTGAATCAGGCAAAAGGGACATCCAGGTTTGAGTGAAGGGGGTTATAGATGGATATATACCAAAGAATCCGTGACCAACTTTAATTCATCCCATAAACCACTGCACGTCTTTTTTCATTCATTGTACTTTGTAATAGTGTAGAAATAGCCACTCAGTCCTCCAAAACATTACAAGAGTTTCATCTCTTAAAGCTAACTGGATTTGGATTGACTTTAAAGTCAACCAGGTTCTATAATCAATCCCATATTCCCATTTTCTTCAAGATTGATCGCCTCTAATAATTTACTGTGTCACTTAGGGTCCTTAATTGTAGATAATACACACTAAGTAGTTTAAGCAGAAAGGGGTCTGTTATAGGTCAATGACTCACTCACAAGAATTTCTAAGAGGGCCAGAGAGACAAGATTGAAGGCACACAGCTGGGAGCAAAGGAACCAAGAGAAACAACCAATAACATGTGGAATGGGGTACCTTCAGTAGAACCCTCCATGATGCTTTATAGCACTTGACACACAGAAGCTAGGAAGCAAACACTGGAATCAGAGTCACAGCTTTGACAGACTAACTGAACCCCTCAGTCAACGCATCTGTGAGGAAGAATTCAAAATGGTGGCCTCGAGGATATCCCTTCTGTTTTCCAGTTGACTGCAAATTCAATTCCCGCTACAAGGTCATCTTGGAAGTATTTTGTTCTCCAGTCTAGGGCATGGCTCACAACCTCAACACTGTTGACATTAGAGACCATGGAGATCTTGTTCATTGGGCTGTTCAGCTGGACCCCTGCTCTCTACTACTAGATGTGAAGAATACCAGTCCGCTCCCAGGTTGTTATGATCAAAAAATGTTTCCAGTTATTGCCAAATAATCCCCTGGGGAGGCAAAAAGTGCCTTGATTAGAGAAGTATGACTTTAGGGTAGAATAGGAATGGGACTAAATAAGTTACCACCCTCCAGGAAACAGGTATATACAAAATTAGTGTAAGAGAAAAAGAAATGCCTTGATAGCCGAAAGATCATTGACAGAAACAAAAATGTCATTTAGATGTTCTAATTCTTGTTGTCATTGTGAAATGAAAAGGTCTAACTAAATAGAGGTGAATGAGATAGAGGTGAAGGCCAAGCAATTTTTTTTCCAATAATGTTGGCAATTAGAGTTTAGAATAAAAGAAGCTTTTTCAACATGGTTGCCCTCACATAAACTCACTTCGGAGCCCTCTCCTTGCTTGAGGCCCTGTCAACTTAGCAGGGATGTTTTTTACTGTACATGTGTATATGGAGTGCCATGAACCTGTCTGCGTTTCTCTGCATGCTGCTCTATTGAAAGCCCCTATGTGAATGCATAGATGCCATATGGATATTGGTGTCAACAATTTTCACCGTCCATTCCTCATATCTGATTCCTCAAGTTCTGCTGGGGGTCCTTTTATAAAGTGGCAATAGGAAACTGATGAACCAAAGGAGGGAGGGAAGACGGAACATCATTCTGAGTAGAGTTTTTATTCTGTGTATTGAGAAGGATGTCAGCCCCGTGGGAAATTGCTTTTGATGCAGGAATCCCTAGAGAGACAGATGTGGAAGAGTGATGTTATACTGTGTGACAGCAGATGATGAGAATGCAATTGGTCATCCAGTTCTAATCTTTATATTAAAACAAGCATTATGGTAGGACAGGAAATTGAGTTAGCAGGGTTTAACCTGGTCCTTCCTAATGCATTGGTTGGGGCTGGTATATTTATTAAGCACTTAACTTGAGCTTAGTCCTATGACAGAAAAAAGAAAACAGAAGATATGGGCCTGCCATTAACAGCCAATGCCAACGGTTCATCACTGCCTCTGGTGATGCCACACATTGGTTAGAACTGCTTTACATACATCACTCCATTAAATCCTTAAAATAGCCTTGTAAGGGACATACCTTTATTATTTCCATCTTATTTAATCAACCCAGCGAGACTGAAGAAGGTAGCGTGAGTGGGAGTTGGAGCTGGGCAGCATTTCCCTTTACTTTCTCCAATTGCTGATGTTAGTGGGGTTCCCTGGAGAGCTAAACCTCCTTGACCACTGACAGCAAGGCTGAACAAGGTGTGTGAAGCAGGGCTAGTCAGCATTCTGGTTTCTACCCTCTTTTTTTAAGATGAACAAGGTGGCAAAAGGTGCGCTGGTTGACATTTCACTCTTCACCTGTCCTTAGTAGGGACCAGCAGGTAGTTGAGTTTTTATTCTTACTCTGCAGCATCAGTGTGACTTGTGAGTCCTTGCTCTCTACCTTCTTCCCCACATCACTGGGGCTTCACAGGGATCTGAGCTTGCACTTCAACTGAAAGACAATAAGTTGGTCTGAATTGGGAACCCTAATTTTGCCAGGAATATATCAGTGAACTGAAGAGAAAATGGAACTTGTAGTCCTCCATCCATCTGCAATGAGGTGGCATGAGTCATTGGTCCACTTTCTGGGGTGTGTATCAGAGATACCCAGAACATACCTACTCTCATGGCCCTTGTGCTATACCACAGCAAGAGAGTTTCCTGCTTTTTTTAAAAAAAAAGGTGATTAAATAGAATCTAGAGCCTCATAATATAAAAAATGTCCAATCTACACTACAAAACAAAATCCAAATCACTCATCATCAGGTAAGTTACAACTTGAAGGAGAAAAGACCATCAATAAATGTCAACCCCAAGATGAATCAGAATGTTGGAATCTTCTCACAAGGATTTTAGAGGAGCCACCTTAAAAAATGCTTCAACAGGTAATTGTGAATTCTCTTGAAACAAATTAAAAGGTAGAAAATTTCATGAAAAAAATTAGAAGTTATAAGAAAAGAATAAAATGGAAATTATAGAATGAAAAATTATGATAAACTCACTGAATGAGCTCAGTAGTGGAGCAGAGACACCATAGAATAGACTCAGTAAATTTGGGGCAAAAATTTACCTAAGTCTGAACAACAGAGATAAAATAGACTGAAAGAAAAAGTGAACAGAGTCTTAGGGACCTGTTATAGTTTAGATGTGAGGTGTCCCTCAAAAGGTCACATGTGGGACGCTGCAAGGGGGTTTAGAGAAGAAGTGATTGAGTTATGAGAGCCTTAACACAATCAGTGAATTAATCTCCTGGCAGGAAACTGTGAGCCCCCAAGTAAACTTTTACTCCCCTAAAATTGTTCTTGTCAGGTCTCTTAGTCACAGAAATGATAAAACTGACTAAAACAGGACCTGTGGGACAATAACAAAAGAACTAATATTTATATCATTGACCTATCAGAAGGAAACAGTAGTAGCAAAGAAGTATTCAAAGAAATAATTTTAACAATTGTTTCAAATTGTTTGAAACAAGAAAACTTTCTAAATATTGCAAAGATCATGCACCTACCTATTCAAGAAGCTAAGCTCATGGCAAATAAGATACATACAAAGAAGTTCATATCCAGTGATAATATAATGAAACTTCCTGAAAGTAAATACAAAGAAAAAAAATCATGAAAACAGCGACAAGGAAGCATGGCATTGCTTAGAGGGGAAAAGCAATTTGAGTAACAGTGGATTTCTCATTTGAAACCATGGCGTCCAGAATGAAGTGATATAACGTTTTTCAAACATGGAAATAAAATAACTGTCAGCTATGAATTCTATATGCAGCAAACTACATGGATTGGGAGGGAGGAAGGGAAGTTAAAAATGCTGTTCACAGAAGGGAGTACAGCAACTTGGAGACTGAAACAACACATGTCATCTCAGAATATGAGGGGTAAAGCTATTTTCCACATCCACTAAAATATTTTTGCTTCTTTCCCTTTTGTGATTATAACTGTTTCTGTATTTCTTTTAGAAGGAAATTTGGATGTCTTCCATCACTGACAAATCTCAAAACACTTACCATTATGTGTTTCTCTTCCCAATGTGTTAAATTACCTCCTTTGCTACTATTAGGGGATCATTTCTGACCCAGGATGAGTAAGCAGGAATTAGAAATGCATGTGTCTTTTGGGGGGCACCATATAAGGCATTTGGGGGATGAAATCCTTGAACTGTCCTTGTTTAGGCACCAGGGATTACCCAGCTTCTCTGAAAAAAAGAGATGGGACTGTTTGTTGGGTTAGATATGCATCAAGATGACCCTGGATTCTAATTGAAGTTTAGGCAACTACTACTTTATGGGAGTGGGTATTTGGTTATTGAAGATACACACAAATTTTTTTTTTTTAATCCCCACAATTTAAGAAAATTAGAAGTTGGGACCTAATGCGAGGAAGGCAGGGTCTTGGGAAATGAAAGTGGTGAAGGGTCAACACATTAACAGTCAGGAAGATTGCCATTTGAACACAGGTCAAAGGTTCTATCAGGGCCTGAATTCTATTCCTGGAAGTTCATAAGCAACTCTAACCACTCCCATTTTTATTTAGTGACCTTTGTCTCATTTAATATTCCTCATATTTCTTAAGCAGATGAACCATGTATGATTATACACATGCCACAGAGGAGTAAATCATTACAGATTTTACCTGCTACAGCTAACTGGCATGGAGAACTCGGAGCGACTGTCACATCCTCCCCACTTACCTTACACCTTTGCTATAGATTGACTCTTCATGTGACTTAATAGCCTCCTCCACCCTGGTCCCTGTCCAGCAGAGGAACTCCAAATAGACTTTGCCCCTCGGTGAGGAGGAGGTGGTTCTGTCATGACTAAATGGATCTTGCAAAGAATCATTGAAAAGAGATCCTTTTCACTTGGGAAACCACAGCTTGAAGGCTCAAAGCTGTGAAAGATAAATTAACCTTCCCTCGGACTTCATCCAACCTGCCAAGCAAACTGGAAGTAATTATTTTATGTGGGATGCTTATTGCCATTACTGTGGCAGGGACTTGATTTCGCCATTTAGCAGACCCATCTGTTCCTGCCTTGGCAGGCACTCAGATCACATCTCACCTGGGGCCCTGGCTTTCTCTGGCCTGGACTGCAGGGCATGTCCAAGGCTAAGATGTAAGGGGAGAGGGAAAGTGAGAAGACCTGACTTCCACTCCCAGTATAGCTGGGGAGATGGAAAAAGGTATGTAATGACACATATCCTTAAGAGGCATGCTAGCATGAAAAGAACTGATTGGAGAGTACATATTCCGAAAATTAACACTAATATACCATAGTATAGTGCAGGTTCTTGTTCTGTTCCTTGCTATCTCTGTGAGGTTGCAAGTTGTATAACCACTATGTGCCCTATGTGCCTACATTCTATCAGTTACAAGTGGACTTAATATTATTGATCTCATTGAGCATTAAATGAAAATGGTCTAAAGTGCTTAGTATGTATGCATCCAGTAAAGGTTGGTCAATATGACGATTAGCTCTGAGGAGAAAGGACTGCAGGGCTGGACAAGGAAGTCTCTCTTTGGATTGGAGGGGCTGTTTGGTTTTTTTCTGTTCCACTCTTACCCCATTGGGCAGGAGTGTCGGCCCCATTCATCACATTCATCCTGTCCATGGGAAAGCCAATCTGAGTTCTTCCCCAAGACATGTGGCACTGAGGAAGTCATCCTATCATCCCCCTGGTGGTTCAGATTGTAACAAGTAAAACCTGGAGAAGATGGTAGGTGATTTCCCCGCCATGTGGTCCAGAGAAGGCAAGATGGAGAAAGCTCTGAAGTCCAGATACAGTTGTTCGTTCCTCCCTTGGTAAACAAAGGGGCATTACTGGGAGTTTCAGAGCAGAGGCATGAGATATGAATATCAGAGGTTTGGAGAGGATTTGCTGTCCTCCTTCAGCCCTGAGGACTCTTTTTCCAAGAAAATACCTGCTTTTTAATGATGCTCTAAGTCAGCACTGACTGAAGATGCTGCCTAAAGTTAGTAATTGGGGTTGAATAACATTAGCTGTCTCTGGCTTCTAGCGGGTTGACAATACCTTTTCTTTATAGGGAAGCTTCTGAAGTCCAGGCTATATCTTTACTAACTTTCTGATGGCTCCAATTCAGTTTTTCAGACTAGACAATTACCTCTCATTTACTCATTGGGAACAGTTGCCAATGATTTGTCTTTAGATCAGGAGCCATTTGGTGTCAGGTACCACATGGCAGCAAGAAGTGATGAGCACATAGGAATCATCCCTTAAGTTCTTAGTGAGATGGTTCTGTAGTCATGATGGGGAAAACACACTAAAAGACACCCTTACATCTTCATAAGCATCAAATCAGTCATGACAGATGCCGGGTCACTGTATTTTTGGAACTGTGATTTGTGACAAAGACCCTCAAGAGAAAGAAACACACTGTTCTTGCTTTCATGTGCTTAGTAGCCTAGATGCTGGAGTGAGTCTTGGTTTTGACACTGTGTTCTATCTACCTCTCAGTAATATTGGGAGGATTAGATCACAAAAGGTATCAGTAAAGGACCAGGGTAAATCATACAAATTAATATTGTTTTTAGTGTAGGTCTTTAGAATTTATTAATTTTGTCTATTTTGCTAAATTACAAATCTTCTTTTTTATTTTTTAAAATTTTAGTTTTGTTCTTTTTAGTTATATATGACAGTAGAGTATAATTTTACTTATTTATACAAACATGGAGTACATCTTATTCTAATTAGGACCCCAGTCTTGTGGTTATACATGATGTAGATATTCACTGTGTTATATTTATATATATACATAGGAAGTTATGTCAGAATCATTTCACTGTCTTTTCTGTTCCTCTACTTTCCCTGCTTTGTCTAATCCACTGAAATTCTATCCCCCCTGACCCTGCCCTGTCCTTGTTGTGTGTTAGCATCCACATATTGAAGAGAACATTTAACCTTTGGTTTTGGGGGATTTTGTTTAGCATAATAGTCTCCAGATCCATCCATTTTCCAGCAAATGTCATACAGTCATTCTTTATTATGGCTGAGTTATATTCCACTGTGTATATATATACCACATTTTCTTTATCCATTCATCTGTTAAAGGGCCTAGATTGGATCCATAGTTTAGATATCGCGAATAGTATAAATATTGCTATAAACATTGATGTGGCTGTGTCATTGTAGTACGCTGTTTTTAAGTCCTTTGGGTATATACCAAGGAGTGGGATAACTGGGTCAAATGGTGATTCTATCCCAAGTTTTCTAAGGAATCTCCATACTGATTTCCTGAGTGGTTGCACCAATTTGCAATCCCACCAGCAATGTATGAGTGTACTTTTCTCCCCACATCCTCACCAACATTTATTGTTACTTGTATTCTTGATTGTTGCCATTCTGACTGAAGTGAGCTAAAATGTTAGTACAGTTTTAACTTGGATGTCTCTAATTACTAGACATGTTGAACATTTTTTTTTTCATATACTTGCTGCAGTTGTATTTCTTCTGTGAAGTGTTTGTTCAGTTCTTTTGCCTGTTTATTGATTGGGTTCTATATTTGGCATTAAGTTTTTTGAGTTCTTTATATATCCTGGAGATTAATGCTCTCTCAGAGGTGCAGGTGGCAAAGATTTTCTCCCATTCTGTAGGCTGTCTCTTTATGCTCTCGATTATTTCCTTTGCTGTGAAGAAGCTATTTAGTTTGATACCATCCCATTTGTTGATTCTTGATTTTACTTTTTGCAGTTAACAAGTATTGTTGAGGAAGTCAGTTCTAAGCTGACATGATTGAATGCTGGGCCTATATTTTTTCCCAGTAGGTCTTTAATCCACTTTGAGTTGAGTTTTGTGCAGGGTGAGAGATAGGGGTTGAATTTAATTCTACTTACATTATGCATTTCCAGTTTTTCCAGCACCATTTGTGGAAGAGGCTATCTTTTCTCCAATGTATGTTTATGGTGCCTTTGTCCAGTATGAGATAACTACTCTGTTCCGTTGGTCTTCGTGTCTGTTTTGATGCCAATCTCATGTGGTTTTTGTTACTATAGTTCTGTAGTATGATTTAAGGTCTGGTGTTGTGATGCCTCCTGCTTTACTTTTCTCACTAAGAATTGCTTTGGCTATCCTGGGTTTCTATTTTTCCAAATAAATGTCATGACTGCTTTTTCTCTATGAAGAATGTCATGTTGTCATTGGAATTTCAATAGGAATTTCATTACATCTTATAGCTAAGGTCATTTTGGTAATATTAATTCTGCCTATTCGAGACATGGGAGATCTTTCCATATTCTAAGGTCTTTTTCAATTTCCTTCTTTAATGTTCTGTAGTTATCATTGTAGAGGGCTTTTTCTTTTGTTAGATTGATTCCCAAATATTTTATTTTCCTTGAGGCTATTGTGAATGGGTTAGTTTTCATAATTTCTCTCTCTCAGTTGATTCATCACTGATGGATAGGAATGCAACTGATTTATGGGTGTTAATTTTATATCCTGCCCCTTTGCTAAATTCATTTATGACTTCTAGAGGTTTTCTGGTGGAGTTTTTTGGGTCTTCTAAATATAGGATTATGTTGTTGTCAAATAGAGGTAATTTGAGCTGTTTTTCCCTATTCATATCCTTTTAATTTCTTTCATCTGTCTAATTGCTCTGGCTAGAGTTTCCAGGACTATGTTAAATAGAAGTGGTGAAAGAGGGCATCCCTGTCTTGTTCTAGCTTTTAGAGAGAATGCTTTCAGTTTTCCTCAACATTAGATTGATGTTGGTCTTGGGTTTAACATATACATCCTTTAAAATGTTGAGGTATGTTCCCACTATCCCTAGTTTTTCTAGTGTTTTGAATATGAATGGATTGTGTATTTTGTCAAATGCTTTTTCTCCATCTATTGAGATAATCATGTGATTCTTGTCATTAAGTCTATTGTGGTGAATTAAATTTATTGATTTATGTATGTTGAACCAATTTTGCATCCCTGGGATGAACCCCACTTGATCATGGTACATTATCGTTTAATGTGTTTTTGTATGAGATTTGCCAGTATTTTATTAAGAATTATTGCATCTATGTTCATCAGGGATATTGGTTGGATATTTTCTTTTCTTGATGTGTCTTTGTCTGGTTTTGGTGTCAGGGTGATACTAACTTCATAAAATGAGTTTGGAAGAGTTCCTTCCTTTTTTATTTCATGCAATAGTTTTAGGAGGATTGGTGTTAGCTCTTCTTTGAAGGTCTTGTAGAACTCGGCTGAGAATCCATCTGGTCCTGGGCTTTTCTTTATTTGTAGGTTTTTATTGGCATCTTTAATTTAATGGCTTGAAATTGATCTGTTTAAATTTTCTATCCTCTTTATTCAATATGGGTAGGTCATTTTTTTCCTAGAAACTTGTCAATGTCTTTAAGATTTTCTATTTTATTGGAGTATAAGTTTTCAAAATATTTTCTGATTATCTGCTATATTTCAATGGTGTCCATGGTGATATTTCCTTTTTCCTCATGAATTTCAGAAATTTTAATTTTTCCCTCTTTCTCTTGGTTAGCATGGCTAAGGGTTTATCAATTTTATAGATTTCTTTCAAAGATCTTTTTATTTGTTGATTTTTTAAAAACGTTTTTGTTTCAATTTCATTGATTTTTTTCTCTGATTTTAATTATTTCCTGTCTTCTGCTACTTTTATTATTGGTTTGTTCTTCTTTTTCTAAGGCCTTGAGATGTAATGTTAGGTTATTTATGTGCTGACTTTCTATTCTTTTAATGAATGAGCTCAGTGCTATTGACTTTTCTCTTAGAATGGCCTTCACAGTGCCCCAGAGATTTTGATATGTTTTGTTGCTATTCTCATTTACCTCTAAGTATTTTTTTTAAATTTAATCTCTGATTTCTTTTGCTATCCATTGATAATTTAGTAGCATATCATTTAATATTATAGTAGCTTCTATTTTTTATGATATTGTTGATTTCTAATTTTATTTCATTATGATCTGATAGAATGAAGATATTATCTATATTTTTTGTATTTGCTAAGTGTTGCTTTCTGTCCTAAGATGTGGTGTATTTTAGAAAATGATGCATGTGTTGCTGAGAAGAAAGCTTATACAGTCATTGATGGATGAAATATTCTAAATGTCTGTTAAGTCTAAATTATTTATTGTATTTTTTAATTCTATAGCTTCTTTACTTAGTTTGTGTTTGGAGGATCTACTCAGTGATGAAAGAGACATGTTAAAGTCACCCAGTATTATTGTGTTGTGATCTATTTGGCTCTTGAAATTGAGAAGAGTTTGTTTGATGTACATAGGTACTCCATTGTTTGGGGCATAAATTCTTATGATTATTATATCTTGTTGATGTATGATTCCCTTAAGCAGTATAAAATAACCTTCTTGGTTCCTTCTGGTTTAAAGTTCACTTATCTGCTATGAGGATAAAAACCCCTGCTTGTTTATGAGATCCATGTGGATGATATGATTTTTTCCATCATTTTACCTTCACTCTGTAAATGTCTTTGCCTATGAGGTGAGTCTCTTGAAGACAGCATATTGTTGGGTATCATTTTTTAATTCAATATGACAGTCTCTGTCTTTTGATTGATGAGTTTAGGCCATTTACATTCAGTGTTATTGTTAAGAAATAATTTTTATTCCCTGTCATTTTGGTTTAATTCTAGTTTTTAATTTGAGTTAGTTTCTCCTTGAATTAGCTATTCTTCTAATGTACCTGCTCCCTTTACTGGTTTTCAATTTAATTTTTATTTCTACTTCATGAAATATTTCTTTAAGTATGTTTTGTTGTATAGATTTTCTAGTTGTGAATTCTTTTAACTTTTGTTTATCATGGAAGGTTTTTATTTCATCTTCAAATCTGAAGCTTAATCTTGGTAGATTATTTTTGGTTGTCATCCATTTTCTTTCAGGGCTTGGTATAGATCATTCCAAGAACTCCTAACTTTTAAGTTTGAAAAAATCAACTGATATCCAAATTGTTTTCCCTCTAAATGTGATTTGTTGTTCTTCTTTATCAGCCTTTAAAATTTTATCTTTATTCTGTAAATTGTGCATTTTTATAATAATGTGCCTTGATGAGGTCTGTTGTAATTTTTGTGGATTTGGGATCCTATAAGCCTCCTGTATTTGATTTTCCATTTCATTTGTAAGGTTTGGAAAATTTTCTGATATTATTATATTGAAAAGAACATGCATTCCTTTGGTTAGAATCTAGGTCTAGTCTGCTGCTGATGCTTTCCATTGAGTTTTTATTTGATAGATTGATTCCTTCATTTTGAAAATCTTCTGGTTGATTCTTCTTCAGCATTTCCTTATTGAAGTGATCTTTTACTTCTTGTATTTTTCTCTCTGACTTTATACCTACATCGTCTTTTACCTATAAACTTTCTAAATTCCTTCCCTGACATTTCCTCCATTGTGATATCATTGGATTCTGTCAATGAGGTATTTTGATTTGTTTGAGATGGTTTGTTCCCTTGCTTGTTCATGTTGTTTTAATTTCTACCCATTTATCAGTAAGAATCGTAGGTGGCAGAGCTTCTACCCTATGAATGTGTAGCATTTCTGAAGATTTTTATACCTCACGTTTTAGGGGGAGACACATAATATCAACCACCAATGCAATCAATATTCATCATTAACCCAAATACCTAGTTCCTATTTTTTCCATCTACAATGTTAATTGGCACTATAAACACACATGGTATGGTAAGCAATTGCCAACAGTATGTTTTCAAAAGGGTTTTCTATTTCAAAAAGGTGAA
Source organism: Callospermophilus lateralis (assembly GCF_048772815.1). Classification (NCBI taxonomy): domain Eukaryota; kingdom Metazoa; phylum Chordata; class Mammalia; order Rodentia; family Sciuridae; genus Callospermophilus; species Callospermophilus lateralis. The sequence goes on along the minus strand of NC_135322.1, from coordinate 36,635,205 downwards.
GAAGGAGAATGCAGAGGATATTTAGGATGCAATAACTGAGAGGGAGGATAAGAGAGAGAGAGTAATAGTGAAGAGTTAAAGGAAGAGTAAAAGAACAATAGGATTTGGCTGTTAGGGAAAGAACAGAGAGGAAGACAGTCAAGGGAAATAGGAGAAAAACAATATAAAATAAAAAAAAAATAAAGCAAAACCAAAACATACTAATCAAAAACTCTAATCCTCAAAAGACTGAGTCAAGAAAATAACTTCCTTCAAGAAATGCTTAAAATAAGAAAAGTGAGACAAATATGTTTATGTTCAAATATTCATGAACTATTAAGCACACAAAAGTTTTTTTTTTAAAAAAAGCTCTTGGTGGAAGATTAAGAGATTATTTCCATTGTGATGGTTGAAAAGTTGTCATATGTTGGTTGTCACTTCCCAATTGTCTTTCTTTCCATTTTTTTTCCCTTGAGATATGTATTACCTGCAAGAATAGTAGTCTGAGGGGGCTATGAATTCCTTCTTTTTGTGGAGCTTGTCATTGTGGTCCGTTTTTTAGCTTCCGTTCTTGGTGGTATGAGATGGAGGGTTGGGTGGAGGGTCTTGTCTTCTCTACTCAGAGCCAGGGGTCGCTGAAGAGGTCTGTGAAAGGGGTTCCTGGTGGCTGAACTCCTAGAGAGGAGGTTTCTGTCTAGCTAGACTTCAGGTGTTTTGTGGAATGATTTTTGGTGAAGCTTTTAAATCAGCACACACCTCCAGAGCCCAGCTGTTTCTGGTCTGCACTGAGTGTCTGTTATCATTTGAATTTCCCTGGGTTCTGCTGGAGATTTGGAGAAACTAATCTACCCACTCCACCTCCTGTGGCTGCTGTATCTCAGTCTCCTGGGCTCAATCCAAAAGCACTATCCAATAGGAGAAGGGGGTGGTGGTGGGGAGTGGAGGTTCACCGGATTGGACAGGGGGGAATGAGGAGAAGGGTGTGGGGGGGATGAGACTGGGAAAGATAGTAGAAAGAATCAGACACAACTTTCCTATATCATATATGAATAACCCACCCGTGTAACTCCACATGATGTACAACCACAAGAATGGGGAGTTATACTCCATGAATATATGATATGTCAAAATACACCCTAGTGTCATGCAGAACTAAAAAGAACAGCAACAAGCAAACAAAAGCACATATTCGCAACCCCTCTTCCCCCACCCAATCAAGTCCCAAGTAGTCCAGTCCCCAGCTGGTCCTTCCAACCGAGAGATTCAAAGAGTGAGAGATACCCGGGATCTCTCAGGTCTGAGTGTCTGGAATTCCCCTGGGTATAACACTTTCCACGTCTGAATTTGTCCTGGTTTTCTAGGCAGACTCTGGGTCACGTGACAGGCCTCTGCCAGGTTGGGTTTTCAGACCCAGCTGGAATGACACCTGTCTGGGTGCCCGGGTTTGGACCCATACCTGCCGGCCACCGTAGCTCAGCGGAAAAAAGATGGCGGCTGCCTCTGCTCTCCCAGATCACCGGGAGAGGCCCAGCGTTCCTCTCACGTGAAAGCAAAGCGCAGCTCACCCCCTGGATCACCTCAACAATGTCCCCACTTTCCTCGCTGTCCTCGTCCTGTCTGCATCAACACACGCCTCCGTGCCAGCCAGAATGCAGGCTCTCCCGGAGTCTCTCCAACCTGCCTGCCGTGGGTCTGCCGTGGGTCTGCCAGTGCCGGGGGTGGGGTTTTAAAATTTTCTTTTATTTTTTAAAAATTTCTTTTATTTTTTAAAAATTTTATAAGTTTCTGTGTCTCTAGGCTGTTCTGAGAGTCCAGTATTAAATCTCAGTAGGATTTTTTTTTTTTTTTTTTAATTGACCTCAAAGAGAAGCTGTTTGTTCTCCTTCCTGATCCCGCACCATGGAGGAGTTTGGGAAGTAAACGACTCTGCTCTCTTGACCACGCTCACAAATCTTCTTAAGATAATGACATATTAGTACCTTCTGAAGTCCTGGATTATTTATCCTGAACCATTTATTTCTTCTTTTTCTCTGTATGCATAATTTCTCATAAGCACCCTCACAATCAAAATTCCGTGTCCCTCAAACCCAGCAGGATGATCTTTTGCAGTCAAGTCCTCCATCTTGGCAACCCCTCATCTGATCTACATCTCTATGCTTTTACTTTTTCAGAATGTAATATAAATGCAAACATATAATGTCCTGAGACTTTTCATTCAGCATTAATGATTTTGGGACACCCATTTTGCTGTATTTTTCAATAAAGCATTCCTTCTTTATGGCTGTAGTAGTGTGCCATTGTATGGGTGTATCAAAGTTTATCCATCGGCCCATTGAAGGATATTTTTGCTGTTTTCAGCTTTCAGCTAAAGCAAACAAATACTCTATGAACATTTGAAAAATTGGCCTATACATGGACACATGCTTTCATTTTGCAGGAGGTAAGTACTCGGAGTAGAATGACTTGATCATTTAAGTGTATGTTTAATGTTTTAAGGAACTGACAAAATGTTTTCCAGAATGACTGTATCATGGTGCATCTCTATCAGTAACATATGAGAGTTCTAGTTGATCATATCTTCATTTGTACTTGGTACTGTCAGCTATATTTCAGTTTTAGCCATTTGAATGTGTGTAGTGGCATCTCATTATGGTTTGAACTTGCATTTCCTTAATGGGTAAAGACATGGAACATTTTTTTGCAGGCTTGTTTTTCATCTCTGTACTCTTCTTAGTAAAGGGTCTGTTCACACAGTTGGACCACTTTTTTAAAAAAAAATCACATGCTATAAAATTCACCCTTTAAGGTATACAATTTAGGGTTTCTTAATATTTTCATAAGTTGTGTAGCCATCACCACTAATTTCAGAACATGTTCATCATTCATAAAGAAACTTCAAATCATTGCCTAGGTGCTATACCTCCTTCCCTTCCCTGTATACCTTGGGGACCACTAACTTAATTTTTGTGTCTGTATTAACCCTTCATATAAATGGAATTACACAACCTGTGGTCTTTTTTTTTTTAGAACCATATTTAGAACATTTTATTTCCTTGTAAGTTCTGAAACCATTTAAAAGTGCTATTACTACAAGTCATTACTACGCATTATTTAAAGACAGAGAAGAGAGACTACATCATAATATTGACATTTACTATGCATCAGAGATTCACTTCAGTACTTTACATCTGCCAAATAAACCTGTAGTTATTACCATCCCTGTTTTAGGAAGCAAAGGAAGCTCAGAGGTTTTCTCCTTACTGAAATTTGGGCTCATGGACCACTGGAATTGGGCTGCAGATTCCATAATCTATCTTCCACACCATGCATCTTCTTTCCAATAATCTGCTTGTGGATTATGGAAGCCCCCATTTTTAAAAAAATCATTTTTATTCTAGTTTGTTATATATGACAGCAGAATGCATTAAAATTCATATTGCACATATAGAGTACAATTTTGAACTCTAGACAGGGCAAAGGGGTGGGAGGGAAAGGGAGAGAGCATGGAAGTAAAAAAGATGGTGGAATGAGGTGGATATCATTACCCTAAGTATATGTATGAAGACATGAATGGTGTGAACCTGTGGTCTTTTGTGGCTAGTTTCTTTAATTTAGTTTTAAACTTTCAAGGCTTATCATGGTCATAGCACAGTAAAGGAATCAGTATATAATTCCTTTACTCAGCTGGATAATGCTCCATTGTCTGACTGCAACCTATTTTTTATTCATTCACCAGCTGGTAGACACTTAGGCTGTTTATACTTTTTGGCTATTTGACTATTATGAACAATGCTGCTATGAACCACTCATGTACAAGTCTTTGTGCTGATGTATCTTTTCAACCATCTTAGAATTCTCCAGAAGTGAAACTGCTAGATTATATAAAAACTTTATGCTGGAATTTTTGAGAATGTGACAAACTGTTTCTCATAGTGGCTGTAACATGTTACATTTCCAGCAAGAATATATACAGGTCCCAATTTCTTCACATTTGAGCCCATTTTTTAAATTGGGTTATCTGTCTTTTTATTGTTCAGTTGTAAGAGTTCTCTATGTATTCTGAATGCTAATCCTTTATTGGCTATAGAATTTGCAAAAATCTCTCCATGTTCTATGGGTTGTCTTTTCACTTTCTTGATGGTGTCCCTTGAAGCTTTAAAATTTTCATTTTGACAATGTCCAATTTTTATATATCTATATCTATATCTATCTATCTATATCTATATATCTATATATATCTTGTGCTTTAGTATCATATCTAAGAAATAATTGCCTTATTGTCTTATAGACTTATGCCTATATTTTCTTCCAAGTGTTTTCTAGTTTTTTTTATTTTTTATCCTCACATTTATGTCTATGATCCATTCTGAGTTAATTTTTACATTTGGTGTGAAGAATGGCTTCAACTTTATTCTTTTGCATCTCATTAGCCAGTCATCCCAGTATCATTTGTTGAAGACTATTCTTTCCCTATTAAGCTTTCTTGACGTCCTTGTCAATGATCATTGTCCATGAAATTATGGATTTACTTCTGGACTCTCAAGTCTATTCCATTAGTCTGTAATCCATCCTATGCCAGTACCACAATGTAGCTTTGTAATGAGTTTTGAAATTGAGAAGGGTGAGTCTTCTAACTTTGTCCTTCCTTTTCAATATTATTTTGACTCTTTAAGTCTCTTGTATTTCCCTATTAATTATAGGATTAGCTTGTTAAATTCTGCAGTTTCACTTCTGGAGAATTCTAAGATGGTTGAAAATACATCAACACAAAGACTTGTACATGAGTGTTCATAGCAGCATTGTTCATAATAGTCAAATAGCCAAAAATCCTAAGATTTTGATAGGAATTAAACTGAATGTATAGATCAGTTTAGGAAGTGTTGACATCTTAAAAATGTTAAATCTTCTAATCATGATCACAGTATAACTTTCCAGTTTTTTTAGGTCTTCATTTTTTTTCAATGATATTTTATAATTTTCAGTGTATAAGCATTGTACTTCCTTTGTTAAATTAACTCTTGGTATAAGCATCCCCCAAAGCTCCTGTGTTAATGCAGAAATATTTGGGCCTGAAATGATCAAATTATGAGACATAACCTGATCAGTCCATCCTAGGTAGAATGGACCAACTGGGTGGTAACTGCAGGCAGATGGGGTCTGGCTGGAGGAGGTGGGTCACTGGGAAATGAGCCCTGGAAGGGTTCATGTTCCCCACTCCTCAACTTCCTAACCACCACTAACAGAGCAGTTTTCTGCCACCACATCATTTGCCACAATGTTTTGGCTCACCTTGGGCCCAAAGAAATGGAGTTGGCTGATCATGGATTAAATCTCTGAAACCTTGAGCTAAAATAAAATTCCCTCCTCTTAATTGTTCTTGTCAGGTGTTTTATTTACCATGATGAAAAGCTAACTAACACAAATGTTAAATAGAAATGATAAGAATCAACATCCCTACCTTGTCCTTAATCTTAGAAAATTACTTGTCTTTTGATCTTAGAAAATAGCTTTCATTTTTCACTATGAAGTATGTTAATTGTAAGTTTTTTAAAAAAATAAATGTCCTTTATCATGTTGGAAAAGTTTCCTTCCATTTAATATGAAAGGGTAGGAGACTTGGTAAGCAAAATGTTTACCAAAATTTGGTAATGTTTTCTTACCAAAATTTGGTAATGTTTTCTTACCAAAATTTAGTTATTGCTTTCTTCATGAAGCCCTCTCCTATAAGTTTTTTTTTTTTTTTTTTAATTTCAAAATTCAGAAAGAGCTGATTCTGTTAGTTCATGTCAACTTAATGATTGCTTCGTGGGAAAACTGACTTTTTGTTTTCCTCCTCCATTTCTATTATATCACTCAATGTTGTCTTTTGCAGAGAAAAAAAAAATTTAATGTTTATATTTTAGTTTTAGGTGGACACAATATCTTTATTTTACATTTATGTGGTTCTGAGGATCGAACCCAGTGCCTCATGCATGCTAGGTGAGCACTCTACCACTGAGCCACAACACCAGCCCTGAGAAAAAAATTTTAATTTTGAAGAAATCTAATATGTCAATATATTCTTTTATAGATCATCCTTTTTGGTATCATGTCTAAGAACTTTTTTACCAAAGTTTAGCTATAAATGTTTTCTCCTAAAAGTTTTGTAGTTATATATTTTTCATCTAAATCTAGAGCCATGTTTAATTTTTCAGTAATGTATGAAGTTTAGGTTGATATTTATTTATTTACTTATTTTGGTACTTAGATATACAATTGTTTCAAGACTGTTGAAAATTCTATATTTTGTCCATTAAACTGCCTTTCCACTTTTGTTTAAAATTAGTTGGCCATATTTATGTGGGTTGACTTATACACTCTGTATTCCTAACTATTTACCTATATGTATTCCCTTTATCAATACCATAATATGTTGATTAATGTAGCTTTATAATGGTATTAAAATTGGATAGTGAGTGTTCTTACATTATTTATTTATTTATTTATTTTTAAAACTTTGATTATTCTAATCATTTTGCCTCTCCACATACATTTTTTATCTTATTTTTCCCATATGCCTTTAAAAAAACCAGTTTATGCATATTTTCTAAAAAATCCTGACAAGATTTTAATTGGAATGACATTAAACCCATAGATGAGTTTGGCAACAATTCATTTCTTAATAATATTGAATGCCCTAATGCATTAACTGTTTGCATTTACTTAGAACTTCTTTAATTTACTTACAAAAAGTTTGTTATTTCTCAGCATTCAGAATCTCTACATGCTTTGTACTTACTAAAAATTTCATATTTTGGAATTATTTTCAATGTCATTATTTCTCAAATTTCATTAATAATATTTAGAAATTTAGTATTTTTTAGTACTAATGTTGTATCCTACTAACCTCTTTTATTATTTTAATACCCCATGTCTTAGCTTCATTGTATTTTTCCCCATAGATAAACATGTTATCTGTGAGGGGGACAGTTTATTTTCTTCCCTTCCAGTTCATATGCATTTTATTTACTGTGCTTGACTTTTTGTGTGGGTTAGGGATAAAAAACATTCAGTCTTTCTTCACTGTGTTCTCAGTGGTATGTTTTTCTGGATGCCTTTTATGAGGTTCAGGGAGTTTGTTTCTATTCTCAGTTTGATGAGGGTTTTCATTTCAAATGACATTTTTTCACTTTAAATTTCTTTTTATGCATTACTGGATTTTGTCTATTAATATGCAGGATTTCATTAAGTTGTTGTTTTAGTTAGTTGTTTTTTTTTGTTTGTTTGTTTGGTTTGTTTTTTTTTTTTTGCCACTATGACCAAAAGACCTGATAAAAACAATTTTAAGCAAGAAAAGTTTATTTAGGTCTCATGGTTTCAGAGATCTTTGTCCATAGACCACTGTTCCATTGCTCTGGGCCTGAGACTTGGCAGAACATCATGGCGGAAGGGTGTGGAAGAGGAAAGCAGCTCAGGATGTGGCCGCTGGGAAGCAGAGAGACAGCTCCCCCGACCATGGACAAAACATAAACAACAAAGGCAGACCTCAGTGACCCACCTCCTCCAGCAATACCCCACCGGCCTGCAGTTACTACCAGTTAATCCTTATCAGAGGATTAATGCACTGATTAGGTTAAGGATCTCACAACCCAGTCATTTCATGTGAGTTTTTGGGCAACACCTCATATTTTAACTATGGCAATTATTTTTCTATGTTAAACTAGTCTTACATTCCTGGGATGAACCCCATTTGATCATAATGTGTTATTCTTTTTATGCATTACTGGATTTGCTTTGCTATTTTTTTTTTTTTTTAAGGATCTTCCCCCCCATGTTTATGAAGTACATTTGTCTGTAGTTTCTTTTTCTTTTACTCTTTGTCTGGCTTTGGTATGAGGGTTATGCTACCCTCCTAAATGAGTCTGAAGTGTCCTTTCCTTTTCTGTTTTCTGGAAGAGATTGTGTAGAATTGCAAGTATTTCTTATTTAAATGCTATGGAATTTACCAGGACTCTGGACTTGGAGTTTGCTTTCTACAAAGATTCCAAATTAAGGATTTAATTTCTCTAATAGATATAGTACTAATCAGGTTCTCTGCTTTTCCTTGGGTGAGTTTGATAGTTTGTGGTTTTAAAGAAATTTGTTCATTTTGTTGAAATTGTCAACTTTATGTGCATAGAGCTGTTTGCTGTATTTAATACATTGTAAATGCCTATGGTTCTATAGTGATAGTCCATCTTCTGTTCCTGATAATGGAAATTTATTTCTTCTCTCTTTTTTGATGATCATATTCAAGATTTATCAACTTTATAGATCATTAGATTTTCTATTGGTATATGATTTTAATTCATTGATTTCTGCTCTTTTTTATTTCTATATGTCTGCTTGCTTTGGGCTGATTTTGCTTTTTTTGAATTTCATTTGGTGGAAGTATAGGCTGCTCACTTGAGATCTTTTTATTTTCTGCTATAAGCATTTTATGCTTGCCTTAACTGCTTCTCACAAATTTTGATATGTTACATTTTTATTTTATTTACTTCAAAATATTTTCCAATTTCTCTTGATACTTTCCCATATGTTATTTAGAAGTGTGTTAACTTCCGTGTGTTGGGACATTTCCAATTATCATTCTGTTACTTTGAATTTATTTCCACTATGAGAATATAAACTCTGTATATTTTCAATTCTTTTAAATTTGTGAAGGTTTGTTTTTATAAATATCAATTAGTTCCAACTTATTGATAGTGTTGTTATTTCTTCTATATATTAGCTGACTTCTTTCTCCTTATTTTATTGACTATTAATATGGAATGTGAAAATATCCGATTTTGATTTTAGGTTGTCTTTTTTTCCTTTCAGTTATGTACACTTTTGCTTTATTTATTTTATCTATTGTTTGATGCACATTTGATGCATACATATTTAGGACTATTGTATCTTCTTGGTGACTTCATGCTTTTATATCTTGAAAGATCTCTCTTTATCCCTGGTCATTTTTGTTGCTATGAAGTCTTCCTTACATGTTATTAACAAATCCCTCCAGATTTATTTTGATTAGTGTTTTCATGTCTTTTTCTTTTTCAATCATTGATGACAATGACTCCTCCTCTTCTTCTCCCCCTCCCCTCTCCTCCCCTCCCCCTTCCCTCTCCTCCCCTCCCCTTCTCTCCCCATTCCCCTCCTTTTCCTCCTCCTTCTTCTTCACAAGTATTGGAAATAGAACCCAGGGGTGCACTACTGCTGAGCTATATCCCCAGATCTTTTTTCATTTCTATTTGACACAGAATCCTGCTGAGTTTTCCAGGCTAGCCTTGAAATTGCAGTCCTCCTGCCTCTGCTTTCCAAGCAGCTATTATTGCAGATGTGCACTGTCACACCCAACTTCTATCATTTTACTTTTACTCATCTATATCGTTATATTTAAAGGGACTTTTATGTATTTAGCATATAGTTGATTCTTGCTTTTATTTATTTTGTGGTTAAGTTTCCCTGGGTAGGTCCAATCCCTGGTACAAAACAAGCAAACAAACAAACAAACAAAAAACCACTTTATTTTTTGCTTTCAACTATCATGTCTATTTTAAAGAATTTAAGATGAGAAAAATCTATTTCATTTAAGCACTATTTCTATTACTCTTCACTCATGTGTTTCCCTCTGTGTTTATTTTCTTTCAAGAACTTCCTTCTTTTGGAGATGAATTCTCTTAGTTTTCCTTTACCCCAGAATGTCATTACTTCACCATTTTTCTTAAAGAATATCACTTAATATATCAAATTCTGACTTGAAAATATTTTTTTTAGCACTATAAAAATTGACTTCACTGCCTTCTATATTCTGTGAGAAATCTGCAGCCATTCAAATAATTTTTCCTCTGGATGCAATGCCTGTTTTTCTCTGGCTGCTTTCAGAATGCTTTCTTCAACATTAATTTTTCAGTATTTTGATTCTGATGTATCCAAATGTGGATTTTAAAAATTTCATTCTGTTTGGGCTTTGATGATTATTTATGTTTTCCAATAATTTGGAAATTTTTCAGCCATGATTTATTTAATTTTTTCCTTTGTTCCTTATTCTTTACCATCTTCTTGTGCGACTCTGATGACATGAATCCTAGACCTTTAGATAGTGTCCCTTTATGAGGCCTCTGTAAATCTGTTCATCTATTTCTTTCCAGTCTTTTTTTCACTGTTAGTTAATATTCCTATTGATGTATCTTTATGTTTACCAACCTTTACTTCTGTCACTTCCATTCTGTCATTTAGCTCACCTAGTACAAGTTTTATTTCAGTTATTGTGTTTTTCAGTTCTAATGTTTTCTATTTGCTTTTAAAATTACTTTATATATAGAATATTATATATTCTACTTACCTGCCAAGGCTTTCTATCTTTTTACTTATTATTTGAAAAGATTATTTACATTTACTTTATGGTTAAAATAAATGTTGTAATGCCCCTGTCTAATATAATTTTAGCATCTAAGGCATCTTCAGGTTGTTGACTCTTTTCCCTTTTCAAATGTTGAGATTTTTGTTGCTCTCTGTATCCAGGACGTTTTGAATATGGACACTCTTGCTTTTAATAAATTATACGCAGAAAGTTATTTATTTGTTTGTCTAATAGGCAGCCAATTTTGTTTTGTTCCTACTGCCTCGTCTAAGCTATTGCTCCAATGTTAATCTCATTTTCAGAGTCTTTGCGGTGATGTTTTGATCTATCTTCTGTTAATGCCATTCAGTTGCCAGTTTGACACAAGGGCTGTGGTCTAACATAAAGTTCAGTTCTTAAAGTATCAAGTAGGTTGTTTTGGATCAGATCCATGTCTGTATAGCTCAGGGTAAATCCAGAAATTCATACAAATTTTCTCAATACTCTCTGAGCCCTCCCAGATACTAATTGGTTCACAGAAATCCCCTTTTGTGGTTTTCTGACTAATAAACTGTGACTTAAGTTCTCCTTTTTGCCATTCCCTTCTATAATGTCTGTTTCTAAGGTTAAGTGGCAAGAGCATAGATGCTTCCTGATTTATGATTGAATTACGTCCTGATTAAACCCTTAGTAAGTTCAAACTGTTGAAAATGGAAAAGACATGTAGTATATCGAATACCAAACATCCTAGCTTAGCAACACTGTAGACTGTAGAGTGTTGGTTGTTTAACTTCATGACCACAGGACTGACTGGAGCTATTGCTCAGTTCTACTATCCAGCATTGTCAGAGTGGCATGCCACATATTACTAGCCCAGGAAAAGATTAAAATGCAAAATTCAAAATACAGTTCCTGCTGAATGTGTATTGTTTTCTAGCATTGGAAAGTTAAAAAAAATCATGAAAGCATGAATTTAACCATGGTAAGTCAGGGACCATCGTATATACAGTAAAAGAGCAGTGAGGATTATCCCCATGTTCTGGGGTCCAGTCTCTCTGGTCTGAGTTTTAGGCACCTGCCCAGCATCTGCTGCCATCACCACCATCATCACTGTGGGAAATGGGGTGAGAGAAAAATGCAAAAACAAAATAAGAAAAATAAATGGATTTTTTTCTCTCTCTCTCTCTTATCCAGAGAGTCTCCTATTGCCCACTCCATGGGCCAGAAACATAGCTCCTTTGGAGCCTACTGCCTGTGGTCCCTGGGTTGCAGGATGCCTTTGCCTCTGGATCAGGAGATGCTAGGGTGGGGGAAGATGGGGATCTTATTTCCCCTGCTGTGTTGCTACCACCTACTTTCCAGTCTTCAACTATGTGCTTCAGCAATAGTTGCATTTTGTTCAGCATTTTTGTTTTGTTTTCTAGTTTCATTGCGCTTGGAACAAAACTTGAACACTCTTCTTTATTTTTGACAGGGAAAAAAATTCCTCTGAGGTTTATTCAAAGCTCTGAGGCTGTCTTAATTGTGAGCATTACATCCTTTGTTAATAAGGTGCATGAGCTCTGGAGCCTTATACTTGCATTTAAATCTCGATTTTCCAGCTTTCTAGTTGTACAGCTTTTGGCAAGTTACTTCATCTCTGTGACTCAGGGACATCTTTGATAATAATAGAAGCTACTTCATAGGGTTAATATTGCATGAGTTAGGATTGGCAAAGCATCAGAACTGAGACAAACACCTAGCAAGTGATACCTAAGTGTTGGGTTATATTGACTCATGTCTATCAGCTCCAAAGACTTTATAAATGTCTTTGAAGAAAGTAGCAGTTCTTCCACATTGCCCAATTGCCTGGGTACCTAACTTATTACATTTACAGAAGGCTGCCAAATAGAGTACAAAGACAATGGACTTTAGAATCAGGATGATCTGATTTTAAATCAAAATTTAAATGGATAAAGAAAATGTTATATGGTGCTTCATGCACATAAAACAGAATATTTGTCTCAATGTGAGTCACATATGTAGAGCAATGTAAATATTTTTCCTCCTTAGTGTAAGAGAAAATGTACAATGTTTGAAGTCCACCATTCTTGATTATTACCCAGTCCTCCTTCCTCATTCATTTATCCATCAACCTATTCTTTTTAAAATTTTTTTAAAAAATTATCTTTTAGGTGTAGTTGGACACAATGCCTTTATTTTGTTTATTTATTTTTATGTGGTGATGAGGCTCGAACCCAGGGCTTCACATGTGCTAGGCGAGCACTCTACCACTGAGCTGCAACCCCAGCCCTTTAATTTTTTTTAAGGAAATGGCTGCATTTTTTTAACTTTTATTTTTATGGGGGTGCTGAGAATAGAACCCAGGGCCTCGCATGTGCTAGACGAGCGCTATACCACTGAGCCACAACCCCAGCCCTCCATCAACTTGTTCTTTCATTGGTTTATTAATTAATTAACTTATATGTTCATTTATTTGATTAAAAACATTATTAAGCATTTACTTTGTGCCACACCATGTGCCCAGTGCTGGGGAAAGAATGTAGAGCAAAAACACATGATTCCTGATCTCATGGAGTTTACATTCATCAAATAATCACCTAAACATACAGTTGCAAATATGATGAGTACATTTAAAGAGTACATGGTTTCATCTCCAGTCAGAATGGTCATTATCAAGAATACAAGTAACAATAAGTTTGGTGAAGGTGTGGAGAAAAATATGTACTCATACTTTGCTGGTGGGACTGCAAATTGGTGCAACCACTTTGGAGAGTACTATGGAGATTCCTCAGAAAACTTGGAATGGAACCACCATTTGACTCAGTTATTGCACTCCTCAGCATAAACCCAAAGGATTTAAAATCAGCCTACTCTAGTGACATGGCCACATCAATGTTTATAACAGCTCAATTCAAAATAGCTAAGCTATGGAGCCTACCTCTGTGCCCTTCAACAGGTGAATGGATAAAGAAAAGGTTATATGGTGCTTCATGCACATATAACAAAGGTATCTAAACCCAGGAGGCAGAGGAGGGAGGTGGCCAATATGAATTGATATTCAAATACAGATTAAAGACTAAATTGGCCAACTAATGAAACAGGTCGGGGCAGAGAAGAGGGCAGATGGTTGGTGGCAGGGAGGAGGACACCTGCCTGGGCCTGTGGTAGGACAGGAACTAAAGTGGTTGGCTCAGGGAGTTCAGAGGAGGATGGCCCAGAAGTAGGAGAGGGAAAATGCAAGATTAGGAGGTATCAGACCTCTAAGCTCTATGCAGGACTCTATTGCAAGAACAAGGGAGGAAATTGGAAAGTTTTAAATGGGGATGAGATGGAAAGGGACAATGACATGATCATATTTACATAGAAAAATGGTACCCATGACTGCCCCCATCAGGGATTTGATTGCTGTCTACAATCATATCTTCAAGCCTTGTTTACTTACATTGAACACCTTCCATGGCCTCCTCTGGGCTCCACAGGGTACCACTCCCCTGTCACAGCTGGGCATCAGTATCTAGTAATACAGCTGGGGTACCATCCACTGGCTGATGCTTCCCCTGACTTTTTGTATTTTGTTGGTGTAGGCAAATCCTCTTCCTCTGAAAGCTAATGTGGGAAACTGCAGGCATGAGTTCTCTCTCTGATGGGAGAGAATGCAACAGACCATAAAGGGATAAGTGGGAGATGGGAGTCCCCACGATATTTGAGTGTCTGGATTTAATCAATCCTGTTTATATACCTTTTCCTGGACTAACAAGTTTCCTTTTGTGTGCAAGCCAATTTGCAACCCAGAGTCCTGTGTAATACATTCTTTTGGAAAGTTCTCAGCCGCCAACTTTTGTTTTGTGTGCTCATTAATTTAACTCAAAGACTAGCTGGGGTCATCCTGTCCTTTGGATGTAACTAAAATGTGGCATAAACTCCCATCCCACATATAGAGGGAAGGGGCTGTTTTCTCCTTTGGAGATTCATATGTCTGGGGTGAGGCAAAAGAGAGAGGGGAGGATAAAAGAGGGTCAATCTCGTGGCATGCGGTTCTGCCCCTAGGTCACTCTCCACCATATTTACTTCTCACATCTGGCCACTTTTCCCTTCTTTATCTCTCAGATCAGGAAGAGCTCCATTCCCTCAATCACTCCAAACCATTCTCACCAGGCATTGCTATGTTGGTCTGATCTTGCTCCAAGTCTGAGTGGCAAGAGATGTTGAAATTGTCAATAACTTTAAAAGTAATATTAGACATCAACTCTTCTTAGAATATGCCAGAATTTCTCCATGGCCATTCTTTGCTATATGCTTCTGCCTCATCTTACCCCTTGTTGCTCTGTCCAGTTTTGAATCTCCGTTAACTTCCTATGCAGAGAAGTTTAAATCTCTTCTGATTCCACTGTTGCCTTAATAGAACTTTCCACATAGAGCAGCCTAGAGACAAAAACCACTTGCAAATACAGTCCACTCCATGAAGAAAACTCTCTACCAGCTGTTTAAAAATAGTTTTCTGCCCCGCCTCTCCCCCTCCCGCCCCCTCCCCGGGCCAATCACCTCTTCAGCATCTCCTTCAACTTTTTATCATTAATTTTTACCCCTCTCTTCAAATGCAGCAAAGAAGCCAAATGAGACCCGGGCATTAGTTCTCATGATGCTTTGCTCTCAAGTAAATGGTGTTGCAAGGATGCATTTTCACTCATCTAAGGATCTGGAAGAGACTCCAGTGCTCTCCCATCCAACTCAGTAATTCTAAGGTACCAAATTGGCATTCTCTCAGAGCAGTCTCTTTTATGTTGGGCAGCTCTTCCCCTTTCTTTCCTCCCCACCCCTCCCATGCCCAATAAGAGCTTTGGCAAAAGAAAGAAAAGAAAAAAAAAAAAACTGACTGGGTTCCAGCTCATCTCTTTCCTTTTTCTCCCAGGTCTCATGTTACTTGAATGAAGGGGCCCTCTGCTCATTGAGCCTTCTGTGTTTGGTTATTTAAGCTGACACTTCCCTTTCTTCCCCTGCCATGAGAAAGCTTTTCAGGGTTTGGACATGTTACCTCTACCCTGGCATAGAGGAGGGACACTGCCTTGGCTCAGGTCAGCCTGAGAGATAAAGGATGGCTCAGTCGCTGGCCCACCTGCTCTTCCTCTGCACCCGACTCAGGCACTTTGTCCCAGGAGACACCAATATGGGCGGATTGTCTGACATCCTGGGCACACTCTCTTTACCTTGGATATGGAGAAGGTAATCCAGGGAGGGCACAACAGTGAGATGTCCCTTTGTGGCATAGCAACATGCCCTTTCTAGTGTCAGTGGTAGAGTGGATTTTTCTAATAACCCTAGCCAGGAAGAATGCTTGTAGGAGACAGAATAAGACTGTAAACCCCCCTTCACCTTTCCTTCTCTTTAAACTGAAAAGAGAAGGAAAACTATAAGATGCAAACATTATGCATTATTTTTGCATGCCATATAATTCCTAGTCCTGAGAGAGGTTGGATTTAATATAAAAGGTGAAAAGATGCCAGGTGTTACTAACAATGTGAATCTTTAATAATTATCATTATTAACACACTAAATTAGTGTTAATACTATTACTATCTATTGAGCACTTAATTATGCTCTAGGTACTCTGAAAAGTGCTTCATGTGAAATGTGTCCTTGAATCTTTTCAATAATTCCATGAATCCCATTGGATATTTCTCTCCAGTTTATAAATAGAGACAGAGTGGTTAAGCCATTTAAACCCAGCAAGTTTGTAATGGAGCCACCATTTCAACCCAGACCACCTCTGTACTCTGTATGCAGAATTGCACACTGTATCTATGCCTATCATGGATGTATTAGGGAAGTGGTCTTGACCCTTGGTGGCTGTTAAGGAGAGAATTCGTATCTATGTAAGGAAAAGCAAAAGGAATTTATTTTCTTTGGATGTGATTTGTGTTTTCCAGTTACCACAACAGGCTTTTTTGGGTATTCTCAGCTCATGCCACTCTGATACCAAGTAGACTTAAGTATTCAGAGCCCCTGAGATGTATCTCCGAAGCAACACTGGAAGCTCAGAGATTCCTCCACTGATGCCTAAAACTGCATAAATATTTTAAGGAACAGGAAAGCCATAGATTTGTAATGCAATTCAGAAATGGGAGACAGGGAGCTATGGAAAGATCCAGAGTTTGGGTTTTTGAAAGAAGCTAAAGATTAGGAGATCCCTCACTGTAGAGTGAATTTGTAATGCTCTCTTTAGCCAGTTACCAGCTGAGCAGCTACCATGGACAGGCCCTGTTGGTGGCTGGGTACTGAGAAAATAGCATGACAGCCTGGTCCTTGCCTCCTGGGGCTTATATTTTAGGACAAACAGACTACTGGGTAGAGACAAACAAATGTTGTAGTTTCAGGTAGTAACAAGCCACCACCACGCAGAGAAAAACAGTGGAAGAAGATAGAAAGAGATTCGCTGGACCAGGTCATCTGGGAATATTTCTTCTGGGCTTTAAAAAAAATATTTATTTATTTATTTGTTTGTTTGTTTAATTTGTTCTAATTAGTTACACATGACAGTAGAATGTATTTTGGCACATCATACCTAATGGAGTATAACTTCTCATTCTTCTGGTTGTACATGAGGTAGAGTTACACAGGTCATGTAATCATATATGCTCACAGGGTTCTTCGGGGATATTTGAACTGAGGCCTCCTGTCGACAAAGAGTTAACCAGTTGAGGTAAGGGAGGAGCCCTTCAGAGCAGGAAGTCATCATTCACAAAGGTGATGAGGTTGACATGTCTGAGGCCAGTGTGACTAGAAAAGAGCCGATGAGGAGGAGGCTTAAGAAGTTGGAAAAACGATAGCTCATAGGCTTTTTTAGGGCACCCAATGTCATTGACAAAATCCAATTCAAATTTTTAAATCATCTTGTTGTCTGGTATTTGGAGAATAGATGTTAGTAGGGTAATCTCAGAGCCAAGAAGGCCATTACAAGGTGTCCTGTTTCTGCTGTTATAAGAAAATTAATTTAGACTGTTAAGTCCAAGATCCGAAGGCCAACAGATTTAGTGTCTGTTAAGCACTCTCTGCTTCAAAGATGGCACCTCTTGGCCAGGGCACTCTCGTACCCCCTTTTTATAAGAACATTAATCTTTTTTTAATAAGAACATTAATCTTATCATGAGAACAGAGCCCTCATGACAAATCACCTCCCAAGACCCCACTCACCTCTTCATACTGTTGCATTGGAAATGAAGTCTCACCATGTTAATTTTGTGAAGTACCAACATTCAGACCACAGGAGGAGGTTACTAGACTTGTCCAGGTGAAAGTTAATGACCACTCAGATAAATAGCAGAGGCAATACAGACAAGAAAATACTTAGGCAATCTCTTACTCATATTTTTTTTACTATTAAAAATTGTTATTGATTTTTAAGAATTCGCTATTTTGGATAAAAGTCATGTCACACATGTGATTGCAGATAATTTCTCCTCCATACTTATGACTTTTCTTTCATTTTCTTGTCAATGTCCTTTGAAGAACAGGTTTCTAATTTTGAGGAGATACAAGCTAAGATATTCTCTCTTGCGAATCAGGCTTTTAATATCACAGCCAAGAAATCTTTGCCCAACTCAGGGTTGTGAAGATCTTTTCCTGTGTTTTCTACTAGAAGTCCTGCAGCTTTAGGTTTCACATTTCAGTCTATGATATGTTTTTAGTTAATTTCTATATATGGCATAAGATATAGATTGGTATTATTGGGTTTTGCATATGAACATCTGATTGTTAAAGAATCATTTTTGAAGGCTACCTTTAATCCACTGAGATGACTTTGTCCCTTTCTTAAAAATCAGTTGTCTGTATACGTACATTTTTATTTCTGGCCTCTATTTCGTCCTGTAGATTATTTGTCCATCTCTATGCCTATGCCACACTGTCCTGATGCTTGTAGCTTTATAAAAAGTTTTGAAGGGGGCTGGGGATGTGGCTCAAGCAGTAGCGCGCTCGCCTGGCACGCGTGCGGCCCAGGTTCGATCCTCAGCACCACATACAAACAAAGATGTTGTGTCCCCAAAAAACTAAAAAATAAATATTAAAATTCTCTCTCTCTCTTTAAAAAAATATTTAAAAAAGTTTTGAAGATAGGTAATGTTAATTCCTCAACTTGGATCTTCATTTAAAAATATAAATTAGAATCAGCTTGTTGATTTCTACAAGAAAGTTTGGTGGATTTTCATTCAATTACATTGAATTCATACAATTACATTGAATTATTTTTAAAAATTTAATTTGAGGAGATTTATACCTTGACATGTTCAATTTTTCACTCTGTGAACGTGGAACGTATCTCTCGATTTATTTAGTTTTGCTTTAATTTTTCTCAACAATATTTTATAGATTTTTAGTATTCAAGTCTTGTGTGTCTTTTATCAGATTTATACACACATATTTTATGCTATTGTAAATGGTTGTTCTTAAACCAATGACAGCCTCAAAGAATAAATTGAGAAGATTTCTCTCTTCTTCCAAATTCTGAAGAGTTCATGTAAAAGTTTTGTGTAAATTATTTTTTCTTTCTTTTTTCAGTAAATGTTTTAGAAGAATCTCCAGTGAAGTCATTTGGGCTTGGAGTTTCCTTGGTTTAAAGGTTTTTTTTAGCTACAGTCTCAATTTATTTAACATATATAGGCCTATTGAGGATATTTATTTCTTCTTGAGTGAGGTTTGTTAACTTATGTCATTATAAAAATGTGTCCACATCATTTAAGGTCTTTTTAAAAAATTTTTAAATTTGTTTTAATTAGTTATACATGACAGTAGAATACATTTATGCACTTGGTTATATCATACATGGGATATAATTTCTCATTTTTATGAGTGTACATGTAGAATCACATTGGTCATGCAGTCACATATATACATAAAGCAATAATGTTATTTTCATTCTACTGTTCTTCCTGTCCCCATAGTCCCTCCACTGCCCACCTTTCACTTCCTTCTACTTAATCTAAGGTGACTGTATTCTTATCTAGTGCCTCACATTCCTTATTGTGAATTAGCATCTGCATATTAGAGAAAACATTTGGTCTTTGTTTCGGGGGATTGGCTCATTTCACTTAGCATGATATTCTCTAACTCCATTCATTTACTGGCAAATGCCATAATTTCATTCTTCTTTAAAGCTGAGTAATATTCCAGTGAATATGTATACCACATTTTCTTTATCCATTCATCTATTGAAGGACACCTAGGTTGGTTCCATAGTTTAGCTATTGTGAATGGAGCTTCTATAAACATTGATGTGGCTATATTACTATAGTATGCTGATTTTTAAATCCTTTGTATATAAACAAAGGAGTGGGATAGCTGGGTCAAATGGTGGTTTTGGAAATATTGCCATTTTGAAAATATTAATCCTGCCTATCCAGGAGCATGGGAGATCTTTCCATCTTTTGAGGTTTTCTTCAATTTCTTTCTTTAGTGTTCTGTAGTTTTCATTGTAGAGGTATTTTCACCTCTTTTGTTAGATTGATTTCCAAGTATTTTATTTTATTTGAGGCTATTGTGAATGGGGTGGTTTTCCTAATTTCTCTTTCAGTGGATTTGTTGATGATGTATAAGAATGTGTTTAATTTATGGGTGTTGATTTTATATCCTGCTACTTTGCTGAATTTATTTATAAGTTCTAGAAATTTTCTGGTGGAATTTTGTTGATCCCCTAGATATAGAATCTTGTCATCAGCAAATAGTGATAGTTTGAGTTCTTCTTTACCTATTTGTATTCCTTTAATTTCTTTCTTCTGTCTAAATGCTCTGGCTAGAGTTTCAAGGGTAGTGTTACACAGAAGTGGTGAAAGAGGACATCCTTGCCTTGTTCCAGTTTTTAGAGGAAATGCTTTTAATTTTTCTCCATTTAGAATGATGCTGGTCTTAGGTTTAGCATATATAGCTTTTACAATATTGAGGAACGTTTCTACTATCCTTGGTTTTTCTAGTGTTTTGAACATGAAGGTGTGCTGTATTTTGTCAAATGCTCTTTCTCATCTATTGAGATGATCATATCATTATTTTTTAAGCTTACTAATATGATGAATTACATTTATTGATTTCCATATGTTGAACCAACCCTGTATCCCTGGGATGAACCCCACTTGATCGTGGTGCACTATCTTTTTAATATGTTTTTGAATGCAATTTGTAAGAATTTTATTGATAATTTTTGCATCTATGTGCACCAGAGATATTGTTCTGAAGTTTTCTTTCCTTGATGTGTCTTTGCCTGGTTTTGGTATCAGGGTGCTATTAGCCCCATAGAATGAGTTTGGAAGGGTTTCCTCCTTTTCTATTTCGTGGAATACTTTGAGGCATATTGGTGTTAATTCTCCTTTGAAAGTCCTATAGAACTTGGTTGAGAATTCATCTGGTCCTGGGCTTTTTTTGATTGATAAA
Source organism: Callospermophilus lateralis (assembly GCF_048772815.1). Lineage (NCBI taxonomy): Eukaryota > Metazoa > Chordata > Mammalia > Rodentia > Sciuridae > Callospermophilus > Callospermophilus lateralis. The sequence goes on along the minus strand of NC_135322.1, from coordinate 36,614,465 downwards.
CTTTTGATGGTGTTTTCTATTTTATTACTTGCAATCGATCTGTTTAAATCATGTATGACCTCCTCATTCACTTTGGGTAGGTCTTATATCTCTAGAAACTTGTCAATGTCTTCTATATTTTCTATTTTATTGGAGTATAAATTTTCAAAATAGTTTCTAATTATCTTCTGTATTTCAGACATATCCATTGTGATATTTCCTTCTTCAACTTGTATTATAATAATTTGAGTTTTCTCTCTTTTTTGTTTCATTAGCATAGCCAGAAGTTTAACTATTTTATTTATTTTTTCAAAGAACTAACTTTTTGTTTTGTCAATTTTTTCAATTGTTTCTTTTGTTTCAATTTCATTGATTTCAGCTCTGATTTTAATTATTTCCCGTCTTCTACTGCTTTCGGTGTTGATTTATTCTTCTTTTTCTAGGGCTTTGAGATGTAGTATTAGGTCATTTATTTTTTGACTTTTTATTCTTTTAATGAATGTGCTCAGTTCAATTCATAGTGTCCCAGAGATTTTCATGTGTTGTATCATTGTTCTCATTTACCTCTAAGAATTCTTAAATTTCATCTGTTATTTCTTCTAGTATCCATTCATAATTCAATAGTGTATTATTTAGTGTCCACTTGTTAAGAGTAGCTTCTAATTTTTACCTTATTGTTGATTTCTAATTTTATTCCATCATGAGCTGATAGAATGCAGGGTATTATCTCTGTTTTTTTTTTTATATTAACTAAGAGTTGTTTTGTGGCATAAGATATGGTCCATTTTAGAGAAGGAGTCATGCGCTGCTGAGAAGAAAATATGTTTGCTGGTTGATGGGTGAAATATTATATATATGTGTCTGCTAAGTATAAATTATTGACTGTATTAGTTCTATAGTTTCTTTATTTAGTTTTTGTTTGGAAGATCTGTCCAGTAGTGAGAGAGATGTGTTAAAGTCACCCAGTGTTATTGTGTTGTGGTCTATTTGATTCTTGCAGTTGAGAAGGATTTGTTTGATGTATATTTGTTTGATGTATTGTTTGGGGCATCAATATTTATAATTGTGATGTCCTGCTGATATATACATCCCTTAAGAAGTATGAAAAGTCCTTGTTATCTCTTCTATTAACTATAGCTTGAGGTCTACTTTATCTGAGATGAGGATGGAAACCCTGCTTGTTTACACAATACCTATGAGTGATATTTTTTCCCATTGTTTCACTGTCATCCTGTGGATGTCTTTGCTCATGAAGTTGAGTCTCTTGAAGACAGCATATTATTGAGTCTTGCTTTTTAATCCAATCTGCCAGTATATGTCTTTTGATTGAATAGTTTAGGCTATTAACATTCCAGGTTATTATTGAGATTTGACTTATATTCCTTATCATTTTGATTTATTTCTGGTTTTTAATTTGACTTAATTTCTCCTTTGGCTGAATAATATTCCTCCCTTTGCTGTTTTCACTTTTTTCCCACCTCATCCTCATGGAATATTTTGTTGAGAATGTTCTGTAGTGTAGGCTTTTCTAGTTGTGAATTCTTTATATTTTTGTGTATCATGGAAGGTTTTAATTTCATCTTCAAATATGAAACTTAATTTTGCTGGATATAAAATCCTTAGTTGGCATCCATTTTCTTTCAGAGCTTGAAATATAATATTCCAGAACCTTTTAGCTTTGAGGGTCTGGGTTGAGAAATTCACTAAAATCCAAATTGGTTTCCCCCTATATGTAATTTGATTTTTGTCTCTCATAGCCTTTAAGATTTTATCTTTATTCTCTGTGTTAGTCATTCTCATTATAATGTTCTTGGTCTGGGTCTGCTATAATTTTATACATTTGGGGTCCTGTAAGCCTCTTGTGTTTAATTTTCTATTCCATTTCATTTCATTCCATTCTTTAGGTTTTGGAAATTTTCTGCTATTGTATCATTGAAAAAATTGTGCATTCCTTTGGTTTATATCTCTGATCCTTCATCGATTCCAATAACTCTTAAATTTGGTCTTTTCATGATATCCCATCATTTTTGGATGTTCTGTTCATGGTTTCTTGTCATCTTCTGTGCATGGTCAACTCTACTTTCAAGATTATATATTTTTGTCTTCATTGTCTGAGGTTCTGTCTTCCAAGTGGTCTAGTCTGTTGATGATGCTTTCTATTGAGTTTATAATTTTGTTTATTGATTCCTTCATTTTGAGGATTTCTACTTGTTTTTTTTTCACAATCTCTAAATCTTTATTGAAGTGTGATCTTTCACTTTTTGTATTTTTTTCTTTGATTTCACTCCTTATACTATCCTTTAATTCACAGATCAATTTGACTAATGTACATTCTGAACTCCTTCTTGGACATTCCTTCTACTGTGTTATCAGTGACTTCTATCATTGGAGCATCTTTATTTGTTTGTGCTACTTTATTTCCTTTTTTTTTTTTTCATGTTGTTTGTGTGTTTTCCCATCTAGCAGTCTGGATTTAAGGCAGCATACATTCTACCCTTGAGACCTATAGTCTGAAGGTGTCCAGGGCCTTTCCTTTAATGGCAAGACTAATATCAACAGCACCCAGTATAAACAATACATATAGCCTCAAACCTAATAGCTCCCACTAAGGTGTCTACTGTTTTCTCATATTAAACCAAAATTATGAATTCAATAACGATCTATAGTATAAACAGAAAATTTGCTAAAACAATTTACAAGTTCAAATGGTGGATGAGAGAACAGAAGTAGTATAGTACTTGATGTTTGCAAGAGAGTACCTAGAAGCAAAGATTCACAGTAAGAGTGGAAGAGGAGCTGACAGAGATTTACTGTTGGTTAGAGAAAAGTTTGAAAGAGAAGCCAAGAAAATAGACAAATGTCAGGAAGAATACAAAGGGAAAAAATTACAGATATAAAAATACAACAAAAACATAAAACACCATTCATATATCATTGTCCTCCACACAATGATGCACAAAAAGAACACCCTGATCCAAACATGGTAAAGATGTTAGCAATTAGAAAAACAAAATAAAATAAATTTCAATGGAAAGTCAAACTGTCTCTGTCAGCATTCAAAAGTTTCTCAGCTCTGTCTCTGACGTCTCATGGGATCACCAGGTCCAGATCTAACTGGGCAGACCCAGCCACTATCCCACCAATCTGGGCTTCAGATACCTCAGGCGTGGCCACACTGCAGTCCCAAGATCTCAATGCTACTCCTACTTCCAGAGAGGCCACCAAGGAGACGCTCATGTATGGAGTAACCCTGAGATGCAGCAGCAAGATGGGGGCCACTAGCACTCCCAGCAGGAAGACCCCAGGTGCTCCAAACCCACAGCTACCCCCTCACTGGACCTTCAGGTCCCTGCTGGAGTCCTCAGACAGAGGCTGTTGTGTTGGTAAACCTGCTGGCACCCTGGCCCCAGGTCCTGGTCGGTGCTCCAAGATGTGTGCAACCACATGTAGCCAGAACTGGAGTCTCTCCCTCAGCAGTCCTCTAGGCTGTGGTAACAGCAGTAGTGGTGATGGTTGGTGGCCATAGGGGACAGGTCAGCAGCGGCATTACTGCAACAGTGTCTACAGTGGTGTCCGCTGCAACAGCTGTAGTGGTGACTTCAACTGTGGCTGTGGGGGCAGCATCACCCAGGTGATCTCCTAGAGGCAGCAGCAGTATTCGTCGTGGGTAGTGGTGGCTGCAGCTGCATGGGCAGTTGCACCCAGAAAGAAGACCTCCAGGTGACCTCCGTGTGGCAGCAGCAGTATCAGAGTGTAGGTGGCAGCTGATTGGAGAAGAGACCTTTGGGCATCAGTGGCAGGGACCTCAGAGGTAGCATTGGAGGTAGTAACGGCTGTGCCCAAAGACTTCTGAGCACCACAGCAGTGCCTGTGGTAGTGGAGTCTGACTCATTTAAGTTCTTAACTTTATTGGCATAAAATTATTTACCATATGCCTTTATAATTCTTTAATGTCTTTAGACTGCAGTGGCGTCACTTTTTGTGATATCTCTCTTTTTTCCTAATCAGTCTAACAAGAGATTTATTGATTTTATTGCTCTTCCTAAACAACCACCTTTTGGTTTTATTGATTTTTCTGTTTTTATTTTTTCTATTTCATTGATTTCCACTTTGATATTGTTTTTCTTTTTTTTTTTTGTAATTCTTTCCCTAGTTTATGAAGATAAAAAGTAAGTTCATTGATTTTAAACTTTTAAAGAAATTATTATTCTAATATAACCATTTAGAACTGTGTATTTCTTCCTAAGTAATGTTTTAATGTATCTCATTAAAATTTTTATATGTGTGTTTTAACTTTCATTGATTTCAAAATGATTTTTAATATACATTTTAATTTTTTCTTGATCCATAGATTATTTAAAAATACATTAATTTCTAAACATTTGAGGGTTTCCACATATCTTTTCATTATTAATTTCTTTCTTAACTCCTTTAGAATCTAAGAACATACATAGTATGACTTAAATCCTTTTAAAAATATTTGTGTGTTTTATGGCACATTGTGGTCTTAGTAACCTGTGTAAAGCTGAAAAGAATGTGTACTCTCCTGTTTTTTGATGTAATGTGATATTACTGTCTAATGATTTAAGTTAATTAATATTCCTCCCTAATCTTACTGATTTTATGCTTGTTTCTTCTAACTAACAATAAAGGAGTATTAAATTTTCTGAGTATGATTGTAGATTTGTTTATCTCTCCTTTTAGTTCTATTAATTTTTGTTCCATGTATTTTGAAGCTGAATTATTATGTCTACAAATATTTAAGACTGTTACAGCTTCATAATGAATTGATAATTTTTCCATTATGTAATGAAATTCTTTATCCCTTTAATATTCTTTGCTCTGATATCTACTTGCTTGGCCACTCCAGTTTTCTTTTCATTTGTATTCACGTGGTAAACATTCTTCCATCCTTTCACTTCTTAACTTATTTACATCTGTTTATTTCTATTTGATATCTTATAGATGGCACAGTTCTTACTTTTTAAAAAATCAGATTTGGCAATGTTTGCCTCTTTTGGAAATAGATTATTTACACTTAATATGATTACTGATATGGTTGAACTTGAATCTATCATTCTGCTACTTATTTTTGATTTGTCTCATCTATTCTTTTTCCCCTTGCCTATTTTTGTTTTGAATTTTTTTTATGATTTCATTTTTATTGTCTTCTTAGCTCTCATTGTTTTGTTATTTTAGTGATTGCTCTAAAACTGGTAGTATGCATTTTTTAAAATTGTTTTTGTAATTGTAGATGGACAGCATGCCCTTATTTTATTTTATGTGGAGCTAAGGATCAAACCCAGTGCCTCACACATGCCAGGCAAGTACTCTGCCACAGAGCTGCAGCCCCTAGTATGCATTTTTTGATGCATCTGAATCTACCTGTCAGTGATATCACTTCAAATATTTTATAAAAATCTTACATTATACTTTCATTTCTTACCTTCTAGTCTTTGTGTTATTTTTTGCCATATGCTTTACTTCTATAGATGTTATAACCCTACCATGACTTCTTAAATTTTTGTTTAAAAAGTTGATAATCTCTAAAATAGATTTAAATAATAACAAAAAAATTCTCAGCTTAGTTTTCATTTCCAGTATTCGTCATTCCTTTGTATAGATCTATCTACGTTTCCATCGGGTATCATGTTCTACCTGGTAGCATGTTGGTAGTATAGTGTTGAATTCCCTCAGTACTTTTATGTCTGACAAAGATCTTATGTTGCCTTTGTTTTTGAAAGGCATTTTGCTTGAAAAATATTCTGGTTGATGGTTTTGCCTTTCAGTATTTTAAAGGGTGTTTCTCTATGGTCTTCTGGCATAGTTTCCAGTGAGAAATCGACTCCGACTTTTATCTTTCTTCCTTTGTACATTTTATGTCTTCTTAATTTGATTTCTGTTCAGGTTTTCTCTTTCTCTGGTTTTGAGCAATTTGATTATGTTGTGTCTTGGTGTAAATTTTTCATGTTTCTTGTGCTTGGAGTTCATAGAATGTCTTGGATTCCTGGGCTTGTAGTTTTCATTAAATAGGTAAAAAAGTTCAACCATTCTTTTCTTCAAATATTTTTTTTTGTCTCTGTCCTCCTTCAAGTGCTCTAATTACACATTGCTTGAATTTGTCCCAAAGCTCAAAGATGCTCTGTTCATTTTTCTCCTCCTCTTTTTCCTTTTTCTTGTTAATTTTGGATAGTTTCACTTTCATGTCCTGAGATTTACAAATCTCGTCCTCTGCAAAGTCTCATCTGTTGTGAGTCCTGTCCGTCCTGTCCAGTGTATTTTTCTTCTTATACATTGTAGTTTTTACTTTTTCCAAGTTTGATTTGAAATTTTTTATATAGTCAATATTTCATTTAACATGCATGATCTTCATTCTGTTCCTTTTGAATATCTATAATACCACGATGATAATTTTAATGTCCCATGTCTGGGTCAATTCTGGATCTCATCAATAGATTGATTTTTCTCTTCATTGTGGATTCTATTTTCTGACTTCTTTGTAAGCCTGATAATTTTTGATTGGATGCTAGATATTTTTCAGCAACATACTGAATACTCCAAAGGGAAGATCTGTAGATCTATGGAGTTTCTGTGTAACTCTTTCTGCTCTGGTATTCTGCCCCATGAACAGTAGCTATTGTACTTTTCTTAGACCCTCACTTTTATATCAGAAAATTGAATCTACTTGGGTTCCCCTTTCATCTACCATGGGCTTGAAACTCAGTGATGTATGCTGAGGTAACTATGGGATTCCTCTCATTTGCTTCCTGACTCTCAGGGATCACTGTCCTTGTTAACTAATGTCCAGAATCTTGAAAACCATTGTCTGATATATTTTGCTGTTTTCATGACTTCAGGAGTAAAGGTCCTTGTTACTCTGAAAATGAAAGTCCTGAAGATTATGTTCAATGAATGATTTATAAGACCAGAAAAGGTTACTAATACTCAGAAGTCTCTGTTGGATTCAGATCTCTTGTTATGACTCAGCACAGTAGATGAGGGCATATTCATTACATATTCATTATGAAAGATAGAGCACTTTTCTCTGTATGAATGTTCTGATTTTAAGCTATAAGGTTTGTGTGTAGCAGTTACCTGTGTGAATACTGACTGTCTGTCTAATCTTTCAGAACTCCAAGAGTTAAACTTGACACAGTATCTGTGAACGTATTCACAATACACAGGACAATTACTGTTGACAGACCATTTATGGTACTAATGGAACAAATAATGATTCTGTAAAGTTGTAGAACAGATGGACACAGTTATTTCTGTTTCTACCAAGTCGATGCTTGAGATAAGAGTAAACTCATTTTCATTTAACCAGGGAATTTTGTTTATTATACGGAAAAACTCACTTCTCATAAAGAATGAAGTTAGCCTTTCATTAACTTTGAGAGCCTAGAAAAATCCTAGACAAGTGGTGGTTACTTCAATAGACATTTATTGAATAAATGAGCATCTATCAGTTACAAGAATAACTGGTGGCTTGTGTATAGTATCCCTCCTGTTACAAAGTGTTGTAAACACTCAGATGAGTTCACATAAAAATCTAGATTTCCAGTTCTTTTTTGACAAGGGAAGCTTCTTTTCAGCAGAGCAGACTCTTTTCATTTATTTACCATAGCCCTGTGGCCTGAGCATACATTTTCAGTTTACAATCCCTTCCTCAGTACTTCATCCTTCCTAATTATTTTGTTTTCATTGAAATATCTTCCTAATAAAGATAATACCTAGAATAGTGTGAGTAGTAAATGTGTGAGTAGTAAATGTTTCCTTATTGGAACATTTAAAAGGCTCCAAGAGGCCTTTTAAATTATTACTGAAAGTCCTCAACTTATAATTGGCAAACTGACTTTTTTTTTTTTTTGATATTATGATAATGTGAAAATGATGTTTCTTCAGTAGAAACTTGTTATGGTTTGGAATGTCCCCCAGAGGAATGTGTGTTGAAGGTGGCGTTTGGAAAGCAATTGAGTCATGAGACTGTGGATTAATCCATTGAGGGGTTTCACATTTGAAAGAACTATTGAGAGATGGTAGAAATTGTAGGAGGTGGAGCCTAGTTGAAGGAAGTAGGTCATTGGGAATGTACCCTGTAAGGGTGAATCTTTGTTCCTTACACCCTCTGTCCCTCTGTGCCCTCTGCCTCCTGGTTGCCATGAGGTAATCAGCTTTATTCTGTTATGACCTTCTATCCTGATGGGCCAACCACCTCCATGGACCCAGAAACAATGGAGTCAGTTGACCATGGACTGAGGCTTCTGAAAATGTGAGGTGAAGTAAATCTTTTCTCCTTTGAGTTTTTTCCTCAGGTATTTTGTCACAGCAACCAAGAACTGACTAATACAAAACTGTATTTCAAATTTTGAGTTCTGCATTTCTCTGGGGCTAATGATATATATTCTTTTTTTGATGCTGGGCAGTGACAGTACACTGAAGCTTCTTGTCATTGCCTGATCACAAGGGTAAACAACTGATACTCGATAGGATACTGTGTTACTAAGCTATGACACTTGGTAGGATAAGTATAATAAATGCATTTTTGACCTATAACATTTTCCATGTTTGACAGATTTCTCAGGACTAACCCTATTGTGAATCAAGAAGCATCTGTCCTTCTAGATTGTGCTGGTTTAAAGTGATGAGCACAAAATCTTTGGCATTCCTCTCAAAAAAAAAAAAAAAAATCTACTTCCTTTCTCTTTTCTCCCTCCCTTTGAATCTGGACAGTATTAAGGGTGCCTTGGAACTGACAGAATATGTCAGAAGTAACACTGACTTTTAATGTAAGAAACAAAAGGTAATGAGCCTCCTATCTTGTTTGCGAGACACCCCCGTTTGGAGTCAGAGCTGCCATTCATCTGAACCAACCTGAGGCTTCCATGTTGTGAGACAGCCCAGGACACACAGCGTAGGGTCTGTGTTCAACAGGCTCACCTGAGGACCCAGTCAACTGCTCTTAGGAACTGTCCGGCATGAGTGAGGATACTATCAGGTGATTTCAGGCTCCAACCATCAAGTCATCCTAAGGCTTCAAGAATTCCCAGCTGAGGCTGTAGAGATAAACTGTGGAACAGAGATGTACCATTCACTTTGTGCTGCATTTGGATTTTGACTCATAAAATATGTAAATATGAAATAAATGGTTATTTTAAGCCAATAAATCATGGAGTAGCTCTTCGGATAGCTATAATAATTGAAATATTATTATTTCAAAAATTCTTTGAAGTAATTCTATACTAATGAACAGCCTCGCTGCTTGAATCTGAGTGTCTGGAAAACGGGAATTATAGTTTCAATAAGATTAAAGAAAGGAAAGTGTGTAATGTGCCAATTCCAATACCTGAAATTCCAATACCTTGCTTTCAAAAATAATTAAAACAAAAATAATATCTCTATGTAATGCTAGTTCTACAATGGCAACTAAGAGGAAATACTAGTACTAGTAAGATTTTATCATATTCTGTTGTTATCCCCTACCCCTAACACATAAACCCATAAATTCTAACCCTTGGCCACCAGATGGAAAGGGTGCTAGAAACCTAAATAGTCCCCCTTCACATACACATAACTACATTTATCTGTTTTTCACTCTAGGGCCAGGGCTTTTCTTCAGGTATTGTCTCCCTGATTGGGAATTCATATTGCTTTTCTTTCATTAGATCATGCCTCTTTGTATATTGGCTTTGAATTTTATTTCAGTTCCTTTAAGAAAGATGAGAACTAAATGGAACTGAAGAAGGAATGGAGCCATTGAGTCTCTATATTTTTGGATCCTTTTACAGTTCTCTCACTGACTTTGCTTTTTTTGTTTTTTGTTGCTGGGGATTGAACCCAGGGCCTTGTTCCTGCGAAGCAGACACTCTACCACTCTACCGACTGAGCTATGTCCCCAGCCCTCATTGACTTTTAATTGGATGGTCACTTAAAAAGTTGTAGAGCAGGGCTGGGTCTGTAGCTCAGTGGTAGAGTGCTTACCTAGCATGTCTGAAGCACTGGGTTCAATCTTGATCCTCAGCACCACATAAAAATGAATAAACAAAATAAAGGCATTGGTTTAAAGGCCATCTACAACTAAAAAAAAAAAAATTAAAAAAAAAACAAGTTAGGGAGGGAGGCGTATAGGGACAGAAAGGATAGTAGAAAGAAACAGACATTATTACCTTATGTACATATATGACTGCAGTCCAATGTGATTCTACAACATGTACAACCAGAAAAAAATGAGAAATTATACCCCATATATATGATATGTCAAAGTGCATAAATGCATTCTACCATCATGTATAACTAATAAGAACAGATAAGAAATTATTATAAGGAAAAAAAAAAGAAAGCACAAACTGGAGAAAAAGTTATTTACTACTTATTGATTCATTCTGAACTATTTGTCTTAGTTTTGAATATTTATTCTCTTTTGCTGCCCTCACCTTACATTGTTAGCCACCCCTGTGAACTGGTCATGGAAGCTCCCTCAAGTACCTTGTGGCTGTGTTTGCATATTGTAATTAAATGCCCTAAAAGGGGAATAGGTGTGACTTAGTTAGGGGAAGGGGACTTAGAACTTTCCATGCTGATGTTGAAAAATGTCAACAAAGACTTTTTGAAACAGGAGGTCCTTTGCTGGATTTAGAAGGATGGTAAAGTTGGAAAAGGTGGAATGGTCTGCAGATGGGAAATAATGTGTAGAGACAGAGACAAGTCCAATTTAGCAAATGAGCTCTTGAGATTTCTGGGGATAAACATACATGTGGGTTATGGGGAAGTTCTTATATCTCAATTTTCCTAGGACATTCTGACCATTCTGACATTTTGCATCGATCCTGGATATTCTTATATGGACATTATATTATATGGACACTGTCTATAGGAAAGCACTAGGAAGTAAGGAAACAATAAAGTGTTTTTTTTTTTTTTTTTTTTTTAATAGGCACTTGAGAGTCATGGAAGATTTGGGGGAGTTGAGAGAATCAAGGCTGAGTTTTAGAAGGATTAGTGTCATGATAATAGTAGAGGGGTTAGAAAAAGAAATAGGTCTCTGGTAATAAGTAGTGGAGAAAAGCAGTCAGAAGAAAGGCAGAGGGTGAGGAGGATCAGGCGAAGGCATGGGCAACGATTAGCATCTCATGTTCAAGGAGCAACTTCATTCACAGGAGAAGTGGCAGGAAATGGACAAGAGACAGGTTTTCCTGTTTTCTCTGTTGGGTCACTTGGTGACACAGTTGGATAATCCAGATTCCTGTGGGATGGATGGAAGGAAAAGAAATTAACCTTGAAGTCTTGCAGCTTCTCCAGCTTGGAGATGTGCACCACTTTGCTGTTGGGAATAAATCCTTCAGGATTCTTTATCCCATTTACATTGTGGAAGATGGAAAGAAGAGAAGAATTCTTAAGAGCTTATTTCCATCCTGGATTTACTTCCAATCTTCAGTTTTTATTAGAGAAAGGGAAGATCTCTCTTTTTATGTGTGTTTATCCATCAAAGAATGAATGAATAAAGAAAATGTAGCATAGGCACAATGGAATACCTTTCAGTCTTAAGAAAAGAAGGTAATTTTGGGACTACATGGATGAAACAGAGGACACTGTACTGAGTGAAGTAAGCCAGGCCCAGAAAGAAAAATACCACGTGATCTCACTTATATGCAAGATCTAAAAAGTCAAACTGAACCATTGTAGGTGGTTAGCAGGGGCTGGGACTGGAGTGGGTGACTGGGGAGATGTTTATCAAAGAACACAAAGTTTCAGTTAGACATTAGGAATCAGTTCAGGGGATGGATCGTACAACATGACTCGAGTTAATAGCAACATACTGTACACTTGAAAAATGTTAAGAGGGTAGATTCTAAATATCCTCCCTACAAGGGAAAGGGGAGGGGAAGGAGAAGTACTGGGGTCAGAATTAGAATAATATATATACCAGGCTTTGTATAATTATGTCAAAGTGGATTCTGTTGTCATAGTTAACTAAAAAGAACCAATAAGATAAAGAATAAACTCTCCCCATCAAAAAGTCAATAATATGTGGGGTAATAGATATACTAATTCGCCTGATGCAGCTATTCCACAACTTGAGGCTATATCAATATCACATTACACATCATTAATATATCCAAATTATGTCAATTAAAAATAAATACATATATAAAATTTTAAAAAATTTTAGGGATTGAGCACTTGCAGAGACCATTTCTTTTTCCAAGGCGGATAAACTACCTTTCCCCAGCTCCCTCTTGTGAAGTCTTTGAGACTGTGTTTTTGTCTTGGTATCTGGAAAACAGAGGATAATAACTAAGTCTTTGTACTGACGTGGGGCACTTTAAAGGCACATACACAACTGTCTTCTCCCACAGACTCCTGCTCTCCTTTCACCTCCCAGGTGCCTCAGTGGTTTTCATTCTGTTAGAGATGGGAACTTTCTGGGAGGTTGACAGGGAGGAAGCTCTTCCCCTTTTTTCTCTGAGGTGCAGGCTCATGGGGGCTGGGGGTCAACATGGGTCTGGTTCCCCAGGGGATCTCACAGACACACATGTGCCCTTGCACTTCATCTTCCTGCCAGTTCACAACCGGCCGGCTTGGGGTAGGCTTTGGCTGGAGTCTTTCCCTTCTCAGGCAGATACACATTTTCAGGTGCTCTTCAAGCCGGTGGAAATCTGTTTGGATGCAGGAGAGCAGGTGTTTGGGTGCTGTGTGGAAGGTTAACTCACTTGCTGGAAACCTGGTTCCAAACGGTGGGGATCAAATTGCCAGTGTACCCCTCTATGAGAACAAGATCATTAGCCATTCTCGAAACCCAGCCAAGACAGACTTCATTTTCTCAACAAACATTTGACCACCTCCTCTGCATTGTCCTCAGTTCTCTGTGTCAAGGAATGTTCCAGATCCTGGAAATATTACAAAGAACAAAACAGACAAATATTCCTATCCCCATGGAGTAGAGAGATGGAGATCATAAATAATATAGTAAATAAAATATACAACACATTAGAGGGTGATAAGCATCAATGAGGTGAAAAATGTATGTGAGGGAAGAAAATGATGAGGACGATTGAAATATTAGATAGAGAAACAGTGAAGACCTCCTGGTAAGATGATACGCTACAAAGGAGGCAAGAGAGCAAGCCATGTTTAGTGGAAGAGTATCCCAAGAAAAGGGTAGGGCCCTGGGGTGACATATTTAAATAACAATCAACAAGGCAGTGGGAGGAAATGGACTTTTTGTTTATAGCTGTTTTTCATATTATCTCTGCATAGTGGAGAAGGTCTAATGTGTGAGTGTGACACAGTATAAATGGTTCCATATGTCTGCTGATTTCCACTTATCCAAAGGAGCCTTTAGATAATACAGGTGCTGGAATCCTCTTCCAAGCTAGTCTAGGTAAGTGGATCAGGGGCAAAGTTCATGTTTCTGTCTTTGTAGACAGTTTCCCAGGTAGTTTAGATGACCTATAAGTCAGATCGACAGAGGATGATCTGTAGAGATCAACTATATGAGAATCTCTATGACAAGAGCATCTATGGATCCCTCTGCAGGGGAATGAAACATTCAGATCATTCAGTTAGTGTGAGATTCAGTTATCTTATCAGCCCGGCAAAGACATGTGATGACAGGCTAAAGTTTTTATATCTTTCAAGCAAGAATTGCAACACAGTGTAGGATTTCCAGTTACCCTCCAGATTTTGTCCTTTTCTGTCCTCCCATGAGATCTAACCTCTGTCTTCAGGAGGGTTTCGTTACTCTATTCCATGTCTCCTTGTATTCAAGTGTTATGGTTTGGATATGAGGTGACTCCCGAAAGCTCCTGTGTTAATGCAGGCATGTGAAATGATCAGATTATGGAAGCAGTAACCTAATCAGTGGATTAATCCATTAGGTGGGTTAATAATTTGAAAAGACTGCAGTATTGGATTGTAACTGTAGGCAAGTGAGGTGTGGTCAGAAGAAGTAGATCTCTGAGGGCATACTCTTGAGGATTATAGCTTGTCCCTCTGACTCCTTCCCCTCCCCACCCTCCCCCCTCTCTCCTTCCTAGTTACCATGATTTAACCATCCTTCCTCTACCACACCCTTCCGCCCATGTTCTGCTCATCTTGGGCCTAGCCATGAACTGAACCTCTGAAGCTGTAAGCCCAAAATAAACTTTTCCTCCTCTAAGTTGTTCTTGTCAGGTATTTTGATCATAGCAACAAAAAACTGACTAACATACTGAGGAAGGGTTAAATAATCCAACTGTAGGTATGATAGGGGTATTTGGATCTCAAGGGAAGAGTCTGAATCTCAGGGAAGAGGCTCAGTAGCCTGTTATTGATCAGCTGCCTCCTATTGTGTGGATCTAACATGGTCAATGTCATACAAGAACAAGGTCACTTCTAATAGCCACGAGGGAGGCAGATGTCAGTTCTTTAAAGAAGGGAGAACGAAGTTGCAGATGAGTATTTCCTTAGGTGTATGCTCCACAGCTGAAACTTGCCTTGAAATTTTTTTTTTTTTTGAAATTGATTTAGTGCCATGGTACTCCAAGACCAAAGTACTTAAAGTTGAATAAATGGCTCTACCAAATGTAGTGACCCTTTCCCTGCCCATGTTACTTGAAATTGTAATTTTCACATCCCTGGGCTCCCAGCACTGCCTAGTAATTTTATCCATAATGCTCATTACCATATGGCATACTATGTCTTTCCTATTTGTTGTCTCTTTCATTTACTACAATATTAGTTCCAAAAAGCCGGGGATTTTTCTGTCTTTTGTACTTCTGTATCCCTAGCATCTGGAACAGTGCCTGACATAGCAAGCATTCGAGAAATAGAGAAAGAGTTGAGAAGTTTATATATGTATATTTGGACACCAGGGTTATTACACAGACATACTTTTCTACGGTTTTCCATGATTAGGAGCTCAGGGTAGAAGCCCCACCTGAGCCTCCTTTGGATTGAATCCAGTAGTAATTCCAGAAAACAAACAGAAGAGCAGGCAGGGAGACTGGTGTTGGCATAGCAGCTGCTGAGCTGGGAAGGAGGCAGCATCTGTATTACTCAAACACAGCGGCATCCCTGGGGAGAGGGTAACCCTGAGGCTTTGCAGGTCTTTTCAATATCTTGGATTAAATGAACTGTGAAATATTTGTTTTATTAGAAGAGTTTGAGTTTGTTTCTGAGGCTTTAAATTGTGTCTGTTCTGGGTAGCTAATCCACAGCAGAGTGGAGTGGCACAGTGTTTACAAAACTCCTGGGAACTTGCCCCTATCATTTGGGGTTTATCTTCAGAGGCCCTTCTCATTTCTCTTCCAAGACCAGCAATCCCTTCGTTGGTATAATACATTGGGGAGAAAGATGAGCTTGCAGATTGTTTAAAAAAAAATGTGAAGAGGAGAAAACTCAAGTCGTACTTAGGACAGAGGGACCCTGGAAATTGTTTTAACAGAATGGCAGCAGTTCCTACAAGTTCTGACTGGAGCAAGTGCACTGAATGAGGTTAGAATGAGGGTTGAGAAAAAATAAACTCCTAAAGCTAATAGAAAATTAGAGAACTTTGATGGGATTGGGAAGAAAAAAGCTCCTCATGAGTTCACTTATGAATAAAGTTCTAGAGCATCTCCTGTTGCGTCTTAAATCACACTTCCACCCATGCCTATGAAAGCTGAGGAGCTCTGCAGTTCAGGAAGGCACCCTCTTTCTGAGAGGGGAATGGTAAAGCCCAAATCCTGTGGTGAGTTCCCAAGGTGAACACAAAGGGAACCTCCTCATTCTTAACCTTAATCTTCTGTCTACTAGAGATTTGTCTTTATGTACATATGCCTGTGAATATTTATCTCTCTATGCATGGGTTGGTGTACATGGGTGTGCACATGTGAATGTGTATGTGTAGGGTGTGTGTATAAATGCATGGGAGAAGTTTAGGAACATATACCCTCCTGATGTCTGTTTAACTCTGCAGATAGAAGGGTTAGGATTAGGATTAGGGGTGGGGAAAATAAAGGGAGAAAAAGGAGTAGGGTTTTAGTTCAAGGATTATACAATCCTAAAATGTTTTCATCTCTTTTTCTGCCAGAATATCTCCATACATTTTGAATAGTTTTAAACAATTTTCAAAAAAAAATGTAATTGAAAAATAAAGTCACTAATGGACAAAAAATTGACTGATCTCTCCTCTTCTGCTCTACTCCATTTTCTACCCATCTAAATGACCACAGCAATAGTGGACTGGGGAGGGAATATCATCACACCATGAGGGGATCATTGTTTGTCTAATGTCATTGACTTACTTCTCTACAGATGTGCCATTATTGTATGCTGTCCCTTATATCTAGACTGCATCCTTCACCAACCCTAATTATCTTCAATCACCAAGTTTTGCTCATCTTCTAAGATCTATCAGGATTAAATCACCTCCATGAAGTTTTCTTTCCTTTGCTCATCATCCGTTCCCTCCACCTGTCCACCATGTAGTAAGTGCCTACTGAATGTTGAACACTGTGAAAATGTTAGGTAATACAGGTATCCTTCTTGCTGGCTTGAAGACAATATTATAAAGAGAAGAGACAGAAAAGTATACAATCAAGCATAAATGTATGAATATGAAATTCAAAATGGTAATGAATGCTAGAATGAAAATAGACACAGTGTCCTGAAAGAGAATAGTAAAATGACACTCAAATGAAACAGGGTGGTCAGAGATGGCATTGGTCCTGACCTGGAATGGAAAACATGAACAACATGTTATAAGGTGAGACAGAAGGAAAAGGAAAAAAACATACCTACGATCTCCTCTGCTTCTGAATTCCTATATTGGCTCATCACAGTGTTCAATATATTAACTGCTTCTATGTTCACTGGTTTGATTTTCAAGTTCTTCTTCTTTTTTTTTTTTAGCTTTGAGTTGCCTATCATGTACTAGATGCCTGATAAACTGAATCAAGCATCCGTGGACTTCACAGTAAGAAGGAGCACCCTCATATTTTCCCAAAGATAATTTAAAATCTCATTGATACTACCTCTGGAAAGTTTCTAAAAATACAGAGATTATTTCCAAAATGATCTTCAGGACCTAATATTAAAATTGTTTTTCTTTTTTTTTTTTTGGAACTGGGGGTTGAACCCAGTGGCACTCTATAACTGAGCTATACCCTCAGCTCGTTTTTGGGACAGGGTCTTGCTATTTTATGTAGGACCTCACTAAATTGGTGAGGTGGGCCTTGAACTTTCGATTCTCATACCCCAGCCTCCCAGGTCACTGGGATTACAGGCATGCACCACCATGTCCAGCAAAATTGTTTTTCTTTTTAAAGTCACCTCTCTGCAAGACCATTACCTGGAAGGGGAAAGAAAGATCATCAACATCACATTTTCCATTCTGGTTGGGTAGTCAATCCTTGTAACAATTATCTTTAAAAACTATTTTAGGTGCTGAGAGGTGGAAAATGGAGTAGAGCAGAAGAGGAGATATCAGTCAACTCATCAGACAATATCTTTTTTGAAAATTTATGTTCCCTTAGGCCTCTGGTCTTTTCTGGGGAAAAGAGACTATTTTTGGTAGACCAGAAATTATCTATAGTAAGATCTAGAATCCTCCCAGCCTCTAACCACTATGCTTCCAGATTGAGTGGCTGCTATTTTCCCAACTAACTGAGCTGCTTGTCAGTCATGTTGATTTTCCTCTAAGGTCTGCCCTGGAGACATGAAAAGGTTTTTATTTTCTAAATCAGTCACTAGGAAAGATCTTTGCTCTGTCCCTGGGGACTATCATCTTTGAGATGGAGATGCTAGAAAGAACAACTCTAATTCAGAAACCTAAGTTGACCAGAATATAATGGAAAACACCTGAGCATATCTGAAAAGTCATAGATTCTTGGAGTTACAAGAAGCCTCAGAAATCATTTAGGGGGCTGGGGGTATGGCTCAGTTGGTAGAGTGCTCGTCTCATAAGCCAAGGCCCTGGATTCAATCCCCAGCACCAAAAAAAAAAAAAAAAAAAGAAGAAGAAGAAGAAGAAGAAGAAGAAGAAGAAAGAAATTATTTAGGTTTCTCTCCTGCCTGAGGCTGCAATTTGTTTACAATAGTGCTAAAAAGGACCCTATGTGTATCTCACTTAAACACAAATACTGTCCTTGTTGAAGAACTTAGTTCCCTCTAAGAAAGATCATCCTTACTTTTAATTATCTTTGGTTATTAGACATTACTTCATGCTGGTTTCATCCCACAAACTTCAGTGAGATAGAACCAATGTTTCTAGCATCTTCCTTTACTCCTCAGTATGCTCATTGAAAAGTTAAGGAACATGTCTTATGTAGGGCCTAATTAAAATTAAATTGGGCCTTAATTCAGAAGGTTTAAATCATGGCTCCACAAATTAATTGACCTTGGGCAGGTTTTTAATTTCTATGCCTTAATTCCCTCCACTCTAAAATGTGGAGAATACTTACCTTGCTGGGCAATTGTGAGGACTAAATAGGAAAATGTGTGTGAAAATGCCTAACACATGTCCAACACATAGGAGGTGCTCAATATATTTTCTTCACGGTCCCATTTCCCTTTGTCATGCTTGCTTAGAGAGCTTGAGGACAGCTCTCAAGGTAAGGAGTGCATTTGGCTGCAAGTATCAGAAAATTCAAGTAACATTAGCTTAGATCATAAGGAAGTTTATGGTTTCCTTAATGGGACAGGTCAGGTAACTCACTGACCTCATCATGAACCCAGCCTCTATCCCTGCTCCACCATTAACATTACTGGCTTTTTCTCCCTGTGCGCTTTCTGCAACATGGTGGAGGAGGGTGGCCATAGTTTCAGGCACTGTGAACACATCCAAGGCAGGAAGAGAGAGGAGTGGCATCTGCAAGCTGTCCTGTCACTCTCTTTCTCTTTTCTCAGGAACCAAATGGGATTCCCTGAAGCCTCACTGCAGACTGTTGCTTAGTTTTCATTGGCATGACTGAGTAAAATGCCCATCCCTCCCTGCAGTACAGGCTGGGAAGCAATGTGGGTGGACGACGGGAAGGAGAGTGGGGGAGTTCACAAATTAGCCAACTAACTCTGGGAGCCATGACAGTTTCCATGACTTCCCTCGCTCATCACTAGGGTTATTACTCCCCTGGGAATCAGCAGCTTTGAAAATGACTTAGTATGCATGGTTTTCCACCCCTTTGAGATCCTTGATGGGTTAATCATGGCCAGAACCAGGTGATGGCTGTACCACTCATGGTTCAATCAGGGAGCAAAACCAATGTGACTGTTATGGACATTGAGATTTATTGTGGGATGAGATCTTACAAAATATGGGGAGGAGTTAAACAAGTAAGAGAAGGAAGGAAAAGGGCACTAACCAGCTCTCCCAAAGGATGAGCATAGGGGGACAAGTCTGAATTTGTGAAGCCAGGCATGTGAGCTGCCAGGGTGGGATCGTGGAATTTTCTAGAAAGCCATGACCTCTGTCTAACCGAGAACCCAGATCACTGCCAGAGCAATGGTCAGGAGGAAGAGATGTGCAGGGGACAGCTAGAATAATCTGAAACCTATTGGTCTTTTCTTCTTTCATTTCATCTATCACTGGCTACCCTCAGAGAAGGAGGCCAGAGTGATTTGACTAGGCTCAGTGTTGCTTCTCCATTTCTCAAATATCTCAAAGGGGATGAGAATGAGGCTGTGCACTCAAATGTACTATGGCCACCATGAGCTTCTGTACATGTTCATTGTAGTGAGAAGTGTTTTTAGGGCAATTCTCTGAAAGTCTATCAAATGATGGAAACGGAACCTATTCCAAAAGTAAAAAAGAAGATTAGTATGGTATAGGAACTTAGTTGTTTTAGGCCTCCAACCAGGGGCAGGAAAAGCATAAATTTAAATTTTGAGGAAAGGGAGAGGATGAACCTACACAGAGCCTACACCTCACAATTATGTTGCTGCGTAATTTCATCCCATCACCCTATTGATTTTTGTTTCTTTAATTTCTGCTTCAAAACCCCATGACAGCAGTTTTTCCTTAAGTGTATTTTCCCTCCGGAATGAAATCTTTTATCTTTGTCTTGACTCATATATCAGTAAATGTTTAGCAGCATGTTAGCTGTTATCTTTTGTGTACCAAAGAACAAGATTGTTTAGCATAATTAAGTCACGAGATGTCTCCCCTACCCATCTCAGCATTGCTACTCTTTTTTCATCTAGGTGATAAAAGCCAGACATATATTAATCCATATCAAATTGTCTCATGATAACTTGAAAAATTAGGAGGGAAGAGTGTTATCTAATCATGAAAATAAGTTCAATACCTTCTTTCATATAAATAAGAAGGTTTTTTTTTTTTCCTCCTCCATTTACAAAGCAGACAGAAGATCAGTGAGCAGGGACATTTTTTTCTAGTCCATTATGGAACACATGTGATGTATTTATTGTTTCTAAGATCTGTCCTTTAGGGTTAATTTGTCAAAAGGACAGCCTGACCAGTGTCTTCTCTGCATGGCAAGCTGAATGCCAAACAAACATCTCCTTCATTCCAAAGACACTGTTCTATTTTATTTAGGCAAAAGATGGCACTGGCTTACTTAGCAGGAAATTGCTTGGACCCGAGGACCATCTATGGCAAGCTTATTTCACAGACCTTCTCAGAGAAAGTAAGTTTTGATGTCAGTTCTTGTTAAAGAAATAGTTCCAATCTAATTTCCAATTATTATTGTCCAAATGGGAACATTCAAGTGCTGGGATTTCCTTATAAAAATTGCAATCCTAGAAAAAAAAAATCACATTTAAAAAAAAAAAAGTGCACGACTTAAGGGTATATACAAAAGCCAGCATTGTAAATTCCATATTGCTCTGGACATGGAGAAATAAGCAGATGGAATATATTGGAAGGGCTGAGGGCACAGATGTCTTCTTGGCTTGGGTTCAGAGTGAAAGAAGAAGCCCATTTTGTAGCTGAGTCTGTAATAGGAAGCATCCAGATATATGGAGAGCTAAAAAATCAAGTGCACGGGTTTTAATGAACTATTTTTCAAGACAATGATTACAACATTTAAGCAACAAGTTATTGTTTGGGATCAGATTCTTCTAGTTAATTCAAATGTGTTTTGAGTGGGACATCTTTTCAATGGTGACTGAGCTATATAAAGTCTTTTTAGATCTTTCACTTATGCATTGCTATTGATATGTCCATTTTTTTTAAAACAACAACAACAAAAATAAACAAAACAAACAAACAAAAACCAAAAACCAAAACAAAACAAAACAAAACAAAAAACCCTAACGAATAGAAAAACGCAACTTACCCATTGCAGCTCTAAGTCTTTGTTCATTACAAGTAATGTCTCTATGATGTTTGATGAACTGGGAATGGGTGTTTACTGTGTAAAGCATTTCCTTAAGATGTTAAAAATAAAATCATCTGCTATACATAGTTTAGGGCCATGTTCCTAAGGGAGAAGCCATGAAAAATGACTTCTGTTGTTTAATTTTTGCTACAAAATTTATGCATACTTACTATGGACAATGTAAGAAAATCCAGACCAAGAGAGAAGTTGAAATCATGAAAAATCCTTCAATCAAGAAACAATCTCAGCTAACATTGCATAATAAAACCTCCAGTCATGCAAGGACTGGCTGGATAGCCTTTCTTAAATTTCTGCTTTTTTTTTTTGCAGCCATATCTTATAGAGGTTGTTTTTTATGTAAATGAAGATTTTTTTGAAAATTTTAGTGGATGCCTATATTTTATCTAGTGCATCACTTATCTAATTTATCCATTGTTTGTAGACACTGTGTTTGTGCTAATCTATTATCTATTTATTTTCACAAATATAGCAGCAACTATCTTTGTACATACTCTCTGTGTGCTTGCTTGATTATTTTTTTGAGTTGAATTCACAGAAGTAAAATTGCTGGATCAACGGGTCTGCACAAGTTTAACTTTTGATAGGTATTGCCAAATTGCCTGCCAAAATTTCATACCCATTATACTTTCTTCAACAGGGTGTGAGGGTGTCTTTTCTCCATATGCTCCCTAACACTGGGCAATATCAATCCAATTAATCTTTGCCAAGTTGAAATTCTAAAACAACCATAGCAGCAATACTCGTCATTCTTACTTGTCTGTTCAAGGTTATCATTGAGTTTGCACATCTTTTTACGTGTTAATTAGCACTGTGTACTGAACACTATGAGTTTTCAGACTATGAACTTGTATTTATTGTATTCACACTTTTTTTTTGTATTTTAAAGAGATTATATATATATATAAAGCCTGACAGTTAGAAGACCTGACATTCCATCCCTTAGGGATGAGTTACTACTTTTCCCTGTAAAATGGGAACAATGATAAATCAAGCAGGGCACAGGACTATTTTTTACTGT
Organism: Callospermophilus lateralis; assembly: GCF_048772815.1. Classification (NCBI taxonomy): domain Eukaryota; kingdom Metazoa; phylum Chordata; class Mammalia; order Rodentia; family Sciuridae; genus Callospermophilus; species Callospermophilus lateralis. The sequence continues at coordinate 36,592,151 of NC_135322.1, read as the reverse complement.
TGTGTCATTGGAAAGGGCGAGGTTTTGTGTTCGTTTCTTCTGGCTTTAGATTTTTCTTTGTTTTTAAAATTTCTATCCACTCCTATGGTAGGCAGTCTATAAAATGGTCCCCAAGGATCCTCACGTCCTGGTCCTGGTATCCACACCTTTGTGCAATCTCCCCTTAGGTGTGGCTGAACCTGGTGACTCGCTTCCAGGGAAGGGACCACAGCAGAAGGGACTGATGAGAGGCCACTTTCCAGATTAGGTCGCCAGCAGACTCTGACTTCATTTTGCCCAACCAGTCTCACCCTCTCACTCTCTATCACTCTTTCTTGGCATCCTTGCTTTGAGAAAAGATACCACCATGTTGTGAGTACTCTGTGAACAGGTCCATGTAGCAAGACACTGATGTCTTTGCTCAACATTCAGCAAGAACCTGGGGTCTGTCAATGGCTGCTTGAGTGATCTTGGAAGCAGACCCTCAGTCCCGCTGGAGATGCCAAGAACCCCAGCCTGTATCCTCTGGATTCAGACTTGTGAGAGACCCTGAGTCTTACCCTTCCGGCCAGCTTGTGCCCAGATCTGTGACCCTCAGGAACTGTGGGAAAATAAGTGTTTATTGTTTTAAGCTGTGAAGTTTTGGGGTGTTGGTCTGTGACAATAGGAAACTAATAGGACTCCTGAGTTGTCCTCTTGGTCATTACTATTGAACTGTGAGCTCCTGCCTCCTGTTCCTGGTTTGGCCATGAGCCACCTCTCTGTCATCACTGTACCTCTCCTGGAACTTGGAGGTTCTCATCCCACTGTACTTGACCTATCCTCAGCAAAGAAGGCTGGGGGACAGCTATACTCTGGTGTTCACCATGTCTTTTATTTTCTGTCTTTTGATGCTTTAACATCTGGACCATGTGACCCTGAAGGGACAGCCCCTCCCAGGGTCAACTCCAAGATAGCACACAAGGCCTCCAGGCATGTGCTTTTCAAATGCAAACCAGCCAATCCAGGGCCCACGGGCCGCCCAAACACCTTATGGATTCCTCACCCTTAGAATCACTATCCAGCCTAATAGCACCAGACACAGGGGCTGGTACCAGACGGCTAAAGACACCCCCTGTGCTCAGACATTGTTCACACTCATCAGTTCTATGCCCTTTTACCCTTCCTTGCTCATTTTTTTTCCCAGAAAAACAACAATAAAGGTCTTTACCCACAGTTTTCTCCTCTCCTGCTGCCCCCAGACTGACCCTGCTGCTTCTCCATGTGGTCCCCTCCTGGTATGATGTGCCCCCTCCTCCTGAAATCCACAAGTATAGCAAGCTGTCTTTCCTGTGGCAATCATTTCCTGATCTGCTGGCCTTGCCGTCCCTGAATAATCACAAGATCTATATTAAAACAACTCTATTTTTTTTTTTTTACTCCTGCTTGCCTTATTCTCCTCCCTACCTTCCCTCAATATCTTATTGAATGGCTCACTTAAGTGAAAGGCTGTAACTACATGTAACCAATGGCTAGTACTGTTTCACAGAAACCCATATTAGCTGAAAGTGCAATAAGAAAAAGAAACACATCTGTAAAATGCACTTGATCTGCAGGATTCCCGTGTCTATTAATATGTAAATCAGTATCAGTTTCCCTTTGTTTATTACAACTTGACGATTCTGCCTTAGGCTCACCAGTATTTAAGAAACCAGGCTCATTAGAGCACAGGCTACCCCATGATGGTGACCCCAAGGTTCACTAAGACTGGTATGAAGTTTGCAAGTACTACCTTCAAAAATAAGAGGATTTACTGTCCACCCTCTCCTCATTTCTTCTTCTCAGAAGCCATACAGGTTGGTTTTACCAATTATTTTATTCAAAGTACTCAACCAAATGATATTTCAAGGTCCCATTTAAGGTCTTTGAGTTGCTTGCTGGTTTGGGGGTTGGTTCTGTAAATGGTAGAATGAGCCTTCAGAACCACAGGTTCTGATGTTTACTTATTCCTTGTTTCTGTGGTTCAATTTTGGTCATTTTTTTTTTTTTTTTTTTTTTTTTTTTTGAGGAAATAGCACTCCAGGGCATGGGATCCATAAGCCTATCTCCAGTCCTTACATAGGAATAGGGTGGGAATATACAGGAGCATGCCTCTTGGAGACTGTGTACCAGATTTCCCACACACTTGTTTTCCTGAATAGGATGTTATCATTTGTATGTAAAGGGAACAAACTTGGAAATTATTCCAGAAGAGGAAAAGTGAAAGGGTGTGCTTTCCTAAGGTACAATAGAATTTTGTCACAATTTGCATTTAATGAGCCCATTTGTCAACATTGCATTGTTCCTAAAATGCTTTTATGCACTCTTATTTGTCTTAGGTTGAACTAAGAAGCATGTAATTTACTAAATCACTAAAACATGGAAAAGAGAAATATTTCTTACTCTTTGTTCTGCATCTCAGCTGTGATGTGCCATGAATTTTGTATTTCAGGAGTGTCAATCACTTCCGATTGTAGCACTGCTTTGGTAAAAATTAAGATACTCTGACAGGTTATATTCAGATTCTTTTACTCCTCTGTTTGTTTAATAAACTGTCTCTTCAATAACACTCTAACTCTGTGGAGGAAGACAACCTCTGAATGGTCGTGTGTTGACTAGCAAGCACACATGTGGGATGGTGGTAGGGCTTCTGTAACCAAGAGAAGTTTACAAAAAACATTAAATTGTTAAGGGAGTTGCAGTGTTTCAGAGATTGACCTTGAAGTTTTGAAAAAGTGAATTGATACACTAGAACGAGTACAAAGCCAGCTTTGGTGCTAAATGTAAATTGTTAAAAATGGTACGGAGTAACATCTGCCTCAGAGTATGCCTTAATCAGCACTGTGAAAAATGAAAGTTTAACGATCTACTATAGTGGCTTCTAAGTGAAGGATAAACAAAGGATGAAAGAGTTTCTTGCATGGTTTGTAACTGATGCTATGAAAAATGTCAAGAACCATCTGCCTCAAACTTATCCAAACTGTCATCAAGTATTCTAATCCAGTCAAACGAGATACAACTAGAACAACCTATGGAACTTGCTGAAGGCTTATCAAAAGAGTTGTAAATAAAGGAGAAAAAAACCCATCAACTGTGTAGCTGCAGATTGCAGCCAGCTTGCCTGTGGCTTTGAAATTCAATCCCATTTCTCTACTCTGACAAACTGTACTAAATAGCAAAATGGATTTTTATTGCTCTCAGCCATTTTCACTTTAGTTGCTATCAGGAGATAAATACCCAGTTACCTAATAGAATCAGAATCATGATTTATATATATTTTTAAAGGCACAGATTAGTTCGGACCTCACCGCTCAATCCATGAGTAGGCACCACATGTGTGCAGAGGAGTTTAGCACTGCATTTCGGTCAGTAAGAGATCACTCACCCATCTATGGCTAGATTCCCATGCTCTAAGATTGTATATATGTATATGTATACATGTGTGTGTGTGTTCATACTACTTACTAAATCGATTTTTTAAATAATTACTCATTAAAAGTGTAGAGTTCAGAAGCAGAACGATGGGGTTTATGTTCCAGTTCTGTCCCTTACTGACTGAGTGATCTTAGGCAGGTTGTATGACTTCCCTGTTCTTATTTTCCTCATCTGCAGAACTGAAATAAGGATAACCACCTAATCGTAGGTGGACCTGAGTGTACACTTGTGAAATCCCTGGCATCCATTATGGCAGAGACAAGTAATGCCCACTGTGCTTCCATTGGTTTCCTGGTCTCCTGTGCAATTGGGTTGGTGCTATTGAACTTGTTCTGGCCATTGGACCACAAGTAGAAAGGATACATGTCATTTCCCAGCTAAGATGTTTAACTGCCCACGTGCCTCCTCCGTCTTTCTCCTTCTGTGACAAGGCAATCTTGGAATTAACATGTTCCAGACAGAATAGTTAAGAGAAAAATAAGGGCCACTGGTTCAACATTGGACTTTCCATGAGAAAGAAAAACGTCTTAGTTGGTCTTAGCTGATCACATTCCATGTTAATTTGTTCCTGTACATTCACATAGCAAAGCTAAGGCTAATAAATAAGTCAATAACTGTTAGTGTTTATAATTATAGATGTCTACTTTTCAACACATATATATTCAATTTTATGTAATGTTCTGATGATTCATATCATTCATATTTCTAAATCAGTAGAAACCAAAGACTTTTCTTTTTTTAATGAGTCACAAGGAAAGAGGATGAAGATGCAAATAACTGTGGGATAAGGCAAATTTTGTTCAAGCCATAGGGTAGCTTTACAATAGAACCTTTGAGAAGTTAGAAGAGGGGACCACTCATGAAGAGCTTTGAAAAATCTCATGGCTGTGGAATCTCTTTAGCTAGCTTTGATGGACAGGGAATATTCGAATAGATCTAGGGGTGTGGAGGGCATTCCTTGTCTGCCACCTACTTCACTTCCAAAGATGAAGAGGCCAGGCAGGAGTTTTTAGCAAAAAAACCCAGAAATGACCAATATGCATATGAAAATATATTAACTCCCACAAGCAAAGTAACCAAATAAAATTTAATCAAAATTAAAACGATAATCAGGCATTAATTTTTCACTCATTAGATTGGCCAAATTAAGAATAATAATATCCAGAGCAAGCACTGGATGACGGATATGGCACTACCACTGACCTCCAGTGGAAGGATAACTTGCCAAACATCTGAAGATTTGGGCAATTATATTAAAGGCCTTAATAATGTCCACATCTTTCGCACAGTGATTTCATGTCTATAATGATTTCACAAAGATAATTATATGAAGATGAATTCACCACCAAAAAAGATTAAAATAGTAAAAATGAGCAAAAGAACCCATAGTAAAAGAAAATAATATAGATGTCCATCAGTAGGAGATTGGTAAAAACAAATTATAATATATATGAGAATATTAAATTGAAATGATACATTTATAAACCCACTGACATGGGAAAATCCATACTTAAAACATTATGGACTTTATGACCACATTTGTGTTTATATTTATGAAGTTACCTATTGTCTATTTCACATTTTTAGAATTTATAAATATAATTTATAAAATTATGTAAGGTTTAATTACACTTGCACCCATTTTATGTATTATTTTGACTTAGATTTAGATATATATATACACATGCATATCATTTTATGTATCAAAATTTTAACAATGGTCATATTTGGTGGTTTTAAATGGGATCATTAATGATATTTATTCTTACCTCATTTTCTGAATTGCTTTCCATGTATATATGTGTTACTTTTATAATATGAAAAAAGCTATTTAAAAATTAAAGAAGGAGGGTAATGGTCTTCATATTGTGACATGGATTAGGGGTTTCTCTAACAGACTCCTTCCATATGCAATGGATATAATGTATTATAACCTGACTGTAGTACTCTTTGAGTAAGGAGATGAGCTATACCATCAAAAAGGCCATTTCTGCTTCTATCTGTCATATTGGATTGAAGAATACTGCCTACCACCATTTAAAAAAATCTTTTGAGTATTATCTGTCATTTCTCTAAAAGTCATTGTGCCTCTAATTTTGCAATAAGTCTGAAGTGGTCTGGCAGGCCACACAAAAAGATGGATTGACCATTTTAAGGAGCAGAACACTGAAACTCTCTTGCCTTGTACAGTCAAGGCAGAGAATTCTTTGTTTTGTTATGTTTAAAATAATAGTAGCTATCATTTATTGAGTGCTTCCTACTGGACAGGTCTACGCTGAGCATTCTCTGTACAATTTCTCATTTTTCCCTTACCACTACCCTTTGAGATCAGTTCAGTTTTGTTTTCCATTTTATAGATGAGAAAACTGAGTATGCAATTTGTTGAGTTTCCATAACTAAAAAGTGGCAGAATCTCTATTTTACCTGGTAATTGAGAAATGATCAGAATGCAAATGGTGGGTCAACTTGATGAATGAAAAAGAGCCAGGCGATTAGATAGTCGAGGTTATATTGCCTCTAATTCTTGATAAGTCTTTCCCTCTTGATGTGGAATAAATATGGTAAATGGAGCATATGCATGTATTTGCACTCTGTCACTCACCTGAGAGGAAAGGAAAAAAAAAAAAAACCTATATCTGTACATCTAGATCTATAGCAACAAAGACATAAAATGGCAGAAGAGGAACCACAGTTAAGAAATGGCAGGCTGGGAGCGCTGGTGCATGCCTGTAATCCTTGAGGCTCAGAAGGCCTAGGTAGGAGGATTGTGAGTTCAAAGCCAGCCTCAGCAATTTATTGAGGCCCTAAGCAACTCAGTGAGACCCTCTCTCTAAATAAAATATAGAATAGAGCTGAGGGTATGGCTCAGTGGTTAGGTGCCCCTAAGTTCAATCCCAAGTACCCCACAAAAAAGAGATGGCAGAGTGTTGTGGAAAGATTGAAAGCAGAAGAAAGATTAGTGACTAACCCAGCAAGGCAGACAGGGCTGAAATCTAATTGCTTGAGGTATGAGGAGGTGAGGCAAAGATGTTTACTCTAGAGATTCAGGTAAAAGTTCTGAGATTGAAGGCATTCCAAAGAACATTCATGCATCCAGTTATTTTCCTCAGAATATTTTTTGTCTACTTTGTAGAATTCTCATTTTCCAATATGTTATTGTATGGTTGCTTTCTTTTTCTTCATTTTTTTTCGTTTTCCTTTCCAATGCAGACGTTCTGGACTTCCTTAATTATAAAACTGCCATATTCATAAAGTGAGAATTTCAAATAATGCGGAAATGTAGACAGTTATAAAAAGAAACTCATACCTCCATTTGATTCTGGAGTTGTTACCCAGAACAGTATCCACTAGCTCCATTCTGCTATTTAAATTAGAACTGATTAAGCTGAACTCAAATTAAAAATGAAATGCCTCAGTTGCCCTCATCGTTTCAAGTGCTCAAAAGGCACTGTGGCTAGTGCTTACAGTATCGAATGGTGCAGACATGGAACATTTCCGTTATCACACAACGTCTGTTGGTAGCATTGTTCTGGAGGGATTCACTCCTAACAGTTTACTATGTAGATTTCAGTGTTTTTTCAATTACATACAGAATAGAAAGCATCATTTCACACATGCCCATGGTTTTCACAAATAGTCTAGCTGCTTCTTGGGAAAATCAACATTATCTTGTCCTATCCTTCTCTCTTTCCACCTCAGTTCGCCGGGAAGTACCCACTTGATTTTTCTTTTTAAATCAAATGATCATTTATGAATTATAGCAAACCGAATAACATAGAAACCCAAGAAAAGCACTCCTTGCCTCTTCCATTCCTGTACTATGGAGACAAAATCTACTTAGTACTTGTTTTTAGCTATTTTGGTGGCTACTTCCACAAGGTCATTCCTTGATTTGTCACTAGTCAATGTCTATTAACGCCTCAATGGGGAAGATGAGGATTATGTTCACCCACATTGACTTCTGCCCTTTAGATCTCTTCCTATTTATAGGAAATTTATATTATTACATTCTATTAGATGCCTCTCTAACTCTAAATGACATTGTTTAACCTCTATTTCTCATTCATCAATTTCTTCTTGACTTGAAAAATCGTGATATCAGCTCCTCCAAAATATCCTCCATCATTTCCTCCCATTTCCAAGCCCCACCTTCTCTGCTGAACCTTGACCCAGACATTATATTTCTCTCTGTCCACCAAAGCTACCGTTTCTGTGCTTTCTTCATGGATTGGCAGTAGAAGTCCAAAGGCAATTGGTAACATTCATTTTAAACAAAGAACATGATTTGCACTAAAGGCTCTATAATGTCCCTAAGTTTGGCTGTGCTGCCCTGAGGATAGGCTGACATTAGACTGTCTGGTATAAACCTCTCTTACATCAGTGAGGGAGGTTTTTGCATGAGTGTGTGTGTACGCATGTGCTCATGTTTGCATGGGTAAATGCTCTTCTCCTCTGATCATGTCAGGTGGGAGGTGCATGTTTAGGGCTTTGGCTGTCCCTGGGAGATGAGCCCAGCAGTATGATTCTAATCCCTTTGATTGCATACAGGCCTCACATCCCAGGTCTTTGTTCAGATACTGTCTCTCTGGTATGGCCTGGGGGCTGTGGGTACTGCTTAGCTTTCTGATCTTCCAAAGTATAAAGATTCCCTAGACTGAGTTAGCACATGGACTAAAAGATACAGAGAGCAAAATTTCAATCCCAGAGATCTATGCAAATACATGGAGCCATCTATATTCCATCCTCCGTGAAAGTTGATGCAAGTTATTTATAATTTCAATAACCACATTGGATTGTCTTTAATACATACCAGTTGAAAGAGGTAACTGACCAAAAGCTAATACTGGAGCTTGTTCTGGGGCTGCTGTGAGGCCCCAGGAATCTCATTGGCAGTCTCTTTTGAAGATCAGTTGCCTATGTCCATTAAACCAAGATTAAATTAGTTTGTGGGAGCTGCTTTTAGCATTTGCACTATTACATTATGCATGATTCCTGACTGCACATTGCATGAACAAACTGCATGGAGGTCCATTAGTGATTTTTTAGGGCTGTGCTTCACTTGGAAATGGATTGATTTTGTGTAGGTTAATGTATAGCAGGGATGCTGCCATGGCCTTCAAAATACCCTCTTCCATTTGATATCAATAGGGAAGCACTCTTTGGGGATTATGGCTCATTTTAAAGGGATAAATTATGTAGATTGCATGATTAGAGAGCAGTAAACCCTGTTACAATATATCGTGTCTCAGGAAAAGAAGCAATCCCCTCCTCCTTGTCTTGGAGAGGTCCAAGTACCTTATTCTGTGTGTGCTCTATGGAACTGTCCTCATCAAGGTAGAATGATATCCCTGGGATTAGTCAACAAATCAGGGAAGAGCCAAAAATTGAATGCACATTTTAAATATTGGTCGTGAGAATCAGGAAACTGGATTTTTAATGGACTTTAGATCCTCCTCTGTACTGAAGAGCAGCACTAACCTTTCCGTCCTTTCTGGAGCCTGGCAAGGTGCCTGGGATAGCTTAAGTGTTGGTATGCAATTGCTGAATTGAACTAATCATTCAGCTTCCCTATTTTAGAGGTGAGGTGTGGCTGAAACAGGGTATAAATAGTTAGCCAAAAAGTTCCTTTAGGGAAGTGGACCTCAAGCCAGGCACAAAGGTTAAACCAATCATCAGCACTACCCTCTAGGAGAGGAGAGTTGAGAGTTCTGGTAGGGGTGGCTGAAGGCAGGCAATAACCCTATAAAATGGTAGCATGTAGCAGAGGCTCTGGGAATCTGCAGAATGGTCCTCTAGCTTCTTTGGGACAATAATACCTGTGGTTAGGCAGACAGATGAATTGACAGAAGACATCCAGGCAGAGGACAGACTTGAGTGCAGGTAGAAAGGTATGAAACACTGTGGAGTGGGCACAGGTCAAGAAGCCAGTGTAGAAGATATGGGAGAAATCAGGAGAGGTAGGTATATTAGCTACTCTATGTTGTTACTACAACAAAACACCTGAAGTAACTAACTTTAAAAGGGCAAAGATTTAAGTAGCTTAGTTGGGGGAGTTCAAGTGCAAGATCAGATAACCCCTTTGGTTTGAACTCCCTCTAAGTGTGGTACACCATGGTGGGAATGTCTGTAGGAGCAGAATGGTCACATCTCAAACTACAGCAGAGAGGGAGAGAGAGGGAGGATGGGCAGGGTCCCTGGATCCTTTATTAGAGGCCTTGCCCCTAATGATTAAAGACCTCCCATAAGGCCTCACTTCTCCCACCCCCTCCCCCCATACTGGGGATTGAGCCCAAGGCTGCTTAACCACTGAGCCACATCCCCAGCTCATTTTTTTGTTTGTTTGAGACAAGGTCTCACTAAGTTCCTCGGGGTCTCACTAATTTGCTGTAGGCTGGCTTTGAACCAGCCTCAGCCTCCCAAGCAGCTGGAACTATAGGCATGTGCCACCAACCAGGAAGGCCCACCTCTTAAAGGTCCACAACACCTCCCAGTACCACCCCTTTGGGGGCCACACTCTTGGATATGGACCTCTGGGGGACAGTTATCCAGACCATAAATGTAACAGAATCCCCCTTCCAGGAGAAGGAGCTTGCCTTGCCCACGGATGCCTGGCATTTAATGGCAAAAGCAAGAGTCAAATCCAGACCCTTGGTTCCCAGAAACACACCACCTCCTGTGTCAGTCCACGAGGCTCCTTCTCCTGCCTGGGTCCTGGAGTCAGTCTTTGGCTGCTCTTCCTGGGTAACATCTGCTGTAGACCATTCTTTTTATTGGTATTTTTAAATTATAAAAGTAGTACATGTTAATTTTTTTAAAGAGCCGAAAGATAAAAAGAGAGAAATAAAATGTCTCCCCTTGTCTGCTTTCTCAATCTCAGACCACGGTGGTTTTTAATGTGTCCTCCCAGACATACTCCACGGTGGGTAAGTGGTGTGATAGACAAATGGCATCAGGCAACATGGACTGGGAAGCGACTTGCTTGGTTTATTTGATAATAAATCTCATATCCCTTCCCATGACTTCATCGTTCTGGTTCAGATTTTTTTAAATTACCACATAGTATTTCATAATGTGGATTGGCTCTAATTCATTTAAATATTACTTCATATGTATTTAAATATTACTTAAATTATTTAAATAACACTGTGTTATTGAACATTTAATTTTTCCTCTTATTTATAACTATATTATAAACACACACTTTCATATATAAGTAGACTTACATACTCAGAGACACACATATATGTTCATACCATGTGAAGGGTATTTATGCTACACACATACTATTATAGAGATGCAATATACTTATTACACAGGCATATGTATATGCACATACACACAGAAGGATAAGTATGAAATGGACAGGATACACTAAAAGTCATAAGACTAGTTGGCTCAAAAAACGGGATGGAGAGGACAGTATAAGTGACGTGATCTTTATCTATAATGTTTTATTTCCTTAAAAAATATAGAAAAATAGGTACACTGATAGTTATGGCATAATCCCTTGTAATTTTCTGTAGCTATCAATTCTGTAGGTTTAATTTTAAAATATGCATGCCCAAAGCTGGTTGACATTCCTAATTCCTGTAGACATGCACTTGAAAAGTATCCATGGAGTCACCACAGACACCTCAGTGATAGGCTCCCCAGATTTGGTCACAGGATTAGTGAGCAGATCCTAAATTTCTACCTCGTTTTACTACATGAGACCAATGGGAAGCAAGGCCCAGGAATGAGTGAGACAGATGATCTCCCCTCCCCCCATTTCATTGGGTGGCTTTTTCCTGCAGCCCTTCTGGAACTTTCCAGTGTGCCAAGCCAATATACTCGCTGTGGACCTGCTGGTGCTCCATTGTGGTTTATTGTGAAGTGGCAGCCAGTCCAGGAACCTGTCACCTGCAATATTTTGAATCATCGTTTCCCTCCCATTTTCATCACTGTAAGCTTTATGTTAGTCAGCCGTTTATCCCTGTTACAAGAACAACTTAAAGGAGGAAAAGTTTATTTTGGGCTCTTGGTTTCAGAGATTTTAGTCCATGGTCAGGCAACTCCATTGCTCTGGTCCCAAAGGTGAGGCAGAACATCATGGAGGAAGGGCACAGCAGAGGAAAGCTCTTCAGCTCAAAGCAGCTGGGAAGTACCAGAGAGAGCAGGCAGACAGGCTAAGATATATCCCCAAGGCCACGCCGTCTATGACCTACTTCCTGGAGCAGGCATACCCTATCTGCTTATAATTACTACCCGGTTAATCCATTCAAGTGGATTAATCCACCATGCAATTTACAACTCATAATCTAATCATTTCACCCCTGAACATGTTTTCTGTTTGCAACTTTTTTTTTTAATTAATTTTTATTGTAGGTTGTTCAAAACATTACATAGTTCTTTATATATCATATTTCACACTTTGATTCAAGTGGGATATGAGCTCCCATTTTTACCCCATATACAGATTGCAGAATCACTTCAGTTGCACAACCATTGATTTACATATTGCCATTCTGGAGTCTGTTGTATTCTGCTGCCTTTCCTATCCTCTACTATCCCCCCTCCCCCCTCCCCTCCCCTCTTCTCTCTCTACCCCCTCTACTGTAATTCATTTCTCCCCCTTATATTTTCCCTCCTTTCCCCTCACTTCCTCTTGTATGTAATTTTGTATACCCCTGAGGGGTTTTGTATACCCCTGAGGGAAAGTTTATTATTTACTTATCACAGAGGAGGAAACTGATTCTCACCTTTCATTACAGACTTGATAATCTAGGTCTCTACCTGATAAGGACTGTGTTGGGACTAGATAAAAGAGAGAGATTGAACTTGTGAAAAATAAGATGCTCCCACATCTGAGGTTTGAAAAAGTTGTACAAATCTATGATCTATGTTGAAAATTACCTTAAATTGCTTAGGTGTTATTTTTTTAAACGTTTGTTTATTTATTTATATTTATTCTTTTTAGTCATACATGACAGTAGAATGTATTTTGACATACCATACAGGAGTATAACTTCCCATTCTTCTGGTTGTACATGATGTGGAGTTACACTGGTTGTGTATTCATATATGAACATAGGAAAATTATGTACAATTCATTCTACTGTCTTTCCTATTCCTACTCCTCCTTCCGCACATCCCCTCCTATCCCAATCCAATGAACCTTCACTCCTCCCGTCCCCTCACCCATCATAAATGAATAAAAGAACCCACATATCAGAGATAACATTTGGCTTTTGTTTTTTTAGGATTGGCTTATTTTACTTAGCATGATACTTCCAGTTTCATCCATTTACTTGCAGATGCCATCATTTCATTCATCTTTATGGCTGAGTAATATTCCACATTTTCTTTATTCATTCATCTATTGAAAGGAACCTATTTTGTTTCCATAGCTGAGCTATTGTGAATTTAGCTGCTATAAACATTGATGTGCCTTCATCACTATGGTGTGCTGATTTAAATTCCTTTGGGTATATGCTGAGGAGTGGGATAACTGGATGAAAGGGTGGTTCCATTTCAAGTTTTCTGAGGAATCTCTATACTGGTTTCCAGAGTGGTTGCACCAATTTGCAGTCCTACCAGCAATGTATAAGTGTACCCTTCTCCCCACATCCTTGCTGACATTTATTGTTATTTGTATTCTTGATTATTGCCATTCTGACTGGAGTGAGATGAAATCTCAGTGTTGTTTTAATTTGCATTTCTCTAATTGCTATTGATGTTGAACTTTTTTTCATATATTTGTTGACTGATATTATTTCTTCTTCTATGAAGTGACTGTTCAGTTCCTTTTCCCATTTATTAATTGAGTTATTTGTGGGTTTTTTTTTGAGTTGTATAAATTTTTTTGAGTTCTTTATATATCCTTGAGATTAATGCTCTATCTGAGGTATGTGTGGCAATAATTTTCTTCCATTCTATAGGCTCTCTGTTTACATTTTTGATTGTTTCATTTGCTGTGAAGAAGCTATTTAGTTTGATACCATCCCATTTATTGATTCTTGATTTTACTTCTTGTCCTTTAGGAGTCTTGTAAAGAACTTAGTTCCTAAGCTGACGTGATAGAGAGTTGGGCTGACATTTTCCTCTAGTAGGCATGGGGGTCTCTGGTCTAATGCCTAGGACTTTGATCCACTTTGAGTTGAGTTTTGTGCAGAGTGAGAGATGGGGTCTAATTTCATTTTGTTACATATGGATTTCCAGTTATCCCAGCACCATTTGTCGAAGAGACTATCTTTTCTTTAATATATGTTTATGATGCCTTTGTCTAATATGAGATAACTGTATTTATGTGGGTTTGTCTCCATGTATTCTGTTCTGTACCATAGGTCTTCATGTCTGTTTTGGTGCCAATGCCATGCCATTTTTGCTACTATAGCTCTGTAGTATAATTTAAGGTCTGGTATTGTGATGCCTCCTGCTTTACTTTTCTCACTAAGAATTGCTTTGGCTATTCTGGAGCTCTATTTTTCCAAATATACTTTATAACTGTTTTTTTATTTCTATAAAGAATATCATTGGAATTTCAGTAGGAATGGCATTATATCCATATAGCGATGGCCATTTTGACAATTTTAATTCTGCCTATCTAAGAACATGGGAGATCTTTCCATCTTCTAAGATCGTCTTTAGTTTCTTTCTTTAGTATTCTGTCGTTTTCATTGTAGAGGTCTTTCACCTCTTTTGTTAAATTGATTCCCAAATATTTTATTTTCTTTGAGGCTATTGTGAATGGAATACTTTTCCTAATTTCTCTTTTAGTTGATTCTTCATTGATGTATAGGAACAAAATTAATTTGTGGATGTTAATTTTATATCCTGCCACATTGCTGAATTTGTTTGTGAGTTCTAAAAGTTTCCTGGTAGAGTTTTGGGGGTCTTCTAAATACAGAATTATGTCATCAGCAAATAGGGATAATTTGAGTTCTTCTTTTCCTACTTGTATCCCTTTAATTTCTTTATTCTAATTTCTCTGTCTAGAGTTTCCAGGACTATGTTGAATGGGAGTGATGAAAAAGGGTGTCTCTGTCTTGTTCCAGTTTTTAGAGAAATGCTTTTAATTTTTCTCCATTTAGAATGATGTTGGCCCTGGGTTTAGCATGTATATCCAGGATACACTCAGGACCATCAGGGAGCTCTGAGGACCAGATGTGTTCCTACTATCCCTGGTTTTTTGAACATGAATGGATGCTGTATTTTATCAAATGCTTTTTCTGCATCTATTAAGATAATCATGTGATTCATATCTTTGAGTATATGGATGTGATGAAATTATTTTTATTGATTTCCGTATGTTCAACCAACCTTGCACCCCTGGGATGAAACCCACTTGTTCATGACGTACTATCTTTTAAATATGTTTTTGTATGTGATTTGCCAGTAGTTTATTAAGAATTTTTTCATCTATGTTTACCATGGGTATTTGTCAGAAATTTTCTTTCCTTGATGTGTCTTTGTCTGGTTTTGGTTTCAGGGTGATACTAGCTTCACAGAATGAGTTTGGAAGGGTTCCTTTTTTTTCCTATTTCATGCAATCATTTGAAGAGGATTGTTGTTACCTCTTCTTTGAAGTTCTAGTAGAACTCAGCTGAGAATCCATCTGGTTCTGGGCTTTTCTTTGTAGGTAGGTTTTTCATGGCATCTTTAATTTCATTGCTTGAAATTGATCTGTTTAAATTATGTATGTCCTCCTGATTCAAATTGGGGAGGTCATATTTCTCTAGAAATTTGTTGATGTCTTCAAGATTTTCTATTTCCTTAGAGTATAAAATTTTCAAAATAAGTTCTGATAATCATCTGTATTTCAGTAATGCCATTGTAATACTCCCCTTTTCATCAAAAATTTTGATAATTTGATTTGCTCTCTCTTTCTTTTTGTTAGCTTGGCTAAGGGTTTATTGATTTTATTGATTGTTTTTCAAAGAACCAATTTCTTTGTTTTGTTGATTTTTTGAATTGTTTCTTTTGTTTCAATTTCATTGATTTCAGCTCTGATTTTAAATATATCCTGTCTTCTTCTGCTCTTGGCATTCGTTTGTTCTTCTTTTTCTAAGGCTTTGAGTTATAATGTTAGGTTACTTATTTGGTGAGTTTCTATTCCTTTAATGAATACATTTGGTGCTATAAACTTTCCTCTTAGCACTGCCTTCATAGTGACCCAGAGATGTTCTGATGTTGTATCATTATTCTCATTTACCTTTAAGTATTTTTTTACTTTATCCCTGATTTCTTCTGCTATCAATTTGGCATTTAACAGCATATTATTTAGTCTCCATGTATTAGAGCAGATCCTAATTTTTATTATGTCGTTGATTTTTTATTTTCCTGAACATTCTTGCATTGTCTCACACGTGAGATTTTTTAGCAATACCTCTTATGCAAACTAGAACAGTTTTACCAAAATAACATAGCAGCACTTAAATCCTCAACTTCTCCTGTTTTCTAGAGTGCTCAGAACATTCCTATGACCCAAATGCTGGTTTTGACACAGAGTGCACACAGAGTCTTATAAATCCTGGCCTGTAGTGTTTCTGGAACAAAGCAATGTGGTTTAGTTAATGCAGATGAAATTGTGAAGCCAGGTGACCTAGAGTCTGACTTTGGCTCTACACATTATTAACTGCTCACCCTTTTATGACTCTCATTGGTCTAATGGAAATCATGTTAGTGGCTTCCTTTATCCTGAAATGTCATCATCAGGATGAAGACAGACACATTTCCTTTCCCATTTATTAAAGACTTTATCATTACTGTAGGTAGTGATACTTGTTTCATTTTGTCATCATAACTAAACTGTAGACAGTATGCTATAATTTGTTTTATAGATGAGCCAACTGAAGACAAAATATTGAGAAAATATTTAATGTGTAAGTCAGAAAGTATTACACAAATGATAATTATTGCTGTGAAACTTGAATTTGGTCCAGTGATTCGTTTCCCTTTTCTGTTGATTCAAGTTCAGTGTTAAAAATTTATAAAGTTGTGGAAACTTCAGATACTTCATTACATCTACTATATAGGTATGCTGTAACAAAGTACTAAAATGGTGTGGCTTATAATAACAAAATTTATTTCCTGAGAGTTCTTTAGGCTACAAGTCCAAAATCAGGATGTCAGAAAGACCATCCATCCTCAAAAGGCTAGAATCCTCCCTTTTCCAGATTCTGGTGAGCCCAACTGTTTCTTGACTGTGTTATTAAACATAACTTGAGCATAATTCAGCTCTGCCTCCAACATGGCTGTCTTTTCCTGTCTCTCTCTCTCTCTCCTTATAAGGACACCCATCATTAGATTTAGGGTCCATGCTTATCCAGTATGATCTCATTATATCTGCAAAGACCATATTTAGAAGTAAGGTCTCATCATGGGTACCTGAATTAAATCTTCCACATGTTTTCTGGAGACACAAACCCACACCAGTCATATGATGTCTATAAAAATGTATATTATATATATGGATATATAATTTTTTTGGTACTGAGGATTGAACTCAGTGGCACTTAACCACTGAGACATATCTCTAACCCTTTTTTAAATGTATTTGTATATTTAGAGATAGGATCTTACTGAGTTGCTGAGACCGGCTTTGAACTCACAATCCTCCTGCCTCAGCCTCCCAAGCCACTGGGATTTCAGGCGTGTGCCACTGGGACCAGCTAGATATATAATAGTTCATGTATGTATATATACATATATAATATTACAGATCTATATATCTATAATAGTATGGATCAGTGAAGTTAGCAACAAGAACATAAGTACAATTTTTATTAATAATAAAAATTATCTAGGTCTTAGTAATTTTTTCCTAAATGTTCAAAATATCACACTTTAGTTTCTAATTCTCTGCCCCAAACTTATCACAACATCTTTACAATAGTTGTTTAATTCTGTTCCATGAAGTGATCCTTTAAAGAGGTCCTCTATCATTCTAATAATCAAGATCTCAGCTTAGGGAGAAAAGGAGAAATGAAGAAAAGAACTCACATTTCCTTTGCTATTTGTTGAGTACCTCATCATTACTCCAGGTCATACTTGTTTCACTAAATCATCACAACTTACTGTAAACATTATGTTTTTGTTTGTTTTGTGGAGGAGCAAATTGAAGCTCAAACAGTAGAATCATGTCTAAAATGTTCTAGTGCCTGAGGAACTCGAATGCTGGGGTTGGGGGGAGGGCTCGGAATCAAAATACCCAGATGGCTTTCTCATTCTTCATTTAATTCCAGAGTAAACACTATGTGTAATCTCTGTCTCATTTCTTTAGCTACTCAGTAATATCAAGGGTACCATCTGAGCAGTGAGGGACAGACCCCAATCTCTTTATGCCCTGGTGCCCAGATATCATAGTTGAGGCATTTATTATTTCTTTTGTTCATTTAGCAATATTGTGGGACATCTGCTGTATGTTAGGTCTGGGACTCTGTTGGGTATTGAAACAAGCCCTTACAAAGCTTACAGTTTCATGGCACCTAAAGCATGGTTCTGGAGGTCAAACCAGCATCTCATTTTTGCTACCAACAATGAGATTGACTTTAGTTTAAAACACACACAAAAGACCAAGAGAAAGAAGCACTGGATGTGATATGTTCAGTCAGTTCTACAGGCCATAGAATGCTCCTTGGCTTCTAGCACAGTAAATAAAATCAAAGAGGAGAGGAGAGGAAAAGATAGAGAAATTCACCCACCCCCCATAAAGGAGATAAAAGGAACATTCATTTATGCAGGTAACTGTTGGTTCTGATGTTTGCAAGATTTCCCTTTTCATATCATAGGGCATGGTTGAAAAAACAATCCTGTTTCTAGATGCATAAATGCTGACCCACTTTAATAATTCAAATCAGAGCACAAGTTCTCAGATCTTCCAGAATGCTGCATTCAATTCAGACATACATGAAGCAGGGAAAAGGTGCAATCTCATTAGAGGGCACACAAGCTAGGCAATGTGGGTGGGTGGGGCAGGAAAGGTGGGGTCACCCTGCAAAGAGCCCGGGAGAGAGTGCTGGTGGATATCAGAGAATGACTAGAGAAAGTAAGAAGAAGGGGGACTCTGAGGCCCCTCTGAGGAGTTGGTGTTTTCTCCCTATAGAGTGCTAGGTTTGTGGAGTCTGTGAGACCTTTGTTCCCCCCCTTTCCAGGAGTTTTCTGAAACTCATGAAAATTTTCAGTGTAATCCATTTGTCATCAAGGCAGATAGAGCACATCTGCAGTCAGCCAAGAATAATGTAGCCATGACCCAGTTGTGTCTGGGCCTGCATTTCACTGGCTGTATGTACTTCTCAAACCTGCACAAGGTCAGAATCAGTTCCTATCACCAGGCTTAACCCAGTAGTCATGAGTCTGGAAGAAAGCCAATCACATGTGTTCACGGCATTATTCTGCCTTACAGTGAAAATGAGGAGCACCCAAGGATTAGTCCAAGGGGACAGGGTACCTGTACTTTGGCATATTCAAGTCATGTAGCAACATACAGAAATTCAGGCCAAAGAGCTGGATTCACATGAAGTAACATGGCAAAATTGCAGGTTTATTCTTAAATACTTTCAAGTATTCACCCCTAATATTGTTCTTTGTGTCTATTTAGAAATTATGTATATGTTCTACTTTTAAAATATCTACTAAAATGAAAATGAATCAGATAAATAAATGCAAAATATAGTATTGTCTTCTGGACCCCATAGACCATCTTTAACATATGTACAATTTGAAGATCACAACTCTGATATATAGTATTCACTGAAAAGGAGAGAGCACCGATCTCCTCCAGAACTGGCAGGTAAGTATTTTCAGCTGTGTGGGCTAGACACACTGCCAGTTCTCAACCCTGCTCTAGTAAGGCGAGAGCATCCATGATCATATGTAAAGGAACGAGTGTGGCTGGGTTCCAGGGAAACTTTATTTACAAAAAAAGACTGCCCTCAGAATTTGCCTGTGCACTGAAGTTTCTTGACCTTGGTTCTTGTAGGATACAGCTTTTATAAAAAAAGTTAAAGAAACAAACATAGCCTACCAGAAGTTTTCACAACTTTATAAAAATTTAATGCTAATGTTGTTTTGACATAAAAAGACAACAGAGTTTATTGGACCGAATTCATGTTTGGCAGCAATAATTATAACTACCATACGGCTTGTACATTACTTTCTCAAACCTTATCTCTCTTCGTTCTGATGATGACATTTCAGGATAAGGGAGGCCACTAACATTATTTCCATTAGACCAATGAGAGGCATGAAATGGTGAGCAGTTAATAATGTGTAGAGCCAAAGCCAGACTCTAGGTCACCTGGCTCCACAATTTCATTGCATTGACTAAACCACATTGCTTTGTTCAGACCAGGATTTATAAGATTCTTGTGTGAACTCTGTGTCAAAACCAGCATTTGGGTCACGGGAATGTTCTGAGTACTCTAGAAAGCAGGGCAAATTAAGGCTCTAAGTGCTCATATGTTATCTGAGAGGTGAAACCTCATAGTTGTGAAGGAGAGGAAAAAGGAAATGATTCAAAGTATTGCAGGTCGCAATTCTTAGACTGGCTACCACTTCACATTGAGCCATAGTGGAGCACAGCAGGTCCATCCAGTGAGCATAAATTGGCTTGGCACACTGGAATGTTCTAGAAAGGCACGAAGGAGCCATAGATGGAAGAGAGGGATGAATTGTCTGTCTGGCCCCTTCCTGGGTCTTGCTTCCCATTAGCTAACATTCAAGCCATGTTGATCTCTTTCTCCACCCACTTCCAGGTGACCTCTTGTGTCCTTTGAGGCTATAAATATCTATTAGAGAAATGGAAAGGAAACCAACCAAAACTCTTCTAGAGCCTCCTGCTCCCAAGAGAAATAGAAAAAAGAGAAGGATGTGAAGGCCCTGCTGAAGCAAATGGGAGATCACCAGGCGTGCACGTATTAAGACCTCATGTGTCCTCTGCTCAGTGTGGGACATGTCACTGTCATCATCAGTATGAGTAGGTCACTGCATTTTCTAGATGAGTAACTGAGGCTTCGAGAAAATGAGTGATTTGAGGAAATCAACTGAAGGTATACAATGCCGAGCTAAAAATTGTGCCCTGATTACCTGCCATCAAAACCAGAGTTCAGGGCTGAGAATGTGGCTCAGGAGTAGAGAGCTTGCTTAGCGTATGAGAGGCTCTGGGTTCCAGCCACCACTAATTAAAGTCAAATCCCGATTTTATATATGGTCAAAACATTTTTCAAAATGCCCAGTAAACTGATGCATTGCTTATCACTTAGAAATTATTTTTACCTATTTACAGTTTTCTTTAAAACTTATTTAGATAAACTGCCATTTGACCTAGGAAAGAAACTATAAACAAAAAAAGTTTGTTAGGATATTCCTAAAATATCTCCATTTTTGAGTGATGTTTCATCTGGGCTGTCAAGGTCGGCCTCACTTGTTCCATGAAGCTCCTTGGTAATGATCCATTGCGGAATCTGCTATTGTCTCAAGAATTTTCTTGCAAACCATAGACATGATTCTGCTACTGTTGATGCCCACATTCAGACAGTGACAACTGTCTCATGACTGTCATGTGGCCAAGTGATTATGGAATGCATCCCGAGTTCAGGGATGTAAAAAGATAAAAAAAAAATGTATTTTAAAATCTACAAAATATGGAAATTTTATCCCTGGTTACAATCTAGATATCATCTACCATTTAGAATAAAATGTTCTCTTCCTATAACCTGGGGGGATTTCTGCTGGCTGTATAGGCTTATTTGGGGGGAAATGTAGAAAATCTCTCTGTTGCCAGGTTTCAGTAATCCCAGCAACATTAATGAATTGGATTATTTTATAGGTAAACCTAACCCCCTCCATTCTTTGAAAGCTATGAGGTTTAACTGTGTTTGAGAAAGTTTTCCACTAAAACTCCTGAGCTTTCAACTTACGTGGAGTCTTAAGTACAATTCATCATCTTATCTAATCTGATATCCAAGGATAGCTTTGTCAAAGCAGAGTCAAGTATTGGCAATCCCTCAGAAATCTCTGAAGAATGAATAAAAGAAAAATGATTTAAAGCTGAAAGATTTAAGTAGAACTTTGAAATCTTTTTAAAAACTAAACAACGAAACCCTTCCCAAATCTGCTAATGCTGGCTTTGGAATATGAATAGAAAATCAGGCTATGGGAGCAGAGATGGATTGTGGGTATCATCTCATCTCCTGCAAGAGGTGTAGTTAGCATCCTCGTCAAATAAGAATGCAGTGATCCTGTGGAAGATTTCCACAGAATAAATTCCCTTGCTAGGAGTCTCACTTCCTCTGGAAGAAACATTTTGAGGTACATGTTGATATCCTTTATCCTTGCTCTCAGACAATATGGAAAAATATGACCATGTCCCTCATATAGCAAAGGGGTTGTATGTTGTTCAGAAAGAAAACATGTATTCAGATGCAGATTTGAGTTACAATTTTGGTACTTATTAGCTATGGGACCTTGAGTTAATTCTGTGACCTCTCTATGCCTTTGTTTTCTTGTATATAAAATGAAAAAAAAATAGCTGGGTCTGTTAATTGGTATGGTTTTGAAAATTAAATACAAATACTTATTAAGTATATGCAACGTATACTAGGTAAGTGTGTGTTGATCAGTTTTCTGTTACTATAACAAAATACCTGAGATAATCAACTTATAAAGAAGAGATATTTATTTTGACTGTAAGTTTTAGAGGTTTCAGTCCATGACTGATTGGCCCTGTTGCTTTGGGCCTGGTAGGGTGTAAAACATCGTGGAGGGAATAGGTGGTGAAGGAAGCCTGTTCACCTCATGTCAAGTGCAAAAGAGAAAAAGGAAGAAATCAGGGTCCCACAATCCTCTTACAGAGCATGCCCCCAGTGACCTAAACCCTCTCATGAGGCCCCACCTCTTAACGGTTCCACCTATCAACCGTGTCAAGCTAGAGCTAAAGCCTTTAGCACATAGGCCTTTGGAGGATGTTCAGGATCCAAACTCTAAAAATATGTTTTCTTAAAGTAAAACAAAAGTAACAACTATTCCTATTAATTCAGGTTCCTATAAATAACATAAACGAACTGGAGTCCTTTATTATGTCATGTAGCCATTGCTTCCTTTAATTCCAAAAGAAGAACAATGAACCAGCATAGACCCTTGGATTATTTTTTCTTTGGGCATAGTTATCTCAGAATTTGTTTTCCTAAATTCTGATAAATAAAGATGGGAGTTTCCTGGATTGATGTGTAGCCTGTTTTGCATGTGAATACAATATACACATTTTTCAACTTTATTTTTGATCGGCTTTAAATTTGTGCTTCATGCTACATAAGGACAGATGGAACTTATAGGACTTTTTGGCCAAGGCAACTGGGACATTGCATTTAATTTTTTTTTTCTTGGCACCAAAGTCAGAGCTCTTAACTGAAGGATTGAAGGCTCTTTACTCTGGTGCTCTGCTATTAATGTGTCTCAGCCTCCCTCCAGGGGTTGCTTCTTTCTATCCTCTTACCTTCTGGTAAAGTCCTTTTGGGATTTGGATTTCTAGTAGAGAGAATGTGCATGTCCAGTGCACTTTTCTTGCAGCCAGGCTACTTCTTAGGCCACCAGTCGGCCCCACTCCAACGATAGCTTCCCTCATGTGAACAACCTGTTGCTGTCTCCATAAATAGAGATTACATATACATGGGTTGGAGAATAAAAGGCAAAATCTGCTCTGGTGGCAAATAGATTGACATATCTGGTACAGATACTTTGTTCCTACTTGCACTTCCCATTCATGGAAGCAAAATTCAGCAAATCATGAAAAACATGTCTCTTTGTTCTAGAAGGTTCCTAATTCAAACTCAGATTTTTCAGCCCCCTCTGTAAGTAGAATATGGTCTCCATCAAAGCAGGAACATGTGACTGAGTTGGACTCCTCTGCCTCTGTATTGTCAGTGCCTTTCATGATGCCCAGTCCTCAGTCAACATTTAGCAGGTAAGTATGTTATTTCCTTGGATGTAACTTAAGTTTTAAGTTAATATACTGACTAGCTAACTGAAGTGATCACTGTCATTATGCTGTATTATTTTAAAGAAAGAAAGAATGGAAGAGAGGAGGGAGAAATAAAGTTCCAGGCTCTCTAGGAGCAGAGTTGTGAATGATTCCCTGCTTGTTTACATTGTTGCCATGTCTGGACCACACTTATGGAATAGTCCAGCAACTTGACCTAGTAGCTGCCAATAGTATCCACTGGATTATAAATGAAAATGAATGTTTTGGGGTCTTTTTAATATTGTGATGGTCATGAATGCCTGTTTAATTTTTAAAAACCAAGCAATAAGAAATGCAACAAGATGAAAGTCTTCCTTTCTCTTCTTGCCCCCATGAACAGCTTGATCCCCTGAAGTAGCCTTTGTAACAGTCTGGTGTTGATAGTCTTAAGACACTCTTCTACAACATAAAAGCAAATACAGAGGTGGCGGTTATCACAGACATTTCCAGAGAGACTATTTATTAGGCATGGAACTCAGAAAATCATAGATTTTAAAGTGTAGATTACTTTATTTTCAGTAAAACAACATAATTTGACTCTGGCCTTCTGTGCTTCCAAACTGTGAGAAGATTCAACCTCAAATTGAGCTCCTCAACTCTCCAGGATTGTGCTAAGGTCCCTGCGTCTTATGAGGCACTAGGTTATCACCAAGGCTGCTGGGGCCTTCTCTCCATACTGGTTATGGCTGAGATGTCCCTTGCCTCTATTTACATAGCTAAAGCCTTGGCAGAACTTCTAGTAGTGGTAAGGATGCTGAGATGGGCCGAGTAAATGGGGGCAGAACAGGGGTAAGACCTCATTTACCATCTAAGAAGGCATGCGACCTGATGTATTTCTCTACGGGTTTCAGGAGAACCAAAGATGAGGACATCATGGTTCATATCTGTGTAAATCATAATTTAGTTAAACCACAGAACTATTGCTATATTAACTATGAAGTTACATCTGTCATTCTACATTTTCTTTGGGATAGTGAGTTAATAGATTACAATAAGCACAAAGAGAAGGCTAAAAAGTCCTCCTCTCTGATTCAGCCTTTGTTTGCATGAAGTTTTTTTTACCAATGAAATCTTTCTGGTATGTTGAGAGCAAAGCTTCATGATTCAATATGCACCCGGTCATGTCCATAAGGGAGGGAATCGGTATTTGAGCTGAGCGAGGCACTGGCTGTCTTGGAAGAGACCTCTCAATGGGTTTTTCTCCCCCTTTCTTCATCACTCCATGGGGGTATTGATGAGCTTTTTACCTTTCTATCTTCCTTTCCTTCTGTTTGTTCTACTCTTGGTCTTTATTTTCCTAACTGTGGCAGCAGTTTAGCCCGCTCCAGTATGATGGAGGGAAATCCCTTAATGAAATATCTGGCAATAAGAACTTGGGCTCTTCACACACTGTCAATAACTGTTTTTGAAGTTTAAAAGAGAAGCACGAACCTGGTGAGTTTGGAATGAGCCAACTTACTTTGCAATTTAAGCTGGTTGGTTTGAACAATATATTTGCGGCACAGAGGGAGGGGAAGTCTTGACCTCATTCCACATCGCATCCCCAACTTGAGTTCCAGTCAATTTCTGAGTCTTCAGCTAAGTCGGGGAACTTTTAAAAATCCAGGATTTAAAAAGTAAGGTGTGCCGCTGGGGAACATCCATCATGCTATCTTATCTGATGCTGCTGTTCCCCCTTCGGTTCACCAAAATAGGAAAGTCAGTACTTTTGGGTGATGTGCCCTTGGTACTGTAGTAGAAGGCATCTTGACTAAGTTGACAAGTGCTGTTGGAAGTGAGAAGTCAGTTTTATCTTTAAGCTCCCCAAATTTCTATCCACTGGGAGTACAGCTTACTATCTAGAATCTCAGTATCTATTTAGATAACATATCAACTTCTAAAATTTATATTAGAGTAGCTAATAAAACTGGATATCAATTAACTTCTGTGCCAAGAGCTAAAGAAGAAAGTACAAGAAATTGCAATGGTTTGCGTTTTTGTCATATCATCTTGGTGGCTTTTTATTACTATTTCAATGTTTTTCATTATCACAGGATAGCAGGTTATGGAATTATGACACACATACATAACCCATGGCACTCATTTCTTGACATGGAAAGAGGAGCACACATTTAATGCATATATCTCGATGAATCTGGGGGTGAGTCTGTACCCATCCATGCCGCAGTCTGGCTCTCAACATCTCCCCCTCTCTGTTTAAACAACAAGCATGTGGCTTAGGGACTGTGCCTGCCTTAGGTTGTCCAATAGTACATATGGTCCTTACCCGTTATCTTAGGTTGGTACCATTGTAATTGGATCTTACCCGTCACTGACTACTGGTCCAGTATACAGCCACACCTGTGTAGAGGTCTTTGTACCAGCGGGGTGTGTGTATGTGTGTGTGTGTGTGTGTGTGTGTGTGTGTGTGTGTGTGAGGTTCTTTGCCTCACCTCTGTTGGCCCCCGGTAGAGCTTTGGTGCTGATAACACCAAGGTCGAGGGTTCGTTCCCCGTACGGGCCACCAAATGCCACAGTCTGGCTGGGCACAATTCAGGAGCCACTTGTCAAAAGAAACTAATTTTATTTTTAGAACCACACATGCCAAACAAAACAGCTCCTCAGGAAAAACACTCAGAGCCAACTGTCACCACCGGCTTCCCACAAGCCACTCCCCAAACCACTAGCCTCTCCACCTCCCACAATCCTCCTGCTTTTGAGGCCGATTGGCTGGGTCGCGTGGGCGGAGCCAAAAAAAGTCCCCCAATGAGCAGCTCCGTGGCCTGAAAGGGCAGGGAAACAGCCCAATGAGCATCACCGCAGAGGAGCCAATCAGCTAGATGTTGCTGGGGCCGCTGTGAGCCAATCATTAGCTGGCAGTCTGAAAGTTTGCTGGGGCCCCTTCGACTGTGGCTCTCAACACATCCCCACCACCAAGACCACAAACATAAACATATCCAATATATCTTCCAAAGGATCCTTCCACTTCAAAGAGTTCCTGGTGTTTTTCATACCCCAAATGGTACACACAACATAGTAGGCCCCAAATTTGTTTCAATTTCCTAATGCTCCTGCATCCCCAACTTTCTACCTGTGTTATATGAGACTCGTGACCATTGAAAAATCTATTTTTTTTTAGAATCTTGGGCTAGGTTTTGGAGATAAAACATTTTTTTAATTTTTCTCATTGCTTTTTTTAGACTATTTTTTTCCTTCTCTCCCTGTTTCTTCAAGATGATGCTCTCAGATGACTTGCTACTGTTCCTTTTTGATAGAGTCATAGTAAACATGTGAGCCAAATGTTTCCCACATCTTTATGCTTTGAGGGGAACCCTAAATTAATAAGGAGGGTCTATAAGATTTAACATCTCACATTCTTGCTTCTTTCCCTTCCAAAAGTTCTTTTCTCCACATACCTGTTTTAGCCATCCATTTCCATGATGGTACCCCAGATGGCTAAGCTCATTTCCATTCTTCTGCCTCTATCAGGGGTATTTTCCCCGGATCCCCTGTGTTACTCAATCTGTTAAAACAAAGCATCACTGGAGAAGCCTTTGGATTGCCCTGTCTAAACTCACCATTCACCTCCTAATCCTCCCTACGCCCTCACTTCTTATCTTGCTTTTTTTTTTTTTTAATCCTTATGTCTCTGACTGCCATCTTGACAATGCATTCTAGATGAAAGCAATTCCTCTTTCTTCCTATAATATGCTCATGAGGGTAGAGCATTATCTGCTTGTTCACCACCATGGGTCTAACATGTACCTAAACTCTGTCAATTCTTATTGGACCCTAAATAGGTATTTGAAAGTGATATAATGGAAAGATCATAAGTGTTTATAGCTATGTACCAATTTACCTTGAACACTTTGGGGCCATTATTAAATTATCACACCATCTCAATGCTCATATGGTAACTCTGATATATTAAGAGCATTCCTGGGAATAATTTCCATTAGAATTTTTATATTTCTCCACTTGAAATGTGTCTGATGTGTTCTAATTAATCCAATCACTTTCATAGCCTATCCTGAATTGCTGTGCAGATTCCTCTGGGGAGCAATTTTGAAACGGGCATGCCAGCTCTTTATAATATTTCTAGCATAAGTTTTGATAATTTTTCTTTATAGAGGATGAGAGAAATTGCATAAATATCAAGGGTGAAGGAACATGGGTCATTCTTGTGAATGAGAAGATTTATTGCTTGCTTAATTCTCAAGGAAATACCTTTAGCTCCTTTTTAAACTATGGGTCAATAGCTGTTCCTGTGTTTATGTAGTAGCTTTATACATGGGTCTGATATTTGGCCCCTTCTGGAGAGTTCTAAGATTCTGCATTAGAAAAATGCTCTGCTTTGTGTACAAAGATGATCTGTTGACCTGCCTACCATGGGACCTCCTGCTGGGCCGCTTTGCCAGAAGTGGGATTTTTAAAAAAATTCATTTTTCTAAGGCATTAATAATTCTTTTCTGATTTTTCTTCTGATCAGTGGCCTGAATTTGTAAGGTAGCTGGCAGGATCCATAGTCACAGACCAATGCTGAAGAAAAGATTTTCCCCTTGTGTGAACCTAATTAAACTTTATATAGACTTTGGCCTCATTAACTCCTTTTTCTAAGTGATTGTATAGCACACTCCCAAGGTTAAGAAGCCCAGATGAAGTTCTTCCCTAAGGTAACCTCCTCTGAAAACACTGTTATATTTAAAGGAAGCCACAGGGTCCCTGAACTAGAGTAAGAAGTCTTCTCCCTCTACTTTACCATCATCCGTATTCAATAAATGCAAAAGAATTGATTGAATGAAAAATGGGAAGATTGGAGGTTAGAAAAGGGGGAGAAATTTATTATGTTCCTGGAGATCTTCCTTGGTAAAAGTTTTAAAAATTCAGCCTGGGAACTTCTTGGCCTTAAACATTAATCATGGCCTGGTGAGGGAGATAAGATATCAATAGTACAAACTCTCAACTTAATGTGTGAAGGGAAAAATTCATGAACATTAGTACCCCTTTCCTCACCACCCTCTCTCCATTATTATGGTGAAAAGCAGAGAAAATTTCTTGCTAAAGAGAGAAAAACAGCGAGAGATGATTCAGAATAAAGTTGGATGTGTTTTGGATAGAAACTGGGTGTTATGAGAAGTGTTAAACATGAGAAATAAAACAAAAAAGCATCTTAAGAGGAAAGAATAGCTATGTACCTTGTGTGGTTTCCTTCATCTTATATGTATGTGTTTCCTAATAGAAATTATTTTTAGACACGTTTTCCATTATTGTTATTGTATTGAAGGCATTTTGGGGTCCTTTGTACCTGCTCAGTCATGAGCTACCATTGTTGGAGGGAGTCTTCAGAAATATATAAATCACCCCCACCCCCACCATTGAAGCAGACATTTTTCAAATTAAGGAAAGAAGAAGGTATTCAAGAAAGGAGCACCAGCAGAACTCTCTTGATGGCCATGTAGGTGCAATTTCTCCTAAGCCATGCAGCTACCTTTCAAATAAAAAATGGTATTATTTTTATTTAAGACAAGAAATTTACCAAGATGCAAAAATACTGAGAAAAAAAAAACATGGCTAAAATGTCACGCCCTAAAGCATAGCTAAGTCTCACAGAAGTAATGACATTTATTTGCTTGGAAATATTAAATATAGAATCCAGTCAGCACACCCCCCTCATTTCTTGCTCCTAAGTCTATTGTCACTGTTGTCAATCATAGCTGCTCCATCTCTCGCCCACTTACATTTATATTGAATGCACCTGTGTGACTTTAAGGTACAAGGATCCATAATAATAGGGGATTTGGAGTAAAATTCTTCTCCCACTGAATATATAAACCCAGTAAAATATTAGCTTAAATAACAGATGGAGGGGTGATGAATATATTAATCATATTGGTGAATATAGTAATCATCTCTACAAAAAGATTTGTGAGTTATGAGAGCAATAGGATATTATGAACTCATGATTTCATTTAGGGTTTCCATGTTTATTCATCCAGCACTAGTTTACCATGATAGGTTCTTGGGGTACAGCAGTGAAGAGACTTAGCCCTTCACTTTGTATATTATTGTTTGAGGTGTTGATGCATGGTGGACACGTGATCACAGATACATCCTTCAATCCTATGGATTAAACAGGAGGAAGCACGAGGTGTCTTGAGAATGTACACCAGGAGGACCAACTTGAATGTTTGGTCAAGAACACCCTCCTTAGGAAGTAGTTCTAAGGGCAGTGTATTCAAGTTCTCCAGAGAAACAACCAACATGGTATACAGAGGTAGATGAGAGAAGATAGATAGATAGATAGATAGATAGATAGATAGATAGATAGATAGATAGATAGAGTTGCCATTTAAAGACAAATGATAGACTGCATGTCTTAAATAACAGAAGTTTATTTTTTCACACTTTGTGGGGCTATAAGTTCAAGCCCAAGGTATTGGCAGGTTTGGTTTCTTCTGAGGTCTTTCTCAAGTTTATAAGTTTTGTTATTTTTTGTTTGGGGTGTGTGTGTGTGTATGTGTGTGTGTGTGTGTGTGTGTGTGTGTGTGTGTGTGTTGAATACTGGGGATTGAATTCAGGGCTTCATTCATGATAGACAAGCACTATACCATTGAACTATATCCCCATCCCTTTTTAAATTTTTTGTTTCAAGACAGTGTCTCTCTAACTTGCCTAGACTGTCCTTAAACTTGCAATCCTCTGGCCTCAATCTCCTGAGAACCTGGGTTTACAGGCATTTGCCATCAAGCCCAGTTTGTATGTCCTTATAGGTTCCTTATATGGTATTATATGATCTCTGTGAGATCCCATTTTTGGAATCCCTTTGTGTGTCTAAATTTCTGCTGCTTATAAGAATACCAGATTGTATTGGGGCCCACCCTAATGGCTTCACTTTAAAGGCCCTATTTCTAGATAGAGTTATATTCTGAAATCCTAGGGGACCTAGGGTTACACATATGAATTTGAGGAGGGTACACAATTTGACCCACAACAGACAGAATCTGATGAGTAACAAGATGTCAAATGGGAAGGAGATGGAAAAGTGGGTGCCTTTCCCAGGAAGAATAAAAATCTCAAAATACTCTATGACCATGGCAAGCCCACCACCCACACGTGCTCCATGTTATTTTAACCTGTACAGTCCTGACAGCACTTCAATTATGGCCCCTGTCCTGCTGATGAGGCAAGTAGGGAGGATAAGTCACTTGCCCAAGACCAGGGAGGTGCAAAGCGGAGGCTCATGCTTCCAACCACTACACTGGAAGGCCTGTCCCCAGGCCAGAGCTGAAGGTCAGCAGGGTACAAGCCAGAGAGCATGTGGTGAGACATGCAGCTGGAGGTGGCCATGGAAGCTTCCGGAAGGAAACTGGACTCCATTTGGAGATCAGTGAGGATCCCCTGAGGAATTTAAGAGTGGGAACAACAGGATTAAAAGATTCCTCTTGCTGTTCTTTGGACAATGGATTACTCAAGGATAAGAATGTGAAGAAGGAAATGAAAAAAAGGAGATTTCCACAAATGACTTGGCCATTGACTTGGATGAACTGACTTGGCAATAAAGATGGAAGTAAATAAAAATCCAAGATGTGTTTTAATAATGGAAGAAATAGGATTTGGTGATTGATCAGATATCGGGAGATGGGTCTTTTAAAAATCGTGATAATATGACTAATTGTATATATCATTCAATTGCATATCATCATGCAAAAATTTTTGAATCACAAGATAACCTGGTATTGACAAATAATTGAAAACATGCGTATTAGATTTCTGTCTAAATAAATGACATGTTATTAATTTGTCTCCTTCCTCTCCCTCCCCAACCCCATTAAGAAAAGTAAGCAAAGAAAATTTACCAAAAAAAGGTCAGATGAATGCATCTTCTGGGCTAATTCCCCCTTTCAGTTCCCATCATTTCTGAACACGAGCCTTTTTGGAAGCACCTACATACAGCATGTGGAGATATAAAATGAGGCCATTTACAGTGACACATTTGCTCGAAGATGTGTTATCCTAGCCAATATGTTCATCGATGAACTGTCTTTTTGTAAAGTGTGTTTTCTTTATCACTGGGAAAAAAAGGTTTGGGCCCACCAGGAATAACCAGATGAGGTATGTTGAGATTCATCTCAGGCGCCTGCTCTGAGGGCACTCAGTGCCTCCTGTCTGGCCAGAGTGCAGTGCTCACTGTGGGGTGAATTCCTGGTGAATCTGTCTCAGGTCCAATTCCAGACTGTGCTTTGCAACCGACCTTCTCATGGGACTGGTTTTGCCAGTACTTCGTCATTGGCAGAAGAGGCTGGGATGTGAGTTCCACCCTAGGTCCTTTGTGAGAGCCATACCATTTGTGACAGAGATGTGTGCAGAGCAAAAAATAATGTTCTGCAAGGAATGCCAACCAGAAGGAGAAACAACTGATAAAAACAAAGATGGGTGAAAGATTCATGTGTAAGTGGAACAGAGGCTCCTGCTCTTCTCCACTGCATCGCAGGAACAATTCTGCCCCAAGAACTGGCACTGGCTATTGTTCCTTCAGGCAGACCTGACAGTATGCCTTCCTTGTGCCCATGACCTTACCATGCGGCATGTCCTGTAGCAGATAGATCAAAACCATCTGCGCCTGCAAGGCCAACCTCAAGTACCACTGCTTCCAGGCAAAACTACCAACATCCATTGCTCTGTTCAACTTCCTCTGTGATTCCTCCAGCCCCCTGAGCCCATCAGTCACTTACTGTGTGTGGCAGTACGGTTTGCATCTGGAAGGTCCCCCAAGGACTCAGACTCATGTGTTGAATGCTTGGCCCCCAATGCAGCAGTGTTCAGAGGTAGGGCTTTGATGTGATTGGATCTTGAAGGTGCTGACTTCATCAATGAGTTAATCCATGAATGAGATTGTAGCTGAATGGGTGATTGGGAAGTAGGTCACTGGGGATATGCACTGGGATTCCCCACTCTTTGCTTTCTGGTCAACATGAGCTGAGCATCATTGCTCTACCACAGTGCTGTACCATGATGGACTACCACTTCATCACAGGCCCAGAAACAACAAAGCCAAGTGACCATGAACTCAAACATCTGAAACCATGAGCCAAAATAAATCTTTCCTTCTTTAAGATGCTTTGCTCAAGTATTTTGTCAGAGCAATGAATAATTGACTAACACAAATGGTATATAGGCATGACATTAAAAAGTATCCCCCAAGGAGGGTTATTGTTTTTTAAATTCTTCAGGCCTTATCTTTAAATCAAGAGGAAAAATTCAAGTTTTGTGCTAAGACATCTTTATCAATTCTTTGATATCTGGTAGTCATTTTTTTGTTTTTTAAATAAAGAGAGAGCAGGCCTTGGGCTTACAGCTTTGGTAGCAAACAATTTCTAGCTAGAATTTAATAATATTGTTTTATTTTTCACATACTTTCTATTTATGGCCAGGGACAGTAATGTTCCATTTGTATTTGTGATAGAGATCTTCCTTTAGAAATAAATGTATTTAAATAAAAAGGGAACTAGTGGGGAATGTTAAGCACTAGTAGAGGAGCTATAAAATGCAGCCAACAGTACAAATAACTAAAGTTCCAGCAGCACAGTTAGAATATGTGTACCATGATGCACAGAGAGGCAGTTCTCTGCTTCTCTATGTAACAGAGCCCTGAAGGTGTGTGAAAAAAATAGGTGCAACAGGCAGACTAATTATGAGAACTAAGAAAATTATATTTCCAGAGTCAGATATGCATTTCTTTAATTCTCTTCTTTTACCTTTGAACTCTCAGTCACACGTGACCCACTGAACATTCAAGGGAGGAGCAGGTTTGGCCAATCTTGCCACACCTAAAGATGTTCATGCTTGAACTTCAAGAAGGT
Organism: Callospermophilus lateralis; assembly: GCF_048772815.1. Classification (NCBI taxonomy): domain Eukaryota; kingdom Metazoa; phylum Chordata; class Mammalia; order Rodentia; family Sciuridae; genus Callospermophilus; species Callospermophilus lateralis. Next base: position 36,558,884 of record NC_135322.1, on the reverse strand, counting down.
TATGAAAACTATACTGCAATTTCACGGTGTGCTTTTATTTCCATCTTTATTTTATTTTAAAAGCCAACATGCAATAAAATAACCATCTTTGACCTGTACACTGCAACAAAAAGATGCAAGAAGGCCCAATTTTAACTGTTGGCTTTCTGGTGCTGTTATGTTGATACCTTGGCAGGTGCCTGGGAAAGCAGATATCAAATATCAAGCCGCAGGTGGTTTAGGGGTATCAATGTACAGAGCACAAAATTGTGTATTAAAAGGAATTGAATCTTAAGAAGGTCTCTGTTTGGTTCTATGTAATATGCTTATGCTATAAATAGAGCTCAGGCTATTCTTATTTGAATGCTGTTTTATATTGTTTATGAATTGATTTGTGTTTTCCCCAACAAAATATTAACCTCCTGTAGGTTAGGAAGTTTTCTTTTTCTTTTTAGACATTTATTTAGTTATTTGCATGTTTTAAATAAGTGCATTATAATTGCATATACTGATGGGATTTGTTGTTACATTTTCGTACATGCACACAACATGACAATATAATTTGGCCAATATCACTCCCCAGACTTTCCCCCTTCCTACCCATCTCCCACCCCTTGGCTTAGGGATTTTTCTTATTGTTTCATTCCTAGTCCTTTTTTTTTTTTTTTTCAGAGGGAGGGGTTTATGTACCCTCTTTACCTCCTCAGCATCTCCTCTTTTGGATGGAATACCAGAATTTTCTTTTGGAGAATCATGCTTGGTCCAGCTCATGTAGTTTGGATAGGGCCAACCTCGTCCCTCGCCTTATGGGTGAACATTTAATCCACATCAGGTTAAGCAAATTGCTGTATCTAATGGGTCACAATAACTCATTTGTTAATAGGTACGTGGTCAAGGCTGGACCAGAAAGAGCCTTACCTCAGGTTTTACTTGAACTATTAGGATTTTAAAAAGAGTCTTTCCACTGCTGAGTAACCAGGATGTCAGAATAAAGGTACCAGGGCTCCCATCTTGAGACATTGGACCGAGAGTGAAGCCAATGCAGAGAAAAGCAGAGCTTTGAGTGATGGTGACAGTAATAAAATGCAGGAAACCTTGTCTGTGCCTTAGGTCCAGCCATTCCTGCAAGCACGACTTTGAACTTCTAGTTATGTGAACCAGAAACCTCACCCTCCACCTGTGTAGGTTACAACTTGTTTGGTTGGGTTTTTTGCATCCTGCTTCTGAACACACGCTCACTAACGAAGGCCCTCTCCCCATCAAGCAACCAGCACCGTGCCAGGCATGTGATGTGTACACAATAAATACATGCTGCTTTGCATGTTCCAAAGTCCCCTAGGATTAGAGAATAGGCTTATATAGTTTAAAAGGCACTGGAAAAAGAGTCTGGAGATTTAAATCATTGTCTCACTTAACACGTTTTTATAGAGCACCCACTTTGTGTGTCGGGCACTGCTCTCGATCCTGGGGAGACAGGAGTGACCGAATAAAGAACTCATTGTAATGAATTTTCAAATAGGACAATGATATTCAAATAAAGCAACATAGAACATGCCAGGTGGTGATCTATTCTATGCATCTGTGAAACAAGACTTGCTCCCAATGAGGCATGGGACCTTGAATGGGCCCTTTGATTTTTCTGGGATTCAACCTGCTTCTGATCACAGGCTCATATGAGTTTCTTCACATATAAAAAAAGGGAGAGTTGCAGTTACACTTTTTACCCTGTTTTCTTTCCTCCTTTTCCAGGACCACCAATACCTATATTAATAACATTTCCACTTTCTTGGCCCTTTCACAGACCTAAATTTTACATTTCCCTGTGTTTATTGCTAACTGTCTCTCTGCATAGTTTCAAAAGCTATGAATTCCTTCTTGTTCAGGTTTCCCAGAAATGAGTCCAATTCCCCTGGGATTTGGGGGCTGACTAGATGAGCTGGATTCCCTTGAGGTCTCCTCCTGAAAGTTCTGTCTGAATGTACCTTTTCTGTCCAATAGCCTTCTCCGAAATCAATGACAGCCAGTCCACTCAGTCACCTTTCATTTGGTGAAAAGTTTCTGTTATCTCTGAACCTTGACTAAGTTGAGATATTGTTTTCCCCCAACACAGCTCCTAGTTAATCACTTTACTTATCATGATCTCTGGTCTTGTCTGCCTCTTCCTACTAGTTCCCAGAGTCCTCAGGACTCTTCTCCCGGTGGAAATTATCTCGCTAGCATGATTGCCGCTGCTTTTTAAATGATGCCATGAGGATAATTTGCCTCCAAAGAGCAAATGCCATCCTTTTGGCTCTCGAGTGATGCTTTTAGGCCTCATTTCCATATGTGTATGTTCTTTTAACAAACATTTATTAAACATATACTGGGTACTAGTGGATACCCAATTCTTCTGTCTGGTAGGAGTAGGGGAGAAATAAATTCAATTTTGGGCAACCACCAATCACTCCTTTGTGAGGCAATTTCCAGGGTGCCTTCTAGGTCATTAGAATCTTAGGCTCTTGGAAAAATATCTTTTTGTTTTTCCTGAAAATCTTCTTAAAGATGACTGTGAGCTTCTGGAAGTGTTTCCTGAAGAGGCGATTTTGAGCCTAGGCATGTGGTACTTACATAAACTCTGTCACTTGCACTATAGTACCAGCTTTACTTTAGGCCAAAGGCATTGGGTTGTCCACCAAGGAGATGAAGCCTCCCTCTGCTCCCAATTGTCATGATTTTGGCAGGCTGTCTCTTTGGGCTCTCCAGAATCGACAGTGTAGTTGTTACAACCCTAGGTAGCTCAATTTTAGCTTGATTAAGTCACAGGGGCTTTGCCACGTTTGTTTCCATAGAACACATTGGAATCATTCTTCAGGTCCCATGACCATGCCTTCTGGTGACATTTCTCCTAAGGAGTCAGGCTGCGTCTCATTTTTCTTCATCTTGCAGCTCCTCGCTGACTGTTTTGAATGCAACGAGTGCTCAGTGAATGTTTTGACAATTGGATTTTGAATCAGTTACTTTCTTGGATAGCTGTTGACAATATCCCAGCTTCTTGATAAAGCAAAACCTTATGTTAGTCATTGAATTTCTATCAAAGGCATTGCAAACTGGTTATTGATTTTTTTTTTAAAAAAGAGAAAAATAAATCAACCACTGGATACTTACTCTTGCATTAAAATGTGAGCCAGGGCGACCAGGTGTAACTCAGAATTACATGAAACACTTGCGAAATTAGTAATAATAAAAACAGGAGAGTGAAGTCAGACGGGGATTTAGGTGACTTTAAACAACAGCTCCTTATGCTATCTTGGGAAATTCTAGAACCCTCTCCACCATGGAGGGAAGATATTAGGATTTAACTCTACACTTTATGACTCTGTTTTCTTATTTACTTCGTCTCGTCACACTCTGTCTTCATCTCAGCATGAAACTCAGGTGCTCCACCGTGTCCACCAAAATTTTATTCACATACAAGCGTTTTATGAATTTAGTAACTTTAGTGAAGGACAGGTGTAGTCCACAGGCAGTCACAGGGAGCTTGTGACTTCCTGGTTTGGGCCACCCTTCCTTTTTCTCTTTCCTTTCTCCCTTGGTGGAGAAGCCATTCCTTTCTTCCCCTTGCCTCACCACCAGCTCCTCCATCCACCCTCATGCCCTCTTCCATCAAAGCACTTTCCCCAGTAGCCTTCTTCTTAAGAATCCAAGCAGAGTAAAAACATCTCCATCCATGACAGGGAAAATGGGTCTGTCATGTAGAAAGGGCTACAAGTACACTCACTATCATTCTTTTTTTTTTTTTTTTTTTTAATTGATCCCAGGGTCTTTTGCATGCTAGGAAAGTGCTCTAACACTGAGCTACATCCCCGGTCCCACTTACTGGCATTTGACACCCCACTTCCTCAAAAGACACGTACTAGAAATGTGGGGAACCTATAAACCTAGTGACCCACAGAAAAGATGAAGAAGTTGATCATCTTCAGCCCCCTCTCTTCCAAAAGAAGTCTTCTCACTGGTTGCCTTCCTTGAGTCCTGCTTCAGAGGAGCAGGGACGGAGAGGTCCCCCAGATTCCCACTGTGAAATCTAAAGAGCCCTGGTAGGCTGTGGGGAGCTAAGTTCCTAGGCTGGAGCAAGTGCTCTGGCTTTGATGGGCACCTCTGTCCATCCTCCCTGCACCTTGAGAAGAGGCTGGAAGTTTGTCATGAGAGAGTCTACGGTGGGTCTCCATAGATGGCTCTGTGAAGTAGGTTCTGTTAAAATAAAGGCAGTTAACAGGAAGCTCCATCTACACCCATCAGAATGGTCTTTCCATTCAGAAATGGTGCCAAGCCCCAACGCGGAAGGCTGACTGCCAAAAATGTATTATGTGCAAGTGTAGCAATTTCTGGTTTCCACAGGATGAATTAGATGAAGGGTACTCAATAAATGCTTGGAAATGATGACACTCTGGCAGCAGTGGCATGCATATATCCCTGCTTCAGCAGAGCATGGTGCCCTTCCTGTGGGAACCCGAATGCTCTGCCAACACTCCCACCCTGCAGCTTTCCCAGGTGCTTGCTCCTAGCTAGGAATGCAGAGTGAGGTGAGCAAAGAAAAGGTGGAGAATCACTTAAGACAGGAAGGAGAATCTCCTCTTTGTCTAAAGGGGGTGTGAGCTCAATGTGGTCATTAGATTCCAGATGAAACAGGAGACAGACAGATGTGAATGGTGGGAACACGAGGTTAAGGGAATAATTCTATAAAATGGGCCCACAGTGCTGACCCCACATGCTTTGTTTTTCAGGAAGCAATTAACCCACAACCCTGCCTGGCCTAAGTGGACAGGATAGATCGGATTCCTTAGCAAACTACCTGTTATCTGCAGGAGAAAGGCAGACCCTAAATAATGTCAATAAGAGGGACCTGTGTTACTCTGAAGGAGAAGACTTTTATGACCCTTTTCACAGACCAGATCCCAAAACTCAGGGAGATAAGAATAATTCCTCCTAACCATAAAATCTATTAAGAAATTATAGTTAAGAATCCAATTAGAACTGGTCAGCACGGGCCAAGGTGTTGTAGAGTTGATATGGCAGTGGGGACTTGGAAGTCTGATATCATCTTGCTGTCAGTCAAAAGTCAAGAGGTGGACCTGGGTGGGACTCTCTGGAACCTTCTCTGGGATCCCCAATAAAACTGGAGTACAGGAGAGGCACAATGACCATCTCCTCTTTGAGAGAACCTATTCTCTCCCTTGAGAGTGTCCCTTTCCCCTTTTTCTATCCCATCAATAAACTCACGTCTGTTACTCTGAGCAACAGTCTGAAATCTTCCTGACTTGATCATAAAAATCAGGGCTTGAGGGGCGACAGGTCTCCATGCTGCCTCAGTTTCCCAGAAAACCCCAGCTCTGTAACAAAACCAAACAGTGTATTTAATCATGAAAACTCCAAGGCTAACAGGTCCACACCAGGGGTCAGTAAGCTATGACCTCAAAGCCAAATGTGGCCAAGGCCTGTTTTATACAGGCTGCAACTTAAGGATGTGTTTACAATTTAAGAGTTTGTATAAAACAAAGAATAAGTAATACAAAATGTATGTGGCCTGCAAGCCTAAAAGTATTTACTATGTTGTTCTTCATAGGGGAAGTTTGCTCCAGACCAACAGTATTTAATCCTGGCCACAAACAAGCAGAGAACTCTGTTCCTGAATGGAGTAAAGCATACTTAGTGGTGGGGTGCACACCAATTCTTTGTGGCCACAAGCCCCATGTCCTAACATTCAATTCCACCCCAGTTCTTACCAGGGTTTGCATCTGATCCTCACCAGGGACTCTGTTCCACAAGACTGCTCCTCAGATGCTCATCACAAACCGAGGCTGGCCCCTGTGCTTCTGACCAATAAATTAAGGTTTCCATGATCCCCTGCATGGGATTATTTGCTAGATCAGCTCATAAAACTCAGGAAAAATGTACTGACTTGGTTATGGATTTATTATGAAGGAGACAACTCAGAAAATGGGGCAAGGTGTGGGGAAGGGGAGCAGAGCTTCCATGCCCTCTCTGGGCATGTCACCATCCCAGCACCTCTATGTGTTCAACAAAACCTTATGGACCTATTTCAATTGGCCCTTGGTGATCAATTACAAGCCTCTAGTCCTTCTCCCTTCCCACGCCAGGGAAGTGAAACTGGAAGTTCCAACCCTTTAGTGAAATGATGGTCTCCCTCGTGAACCAGCCCCCTAACAGTCCCCAGGCACCTCATTAACATAAGCTCAGGTATATTTGCAAAGGGCTGGCTATGAATAACAAAAGATGCTTCCTTCACCTTTAGCCTCTTGATGCTTAAGAAATTCCAAGGGTTTTAGGAACTCTGTGTCAGGAAAAGAACCCAAGACCAAATAAATACTTCCTAAAAATTGCAATGTTTGCCACTATTGCATATGATATAGACCTGTTTCTTTGTTTTTGTTTTTTCCTCACTTTTGTTACTGGGAAAATGGAACCCAAGGGTGCTTTACCACTCAGCTACATTCCCAGCACTTTTAATTTTTTTTTTTTTTTTTTTTTTTTTTTTTTTTTTTTTTTTTTTGAGATAGGGTCTCAATAAATTGCTTGGCCTGGCTTCAAACTTGTGATCCTCCCATGCCCAGCATGTAGACCTACTTTTTTTTTTTTTTTTTTGTGGTGCTGAGATTGAACCCAGGGCCTTGTGCATGTGAGGAAAGCACTCTACCAACTGAGCTACTGTAGACCTACTTTTTAAAAGGGGTCTCATTACTGACATTTCTGCTGTGCCTAACATTAAGTGGAGAGTCAAATTTACACTGAATGAATCACAGCCAATGTTTCAGACATTTCTGGGGCAGACTGAGTAAGAGAAAGCTCCAAGAAAGATTCTGTCTTGCCCAGGAAAAATCTGAAGTGACAATAAAAGCTAACATTTATCGAGCACTATTGTATTTGCTAAACACTTCATGTACATTTTCACATTGATTCTTGCCAGCAACTCTATAAAATAAATTATTGTGAGGTAAATGAGGCTTAAGAGTGTTAAGTGATCCATCCAAGATTACCTGGTTATCAAGTGGCAGAGCTGGGATTTGAACCTGGGTGTGCTTTGCTGTCAGGTTGCCCCTGAGCAGAACCAGTAACTAGAGATTTGATGAATGGTCCAGGGAGCAGACAGGACAGTGTGTGCAATGCATTGACTTAGATTCTTGGTCTGACATAGAGGCACAGATGCTGGGAAGGTCAGCCATCTGATGGGTATGTTGGAGAGGGATGGGGGAGGCATCTGGATTTCAGCCCTTTATTCATCTGAGATATTTCTCTGGTTTCATAAGCTTCCACCATTACCAGGGCTCAAAGGCCACACATACCCTGCTCTTTCATCCTGCAGTACGTCATACAGCGCGCACGCATGCTCACGGGAGTGACAGGAGGCAAACATAAAATGTGACCTTCATGATCCCTATGGAGTGGTTCAACACAGAGGCTCTATTTGATTGCTTGTTTTGGAGGAAGCTGAGCCTTAGAGAGATTAACGAACTGGCTCAAAGTTGCACACATCCTACTGACCAGGGTCTGTCTATGGTCCAGGATTTTTCTGTGGCATTAGCACTACCTTGTCTGGCTGGTTTATGGACCAGACTGACTCTGAGAGGTCCCTCTTCTCTTCATCTATTTTCCTGGGATCCCATCAGGACTTTCCCAATAAAGAAAATACCAGTGAATCCTGGGGCCTCCTCATGAGGCCTGGGTATGAGCTGTCCCTTCTCAGACCTCTCTGTGGCCTGGTCTCTGCTGAAGATTTTTTCCCCTTCAGGAGGCCCAACTGCCGCCACATTGTCAATTGCTAGCTGGTTGCCATGGAAACAGGTCTCAAGAGGGATCTGCTTTTCTCCCTTCTTGAATGAGGAGGAGTAGGGGGCTTTGTGAGGGGCAGCGCTTCCCCCCTTCATGGCCAAGAGAAGGACTGGCTTTGGGTGACAGGGCTTATACAATTTTACCTCCTACGGACCCCACTCTTTGTGAGCAAAAGATTGCCAATTTTTCATTTTGGAGAACAACAGCCCTTATTTGGAGAACATATCCTTTCTCTTTTTTGATGGGCTACAACGACTTCTCTTTCATGAAATGATAATGATAGTAGAATGGTTTAAAAGATGTCATGGCTTGGTAGAGTAAAAAGTTTGTTGATACACACGACAACGTGGATGAACCTCAAAATCGTTACAAGGAGCAAGAGAAATCTTGCAAAGAAAAGAGTGCACACGGCAAGATCCATTTATATAAAATTCTAGAAAATGCAACTAATCTAGAGTGGCAGAAATCCAACCAGATCAATGGTTGCTAGGGGATGGGGTAGAGGGAAGGATGATTTATAAAGGGGGATGGGGAAGGTTTAGAGGGAGATGAAAATGTTTTGATTGTGGTGGTAGTTTTGCAGGTGTGTACGTATTTAAAAACTGATCAGATGGTATAATAGTATGTGCAGTTGAATACCTCAACAAAATTGAAACAAGGTAGGCATATCTGTTGCTCTAAGATTTGTATTTTTTTTTTTTTTTTTTTTTTTGCAATTTAATCTATTTGGGGAACACCATAGTGAGGGAAGCCTGGGACCCTGCTAGCAGCAGGTCCAGATATCATTAGGAAGGAGGCCCGTAGTTCTTCTGTAGACTCAACCCTGACCCACAGGATGTCTTCTATGGTTTGTATGTGATTTAGGCCCAAGGTCTTCTGTTAATGGTTTTAAGAGTTTGGTGGAAACTTAAATGAACTATGATGTTCAGAGGTGAAACCTTTAAGAAGTGATTAGATTAAATTAGGTCATTAGGGTAGAGTCTCCATGACTGAATCCTGGTGGCTTTCTAAAGAGAGAGGGAGAGAGAGACCAGCCCACAGAGATGCCCAGTGCTCATGACATGAAGCAGCCAAAGCGGTGCCCTTGAAAGAGCCTCTGCCATGCTGTTTTGACCTCACCTCTCCAGCATCATGAAATAAAATAAATCTAGTTTTTAATTAAAAAAAAAACCCAACCTGCTCAGGTGTTTTATTGTGGTAACAAAAAGCTTCCTAATAAAGTTCCATTTACAGAAGTAGGAAATTCCATAAACTAATTGACACCAAGGTATTTGGAGACTTAATGAGGCCTGTCTCCTAAAAATATTTTCATTTGATAAAGAATTCCTGAGTATGAATCGTATTTAGTCTGATGCTATCCATATTCAGCAATGGAATTTTAAGCTCTAAGGTACCTAGACAAAACTATTGTTGTAAGATTATTAGATCACCTTTGTCAGATGCTGAATTTAATGATTCCTTCTGTGTTTCTAGGGCCCTCTCTTGTTTTCAGGCTCACCATACTAACCATAGCTGTTTCCATAATTATCATTCTGCCTGGAGTTTTTATATGGATGAGCATGTGATATAAATATAAATATATAGAAAGAGACATGAATATACACACATATGTATATATATACAGTCATGTGTTGCATAATGATGTTTCAGAGAATGGCAGACTGCATACGTAAAACTGTGGCTTCACAAGATTACATTACCTAGTAATATCATGACTATCTTAGTTTGTATAAATCTACTGTATGAAATTTACACTTGATGAAATCATCTAATGATGCATTTCTCTGAATGCACCCCTCTTAAGTGACACACACAGGCACATATGCATTTATACATTTATTTATATTTAAAACTATAGTTTTGACTAACAAAGATCCAATCTGAATGGAGGAGGCATTGAGTAAAAATATCTTTACTTGCTACACAATGTGTTGCTTATATGCCTTCAACACCAAAATAATCCTCATCACCTACCGTGTGCTCAGAACTATTATAGGAACTAGAGATTCAAATGCAAGTAAGATATAGCCCCTGACTTGGGAGGCACTCATAATGTAGTAGAGGAAATGGCCCAGTAAGTGAGCAATTGAAATAAAGCAGTGTATATGCTAAGATCTTGGTAAGCATGAGAGAAGAGGACCAGCCACTGGGGTGTCAGCAAGAGTTCCTAAGAGAGGTAGTAGCATTGCTGAATCTGAAGGACCAACCATTAGTTGGCAGTGAGGCGGGAGATGGACTTTTCTGGAAGTGCTGTTTTGAGAGACTGAAAGAATTATTTTTTTCTGGAATATGAGCTGGATCCTGGGGAGAGTTGAACCTGGAAAGGTATTTAGGAATGAGATGATGATGTGCCGATTTAAGACTCAATAAGAAAGTTAGACTTTATTGTATGGTCAATGGGCAGCCTTTGTGAGGTTTTAGTCCATGGAAGTGCAGAAGCCAAAATCCGAATTTAGAGGGGTCATTTTGGCTATTGGAGATTTATTTATGTTCTGTCAAGGTAGCAGCTGGGAATCAAGTTAGGAGATCATTGTGGCAATGTAGCAAACGACGGTGATACCTGGAACTAGGGTAGGAGAGTGGGGATAGAAGCAAAGGATTCTTTGAGAAGGTTAGGATTGGCAGACAACTGAACAGGACTAGATTCAGTAGACTGATTGGATATGAGGAGAGAGGCAAAGTGAAGGAAAAGCAAGGAATAAAGGCCAGGGCTTGGCCTTAAGTAACCCAGGGGTTAATTTGTGCAGGAGATGTTCAGGTTTAGCTAAGGTTAGAGATCATGAGTTCAGGCTGAGATATGGTAAGTTGGAGGTGCCAGGAACGAGTCCTCTAGAAACAGGAAGGAAGTCAAACTTATGGTCATAGGACACAAAAGCAGGTCTAGCCTGGAGATCTTGAATCAGGAGAGAATGAACAGCAAACAAGTGTTGAATTAAAATTCTTAGAGGTTTAGTGAAGAGCTGTCCATGTTTCAGGGGCGATTTTTTTTTCCTCTCTTCCCACACAATGGGGAAAGATGTTCTTAATTAGTGGCAGGGAGAACCCATGCTTTTCTCACAATAAAGATGGGTGCAGCCTGTTGGGGATAGAAATGCAGAGTTTGGATAAGAATCACAAAGCCTCCATCTCTCCTTTGTTATCTGCTTATACATTTTTAGATTTTTAGAAATGTTCCCACATCATTATTCCCATGAGCCCTGCATGTGCTTTTTAACCTTGGCCTTTATATATTTGTAAAACTGTCTTCCCACCCCCCCACCCCCACCCATAGGATTAAGCTCCTTAAGGCCAGGTACCAGCATAATTTATTTAAATTCTGATATGCGGTAAAGGATTGGTGTGCTAAATTGAGTATCACCTCTCTGCAGTTGTAGTTCAGGTGTTGAGTTTTGTAGCAAATTCCTCTTGAGTTCCCCATTGACATTTGTGTATGCATGAGAGCAAATTGAAATGTAGAGGTGTTTGTTTCCAACCAAAAGGAGAATTTTACTCATTCCAATATAATGAAGAAATAAGTGATTGTTATTTAAAGTGTTACATGCTAAACCTACAGGTGTGGCTTTGCTGCTTATTATAAATCTAAACCTCTAGGCAGATGTTCTTGGTTCTTGTCCAAACACCCGGGAGATCCCTTTTAATTTGGTCCACGGACTGTGATTTTTCTTTAGCTTGCCAGACCAAATCTTCATTCCCTAAAATCACCCGGTAAAGATAAGTAACTCCAAGGTCGCTATGTTTTTGTCAAATGCTAAGACAAACCAATCACATCAGAACATTGTCTGTTTGTATTCACATCTTAATTTTAAGCCAAATGTTTTTGTGTTTACCGTCCATGTTGATTAATTGAGAGCATCATGAAAATGGTCTGTATTTGATGGGTGAGTTTCATAATGAGCGGGATTTCTGCATGGATTTCTTACTCATTTAACAGTTGAGAACATGTCATTATTTTATAAGCACTACTGATAAATCATTTGACAAATATGCCTCGGCCCTTTAAAATAATTTTTATTTCCTGTGATTTCAATTGTCTCCGCATTTTTCCTTGTAAATAGTTGAAGAGTAAGCACATTTTCAAAGAGCTGTAGGGAGGCTAAGATGCCAGTTGCATTTTAACGATATAGGGCATTATCGTTCTTACTGTAGCCAATTCTCTTTTAAATCATTGCAGTTTGTGCTCTAGCCTCCAGCTATAGAATTCTTTTCAAGCTGGCAGTGAACTTGGCAGGTTGCCAGAAGAAATATAAAGGTGTTTTGGTCCACCAAAGTATGTTGAGTGGTTCTTAGTGATACAGTTTTCTTCAGTACATCTGCAAAACATTTTTCTGAAGTGAATTTTCATGTGAAAAGCCTCCTTAATCATCACCAGTATTGTTTATTTCAATGCAGTTATTTAAGTGCCCCCCTGGGTGCCTACAAAATAAACAAGGGAATCTTCTAAAGAGTTTTAAAAGTGGCAGGTGCTGAGGCTGTGCCCTATTCACTTAGTTTGCAATGACATTTTTGTGCTAATCTATAGACAAACAAGAGACAGGTGACACACCAATCAAGTACAATGCACAAGAGAAGACGGTTTGAGCCAATGGGGTCAGTGCTAGATAAGATGCTTTGGAGGCAAACGCCTGCAAGAAGTAACTGCTTTTGAACTCTCTTGCTATTTGCATTCTGACTGTAAAACTCTGATATTTAAACTTGAGATGTTAACCAAGCTTTTTGGTTTTAAATGGAAACAAAAGGAGATTCAAGATGAAAATACACAGATCTATGTGCCTGTGAATAACCGAAGTATGTATGTATGTATTTGCATATGTCCACACACTCACGAACATATATATTCACATTTAAAGAGAATGAACATGGTTAAATGTTAAAATGTGAAAATAACCATTTGTTTGCTATTTGGGTCATGCCTTCAATCCAGGTAAAGTCATATTTTCACAACAAACCACTGTTTGCATGCCAAACATGAACACACATGATGGGATTTAAGAAATAAATGATTAAACACATTTTATATTCTTTCTCCTTTATTGATTGTCTGTGTGTAAAAATTATGCTTCCAGTGAACTTTTTAAAAAGGTAGATTAATTATCAATTTAGAAACTTGATGGGAAGTTTATGGCACATTATTAACCAGCACCTTCTTGTTTCCTTTTAAAAGTAATGCTGGTCATAACTTGGTGACAAAATTGGTGAAAAATTAAAAATAAAGCTTATTTTCTGTTTTTAAAAAGGAAGCATACCTATTGTAAATATTACTGAATATGCGAGAACACTGTAAAATCATTAAAATGTTCTACGGAGCTACAGGGTACAGTTTTGAGGGCATTTATATACAGCTTAAGAAAAGCTGAAGGTTTTGCATATAATCCCATTAAAAAAGAAGCAGCAGCAGATGATGGCATTTTAGATTATTGTGATCAAGAACAAGAAGTACTCACTGTGATGTGGGCTAGATCTGCAGTATCAGGTAATTTCAAGCCCTGGGCTTATTGTTCGTGCTCAGCTGCTTCCATGGCAATCAGCCATGGTTTGCAAAACGTTTTATTTACTAAATGGCCGATAGAAGGAAATATGTATTTCCTTGTAGTAAACATGGCAATCATAGAATTTAACAACCAAAGGAAACTTAGATATCATTTTGTGACATTGGGAGAATTTGAACTTTAATGAAATTGAACCGAGAAGCCATGAGGCAAACATGGTACTTCATGAGATGTAGGGTGAGATTTGTGATGGGGGAAGCGTGTTCTGCTGGCATTAGAGGTGGCTGCCTGTTGACACAGCAGCCCTGTGGCTGGTCTAAGTATGTCGTGTTCTGAGCATTATCAAGAAACTCTCAACCGACTCGGTAATCAGTCAGTTAAGAGAAAGGAATTGTCCATTGGTTGGCCTGAATCAAGTCTTTAGCTTTCAAATTTGTAACATGCTACTTTTCCTACTGAGCATACCATGACAGTTTTTCCATCAAAGAAGAGCTCAGAATGTATCAAAACAATAAATCTTCCTGGCAGTCATCTTTGGACTTTGGCTTTCAGAGTCACCCCCCAACATTCATCGAAATATCGATATCTGAATGCCTGCCAGAGGATGAAAGTGAAACAGAATAGAAACCGAAAGAAATATCCACCTTTGTAGAAATAAATGCATTACAGGAATACATTGTTTGAGAACAGACTGTTCTGTTTAAAAATACTGCAGGACTTTCTTTTAGAAATGGAACAATTACAATGAGATACAGATTATGTGGGTAATATATAACTATTAAAGGGAAGTGATGCCTCTTGCTTAGAGGAAAAGGTTGGGCTCTGGATCTTTTGAGTAATTTAATGAAATATAGGACATTATGAGCATGTGCACACATACTCATACAGACTGTATATACATACATACAAGCACAACCTTGGAGGAAATAGAGACTTCCATGAAGGAGGTCTGTGGACCTCTTTAGGGACTGTGGATACCAAGTTGGAGACTATGTTAAAGGAAGCAAAATATTGCCCATGTGTAGGGTTTTTCTTTTTGGAGAGATTTTAAATTTCACTTTTGCATACGGTGACCTCATTACTTTGATGACCAGCACAGAATGGAAGGAAAGAAACAAGTCTTGGAGTTCTATGTCAATGAAATCAAGAGAGCTTGCAATTGCATAGGGCTTTTTGCTTTTGAAACCATATTTCCATCTACTATGGAAGAGGCTGGTCCTGTAGTATTATCTTTACTTTTCAGGAGAATAAACAAATGTGGGAGTTAAGTGTCTGCCCCTGAGTCCATGATCCCTAACCCGCTGCTACTTTACTCTGACAAGGGCTTTCTTTGAATCCAAATCAAATTCTTGTCAACTTGACTTTTCTTTCTTAGTTTACAAGCACTTAAAGTAGGCTTATAGTGAACTTGTGCTACAACCCACTTGTGTTCTTTCCTATGATCTTTGAGAAGATGATATTGATTTTAGATGCTTTAGACAGGCCAGTATTTGGGCAATTTATACAGCCAAAGGAAACACATTCTTTTCACTCTAAATAAGAAATTTGCCATCACCTACCTTCCATAACTCCCTTTTTATGTTATCTTCAGAATCCTTCCAAAAGGAGTCTGTAGTCTCTGTACCAGTTAATCATCTTATTTCAGAATGCTCCGTAAGATATGAAATTGAGAAGAGTGGCAATTTCCAGCTGACTCAGATAAAATAAAAAAAGAAAACAGAAAAAAAAATCATAGCTTCTACTTGAAATAACCAAATAATTGAGACAAATATAAACCATGATGAAACCTACAGCCATTTCCTGGGCATCATTGTTATGAGTGGGTTTTACTGGTTTGGTAGTCAGAATGTTCATCAAAAATAATCACACTTAATATTTGTGCCACCCCTTTAACTTTGCCAAATACTTCTTGCCACAGATTTAAAAGGAGCTCCATTTAAAATGGTTACCAACACTTGTTTTATAGGATACAGATTGTGAGGAGTCAGATGTGGTTTGGACTGTGGTCTTACCTGAGTCCAAGCCACCAGGTTGAAAAACAAAAAATAAAAATCAACTACAAATCTAAAAGTATCTCAAATTTCTCACAAGTTTATGGTGTTCTACCCTCTAAAAATAGGCTCACATCTGCCATTTTTTAATCTCTGTGTGTGGTTCTGGGGATTGAATCCAAGGCCTCACACATCCTAGGCAAGTGTTCTACCACTGAGCTACATCCATAGCCCTCATTTGTGACTTAATTTCATCTTTGTCTATGGAATCATCAAGCAGGAAGCTGGAATCATGTGGAGGTACATGTGGACAACTGAGGCTGAGAGAAACCCAAGAACTAAACTAGAACTAAGGTCTTTTCAACCCCAGCCTTTCCCATTGTGCTAGAATCACTGGTCCATTTAACCAACATGATTGTTATGCTAGGGAAGGGCCAATAAAGTTGGCTCTTATTTTATACCTATTTCTTCTGACCCTCCTATGTCCTTGCAGGAAGCTCCTCAAATTGACTTTCAAGATTCAGGTAACCAATTTTCTTGCTGTTTGCTTAAGAGCACTCATTTTGAAGTACATGAAACTGGCTTAGACCTTTAGACAGATTCCCCAGGGGATGACTTATGTGTGCAGTGGTGAAAGTCGATTTAACAAAACCATTAATTTGAGTTTCTGGGAATAAACAGTAGCTGTCACCCGCCATCAGAAAATACACAGACAGTGCTTTGTAATCCAAATTGCAAAGTGCCCGAGAATACGACTGAATCAAGGAAAATAACTTTGGTGGTTGTTCAAGTCTGTGTATTGTTTTAACTTTCTGGCCAGGATGGTTCATTTCAGCGTGGTTTTCAGAAAACTAGATATTGGGTTGTGCCTGCCACATTTCATCAGTCATGCTGTATTACGTGCATTAGGAGGCCCTATGAATTCTTTTGGTCTCAGATTTACTGCAAGATGAGGCAGAAATCCATTTATGAATCCAAGGAAAGAGACTGTTAAAGATAGTCCCCCCTTCACCAGGGGAGACAGCCCTTGCTTTTCTCTCACCGTTCTCTGGCGACAATCCTCCTGCCAAACCTAGTTCCTCTCCTGCAATAAAGAGACTTACAACTCAAGTAAAGCTAAATTCAAATAGAAGGAAAATATTTTTCAAAGAGACGTGGCTGTTTTAGAAATAATCTTTATTTTTTTTAAAACAATTCACAGTAGGTAGCATGGCTGTAATGAGCTTATTTAAAAACAAAAAACAAACAAAAAACAAAAACAAAAAACCAAAAACCAACCACCAAGGATGAGATGAGCCCAAAAGAGAATATCTACCGATATTCTCAAATGTCTGGAGTGGGTGTTCCTGTACCAGCCATGTTTATTGACTTTCTGCTTTGAAATTATTCAAGATATTTAATGTGGAATATTTCAAGTATACAGAAAAACAGAATGTCGTATGTGGCACCATCATCCAGGTAGATATGAACATTTTGCTATCTTTTCTTCAAATCTCCACTATTTTTCATATAAACAATAAAATTGTGTGATTCACACACATATATACACACAGACCTACATATGTGTATAAACACATGAAGTATTGTAGATAGAAATGAATTTTAATTTTAAATATGTAATTTTATATAATATATATGTATTTGTAATTGGTTATAGATATACACACTGAAGTCATTATTAATAAACATACTTTAATGGGGATGGGAGGCCCCCTGTATACACTTGGAGTCTCAAATTCCCAATAAAATATGTTTGCTAATAATTCTTTTAGGAAAAAAAAATCTGTCAAACTCTTTAAATCTTTGTATGTCAGAAAATATATTTATTTTGGTCTCCTATTTAAATATTCAGCAAACATAACATTCTAGGTTGACAAGAGAAACATTATATGTTGTTTGCTAAATTTTTCCTTTTCAGCCTGAGTCTGTTATTCTGTACCTTTCTGGTATCCCTTGCTGCTGATTGGGTCTGCCATTTTGTGTGGGTTACTTTACATTTAGACTCAAATACTCAGTGGAAACCAAAATCTAAGCTATTGCTTGCTATAGGCTCTCAACTCCAACTTATTTTGTCAAAGAGATATTGATCTTACTTTTGTCTCTGACCATATATTTTATATTATCTTATTTTTTTTCCATTTCTTTTCATGGTCTATTGCTAGGTGAAACTTGATCTAAGGGAGGAAATAAGAATAAAAGCTAAAAATTTAATCTCATTATGATAAGTGATACCATAGCGTCCCCACCATCTCTACTGCAGGTTAAGGGATCCTGCCTATGCTACTGTTAACTTAAATACTTTTGAGAAAAAGAAAAAAAAAATAGCACTTCTCTTGCACCTGTAGACATTTCTATAATGGTACTTGTGTCACTGTTTGGTCATAATTTATCTGCCTCACTGTCTAGATGATTCTGAGCTTTTTGAACCTCAAGGAATTTGGCCCACTGCCAGGAACATAGTAGGTGCATTAAGAAATGGATGCATTAGTCAACATAGCCTTTAGATTTGAATCCTTAGGAATTTTATTTTAAGGTTCTAGACATTTCTGTCCTGTTGATGATTACTGAATCGAAAGATGTGACTTTATACCCACAAGTCCTGTGCTTTTTGCTCAGTGTCTTCTCCTTCAGCGCCACTTTCTGGCAGGTACCTTCTAAGCTGATGTGGGAGAATCAATCACACAGTTTTCTAAAGTGTGCTGGAAAGGAAGTCAGCAAGCATACAGAGGGACAGAGCCAATGTTCTTAAAGTTGCTTTGTCCTTTGGGGGAGAGAGATGAAAGAAAGTGGAACACCATTGACTGTTCCCAACGAGGTGCTGAATGACAACCACTGGTTTTAAACCATAGTTGACACATAGTTGAAAAACCCACAATTCTGGTTTCTCAGAGTTAGTGACTCAGGTGTTCTAGGTAGCAAAGGACAGGTTTAGTCCACGATATGTTCACCTCTGGAATCTCGTGGCTCCAGTAGTAAGTTCTAACAGTCTCCTGTTTATTTAGAAAGATGAAGCAGCTTAGGGTTTAACTGTCAGTCTAAATAGAACAGGTAAGCTGTTCAAATTCTAAACCAAAATGAGTGACAAGAAAATGTTCATCCATATGAATATGTGACAACTAGGAAAAAACCAATCTGGTCCAAGTGGAGCTGGCCGTTTTCCGTTCTGTAGACACAGTTAAGGGGCCTATGGAGAAATGAACACAAGGCTGCTGCGCTCAAGCCAGCTTATTATAGCCTTCCATTGTTCCTTATCTGACCCAGATTCTGAGTCACTACTCTGAACTTAATTTAAGGAGTGGTTCAGTGTAATGAGTTTCCAACTCCGTGCAGAAAACAAATTTGCATTTTTCCAACTGATTAGTTTCTCTACTGATTAACTCAGCAAGGTCAGCTTTTGGTCATTGATGCAGCTGATAGGCACAGCTGATATTTTCCAGTTTTAGGTTGAGAAGCCTACCTTGAAGCTCTCATTTTCACTGCTGAAGGACGAATTATGAGAATTCAGAAGGGAAGGAAAGGCTGGCATGCTCACACATCTACTTTGGTGCTTATGGGCTTCCGTTGTTTGGGGACTTAGCAAGGGACAAGCTCAACTCCCTTCCTCTCCTTTCCTAGTGCCAACTACAGAGTCCTCTTATGAGAAATGCCAAAGATGGTCCATGGCAGGGGTCTCATGGTTGCACTGGAAACATAGTATAAAATAGAAAATATGGGCTTTGGAAACAGAAGACACTGGATTGGAATCCCCAGTTCTACCATGATCAAAGCTATGTAAACTTGAATTAGCTCTGTGCCTTGGTTTGCTCATCTGTACAATGGGGACAGTATTAGCCTTCTCATTTTATTGGGAACAAAACAGGAAACATGTGACAATGCTATTAGTAAATAATAATTATCTTCCATTATTGAAATCCAAGGTCATATATGGTGGTATCTAAGAAGGAAGCATAGTAGCACTTATACTACAATTCTTTTCTGTAAGTGCCCATATTATTTCTGTTCTACAGTGTAGTGGTTGGATAATCCTGACTATGGATTGGACTCCACTCAAATCTTACAGTATCCATGAGGCCTCAGCAGATCACAGATTGCTCCTTCCCTTGATATCAGGAAGACTTATGGTGAAAGAGAATGATCTGAGTTTGTGCAGATGCATGGTCTTTTCAGCCAAAATATCCAGCTGAAATTTTATAACATCATTTTATTTTTAGTGCATTTGCTTTTATACTTTCTAATTTCTGGAAAATGTTGCTGTGTTTCTGGTTTTGGTCATGACCTAAAGTTTCCTTTGACTATGGGGTTATTTAAGAAAAAAAGAAGTGATTAATTTATATAACACTATGGAGTAAACAATAGTGATTCCAGTGGATGTGAAAATTACAGAGGGCAAACTATCAGATTATCAAGCAGGTGACTGAACTTTAAGAAATGTAAGGTGGGGGCCTGGGTAGAGTGCTCGTCCAGGGGGATTGGACAACCTTACCCACCTAGGGTGAGGTGAAGCACTGGGTTTTAACCTCAGCACCACATAAAAATAAATAGATAAAATAAATGTATTGTGTCCATCTACAATTAAATAATATATCTTAAAAATAAATAAATAAATAAATAAAAAGGTATTGTGTCTGCCTACAACTAAGAAATATTTTTAAAAATAAATATAAGTCTGTTTCACTTTGTAGAACTCCACTCAAAGGGTCTGCTGTCTTTTGAGTTTACAAATTGCTTCTTTCCTATTTTCCCCTCAAATGGACTGTTAACATCTTAGCAAAGAATGTCTTTCTACATCCTAACCTAACAGTTCTATGATGTATTTGCATGAAACCTAGTTATTACTTGATTGAAGAAGAGAGTAATACATTTCTTGATTCAATCTTGTAAATTGGCACACACCCATGGAAGTATAATCCAAAGAAAAATAGTTATGCTGTGAACAATTACAAATTGTGATAAAAATGAGAACATAACTCACCCACTGTGACTTTTCTTCCTTATAGGCATCTCTTAGTTGTTGCTGGAAACAGAATATTACTGTAAGCCTAGAAATCATGGGAGAGAATAGAATGTTTCTGTACTGGATATTAGAATTAAAAGAAGTTCTTCTTTGAGAACCTACCAACAGGGACTGGCTACTCTGTCAATTAGGCATGACTGGCCAGCTGCAGAGAGGAGCATTTTGATGTGGTGGCCCTTGTCAGTCCCTATTTGTCATAGGAATTATTCTCTACTTGATTATTGGGAGTAGAACTCTGATCATTGGGAGGTGCCAAAGAACATGAAAGAAATTCTTGGTTAAATGTGTAATGCTATGTACCCTCACGCCTTAGAAATGGCTCCTATACACTGTTCAGCAAACAGTTTTATTTGGTTTAAATGAAGTATCCATCTGTCAGGATGAATTACGTTAATCAGTTATTCAAAGAGAGGTCCCTATGCTACACGGTCATATTGTATTGGCAATATGGAAAGAGCCCACTCACCAGCTCCTCTCATTCCGATGATTTCTAGAGTGCCCCCTCTGAAGTTAGACAGGGCCACCTCTTCTTTCAATGTCTTTATCAAATGAAGCAGTTAGATTACTGAGGTTGATTCTTTAATCAAATCTGCCCCTGTAAGATGACATTCTATGAACAGCGGATCAAACTTTTCATTTTCTAACATTCAGATGTACTGAAAATAGCAGTCATTCTTATGGGGTGGGATATCCTTTTAGCTTTAACATTATAATGTTTTTTTTTTTTCCTTTTTCAAGGTGGTTAACTTCCATGTCGTCTGCTGAGTAGGATCATAGAAAAATACTTTTCTCTTATGATCTTGCTTCTGCTTTGAACTAACCGTTTGGTTTGGCACTGCAGGAATAAATTCAGGGCAGCATTTATGGATTCCAACAACTTATGTTTAACCTAGAGGAAGAAAATCATGCTCTGAAGAGTAAAATTTGGCCCTATGTAGGATTTGTATCTATTACTGGATATTATCTGATATATTTTTATATATTTATTATTTGATACTATTTGGGTTTTTTAATCTTTTATTGTCTGATTCTTGATGCTCCTGAGGAGAGTTGGACAACCAAAGGCCCATTTGTGGCAAAATGGAATAGTATTACAATAATCATTAATTATTACAGAGTATTAATAAGGAATCTTATTTGCTAATGGCAAAACCCAGTTCAAACTAACCTATACCAGAATAACTGCTTTCTTATTTTTAATGTTTTATTTTGGGTGTGGGTTGAGAACATATAAAATTCTGGGCTTTGTATTCTTCTTAACTTTGCACTGACCCCATTCTTTCCCATTGCAAAAGGTCTTTACATGTCAGGGAAGTGCCCATTCTCCAAGAAGATACTAGAAAAAAACTCTATGTCTCATGCCTGTTTCTTGGGCAGTCACTGTGGTTATGAAGGCAGGGTTTTAAAAATACATATATGTATATATGTTTTTATACACATATATGATGAATTTATATATGTATAAATAATACATAATAATTATATACTAAAATTATGTTATAATTACATAATACATATAATATATATTATACAATACATTATATAAGTATATAATAATATGTATATATTTATATATGTATATATTATTATAATAATATGTATATATTATATATGTGTGTATATATGCAGTTGCAGTTCACTCTTGGAAAACATTAGAATTTTGGAATCTGAATGAGGATTAGATAGAGACTAGCAGCAATGGCCCCTCATAAAGTTAGGCGATGACTTCAATTAGTACCCACTATGTTGAATTGAGAAAGGAGGATGAGAATCGAGGGCAAATTCATATTGTGATGATATTGGACAAATAATAGGAGGAAAAACTGTCTCCTAAGATTATTTCCAGTAAAATCTGATGTGTTGATTGGGATGAAGGCCATATTGCTATAAAAGAAGAGACCGTTAAACACAGACTAATGAGATAGACATGTGTCTCTCTCCAGTTACAGTCTAGAATTGGACAGAGGTGCAGACTGGTTGAGTCACTTTGTTCCATGAGCTCCTCCAAGGAACCAGGTTACTTCTGTCTTCCTGCTCTGCCTTACTCTAGGCTCAGGTCCACATAATTAAGTCTGGTTCACACCGTTACCTTTGCACTCCAGCGCATAGGAAAAGAAAAGGAGGGTAGAGGTCAAAAACCTCTTGATAAAAAAATCTGAAGCTGGATGTGGTGGAGCATACCTGTAATCCCAGCTTCTCAGGAGGCTGAGGCAGGAGGATTGTGAATTCAAAGCCAGCCTCAGCAATGGTGAGGCGCTGAGCAACTCAGTGAGACCCTGTCTCTAAATAAAATACAAAATAGGGCTGGGGATGTGGCTCAGTGGTTGAGTGCCCCTGATTTTTCAGGTTACACAGATGGCTTCTTCTTCATTTCATGAGTCACAACAGCCACATGCCACACATACCTACAAGGAAAGCTGGGAAAAGTGATCTTTTTGTTTTGTTGTTTTTTGGTGGTGTTAGGGATTGACCTAGGGCCTTAGGCATGCTAGGCAAGCACTTTACCAACTGAGCTATACCCCCAGCTTGGGAAAAAGCAATCTTTAGGTGAGTAATCTCATACCCAGATAAAGCTCAAGGGGTTTTGTTGTGATAGAGACTGGAAAATAATTAGCATCCACCATGCCCACAAACAAGGAAGCTCCTTTAAACTACTGTAGCTGCAGTGTGGTGAAAGGTAAGCGTATTCATTGTTTATGGTGCTGATTAAGATAATGCACTTAGCCAGGTGAGTGGGGGTCCACCCCAATATGCAGCTATGCATGTATACATCTCTGTCACCTGTCAAAGCTCTTTGGTAGTACAGGCACCCTTTGCCTTGGCACCCATGTTACATTTGCTGTCCTTTGATTTTCCTTGTATCCGCTAAGACAAAAGGTAGATCGGGTCTCTGGAATCATGATATTTTTGCCCAATTTAAGTCTGAGTAACAAGGGTGAAGGGTGGAGAGAGACTTCCTCAGATTGGAAAAAATGACAGGTGCCGTGGCATTTATAATGAATCCATTTGTACCCCCATCATTGTTTGGCTTCCCTTGTGTAATTTTTCCTAGGCATTCTCTGCCAGTTTCCAGGAGTAGAAAACCCTGCCCTTCGTAGCATCTCTCCCGTCTTGGGCTAAACCAGCCTTCGTTTTCCAGGTCTCTAAGCAACAGAATCTTAAAAAATGAAATATTCATTTTCTGAAACCTAATTTAATTTCAGCGATGACTGGGTTGCAGAGCTTATCAGATCACAGAATCTGAAAAATTCTCGGAATTAACAATTCTCTCCTTGTGATGGAGTTTTTATTTAATTTTATTCCTCTATTTATTTATTTATTTGGCTGCACCTTGTTAAAATGTACACACTCTGTTTTAACCTCGGTGTGTCTGACAGTGATATACTCATTTGTGATCTAGGAGTAATGAGAAACATTGCAGGCAATCATCTCACTGTCAATAAACGAAATACATCATTATTTTTCTAAAATGGGGATTAGTGTTTCTCCCAAATGTAGCTTCTACCCTGAGTGAGAAATCAACTCTTCTTTCGTTTTATTTTTGGAGCAAATTCTGAAGTATGGTAGTAAGGAACTCATCTTTCATAACTTCTGGGGCTGATGAGTCATTACTGACATGTAATATCCAATTAAAGCTGTGACAAATGTCATTGTGTGTCCTGCACCATGGGGGTGATAAATTGTACCACATTTGAAAAGCCATGTTTTGGTAGATGTTGTTTTGCTGAAAGACTGAAATTATAGCCTGCTTTGAATGGGGTGCCTTTGTTTTAAATACAGGGTAATGGAGTTCTAAATAGAGAGATCAGGTTAACAGAAGACTAGCAGTTGACGTTTTGCTATAGCCACCATTTCTCCCTGTAGCCAGTATCCATCTAAATTCCTCAAGGTATGGTTGCCCCTAACAAGTTTGGTCCAGAAGACTTCATTTCTCTTTGAATGACGTGAGCCATTTTGGTTAATTCTAGTTCCTTGGTGTTGTAGGCCCTCAAAACAGTACAGAAACTCTAAAATCCTTCAATGAAGTTGTCTGATATTCAGACAAATGGGAAGAGTTTACATCCTTCAATTTTTACCTTTCTGTAAAATAGTTAAACAGAGAGAGTGGATGATTTAGTTGAATTTTGTTTATCAGGCAGTTTTTCATCTCTCCATATAAACCTTCCTTTGCTAGTATACATATTTTATGATTGTGTCTCACTGTTTTATGTGGGTCTGTTCTAAAGCTTAATATTTCCTGATCTTAATAAGGAGATAAAGAAATTGGTAATGAAGCTGAGCATGGTGACCCAAGCCTGTGATACTAGCTTCTCAGGAAGCTGAGGCAGGCAGATTAAAAGTTTGAGGCCGGCCTAGACAATTTAGTGAGACCCTATCTCAAAATGCACATTTCATATTGAGTGCTATAAAAAATACGCAGATGGTTTTCCTACAGCACAAATATTTCTAACAATATTGGAATAGGAGATAGATTTGTTATAGAATACAATTTACATTTATCAGTCAGATATCTGGTTTAATAATATGGAGAGTATGTCCATTTTCAGCCATCATGGATATATTAGTCACATCCATTACCATAGCAAACACTTGAAATAAATTAACTTATAAAGAGAGCAGGTTTATTTTGGCTTACAGTTCTGAAGGTGTCAGTCCATGAATGATTGGTCCTATTTCTTTGGGTCTGTGGTGGTGCATTTCATCTAGGTGGGAGTATGTGATAGAAGAAACCCCAGGTGTGGAAGAGAGGAGGTGGGGGGAGGAAGGGAGAGAGACAGACAGAGTCAGAGACAGAGACAGAGACATATACACAAAGACACATACACCTCCTCCCCATGTGGTCCCAGTGATATACAATCTCCTGCTAGTCCCACCTCTTAAAGATTTCTACCACCTTCTAATAGCATCAAACTGAGGACCAAACCTTTGACACATGGGTCCCTTGGGGATATTCAAGATCCAAACCAATGAATGAGAAGACCAATCCTCCTGCTAAGAATGACTAGAAAAGCTGAGGAAAGTTTACAAATATATCATTTTGAAGGCACTAGAGAGATATCAAGGTAGATGTTTTTCAGGGGCCATGATCCTGAAGAGAAAGGAAATGCAAAAAATTGAGTCTAAGCCACTTGAAGCAATTTCCAATTCAAAGGTAGTTCAACACAAAGAGGAGAAAACCAATCACGTGGTAAGAGCACAAGGAGGCTCCTAAAGGGTGAGAAAGTAGTAGAAGCTCCTGACAACATAGATGAAATGGACAAATTAATAAGAAGAGAAATCATTAATGTTTACTTAAGAAAGAGAAGATTTTAATACTCTCATATCTAGTAAAGAATCCTCAATAAAAACCTTCCCAGAAAGAAGTCCCAGCTTCAGATGGGTTTATTAGTAAATGGATCTAAACAGTAAGGAATAAGTAATATCCCAAAGTCTCAGGTGTTGAAGCCTTGGTCCCCAGTGCAGCAAAGTTGGGAGGTGGTGGAAAATGGGGGCAGGTGGGGCATGGCTGGAGAAAGCAGGTCACTGGGAACATGCCTTTGAGGACTACATTATATCCTGGTCCCTTCTTTTTTCTCTGTCTGCTTCCTGGCTGCCATGAGCTCAGCAGCTTTCCTGTGTCATTATGTTCTGCCTTGCCTCAGGCCCAGAACAATGGAAACTGCTCACCATGGACTAAAACCTCTGAAACCATGAGCCAAGATAAATTTTTCCTCTTCTAAGTTGTTCAGGTATTTTGATCACAGAAATAAAAAGCTTACTAACACAGAGAGAATAATTACTGACTCGTTTTATGAAGTCAGCATGACTTGAAAGCCAAAATCTGACAAAGCATTCTAAGAAAGGAAATTTACAGATCAATTTCTCCAAAAAAGATATAAAAAGTCTTAATCGAAAGTTTTAACAATAATATCAAAAGATATGTACAAAGTAAGTCAGATTTATCCCAGGAATCTAAGTTTGATTTAACATTTTAAAGTTACTATAATTTAACATGTGAATAGAATAAAGATAATTATCTCAATAGATTGTATCATTATCTCAATAGATACAGATACACATTTGGTTTAATTCAGTATTTATTGTTTAAAAACTAGCAAGAGAAGAAAAATTAATACCTGATCAAGTGTATGTACAAAAAATACCTATAGCAATGTGGTATTTATTAAGGGCAGAATATGGAAAGCTTTCTCCTTGAAAACAGGAATGAGACAAACTTGTTGTCCCATTTGGATTTATTATCATATCAGAACTCCAATGCAATAAGCGAAGACAAAGAAAAAAAGTATTTAGCGTGGAGAAGAAGAAATAAAAATGTCAACTTATTCTAGTTTCTTCTGCTCACACGGTAAATTACATTACATGCTAAAGTGGCCTAACAGCTGAGAGGTCTCTCTGCAGGCAGCACTCTCAGCATTTCATAACTGTCTCTGGGAAGACAGCCATCTTCAAGTCCACATTCTGTCTTGGAGCCTTACTATCCAATGACTGATGGGTATAAGTTATAAAATCCTGTTTTTCTCATGTCCATTTGGGCATTCTAACTTTAGAATTCTATATCCTAAAGACTGAGGCCTTTATTGAGACTACTCATTGTGCAACTTCTTCATCTCTTTCATGGGTATGGATCCCTAAAGCTGCCTAATAAACCTCCTGTACACTGGTCTCCCATTCAGGTTATGCTTTCTGAAGAACCAAACCTTCAACAATTAACACTAGAAAGAGTTGGAAAAAGTAGATATTAAGATGAGATTTTGAAGTTAGACATTTCTTTCTGCCTAAGTGGCAATGAGGACATATCACTGTTGATAGATAGAATATAACATTGTCGTAAGTTAGTGGTACTATTATTAGTATTTTTACTAGTTATATGGGATAGTATAGTGGCAGAAGGAATTCCAAAGTCAGTGAAATAGTTGGTATTTGGGAAACATGGTGGCACAATAATAAAAAGGACAGTAGGCATGGATAATAGTTAATAAGCTCCATTGATGCTTTGGGAAAAGATAAAAGGTTGAGAGTAATCAATTGGCAATGAAAAGGTGAAGAGGAAAGCCAAAGAACCTCCTTGGTGGCAAATAAAGAGGTTTTAATCTCCTAAAGTCTAAGGGTAGAGAAGGCTGGTTGGCAAATATGAAGTTAGTACAACTAATTTTATCTATTAAAGGGGAACATGCAAGTACCCTATATGGTAAACAGAAATACATAACTATGTACTCCAAAGGCTTGTACAAAAATGTTCATAATCACAGTATTTTTAAAAGTGTAAAACTGGAAATAACAGTAGTGGGGGAATAGATTGTAATATACTTGGTCAAGGACTACCAAGCAATAGCTTATGATTCCATTTATGTAAATTTAAAACCCTTGTAAAACTAATCTGTGTTAATAAAAGAAGAAAAAAAGGGGGCACCAAGAGGACTTCTGGGGGTGGCTGTGGCTTGTGATGTTCGATTTCTAGGTCTGGGTGATACATGAGTGTGTTCTCTTGAAGGAATTCATTGGGCTATACAGTTACGGTCATGCACTCTCCTGTATATTACACTTGAGTTAAAATGTTAAAATAAGAGAACCAGAATAGTCTGGAACTAGTGAAACCAAATGCTGTTGTACTTGAGATGGAAACTTTTTTTTGAGTGGCACTGGGCATTACCTTCCCACCAGGCTTGTTTCCTTACTCCTGTGTCCAGGCGTTTTCTAGCCTGACTGCAGGCTTTTCCTCACGGAAAACAGCTGTTGAATATGTTTACTTGTCCTGGTGTAATGCCAATTCGGTGAGAGCAGGGATCTAAATTGCTGTATCCCCTGCATCTATATCATTGCCTAGCACACAGTAGCAGCTCAATAAATATTTGCTACATAAATGAATAAGTATTCAGAGTATGTATGATAAAGAGACAAAGTAATCTATTTTCCTAATCCCTCTTCTATTTTCATGAGATCAACATTTTTTCTTTTTTTTCTCTCTAGCTTCCACATATGAGAGAAAACCTTTAACTCTTGACTTTCTGAATCTGGCTTATTTTACTTAGCATGTTCTCCAGTTACATGCATTTACCAGCAAATGTAATTTCATTCTTCTTTATGGCTGAGTGAAATTCCATTGTGCTTGTATGTGTATCACATTTTCTTTACCCATTCATCTACTGAAGGGGCACCTAGGCTGGTTCTATAACTTGGCTACTGTGGTCTGTGCTGCTATAAATGTTGGTATGCATGTATCACTATAGCATGCTGATCTTAGCTCTTTTGGATAAATATCAGAGAGTAAGATAGCTAGGTCATATGATGATTTGTTCCTTGATTTATTTTTTAACCAGGGATTGAACCCAGGGGCACTTAACCCCTGTGCCACCCTTTTTGCATTTTTTATTTAGAGACAGGGGTTTCACTGAGTTGCTTGGGGGCCTCACTAAGTTGCTGAAGCTGTCTTTGAACTTGAGACCCTCCTGCCTCAGCCTCCTGAGCCTCTGGGATTACAGGTGTGTGCCACTGTACCTAACTGTTCCTAGTCTTTTGAGGAATCTCCATATTGCTTTACAAAGTGGTTGTATTCATTTTCAGCCTCACCAATAATGTATGAGTGTACCTTTTACCCACATCCTTGCCAGCATTTATTATTATTTGTATGGTTGATGACTGTCATTCCATCTTGGGTGACATAAAATATCAGTGTAGTTTTGATTTGCATTTCCCTGATTGCTAGGGATGTTGAACATTCATATATTTCTTGACCATGTCTATTTCTTCATTTGAGAAATGTCTGTTTAGGGGGAGGGAAGACAAGAGGGTAGGTAAAAAGGGAAAGAACTGGGGAATAAAGTAACCAAATTGTGGTATGTATATGTATTAGTATAAAATTCATTCCAATTTCATTTATTACTATAATGCACTAATTAAAAAATAAATTGAAAGAGGATCAGGGAAGAGAGGAGGGGAGGGAAAAGGGAAGTACTGGGGATTGAGAATGCACAAACTATATTATATGCATTTATGAGTATGTAAAATTATAATGCAATAATAAAAACATTAAAAAGAGACAAAGTCCTTTGTTTGAGCAGAAGTTAAACTTCTTCCATACTGGATTTGTTCTGTGATATTTACATTTTATAGCTAAGCACCAGCATTTGTTCTTAAATTAATGCAGAAAGTATCACTTTGTTACTGTGAATCCGAAGCTCTCTATCCCCTAATTCCTATTTTCTCCATCAAAACAACAATTTTTTTTACACAGTATTTTTTCATAATGATAATTTCTTGGGGATGCAACCACACATTAAAGCAGAAAAGAATGAATGTAATAAGATGGCAAAGTGGAAGGACTAGATTATAGACACCACAAAAATCTGGAGGAGGAAGAGATCCTCCGGGCTCGAAGCATTCAGGGAAATTCCCTGAGTAAGCAGGAGTTTGAACTGCCACAAAGGACAAATAGAATATGAGGAGGGACCAGGTGTCCAGTTTAAGGAAGTAAATAAAGGCATGGAGGGTGGGGCCTGTTCATATCACTCTGACTGGGGTCCGGGCAGCCTAAAGAGATGAAGATCCATTATGGAAGCTCAGAGGGAGGAGGAGATGTGGCTCAAGAACCTAGGGCACCTCCAGCTCCAGATCATGGCTTATTACTTATGTTCCTAGGCCACATTCATCATTATTGTTTATAAATAACCTTGGCCTTCCCTTCCCTGGGTCAACCATAGTATTTGTTGTGGTAATGATGGTCCAGTAAGAGGTGGTGTATCCTAAGCATGCATGTATATACTCACTGACATGATCATTTATTTGCTTCTCTAAATCATTGCACCTCCTTCTTTTGGAAGCTGTGGTACAGATCTTTTTACATCACTTATAATTGAGTGTCCATTTTAGACGGGACATTGGGATAGGAAGATGAGAAAGAGGCAGTTTAGCTTTCTCTAACTAATAGGAAAGAAACAGCTACATAAATATTTGCCATTCAATGACATGTACACAGTGTCAGAATGATATTTGAGGAACAACATTAAAGAAGGGGACAATAATCAAAATTGGTACTGGGGATAGTTGGGTTCAAGAGAAGATAACTCATCCTTTTGGTGCTCCTGGGACACAGTGCTGAGTTTTGAGTCAGTGATGTGGTCATTGCCAATCCTGAACAAATAAAAAGGGGAAAAAATGAGGGATAAGCAGGAGTCACAAGTGAAAGTTCATGGGTTGAGTAGAGCCAGGAAAAAAAAAAATGACCAATTTAGCTTATGGATTTAAGAGAGAGAGCAAAGATGATTAGGTGTATTTTAAAAGTAGGGCTACTGTGAATAGATCTGGATTAACAGTTTCTCTTGAGATTGCAGAAAACCTGGCACCACCTGTCCCTTGTCTTTTCATGGCAACAAGTGCCAGCCATTGCCATGTTATTATTCCCTTCTGGTCCCTGTAAGGATTTCAACTCAATCCCTATTTAATGGCAGGGTGGGGTCAAAGACCAGCTGAGGGTGTCTGTAGCATACCATTCTGGGTAATGAAATTCTGTGCTTTGGGATTTTATCAAAATATTATGTATCCATCAGGGAAGACTATTAACATGTGGTCACATGCCAAAGCTCTAAAAGAAAAAAATTCTGCAATGGAATTGTGCATTCACTGATTTAGATGTAACCTTAGAGAGAGGGAATTGTAGTTTCCTTCATGTTCTTAATGCTACTTTACTTCAGAATGACTGTGAAGATGAAAATATGATTAAAAAATGAGGATTTTATATAATGGGTGGATGCAGTTTACAAACACAAGAGAGGAGAGAAAGAGCAAAGCAATAGATGCAATAAAACTTTTGCAATGGAATAACTGAGCATGCAAGAGCTTGGAAAAAGAGCAGCATCTGAGGAGCCCTCTAAATTTTAAGTAATAACTAATATAAACATTGGTGCACTAGGTAGACTGAGGTTGGTGGGGAGCGAGGAGCTTCCTGGCAGGGTCCAACACTGCCTTCAACATCAAGGGATGGCCGGGTGCGGTGGCACACGCCTGTAATCCCAGTTGCTCCGGAGGCTGAGGCAGGAGGGAACATGAGTTCAAAGCCAGCCTCAGCAAAAATGAAGTGCTAAGCAACTCAGTGAGACCCTGTCTCTAAATAAAATACAAAATAGGGCTGGGGGTGTGGCTCAGTGGTAGAGTGCCCCTGTGTTCAATCCCCAGTAAGTATTTCCCTACCCCATGCCACCCCACAAAAAATCAAGGGATGGTTACTTTTAATGAATATAATAGTTTTCCATACTGGTGATAACCCTAACCCTTTCTTGAGCCTATTGAATGGTAAATAAAATAACATTAAACAAAGCAAAACAAAACAGGAGGGTTAGCAGACAGAAGAAGTCGAGTAAATCAAAGCAGATTAGAAACCCAGCAGCAGATGTGTCTTTCACTTGGCATTTAATCCGGCAAATAGAGGTGGTTTATGGTTAATATGCAGGTTAGTTATTTTCACTTCCTCATCAGAATCTTGGCTTCTTAAATGACAACTTTCTTCTTATAATTAGTGTAAGTAGAACTCAGACACACATTAATGGGGTCTCTTTGCAACCAGTGAAAAGGAGAACTGTCTTTTCTCTGGAGAAAAGGAACAAAATGAAAATGGTGGGTAGGAAGAGTGCAGGAGGGAAAATAATTTCCTTCTCTGAGCACATTTTCCAGAAGTTCCACCTTTACAGTAATTGGCTTTGTAAACTTATATGATGATATCATGGTTATTGAATCTAGATAAAAGGGCATCAGATGGAGTGACCTGAAAGGAAAACAGTGAGTAGATCCTCAAACTGCAGTGTCTTTTAATATACTTATTCTCTCCTCATCCAACAGAGCAGTCCCCCAGCCTATTCTCATGCTCGATTTCCCTAACCTAGAATTTGCTCTCAAGTGAGGAAAATTAGCTTGGTGAACCAGGATGAAGGTTAGTGGGAGTTCAGTGATTTTTTTTTTTTTTCTCTTTTCTGTAAGCAAGTTTATTGACAAAAGGAAGGCCGTTGTCCCAGGACAGTAGGTCTCAATCACTGCTATCCAAGAGATCACTTGGGCCTCTTCTTAAAAATAACCAGACTTGGGCTGGGGATGTGGCTCAAGCGGTAGCCCGCTCACCTGGCATGCGTGGGGCACTGGGTTCAATCCTCAGCACCACATTAAAAAAAAATAAAATAAAGGTATTGTGTCCACTGAAAATTAAAAAATAAATATTAAAATTAAAACAAAATAACAGGCCTAGTTGCCTCCTGTACCCACTCCAACAATTAAATCAATCTCTTGAGTGGAGTTTGGGCATAAAGATGTTTGAAAAAGTCCTCAGATGATTTTAATGTGCAGTCAACATGAGAAGATTTGAGATTTAGGTCGGTTTCTGAAGCTGTAGGGACTCGCAGAGGTGTCCATGTTAGCCCAGGGGTCAGCAACCCTCCTCAGAAAGGACAGGAAACCAAGGGATAAACTACTTAAGCGAGAACTCTGGTTCCTTGCTTTCCCCCAATTTTTCTTTGCGCTAGTGAATGTCTGCCACTGGTCCCGGCCGGCACGGTCTGCGCTACCTACAGCGGCAGTACCTCAGGTTTCGGGGTCTAACCAACCTTCCAGTGTTCAACTCTTTGCCATCAAAGTCAGAGAGCTCTGGCCCCACCCATTGCCCTGAAGTACCCTGGGAACCCCACCCAGCTAATTAGAAAACTGAACTGCCCTCACCCAGAGTGATTGGTTCAGGAGCAGGCACGTGACTGGATTCCAGCCAATGAGAGACAAGTTTCCTGATCATTGCGCTCCGCACAGGCGCTTTTGCGCACTGTCCATCATCCTGTCTGGTGGGGGCGGAGCCAACCTTGGACAACCTGGACGTGCTGGAGATAAGAAGGCTCCCCGGAGATGCCCAGGCCCTGGAGAGATGAGGGTTCCAGGTAATAGCCACACTTGGTCTTCCTCTTTACGGAAGCCCTGGGCCTCCTTACTTGCCTGAGCTAATAGCTGCGGCCGCCTTTCTGTCACTTACAGTTTAGCATTCTGTCCTCCTGTCCTTTGAGAAATGTAAAGAAATCCCCTGTGCTCGCAGCCATGGATGTCCTGAAGGGAGATGCTGCCCAGAAATGGAATCCATTGGAGGGCCCTGTCAGGGAAGGCCCGCAGACGCTCAGCTAGAGTGGGGCGCAGACTTGGATTTGTGTAAGGAGTGTGAAGGTTGCCAAAATAAAAATAGAGTTTCTTGAGTCAGCCCTAACAACAACACAAATAAATAAATAAAGCCAGGAGGTTATAAAGAAAGCCTTATGCATGATTGCCAGGTAGTAACTATTCAAACAGAGTGCCACAATCCCGGCCTTACATAAAGGACTTGCAACTTTGGGCAAGAGGTACTTTTGTGAGACATTAGCTCAGCAAGTACATTTCAACCTGGGACTAATGTCACCTTGTTATTAATCTCTGTGGCCAGAGACGATTATTTCCAAACATCTGATGTAGTCCTCATTTTTTCCTTTAAAAATTTCCTCTTGCTTCAACCCCTTTGAATGAGACCATAGTTTACTATGGCAAGTAGAGCCCCATTGTGATGTTGGGCTTTTCCCAAATATTGTCATTATGCTCTGAAGAATCTTTCTTCCCTCTCCTCCCCTTTCCTTCTCTCCCCTCACTTCCTTCCTTTCTTCTTTCTCTTTCTCCCATTCTCTCTCCCCTTTCTTCTCTCTCTCTTTCCCTCCCTCTCTTTCTTTATTGAAAATTTCAGCCTCTGCCTCTTGTCTATCTTCTTGGGTAGCAAATAGAATGAAGAACCACCTTGAAGGCAGCCTAGGTGGGATCCTCCTGGGTGTGAGCAGAAGCCTGATGCTGGGAATGCTGGCAAAATTGTAGGAGTGCCTCACAACAGGCCATTTGATTAGTTTCTTGTGGACTCAGTGAACCAATTCAAATTTGTATTGTTCTCATGATCCAGTGTCACAAAGAATAACCCACAGAAGAGTATTTGGTTCCTGATCTCCATTTTTAATAAAAGCAAAGCCTCTGGGGGCTCTCAAGAGTATTGTAGCTAATAGTTGTGGAGAACTTTCTATGTGCCAGCCACGATATGTGTAGATATGCGTCTCAGATTCTTAATATATTCATTTTATTCTCATAACAATCATAGGAGGTTATTGTTATTATTTTGTGCATTTTGTGCCTGAGAAAATCAGGGTGATTTTAAGTGAATTCTCACAGTCCCATGGCCATGAAGTTGCAGATGTGGGATTCCAAGTCTCTCCTAGCCTTAAGAAGGCCACTTCCTCAACCAGGAACAAATAGTCCTATATGGTAGGAAAGAAGAAAAGCCTGCGGGATCCTGGGTGATAGTGGATGCCATTGGCAATTACCTTTTTCAGGTGTGTATGTTTGTAGTCACTCTTAACCTCCTGAATGGAATGTTTGCTCTTCTGGACTTGGGCTTGGCTGTATAAATATGTATTGATTTGGAGGGACTGCTCCTGGGGTTGAGGAGCACAGCAACTCAGATGTCAACTGGTGCCACCACTGTTCCAGATACAGTAGCACATATACAGTGCCTGATCATTGAAACCTTAAGGGGTGTTTTGTTGACAGAAGGCAGCATTTAATAACATTTTCCCTTTTTAACTTTAACATGTAAAGTAACATTTGGTTCCCTGGGCATTTTTGTTCTCATTGGAGCTCTGAATTTCGACCTAATTAGTACCATTGCCTCCAAATTGGAGCTTTCCTCTCCCAGGGATGGGGGGCGGGGCATTGGAGAACGCTTCCTATCAGTTGCCCCCCACTGGCTGTATACTGATTTTAGTTTTTTCAACTTGTCCCTCTTTGCCCCAAATAGCTCAGAGGAACAAAGAGAATATAATCTTACTTCTTGCCACACCTTCTGTTTTGTTCTTTTTTTCCTACTTCATGGTCAGATTGAAAAACAAAGCATTTCAATGTGGCCATTCTCTCCTGTGGTCAGAGGCCAGCCCTGAAATTTCAAAGAAACCTTCTTTGTTCGAGATTTAAGAAAACAATCACCGCACAGCAAACATTGATATGACTTTTAATGGCCATTTACCTGATTAATATCCTTTCATGCAACAAGGCAGCATGAGACACGGGCGCTTTAATGAGAGCCAACAACAAAGCGTGGACCAGGTGTGTTACTAAGAAACAATCTCTTGTGTGATTTAATTAGTCAAAGCATTGCATGGAGCAATTATAAGCAACCTTACAGAAGTGGCAGGAGTACAGAGCCCTCTGCTCTAAATTGGTTTTTTAAAGAAAGACATCATGATTTAATAACTGTGCATCTCTAGTGAAAGAAGAAACCCTTCTTTAATTGGGAGCAAGAAGGAAAAAAAATAACACACTAATCACAATTTTTAGATCGTCCTCCACCTCCCCTAATCTCTTCCTGGGAAAAAGAAAGAAATAAAAACAACAGCAATTTATAGAAGGATTTGAGAAGGATTGTTTTTGTTATGCTTTCTTCTTCTTTTGGTTTTTTTTTTCTGTTCCTTGAATTCCTCCCTCAATAACATCTTTGAAATTGGCATTCCAATTGGTGTGGTAACTTTGGAGAAAACCTGAAAAAACTCTACCTGGTCAGGCTGTATGCTGGACATCCTGCGATTTTAAAAGTTGGCTTTATTGTTTTGTTGCATACAGAAGATCTGGGGGTTGTGATGGTTTGATGGGGCCTTTTTTTTTTTTAATCCTCATGCCTTGGTTTAATGATGTGTCAACCTGCCATGGGAAGATTGACTGGCATAATGCTTATTACTTAAGATAAAGATAGATCTCTTGTGTGATGTAAGAGCTTTACAATAGATAGGGTCTTATCAGGGAAAGTCTGCCTAACCCAGGTAGGATTTGTGACTGGCTTCTACATTTCAGTTCTCTATACTTCTGCTTAAATTAAGGAGACAAGTGTTCAAGAGGGAAATAAAGGGAAATAAAGGCAAATAAAGGTTTGAGAACCAAAATTGAAACTTCCCTTTTCCATCCAGCTCTCATGGAGCCAAATTCCTCAGTTGGGGGTCTGGGATGAATTTGTGCACATCGCTGGATTTCTAGAAACATGAGAAGCTGAACATCATATGTTCTGAGAGGGCCCTTGGTCTCTGGAGTCCCTGGCAATGTCGGATCCTTTTACACATGACAGATCTCTGAAAGTATGAGGTGCTGTTGAGGATTCAGAATCTCCACCTGGCTTTGGGTTTTTAGTAACTCATTCCAGTGATGAGTTAGAGAGACAAGATATTGGCAGTATTGGTTGTCAGCCTCAGGGATTTGTAAACTGTGGCCCGCCTGCAGCCTGTTCTTGTAAAGATTTTTATTGGAACACAGCCACACCCATTCATTTCTGTATTATTGGTATTGTGCTCCAATGGCTGAGTTGTAGGATTTCCACAGAAACCATCTGGCCCCACAAAACTTAAAATATTTACTATCTGGCCTTTTATGGCTGACTCTTGTGAGCTCTCAGAAATGACTTTTGATGAACAATCCCTGCATTTGCAGCCTGTTTATTGAGAATGACCTTAGAGGAACCCTCCTTCCCTATTTCTCAGTGTTCAAGTGACTCAGGCTGAGTTGAATTTGAACAGTAGGAAGTTAGTATACCTTGGCACACTGAGAGGTTCTTCTCAGGCTGAAGGTAGAATTTCGGGAGGCAACTAGAGTCCACTTGGAAATACTTAGGAAGCCTTCTTAGCCTTTGGGAAATTATGGATTGGGGAATGAATAAGTGGATAGCAGTCTCTGGATAATGAACCATATCCGTATGCCTTAAGCTCTATTTTTTTTTTTTTTGGTGGATAAAATATATATGCTTTGCACATATAATCTTTTCTTATGCATATAGCCTTTTAATTTCAAAAGAAATACATACATCAATTATATTGCTAAAACTACTTGAACAGTAAAGATAAAGCTAGTAGCCAGGGACAGTATTCAAAATACCCAATAAAGCAGAGCATGGTGGTGCACACCTGTAATCCCAGAGTTCCCAGAGGCTGAGGCAGGAGGATCACGAGTTCAAAGCCAGCCTCAGCAAAAATGAGGCACTAAGCAACTCAGTGAGGCCCTGTCTCTAAATAAAATACAAAATGGGGCTGGGGATGTGGCTCAGTGGCCGAGTGCCCCAAGTTCAATCCCTGGTACCCCCTCCCCCCAAAAAATACCCAGTAAATGTGTGGCATGGGCACTGAAACCGATCAGGTGGATACCAGCCTTAGACAGTGAGTGCTGTCTAATAGTCTGCCCTGGAACAATGGGTATTCTGCAAATGACCCCCTTTGACCACTGAGTCCTGAGTCCCATCCATTTCATTCCCTTCCCCTTTTGATATAACTTTCTGGAAAGTGGTGTATGCTTTCACATAGACACCCAGTGAATTTGGAGCATTTTTGGGACATTTAGGAGATCTAAAAACAGTGCTAATACAGCACTGATACATGACACCACACAGGAGAGGATTCTTAAATACCTTCAAATGCAATTTCTTAAAACAAATGTAGATGTAATTTGTAAAACACTAGTTCATTCAAAATGCCATTAAATTAACGTTTTATTTGAGCATAGGGAAGTAAAAAATAGCAGCTATCAAGATGATCTGAGAAATATTTCCTGTTAAAAAGAGCAACAGAAAACAAACAAGTATGTATATTCAAATATTAGCCTGGTTGGGTGTAAAAGTCTTTGGAAGGATCCCAAAGGCAAACCTGGAAACTGATGAATTAGGAGATCGGGGTAAGTAGGAGATGATTCTTTAGTAGATTCAGATTTTCAAATCCTGTAATTAGCCCATTTATTTAAAAGAATGAAATGCTAACCAAAACAGAAGTAAGTGTGTTGGTGGTTAACGTTGAGGTGCTCTGGTTGGGTCTGCTACCCCTGACAACTGTTCTCCTATCAGACCAAATAATTGAGTGCTTAAATTACTATCAGCAACCTCAAGGGAAGTCTGGGCTTTCCTGAAATAAACTGCAGATTGAAAATCTTTTTTTTTTTTTTTTTTTTAAAAAAAAACAACCTAAACATAAAATATAGATCCACTAAATTAAAATCATTTCATTGAAACTTAAACAAGTAATCCCCGGAGGACCTGAACCAGCAAGCAGCAGCTGCTGCTCCTTGGGTCCCTCCCTTTCCCAGCCTGTGTTTGACCTTTGGGTCCCAGGGGTCATCTGCTCAGATCCACCTCCTCTAACCCTTCTGGCCTGTGAGTGGCAGGGGATGAGAGAGCAGCTGTTTCTGAGAGGCAGTGAACCCAGATGCAAAGGCTAGGACATTGGGCCTCAGCCCCCAGCCTTCCCAAACAGCAGGGCTGAGGAGGAAGGAGGCTTTCTCTCTCCCTGCACCTCTGGGGCCGATAAGAACACCCAGAAAATTCCCAGCTAGGATGGGAAAAGATAAGTTTTGCATGCACTTCTTATCAAAGGAAATTCAAAGCAGCTAGAGTTCTTTTTATTGTCTTGTATAATAATGACAAAAATTTATTGAGTACTTACTATGTACTGGAAATTCCTTAAGAGTGGATTTTGAGCTATGATTGAGATATTTGGTGATGTATTATATATATGTATGTATATATAATATTGAGATATACATCATTGAGATTGTACCCACTTTGCTGATGGTTAAACAAAACAAAACAAAAAAAAACAACAAAACCAAACCAAACCACACTGTAAAGTAGTATGCCCTGTTATGCCACCAGCAACCTCATAGA
Organism: Callospermophilus lateralis; assembly: GCF_048772815.1. Taxonomy (NCBI): domain Eukaryota; kingdom Metazoa; phylum Chordata; class Mammalia; order Rodentia; family Sciuridae; genus Callospermophilus; species Callospermophilus lateralis. Next base: position 36,519,884 of record NC_135322.1, on the reverse strand, counting down.
TCTTGTGTTTATTGCATCTGTACATTGCACCAAGAGGCCACTTCGAGTGCTTGACCTATCCCTTCTAGGTTTGTATAAGCACACTCTATGATGTTTGCGTAACAGTGAAATTGCCTGAAGATGAATTTCTTAGAACATATCCCTATTGTTAAGCAATACATACTCTCCAGTACATATTGAGCACTTACTTTGCGCCAGGCTTTATTGTAAGTTGTCCACTTTTCACATTTCCTCACAGTGATCCCATGAGAAGAGATCTAGTATTTCTTCCTTCTTACAGATGAGGAAACTGAGGCCTAGAGACTCACAGGTAATAAAATGGCAGGACTGGGACTCAAACATAATTCTATTCTTATGCATTATAACTTATTATACATACCATATCATATTTTATATCATATATCATATCATATTGTATGGTATTGGTATGTAACACCAGCACAATTTACCACTGGTGATATTAATTTTGACCACTTGTTTAAAAGTGTCTGCTATGCTTCTCCACTTTTTGCCCTATTTATTCTTTTTCTAGTGTATGTAAGTCTTTCACTAAGTCCAGCCTATACTTAAAGAGGGAGGATTATGCTTCACATCCTGCAGGGGGAGTACTGACATATCTAATTTGAAAATCTTCAGTAAAGATGATTTTTCCTTTTCTCCATTTATTTATCAAGTGTTTCTATCTGTATGGACTCATGTATATTTATTTTTATATTTTTGGGTTTAATCACATCTACTAGTCTGCCACTACTGTGTTGCTCAAGTTGCTCTACTTGGCCGCTGAGAGCCCTCCTGGGTTATTTCTTGGGTGGCTTTGATGTGCTGTCAGCCTTTTTGAGTTTTGCTCACTTTCTTGCTTTCTGGCATAGGACGATCAAACTCATCTCATAATTTTTGTGCCCCATTCCCTAGAATCAACCATTTCTCTAGGAGCCCTATATCTTTCTTAGGAACAATGGCAGTTAGAAACTAAGACCCGGACATTGGGTGTGCTCATTCTTAACTGGCATATCCCTGCATAGGGGATAGAGTTAGGAACCATGTCTAAGCATACTAACCAATGTACACACACATAGCTATAATTATATCTGTATTTGCCAGGCTACAAATTATATTTTCATGAGTTTCTACTAATGTCTGTGATGCTAATTCAGTATCATTGTTTTAATTCTAGCTGCCCACCTCCTTATTTATTTGTAAACTTTCTGACAGTGAGAAGGCTGGGCCCCCTTATTTACCATTTATTTACTAATTTGTTTAACCTCAAGTATACAGAGAAAATCATTACCAACTAGAAGGTAATAGTTATATATAGTTCGTTTTGTCTTTAGCCTGATAGTTTCTAATCAAAACACCATTTTTCCTAGTTACTGATATCAACACTATATTCTTTTAAAGAGCAAATAAACTAAACAGGGAAGCAGGTGTGTTTTGGCCAATGGGAGTGCCGTCCATTGCTATTTGCAGTTCTCTTCTTTAGAGCACACAGGAGGTTTGCATTTCCTTACCTTCACCAGGTTAGATAAGAGCTCATCACTCGTGTTGCCCCATGAAATCAAGAGAGGGTGACATGCATTGCTTCTAGGAAGAAGCAATTGATTGCTTGCTATAGAATTCTCCAGCCCCCTTTTCCTCTGACAATTATAGAAGCACAAGTTACTATAAAATTAACTGGCTCATCACATGGAAGACAGCAGCCTGGGAGAATCTTCTAGTCCCACAGTGGATTTTATGTGAGAATTAAACATTGTTTTAAGCTCCTGAGATTTTATAGATGTTTGTTGCTGAAAGGATGACTATAATCTTGCCTGATGGACAAATAAACAATTAAGAATTATAAAATATGTAAAAAATAAACTAGCATCCTTTATGAGGAAAATTATTAATATAAATAAATGCTACAAATAGTGATTATTAAAGTTACCTGTATTCACAAATTCATTTGGAAATCTGGTGAACACCATTAATTTTCTTTCTCCCCAGTGTAGAAAGTCGCATGTATGCAGTGGTTTGCATTCCATCTCAGCTGAGTGCATGGATTCCCAGAAGCCTGTCTCGATCACATGGCCCATGTCAAGTAGGCAGGTGATATTCAGCTTCACCAGGTTGGGGCATGTAGGCTCCGTGTCAGAGTGTGAACTGTTGCTATTAAAGTCTGGGTTGACCTGAGGCCATTTGAGAGTGCTTCTTGAAAGGGGTGCTGTTCAGATCGAACTTTCAAGGGAAGAGAGAAGAGAATTGGAACCAGATTTTAGGTGGAGGTCATTTAGGCAGAAGGTAGCAGAAGAGGTCTTAAAACCCAGGATTATCTTGCTCCAGATCCTGCCATTTAAACTTATAGGTTAACAGTAATGTCAGCCCCATTTAATCTCCTTTCACTGTTGTAGGCAAACAAGATGGAAACCTGATCTTGAACAAATGAATAGAGCAAGGCTTTGAAGTCCTTGAAGGTGGTTGCCCTTAGTTCACAACTGGTTAATCAGTGAGGGAAGTGAGCCAGGGGAAGGAGTGGGTGTGTAGAGAAGACTGTGGCCAACAGAACTGGGCAGCTGCCTTGGGAGAATGTGAGTTCAGAGTTCCACAATTCCAGTTTTTTAAGGGGGGAAAAATGTAAATCTGGTTTTATTTTTAATTTTTATTTTTTTGGGAAGTATTCTGAGTAAAAACACACACACACACACACACACAAACCCCAAAACTAACAGACAAAACTGGAGTGGGTGTCAATCAGACCACCATGTATGGTAAGTTGTGTTCTAGCTGAGGGTTCTAGAGCAGGTGTACCCAGAGGAAGGGGTTTCTTTTTCTACTCCATGCATAGGTGCACACAGGACTTTAGAAGCTGTGATTAAGTTCTATCTAACCTTTTGAAGTCTCTGGCTTGGGAGTCATTTGTTTTCCTGTTTTCAGAAGGCCTCTCTTTCTGCAAACCTATGAGCACAGCTTACAAGGCACATCCAGTTCCAGGCAATCTGCTCTGTCCCCTGTGTGTGATGACTTTGTTTCCTATGATTGTCATTCAGTCCTGTAGAGGGGAAGGAAGGTGTTAGGCACCATTTTGAATTCTGGCAACCTGGCACTTTTAAACAGATCACACTTACCTGGTGCCTGTTTTCATGAACTACAGCACTACCTGATTTTTCAGGAGACCATGCATATCTAATCACATAATTCTTGTCAACCAAAAGAATGGAATAAAAACAAAAGCAGGGTAAAATTACATATTATGAACACTCTCTGCACTGTGCACATAATACTAGTAATTTGGAGAGAAACAAGTGTCTAAGCTATCATTAGGGGCACTAATATATTTCTCTAAAATGGTTTCACATACCACTTATTCATTCCATGAACCACTCCTTGATGCAATTTTCTGTTTTTCTTTCCTTTTCTTAGATTGTATGGCTTTCAGGGGGACAGAAATGAGTGGGAAGATGTTTGGGGTTTCCTCAGCATGGTAGCAGGCATGCATTCTCCCTACAGGGCCTCAGAGAGGTGATCAAACCAAGCTTTCCAGGTGAATGCTAAACCCTGAAGTATGCTTTGCCCCATGGAAAGAGGAAGGAATTCTGCACCACAGAGTGTGATTGTAGTTGTAGATATGCCTCATGGCTCTGTGGGACATTGCCGTGAGGCAGTATCAACTGGCTTCTGCTAGCTGGTTATGATGGACCAAACAAAGCACATACTGAGGAGAGGGGGCCCGTGCTAAATAAGTCAAGCATTACAAGAATGCACAAGCTATAGTGTGCTGTATACACAGGGCAAACAGAAAAGAGATTTTAAAGAAATCTGTCCTAGTGCATTATTGATGAGGCCTATTCTTTCACTCTTTTCCGGTTGTTTTTCATTATGTTATTTTGCTTCTGTTAAGTTCTTCCATGGCAATCCTTAAACTCTTCTGTTTTTTCTGACAAGAATTATTCTGAATTTTTATGAGCAGCCTCCAGAAAGAAAAACAAACAAACAAAAGAACTATTGAAACCTAATGATCCACTTTAGTTTCTGATTTTTCCCCCCATTTCTGGTCTTCCACATAATCAGGAGTTAAGAGAAGAAACTTGTGTATGTAATTATCCGAAGTTAGGGAACTTACTCTGTAGCATGCAGGTGGGAGGCATTGAAGGGTTAGTTTTGATAGCCAGGGTTCAGAATTTAGAGGACATTCATTAATTTATTGGTTTTCCACTTTGTATATTGGAAGCTTTCTGAAGATCTTGATTCAGTAGGTCTTGGATAGGGCCCAGGATTCTGTAGAGTTTTAGAAATGTATGTATGAGAAAGGAAATGTATGTTCATTAGATGGAAAGATAAATGAATTAAGGAAGGAGTAAACGTGCAACTAGACCAAGAAGTGATTGAATTAGAGTTGAGACAAGGATTCCTTACTATCGTCATGTCAATGTGAATCTAAAGACTTTCCCTTCCACTAGCATGCTGCTTGATGAAGGTTGCTCTAGACAGTCTGCTCTGGTACCTGGATTGTGGATTCTGAGTGAGTACATGTTTTCCCACCTCACTTACTTGTTTAATAAATATGAATCGTGATTCCCTTAGGCAAATATAGAAAACGTGGGTATATGTGCATACATACACACAAACACATTCTGTGATGGTGAATTTTGTATGTAAGGTTACTTGGACAAAGAGACACTCAGATAGCTGGTAAGGTGTTATTTTGGGGTGTTTCTGTAAGGGGGTTTCAGGGAGAGATCATCACTTGAATTAGTTGACTGAGTAAAGATTTCCTCTCCCTAGCTTGGGAAGGTGTCATCCAATTTGTTGAGGACCCAAATAGAATAAAAACGAAGAGGAAGGATGAATTTTCTTTTTATTCTTGAGCTAGGATTTTTATCTTCTGCTGTCCTCAGACATCTGAACTTCTGGCTTTATGGCCTTCACTCTCTGGGATTTATAAAAGCAGCCTTCCTGATGTTGTGTTTCCCATCCCTGGTTTGTAGACCTTTGGCTACTCCATGACATATATAAAAAAATTATATATATATAAATTACCTGGTATTAACATATATATATATATCAGGTAAAGTAAACTTCGAAATGGAAAATATAGCCAGACATAAGAGAGACATTTCATAATAATAAGGCCAGTTTATAAAGAAGACATAAGAATCTTAAATGTATAGGCATCTAATAATGGTGCATCAAGCTACACATCAGAAAAATTAACAGAATGAAAGGGAGAAATAGATAATTCCACAATTGGAGTTGGATACCTAGACATTCCTTTTCCACTAAAGGATAGAAAAGTACACTAGTCAGAAAGGGTAGAGATGATGTGAATGACAGTATCAATCAACATGACCCAATAGGTTAAAAAATTCTTATAATTGATGGATTCAGAACACAATCTTATCATGAACACACAAAAGATAAACCAAGATAGATCATATTGTGGCGAGATTGTAGTCTGTGCCTGTAATTTCGCCTCCATTTAGGAAGCTGAGGCCGTAGGATTGCAAGTTTGAAACCAGTCTCAGCAATTTACTGAGACCTGCCTCAAAATAAAAAAAAAGAAAAAAAATTAAAAGGTGTGGTAATGCAGATCAGGAGTAAAGTACCCCTGGTTTCAATCCCCAGTACCCGCCCCCCCCAATTATTTTTAACTGACAAGGAAAACATAAATATCAAAATTTGTAGGGTGCAGCTTAAGTTGTTCTGAAAGAATGTTGTATCTTTAAATGCTTCTTTTGGAAAAATGAAAGATAGAAAATAAGTGATGTAAACTTCTACCTTAATAAACTAGGGAAAATAGGGCAAAATAAAGGAAATACAGAGCAAAGTGAAAATGGAAAAAAAAATCATTTCATATAACAGATATCTAAAAGTTGATTACTTGTGATTAATGGATATTAACAAAATTGGCTAACTCCTAACAAGTCTGATCAAGAAAGATAAAAAAAACACAAAAACCGCATTAATAAAGCATTGAATCCACAGATCCTTTATGCTACCAAATTCTACAACACAGATGTAATAGACAACTCTCTTAAGAACTATAACTTACCAAAACTGATTAAGAGAAATAAATGACCTAAATAACTATTCCTTTAAAATTGAAGTCATAATTAAAAGCCCTTTCACAGAAAACTCTTGCTTCTAACAACCTCACTAGTGAATTCTATTACATGTTTAAGGAGGAATAATTCTACTTACACAAGCTTATTTTAAAGAGAAATAAGGAAAGGCTTTCTAACTATATAAAGCAGCACACCAAAACCTGACAAGGGCATTATGAGAAAGGAAAATTGCAGGTCATAACTCTTCAGTAAAGAGACTTGAAAATCCTTAAGGTAATATTAGCAATTAATATGGCAACAAATAAAAAGCATAGTACATCATGATCAAGTGGGTTTAATTCCAGGAATATAAAGGTTGTTTTCACATTCAAAGACCAATGTCATTCACCACATTGACAGAAAAGAGAAAATCGCATGCTGATCTCAGGAGGTACAGAGAAAGCATTTGATGAAATTCAACACACATTTAGGATTATAAAAAAGAAGAAAGAATCTTGGAATAAATTAGAAATATAAAGGAATTTCCTCAATCTTCTACAGGGATCTCTGCAAAAGATGCCATCATTTTAAATTGTGAAATATGAAAAACATTCATCCTAAGATTGATGGCAGAAACACATTTCTACTTGAAACCATTTCTCTATAACATTGTGCTGGAGTTCAATGCAATAAAGCATTGAAGAATGACCAAGCAATGCTACTCAGGATGACACGATTGTGTATTTAAATGAGTCTAAAACAATGACTCAATCTAATTTGTGAATTCAGCAAGCTCTCAGTATAAAACTTTAATGTACAAAAATCAATTGTACAGTTACTTATTAGCAACAATTGGAAATGAAAATTTAAAAATACCATTCATAATAGCACGAAAGCCAAAAAATACATAGAAAGGAATTTAACAAACAGTGTAAAAAATCTCTATGCTGAAATCTATTCACTATTGTTGAGGAAACAATGGATCCAAATAAATGGAATTTTATCATGTTTAGATTAACTCAATTTTATAAAGATGACAAATGTCACCAAAATGAATGGATAGATATAATGTAATTATAATCACAATCCCATCAGATTGTGCTACTACTAAAATTTACACACAAATGTAAAAGACTCAAAATTGCCAAAATAATATTTAAAAAGAACAACAAAAAAAGAGGCCTTACTCTACCTGATTTTATGACTTACCCTGAAGCCACAGTAATCTAGACAGTAGCCCCAATTGACGTAAGGATAGACATATAGATCAATGGAACAAGAAAGAAAGTCAAGCAAAGATTCATACACATATTTCCAATTATTTTTTGAAGAAAATACCAATTCAATTTGATGGGAATAAGAGAATTTTTTTCAGCAAATGATTTTGGAAAACTGGATATCTGCATAGGTTAAAAAAATAAACTTCAACTCAGACTTCACCAAACACAAAAATTAACTAGAAATAGATTGCAGATCAACTCTAAATGCTGAAACTATAAAACTCTTACATTAAAAAAAGGGGAAGGGTAAATATTTTTGTGACCTGGATGGGAAGAGGAATTATTTTTTTGGACAGAATTCAAAATGTGGAATCATAAAAGAAAAAAGAATAAACCTGACTTCATCACATTTAAAATCTCTGCCATCAATTGTCCCCATTATAGAAATAAAAAGATACATCAAAGAATGGGGAAAAGATTCACCATGTTTTTATTTCTCATTTATTGTGTGTTTTATTTTCATAAGTGGAATTTGTTGTTCAAGGGTAGCACTCATTTAATTTTATTAGAAGAGCTATGATAGCATAAACTAGCAAAGTTTCCATAGGATTTTCTATTCCTTTTGGATACAGCCTGTACAATTATCTCAATTCAGACATTTTTGGACTTTTTAGTTCACCATGATTTTTGCAAAGTACCTCATTTACATTAATAATCACTTATATACAGAATATGTGAAGTACTCCTACAAATAAATAGCAAAATGAGAAACAATCCAATACATAATGGACAAAAGTTTAGATAATTCTCAAAAGAGTATATATTAAACATCAGTGAATGCACAAATGGATTCTCAATATAATTCTGATGGCAAATTTATACCAAAAGCATACACTAAAAATCTATAAAATTTAAAAATGCCCAGTCTTAGAGGATGCAGAGCAACTGAGCTGCTCATATGTTATTGGTAGAAGTATAATATTATGTAACCACTTTGGTAAACTGAAAGTTTCTTATGAAGTTAAACACACACTGACCTTTATGATACAGCAATTCAACTTCTATCTATTTACCCAAAAGAAATTGAAGCATATTTCTAAAAATGACTTGCATAAGAATTTTCATTTCAGTTTTATTCATGGCAGTAAAAAATCCAAAACAACTTGAATGTTCATCAAGAGAATGGACAAACTGAGATAAATTCTTGCAGTACAACAATTTGCAGCAAAGACAAGAACAAATTATTCATTCAGACAACAATATGGGTAAATATCAAAAACATTATGATAAATCAATCATATTTCGTGCTCTATTATTCCATGGATATGGCATTAAAGGACAGGTGGAACTAATTTATGAGGCTAGAAATCAGAATAGTATCTGCCTCTCAGGGGAAGAGGAGTAAAACTGGGTATGGATAAAAGGCAACTTTCTAGCCAAGGCATTTCTCTACACTTTGAATGAGGTGTTGCTTAAACGATTATCACATTTACCAAAAGTCATGGAAAATACACACTTAGGATCTGTGCATTTTGCTATATGTGATGAGTAAGAAGGTGAGGTATCAGGCACTGTAGACCCTGGGGATAGGAGGGTGAGCAGCCCAGACCTGGCCTCATGGAGCTGCGAGAGGAGAGGAGGAGAAAGCCATCCATGAAATGAGTCCTTCACGGGAAAACATAAAATGAGTGAGAAGTCTGAGCAGAAAGAAGATACAATAAGTTGTAGCAGCAATCCCTGAACCCAGATGAGCAAAAAGTATCCCATTATTTTATTTCAATTCATCTTATTCCACCCTGTTTGGATAGGTGGGAAATTCCACTTCCATCTACTTGGGGCTGCCTCCTGGTTGCTCTAGACAGTCTGCTCTGGTACCTGGATGGTGCAGTGAAGGCCTCTAGGCTTCAGGTTCTCATGGTCTTCTCTGACCTTGGTCATTTTTATTTAATGCAGAAGCATCCTTCAAGGCCATAGATGTGCTGCTATTGGTCTCATAAGGATATTCTTTGGAAACCTCATACTTCATACCTCATGCCTCTCTTCGGAGGCCTAATCATCTCTTCAGGGGGCTGTCTACGAGCAGAGAAGTTCTTCATGGCGTATAGGGTTTCTCTCTCTCTTTCTCTCCATTGCCTCTCTATACCCTCTTTGATTCCTAACATATCTCCTAGAAGGGCTTAAACTGCTTACAAAGACAGGCTGCTTTTGCTTTCTACTCTGCAAAACTTGGTAAGACAAGGAAGAACATAAAGGTCTTGCTACAAGTCTGCAAGATTGAGAGAGATGTATAGAGCAAAAACATGTTAATAAATGATCCTGCCCATGATTATGCACTACAGCAAATGGTTTGGTGAAGTAGGCCAGGGCAGAGCTTCTTGGAGGAACTGATGACTAAATTAGATTTTTGAAAGAAGAGATGGAATTAACTGGATAAGGCTGGTGGGGATGGGTAAGGGAGAAAAGCTTCAGGAAGCAGGCCCTGTGACAAAAGGGAGCATGCTTCATTTGAAGAACTGAGAGGAAGCCACTGGAGATGCTGGGCAGTAAGCAAGGCTGAAAGGTACGTGACCAGACCACTAGACAGGCAGGGTCCAGACTTGGGAAGGACACACTTTCATCCTTATCTCAGGATAAATGGGAAGCTGCTGAAAGGTGCCAAACTTTGTTCTTTTCCTCGTCCCTTTTGAAATATGTTTTGGTAGGGTATTTGTGCTAGTAAGGACTGGCCTTCACTTGTATCCACTGCTGAGACTACTCAAATGAGGCAGGAAGCCTCTACACTGCATGCTGTCGGCCTAATAGATCCAGAAGAGCCACCAGGCTCAGAGGCAGGTGTGCCAGGACGATGGGCAATGCACTTCATACACACCGAGCAATTGCCTACTTCAGCAACTTGGGGCATGGGATCATTTTCCTGTTTGATTCAAAGTAGTTATGTGAAATGGCTGGAGAAATAAAAGTAATTTAGGTTATAAATGAGAATGCTAACCATATGATAGGTTGCTATAAAGGAAGACCAACATTAATGTGCTGTAATATGCAATTTGAACTTACAGAGGAATGAATTATGTACTGCAATAATGAGGAGGTGAAAAAGTTATATGAGTACTTGCTGTAGGGATAGCTATTTCTACAATGAGGTTTTTACATTCTGGGTGCATGTCTGTGCATAATTTCCATATGCTTCTCAGGTATCATATGTTACATTTAAAGACAGAACGGGGTAAGTGTCCAAAGGAGGAAAAAAAATCTGCTATTAAACTCATTAATTTCTGAGTTCTGCTTAGAGACCATTGTGAAAGACACTCATTTCTTGGCTCAAACGTGGGTCTTGTGCTATAATTTTAAGTGTGAACTTGTGAAGATACTGAGCACATCTGCTAAGGGAAGCAAAATGTAGAGTGAAAGCTTATTTATTTAACCTTGTCTTATGAGTAATAAGGATGGGGACTCTAGGAAGAAAGGAAAGCTCTTTGTTAAAATAGAAGCTACAAATGGGAATACAACAGAGTGATGTACTTAAAATACTGAATAGAATATGTCTTGATTTCTGCTTTTTAGCACCCTCAAGTACATTAGAAGCACAAATTTACATATCAGGTATAAATCATGGGTTTACTGTCAAAGTATTTTTATTAGGCAATAGCTTGAACTTGATAGGATAGTTTGAATGACTGTGTGTTCCTGAAAGGTACACAGACAGCTGTATTTCTTTCAATGTATTCTAGATGTTTCCCCCAACTCAGTATAAATGGATTTCTTTCTTTCTTTTTTTAAAAAAAATATATATATTTTTTAGTTGTAGTTGGACACAATGCCTTCATTTTATTTGTTTTTATGTAGTGCTGAGAATCGAACCCAGGGCCTCACACATACTAGGCGAATGCTCTACTGCTGAGCCACAACCCCAGCCCTAAATGGCTTTCTTTCTTAAGCGGCTCTACCATTGAAGCTTTGGTTGAAGTGTGAGGATTTCAACCTGGTGTCACTGACTGCTGTACACTAGTGACCACAGGAAGACAGAAGACCTGGCTGCTGGGCCAGGAGGGAGAACATTAGGGCCACGAGTATTGTTTTCCAGTACTACCAATGACCCTGGAAGGAGAATAACTGAACTGTGCAGAACACCTAGACCTTTGGTGTCTTGCTTCTAGAATTCCCAATTTCTCATATCTGGAATTTTACTCATGTCTGATACACTCCATTCTTTGTCCGTATGGCAGCTGCTCCACACTTGAATGCTTGGCCTTTGCCTCGCCCTAGCTGCTCATCAGATTTCACAGATACGACAGGGCATTGTGCAAAAGTGTGCCTTGCGTCTCCTTCCTTCCCTCCGAGGCTAACTAACCTACTCACGAGGCTCTCTTCTTGTATACTTTCCATAGCCCTCTTTGGGGCCTTTGCCCTTCTCAGCAAATTTCACAATGCACAGTTTCTTCCTGACTCCAAGGAAACTCACAATTTCACCTTCTGGATGATGTCAGTGCCCCCCACTGCCCCACTTTTTCCACATCTTTTATTGGTGCATTGTAGTTGTATATAATGGCAGGATTTGTTGTTATATATTTGTACATGTACATAGCATAACAACACAATATCATTCCCTAGCACTTCCTCATTGTCCTCATTTTGTATACTTGCATCTTTTATTGTGTACCTGAACAGATAGAAAAAGTACCCCTAGACCAGGCCCCAGGCAGTCTTAAGATCAAGGTTCTGCTCCCCAACATTCCAACTTTTCTATTACTTTTTTTTTTTTTTTTTGGTACTAGGGATTGAACCCCCAGGGTTCCTCTACCACTGAGATACATTTCCATACCTTTTTTTTGTTGTTGTTTTTAATCTTGAGACAGAGTCTTGCTAAATCGCCTAGACTGACCTAGAACTTGCAATCCTCCTACTTCAGCCTCCTGAGTAGCTGGAATTATAGGTGTGAGCCATTGTGCCTGGATCATTCTTGCCAACATGCCAGGCTCATTTCCTGCTTCTTCCCTTTTTAAATTTTGATTTCTATTTAGTACCATGAAAGGATTTGCTATTCCTTTAAAAAATACTAACTTTTAAAAGCTGTAAGTCACATATGGCCATTATAGAAAAAAAATACTTATTAATACAGAACAGAAAACAAAACTTTCCTTGCATTCTTCCAGATATTTTGTGCACAGAGACAGGCAGCACAGTATGGTGTAGCAGTTAAGAGCACAAGTTTTGGGCCAGGATAAGGATTTGAAAACCCAGCTCTGCCACTTACTGGCTGGGTGACCTCAGGCACATTAGTAACCTCTCTGTGTCCCAGTGGTTTCATCTTTAAAATGATGTAACGATAATAAACATCCCTGGAGTTGTAAGGATAAATGAGTTAATATTTATAAAGTGTTTAGAACTATCCCTTGGATGAAGGACCCTTGATAAATGTGCTGTTATATAATTTATAAAGAAATGAGGTCATGTTATATATGCAATTGTACAACTTGCTTTTTCACTAGAAGAGTATCCTGAACATTTTTCATACTGCCATTTCATGTCAATAAGTCATTAATCTGCTAGCCGTATTGTATTTTAAGCATGTTGTTTTAAATGACCATCCATGTGTGCTGAACTTGAATTCATTAATGCTCATTAGCTCTTCCTCCAGTTTTGTGTTAGAGGCAAAACATCAGTAGTGCTCTTAATCCATGCCTACATCCTAATCCTAATCCATGCCTCCTAATTCTGCTCTTGGTTTCTAGAAACGGGATCTATGGGTGAACAGATAAAAGCACATTTTCAAAGATCTCAAATTGCTAACTTGACTTCAAGAGGATATTCCCATTGGTAGAGCAAGTAGATTTTATTTGCTTTTGTTGTTGTTGTTGTTGTTGTTGTTCATTCCTTCAGGAATCTACAGGAATGTCACCTGCACTGTTTTCCAGTGGCTCGGATGGGGCTGACTCTTCTTTAAATCTAACTTTCTGGTAGATATCCTGCAAAATCCTGATTTCCAGATTGTTTTAGGAAGTCATAGCTGGGAGATTTTAGAAAAGAAGCCCTTAGATTAGCTAACAACCTTAGGAAGGCTTTGAGAATATAGCTAAACCCTATAGGATGCTCTTAATAAAGAGATTCTCCACTTTGTTTCCCCATTAGAATCTACAGGGGGAACTTTAAAACATTGTCAATGCTCGGGTCCTGTGGTACAGCCCATGCACTGAAATGATTTGAAAAGCTCTCCAGGTGATTCTAATGTGCAGTCTGCTTTGAAGATATTAATGTATTGAATTCCTTTAATTACAGGTAAGATTACCTGAATTCATCACATCTGTTTCCTTATACCTGCTGGAGTGCCTTTTCACTACTACAATTTAGTTATTCTCCTCTTTTCTTATGAATATTAAAAGAACTATCTAAGACACTTGGCAGCATCTGGAAGCTTAGGTAAAATATATTCTTGTTCTTCATGTTTCTTTTTCCGTTTTTCTCTTGACAGCATCCTAACATTAACTCCCTGTGAAGCCATCAATCATTTCTCTTTGATCAGACCTCTCCCTCCACACACTAAATTTCTTTCTTTTCAAGTGATTCTACCTACTATTGCATTTCATAAGTTGAGGGTGATGTAAATGTCATTGGTTCTATTTTGTTGTATTTGTAAGACAACCTTGGCCCTGGTCATGTTTGTTGGAAATGTGAGTTCTTGATGGAGCTCACTGAACCAGAGACTTGAGTCTTTTGGAATTTCACAAGCCGTGGGAAACTTCCTAAGAAATGACTCTTAATGTAAAACTAGGGAAGTCATTTAATAAAATGCTTTGCGATAGTATGTTTCTAAGTTTTCTTAAGTTTATTCAAAAAAGAAATACACAGAACTGTTCTTTAGACCAAAAAGATATTTAATCACACTCTACAATTATAGAAACAAATCAAATTGACAATGACATAAAGTTTGACTTATCAGATTAATAAGGGTGTAAGGAAATAAATACATTCACAACTTTTTGTGAAAATACCAGCTGGTAAAGCCATTTTGAAAAACAATCTGGCAATATATAGTACACTTAAAAATGAATATCTCCTTTGGCCCAGAAATTCCATATCATAGAATTTATATTATGGGTATTCTTACAAACTAATATGAAGGCTTATGTAAGAGGTTCTTCATTTGAACACTGAATGTAATACTAAAATATTGCTAATATTTTACATGTTCATTAATAGGAGACTGGCTATATAAAAAAATATTAATCCAGTTGTTGAAAAGAAGTATCAGAGTAGAAACACTCCCTCAATGCACAGTGAAGCCAAATATTAAAATTATAGAACAATCCCTAGGATTGCATTTGTGTAAACTTAAAACATAAATGTGGTTTTATGTCCTTTTTTATGGAAAGGTAAATGGGAAATGGTTAATAACAGCTATGTTTGAAATGCAAAGTGTGAGGGAAGAAGAGAGCCTTAGACTTTTAAATTTTATACATTTACATGTATATTTATATTTTAAATCATATTTATGTATTATTTCTCTTAAGAATTAATTAAAAAGTATGGCAGTCCTGGGGTCTGCTGGATCACTTTTTAAAAGATTAAAACAATTTCAGAAAATACAAATATTTTTGAGGGGTTGATGAGGAAGATGGCCACATTTGCTATTCCGTGGTTTGGCACACTGTTCCCTATAAAGTAATTATCTTCAAAGTGTATGCTTCCAAAGTGATCCTCTGGTACATGAATTGACTATATTGGTCTCTATATCTCTTTTTTAAATTATCTAAAACAGTTCCTTAAAACCAAAGTTATTCTTTTATTGAATAAAGTCATTTAGTGATTTCAGAAATGGAAGTTAGGGTTGGGGAACAGATTTTTCTCTCCGTCCTTTGTTCTCTCTGTCCTCCATGTATGGTGAGTTTAAGAGAAACATCCAATAGAGTATTTTAGCATCAGCCTCATTCTCATGGTTTTCGTTGCAATCTGTATCACAAATATGTAGGCATCCAGAAAAACAAAACAAAATGCAGATCTTTGCTTACATGAGCCATCAACTCATGAAATGTGGTATATTGAAGAAACACACCAACAGGGCTCTCCATCTCTAACACCAGTGCTGTCCTGTTCTGGCTCTGTTCCTTCCTACACCATGACCTCCATGCCACTGTTCCCTACTCCTGGGTTTCACTCCCCCCCCCCCCCCCCCCGCCCTGGCCTTGTCTTAACTTATTCCTGGATGAGAAGTTTTTATTATTTTTTTTCTGTTATCCATCCTGTAAAATCTACCAGAATAATTTTCTTAAAATTCTATTTTATCCTGGTCCCTCTGTTTGTGTAACAACAGAGGTTGACATGAGATGGAGCCCACATTCCTAAACCTGTATTCATTTAAACGCATCCCAGGGAATCTTTTTAATTGAACTCCTTATACACACACACACACACACACACACACACACACAGATTATTCTTATTGGATCCAATCTGAATTTCATGGTCTTGCCAACTTAATGATGAGCTATTTTCAATGGTTATCTAAATGGTGTCATACAAATTTACACAGATACAGCATCCAGAAAGACATTTCCAATATTTGCTTTCCACAAAGAGATACCCAAAAGAGTTACCCAAAGAGATTATTTGATTCAGAGGAGACTGAAATCCCAAAAACATGGTTTGTTTAAATCCTTTCTTTCTCCCTGCTTTTTTTTTTTTTTTTTTTTTTTTAATAAAGTCAGCTACAGAAACCAGAGTGGTTGCAATTTCTTTCCCTGCCTGCAGAGTTGTGTGCAAATGCACTATTGTGTTACCCAGGCATGCTAGATACCTTGAGAGGAGGAGCTCAGCCCTATTTCCTCGGAGTCCCCTAGTACCATATGTACTTCTGAGAATAGTGCCAGGACATTCAGATTCAGAATCCAGACCAATAGGGGGATTTACAGAGTTATTGGTAGCTAATGAGATTGTGGTCCTTTCCCCCATAGAAAGTACATGCTTGTGGAGCTGTCTTTAGGGACTAGGTCAATGCTCCACCATTTCCTGTGTGGGACCACCTCCTTTGAAGTCAATCTCAATTATCACACTAGGGAAGACATCATCTTCTCAACCATGGAATGAAAGGATTAAAGTCTGAACACCAGCCATGCAGCTATTCCCATGTAAATGATGTTGTCTGTTAGATAAAATTTTCCCAGAAGTGGATCTTGTGGAAGGGAACTAATAAAAGGTGAAGCTTTGTTGGTCTCTATGTCCATTCTCTGTTCTCATGACATTCTTCATCTGGTCTTGTTGATCCGTGAACTTGATAGTCCATGTAGATTACTCTCATTCCACCTGTTTTGTCCCTTGGGAGTCTAAGCATAGTCTTGATCTTTGGGTGAGGCCTCCATGTTGGGCAAAAATCCTGACCTGAGTTTAACAGTATCAGCCACCCATCTTGAATCTTCAGGCCTCTGTGTCTAAACTCAGAAGCCTGGAAAATGCTTTCTTTCTTTTTCTTTTTTTAAAGCTTATATCTGTCAGCAGTATTTTCGATGTTTGTTTTCATTTCCTAGGTCTCTTCTCTGTTCTGCGCATGCATTTTCTTGCATCTTTCCCCGAAGCTATGTGTGTTTTGCTCCATGCTATGCTCCAGATTAAATTTTATTAACATGGTAGCCATAAAATCCACCTGTTTTCTTCTTTTAGGATGCTGATATTTATCTATCTAGTATCATCGATGCACTGGTCACTGGGATGGTTGCATTAGTTTGTGTTTCTTTATAGCCTTTATATGCCCACTTCTGATAATTTGATAAGTACATACTGGCAAATAAAGTAAAATTAACATCTAGTAATCAAAAGTGTACTGTAAAGAGTTAGTCGTACCTCTCTCTCCATAATGACAAGCAAAACCTTTTATGTTGTGATGTCTTAACAGCTGCCTGAGTGCTAAATGTTGCTTTTAATTAAACAATAAAGAATGTAACGCCCTTTACGGTATCATTATAAATTTTGATGTGCTACAACAATTTGATTCTTTAAAAATTAATTGCCTAGGAGTATGTTTAAGTAGTATTGATTATGTCGGTACCTCGTGTTGATCTGTGATACTTAACCCAACATTTAAAATATCTTTTTTTCCATTATATGTTGTGATGCAAGAATAAAAGCAAAGTACAAAACAAATAGGCACTTGAATTCTAATAGCAATAAGCAATAAATGTCAGGCATCTGGAAATTATGGTTGCAATTTCATCAGAGTACACTTTGTTCTTCTATTATGCCTGCATGAATTTTGCTACAGGCAAAATCTATTACAGATAACAGTTAAGAACCTTTCTAATCTACACAGATAGTCAGGGCGAAATGCTAGAAAACTAAATGTTGGAAAATGTAATATTGCAGAAGAAAATTGACACTTGTAGAAAATAATGTGGTCCTATTTAGAACCACAAATGGTAATAATTTCTTTAAGATCATAGTGTGGTGGATGTTTCTGTGACAGGTGACCCAGATGAAGGACATGGCACTGGCAAAGAGTCTGTTGTGTTGGCTGGTGGTGTGTGTGTATAGGTAGCTTTTTATCTGTAAATCGAGGGGTGGGGTATATGCTTAATGATTGCTAACTGAAATTGTAATTAGAAAGTCAGATCACATGTGAGAAGCCTGGGTTTTTTCCACTGCCCTTGGGTACACTGGAGAGAAATATTTCTATTCTGGGGCTACTTGACTCCCCTCAAGAGAAGGATTAGTTAGCATTCGCCACTCTTGATGGCACATAGTGACCCTGGATAGTTGCTTGGTAGATTTACTAACTGAGCTTTCAGGAAATTGGCTCCTGGCTATTAACTTGGAGAAATTGGTTTTTTGCACTTAACTTCAGCTTAACCTGCATCTTCTAGGTCTCAAAGAATTAGAAGTAGTGTTTGCAAATGTGGAATCAGCCATTTGCTTTATTTACCCTGTTCTCTTTATTTTTCACATCCATTCAATATATATAGAAATGTTATCACTTGAATTAATTATCCATAGCTGTGTAACCCATAACCACAAATTTAGATAGCATGGAGCAACATACGTTTTTTACTTCACAATTTTTGATGGGTCAGGAATTTGGGAGCAAATAACATGGGTTGTACTGATGTGAGATTGCTCAAGATTTTATAGCCAAGAAGACAGCCAGGACTGCCATCAAATAAAGACTTGATGTCAAGATGGGGCTCAAGGACCTTCTTTCTAAAGGATAAGTATTGGCAAAAGATCTCCATCCTTCACAGGTGATCGACAGGAGGCCTGTGTTATCACCTTTGAAGCTCTCCATAAGGCTGCATGTGTTTCCCCACAACATGGCAGCTAATTTCCCCAAGAATGATTTATCCAAGGCAGAGGAAGGAAGCCACAGTACCTTTTGTGACCTAGTCTGAGAAGTCACATACTGTTACTTATCCCATATTCTAGTTGTTAGAACTGAGTCCTTAATCATACTTAAGAGAAATAAACTTCACTTCTTGAAGGATAGACTATCAAAGAATTAGTGGACATATTTTAAAATCACCATATCCATTTATAAGGCAAATCATTATAGATGCACAGGACAGACCTATTCTTGGACATACTCAAGTGGCAGCTTGTCTGAAAAGAGCTTAATTTCTCCAACCCACATTATTTTTTATTTTCTCAACTCTAGGTTGCTTAGCATCTCACACTTAATTATATATTGTCTTTGTTTGAAATGAATCATTATTTCATGGATTTGTGTCATTTTTCCTTAATGAAATGTTAGGTGTCTGTAACTTAATTGTCTTTGGAGGCCAGTCCATGTTTGGCAAATAGCTGGTGCTCGATGAATAAATAATCTCTGTAGGTTGCCATGGGTAGTGTTTGAGAGCTCAGCTTAGAAGCCACCAAGTCATAGGTTCAATTCTGATTTGATCATTATTAAATGTTGGGGAAGTTTATTCCACAGGCGACATTATTAGAGTACAATTCACAAGCCCGTTTTGAAAGCGTGTTGAGTTGGTGTCTATTGAGAACATAGTAAGGGATACGCAGACCATTGTTGCTGTGGATTATTTCACCTGTCATAGGTCACTCTTTGTGAAATTAAATGGACTGATTCAGATTCTTATCTTACCATCAGGTGTGACATTGGTCATAGTTCTCCTTTTTTGAGCATTGATTTCCTTAACTCTAGAAGGAAGGGGGTGTCCCAGATGATTTCTAGACCTTACTGCGGTGAGATTCTGTTTTCTCTTCCACTGGTATAGGTGAGAAATTGGGGCTCTCTATGTAGACATACCATGTTGAATCCTTCAGAGAAGAACGTGGGCTGGAAGCTAACACACACATTACACACAGGCCTGTCTGTAAAGGAAGATACAGACTAATATTCATTGAACACATCTGTGCCGAGGTCTCTACAGTTGCCACACCATTAAATATTTACAATTCTCACTCTGTACTTCCCTTTCGTCCTTTTACCCACCCTCACCCATCCATCATCCAAGCTGTCACCCAAAGAGGGAGGTCTCATGTCACAGGGACCATGCATGGCAGTGGGGGATTTGCATCCAGTTCCATCTGAATCCAATCTCAGGTCCCCTCTGGGACCCCTGCCTGCCCTATTGGGAAGGTTGTGAACCTCTTGATTAAAAGACTTAATCTTAGCTTGCTCTTCTGTGCATGGCAACAATAATACCTGGGTGACCAGGAGAAGTCACATGGGGTCATTTGTATAGCTGGATAGCTCCAGTTGAGTCAAGTTGAGGGAAATGATCTGGAGCTCCCACAGTCCCTTGTTAAACCTAATAGTCAATTACCAGCAGGCTCACCACTTTGTATCAGTGGCAATCAGAGGGTCAAATTCTTTGAGATGAAAATTCCAGGGTTTCCATTGCAGCTTTTGAAAATGTCCCTGGCAAGATTTTTTGCTTACTTTTTTTGTTGTTGTTTGGGTTTTTCTTTCATTTTTCCTTTGCCCTGGTCCTATGCAGTGTGGACAACTTGGTTTTGTGTGGCCAAGCAGGGAGGTGGGCTGCTCCCTGTGTGGTTCACCCCATTGACTTATCACCACTCCATACCTAATTTGTCCCCATTCCTTTCCACGTGCGGGTAGAGAGGGTCCCGCTCAGGGTCCAGGCCACCAGTGGGGGTTCATGGCCACCTCCTTTCAGGAGGGCATGGGAGGCCCAGCCTGCTGAGCCCTGCTTACTCTGGCTACCAAGTGGGGCTTTGTCTAGGAAGAAACACAGGCATTTGAAGGTGGGAAGGCACCCAATCTAATTCCCAATCTTTAGAGATAGAAAAGCAGTGGGTGAGGGCATCCTCTCTGCCACTGCTGATCATTTCCCACCCTGTGTATATTCACGACAACTTTTACCCTTACTGAACTGAGATCTCTTTGAGGTAGGGAGGAACATCTCTCCAAGGGAGAAAGCTCAGGATTTAAGAGTGACAATCCTGCACTCCTTGTGGCTGCCATTCACCATAAGCAGCTAGGAATTCTGAGATGGCCTTCAATTTGTACCACCCTCAGTTTAAAACCCTTCTACCAAATCCATAATCTGTGCACAAAGAAAAACTAAATATTTGTTTTCTAAAAAATACTAGAAGTCTTAATTGTGTGTATGATTTTTAACTGTAACACTAGACTTCTATTCCCAGAAGTAATTAAGGGTGCATGGTTATTGTAGGTTAAAAGGGTAGACATATTTTCCTTTAACTAAATGCCTCATTCCAAGGCAAGTCTAAACTAAATTAGCCTAATCGTATCATGTAGCTTCTTGGTGTCTTAGAAATCTGTTTCTTCCATTTTGCTTTTTCGAATACTGCCTCTTTTGAGACAAGATTTAGATAACTTGTTTATTGACTAGAAAACAAATAGGACAAAAGCAGTTTTTAAAACCATCATCTGTATAGAAAGCTGAAGTTCACAATGATTTCCTATCACCCTTGGAATGAAATCCAAATTTCTTAGCATAGCAGTATGTTTTTCATGATCTGGTCACAGCCCGCCCCTCCTTAGTTTCCTCCTATTCACTTCTCCCCGGATGGGTTATTTCCTCTCTGCCCCTTCCATGTGCCAACTTTGTTCTCTTCTTAGGGCCTTCATGCTTGTAGTCCCTTCTGTCTAGAAAGTTCTTCCAAATCTTGGCATGGCTGTCTCCTTGGGGTTCCAGTCTCAAGCCTACGTGGGTGTATGGAGAGGTGTCCCTGACTATTCCACTGAGCTATTACTAATGGTAATTGTCTTCTTAACTTACTAGTTTACCAGTTTACTGTTTGTTTCCTTCCCTGAAACAGCAGCTCTGAGAAAGCATGGATGACAGCCTGACTCACTTCTTCCTTTGTTGTATCCCCAGGGCTGGGCCAGTACCTGGCATGAGCAAATGTTCACTGAAGAAATGAAGCAATCTTGGCTCTGCTAGTTGCCACCTGTGTGACCTTGGGCAAGCCACTCGTTTTATGTTAGGTTACGGAATCTACTTGTTACAAAGATGAATAATATGTATATAAAATGCTTAGCACACTGCCAGTTTCCTAGCACATGTTTAATAAGTAGGCTATTTTTTTTCTTAAAGGGCCTAAACCAATGTGGACATGTATGTGTGTGTGCTTATGAATGCATGTGGTTGGCACTGAATAAAAATGTGTTGATTGAACAAAATAAGTTCCCCAAATTATTCAACTGCAGAGCCAGATCTTTAATCCAAGCCACCTGATTCCCATCTTGGGGTTTCTATGTCTTTGGTAGGTCTCAGTGCCATGTGTGCCCATGGGGTGGGCTAGAGGAGATAGGATTCATGGGAATAGAGCATTTTGAGAAATGAAAATATCTCTGGTCTTCTGATTTGAAGCTTGTAGATGTGGTTCTGCCTCTAACTAGTTGAGTCATTGAGGAAGTCATATAATGTCTAGTGACTAGTTTTTTAATCTGTGAAAAAGCAGACCATGATGATACCAGTTTGTCCTTCTTCTTTGGAACACACTCTTGTCCAAAGATTTAGATAACTTGTTTATTGAGTAGAGAACAAATAGACCCGTCATGGGGTCTGCGTCAGGATAGGGAGCTGGGTTGTGCCCTGTGTTGTGTGTGTTGTGTTGAGGAGATGAGCTAGACTAGTATTACCAGGAAGAGCACAAGACTCCTTCCACAAAGGGAGGGCAGCGTAAAGCAGAGCAGCTCTAATTCAGAATGGGGTGCTCTGTGTCCCTGGAGACTGTGTTGGCCTAGAGTGCTCCAGAGGAGAAGCTTAAATGGGCTCTTAAAGAACTTTACTAGATGATTACAAGACTAAGATGGTAGCATTTTTATGAAATTCTTAAAACACTGCCATGGGCTTCTCCTCTTTCATAACCAGTTGCACCTCACCCTAAGATAGGCTGTCCATTCTGAATTCTTATTATGCCTTACACCTTGGGGAAGGTATGTGAGAGACGAGCTGTCCTTTCTCCCTATACCAAGAAGTACCACATGGAAAAATGAAAGAAGTATCATTACTTAGATCAGAAAATTGGAGTCCATGTCTAGACTGTGCTTCTTGGTACAGTCTTTGGACATGTTGCCTTAGAGAAGTACTATAGCCCCTTTAAAACCTCATTTTTTGTCTATGTAAAATGGACGTAGACCACCAAACTCACAGGGTTGCAGTGAATATTTCACGGTAAAGTGTGGTATAGAAACATTCTGAATATTCCAAGCAATGAACTTCCCAGGTTATGGTAAATTCCTCAAAGGTAGAATCTAAAATATTTAATTCTTCTGATTTGTGTTTCATCTTCTATATAGGATCTGGTTAGATGATTCTGAGAGCATAATCATTGATTGGTTCTCAGTCTCCAAGTGAATATTTTCCACATTTCTGCCAGAGTCCAAATTTAAACAGTTCTGTTTGCTTGTTTGGCAAGAGCATCTGGTTTGTATATAAAGGTGGGGATCAGTGGATTCTGGGCATTTTGTCAACACTGAATCTTGAGGGAAACACTAATTTTCAGAATTGGCCACAACAAATAGGTGCCTGTTAGATGAGAAAGCTGAGGTTCTGCAGTCTTTTCAGAGAGGGGTTTTTGACCACGAATCTAAAGTGGTGTTTTCTTAATCATCCTCTGCAATATCATCCTATTCATTTCTACTGCAGGACTTAAAACTATTCAATCTTATTTGCATACTTGTTTATATTTTCCTTTCTCTATACTAGAATGCAAGGTTGATGGGAAGAGGACCCATTTCCTGTCTCTGAGATCTACACTATTTCCTGGCACATGAGGGTGATCAAGAAACACTTTTTTATTGATTTTTTTTTATTATGACAGTGGAATGCGTTACAGTTCATATTGCACTTATAGAGCACATTTTTTCATATCTCTGGCTGTATATAAAGTATATTCACACCAACTTGTGTCTTCCTACATGTACTTTGGATAATGATGTCCATCACATTCCACCATCATTTCTCATTCCCTGCCCCTCCCTTTCCCTTCTACCCCTCTGCCCTGTCTATTCCTCCCATGCTCCAAGAAACACCTTTAAAGCTGGGTGAGGTGGCACAGGCCTGTAATCCCAGTGGCTTGGGACGCTGAGGAAGATTGTGAGTTCAAAGCCACCCTCAGCAAAAGGGAGGCGCCAAGCAACTCAGTGAGACCCTGTTTCTAAATAAAATACAAAATAAGACTGAGGATGTGGATCAATGGTCGAGTGCCCCTGAGTTCAATCCCTAGTACCACCCACAAAATAAACACTTTGGGTAAATGAATGAGTGAATATAGCTATTAAAGTAGAAAAAAAAAGAAAAAATATCCAATTTTCCAGCTCTTCTTTTATTACAAGCATCACATATGACCTTCTCTAGGTGCACAATTAGACACACTCATACATTTCATGTTTGTCTGTCTATTGAGGTGTAATATCAATGGGTCTCACTCGTACACAAAGAAAGCCAGCCAGAAGAACAATCCCTTGGTCTCAAGATAGTGTCCCAAATTTCTGAAGATATGAAAATGGACTCAGCCTACCTCCTCATTTGGGGTGTGGTCAGTTGTAACAATCTTACTTTGCTGGTTTTCTCTTCAGCAGAGCGTGGCCCTCTGTCACGTGATGGCTTGTGAAAGAGAGTCCCCATCTCCCCATGGAAGATGAAGTGCATGATGCAGGTTAGGCTCTCTGCCACCAGGGTTGTAAGGGCTGAGAGCGGGGATGTCCAGGGATTAAGTGCTGCCAAGACAGGGCCTCTCTGGGAGGGATCCTCACCTCCGCTCCCAGCAGAGGCTGCATGATGGGCAACCCATGGGACCCATGAAGTCTTTCTTTATGATTTGTGTTCTTTACTATTAAGTTAACTTTCAGCTTTCAGTTAGTCATGGTGGAAACTTCTACATTCATGCAGAATTCTTCCTTGAATAGAATAATTCAAGGTAACACTCAAAGACTCTGAATCCTTCTTGCGATATCATCTTTGAGAGTGGCTGATCTGAATCACTTTGTTCAAAGGGGTTGATTATAGACTGAATTTTGTATTTTTATGTAAATTCCAGGCAAGCCCTTTTTCTCATATATTTGACATTAACATGAGCTGGATAATTTTGAGATTCTGGTGATTGCATTTTTAAATGCACAAAACAAACTTCCAGTGCAAGTATATATATATTTCACTAACCAAAAAGGCTGGAGTGTGTGGTAAATATCACAAAAAAGGCAACATTCTAGTCCTGCTACGGATTTATTTTCTCTGAAACCTAGATCTAAGCTTCATAATGGTGCACTCCGATGTCTACCTTGTCTATCACCCCAGGCTATATTCAATATTTCCTCACTTAAGATCCATAAGGTTTTGGATGATCACATCTCTGCACACTGTGGTCCTTTGGGCATCCCTTTGATTCTTTTGAATTAGGAGCTGTTAGAAGTGGAAAAAGGCCAGAAAGATGTATAATCTAGCAGTGCCCACACTCTTTTTTTTTTTTTTTTTTTTTTGTTGACTACGTCCAAGTCAAAACACCTGAAGATCCTTTTTTAACACATAGATCCTAGGACTCCCCCTGCCCAATCTTATTTAGAAGGGTGGAGTCTGATTTTAGAATTTGTATTTAAACAAATAAGAAGCACACCTGGATTTGGGAACAGCTGGCCTCCAGCTCAACACCATGATTTTGTAGGCAGTGAACTGGGATCCACAGAGGGCAGATGCACAGCTGGCCAACCCCCGTCTCTTTCATCCTGACTCATGCACATGCTTTAATTATGATGACAACAGAATAATCAATAACGACTCTGTTTGCAACTACCCCTCAACAGGTACACCTGCTGTGCATCTCTTTGGTACTGCTCTGGATGCCTCATGTACATCTCTTCTTTTATCTTTCTAAGGATACTGATGAGATATGCCTTCTCTGCTTCCCAGAATAACCAGTCCTCACAGTACCTCCTTATGTAACCAAGTGCCTCTAATGACATTTCTACACGTTTCCCAATGAGAGTGTGAGCGGCTGAGCCAGGAGGCTGTTAATGCTTTCCACGGGGAAACTGACCTGGAGGGTTGAAATGTCCATGATTTGAAGCCAGAAGATAACAGACACAGATGGGGGTGGGTGTGTTTTAAAAGCGCTTATGCTAATGGCTGTTCATAAGTCTCCTTTGTTCTGGGGCTCCCAGAATTGATCATCACTACTTTGTTTTAATCAGAAGCTGAAACTTTCTTGGTTACTCTCAAGGGGGTGAATTCTCAGTGGTAAAATAATTTTCAGGTCTAATCAAAACAATCCCCCACCTCAAAAATCTCAATGTTTAATAGGCAGACGAGTTATGAACTTAGAAATGGAGGCTGAAACTCGCCGAAGTGATTCCCTGATCCGGATGCCCTGGGCTGGGTTTTCTAACAGGGCACCTGGAAGAAGGTTTCCAGAGCAGGTAGGCGTGTGGCAGGGGATTGGGGGTGAGGCCTGAAGCCTGCATGTGCACAACGGAATGCTCTCCAAGCTCCTCCCCTTCTCTCAGGAACTTCTTCAGTGTTCTTTTATTCTCTTTTATTACCAAAGTAATTCTTTTAAAAATGGACAACTCATTTTTATTAATTTAATTTAATTTTTTTTGGTACTGAGAATTGAACCCGGAGTACTCAATCATTGAGCCGCATCCCAGTCCTTTATTTTATTTTATTTATTTAGTTTTTGAATTTTGATTCAGAGTCTTGCTAAGTTGCTTAGAACCTCACTAAGTTGTGGAGGGCTTTGAACTTGTGATGCTCCATCCTCAGCTTCCCAGTCTCTGGGATTACAGGCATGGGCTACCACCATGCCTGGCTACCACCATGCCCGGCTACCACCATGCCCGGCTACCGCTTTATTTTTAGAGCGAGTTTTAAGATCTTAGAAAAATTGAGCAGAAGGTATGAAGAATGTCCCCCATAGTCCTTTCCTGCGGCTGCCTGACATACACAGCCTGTCAGTGTTGCACACAATGTGGTCCATTTGTTATGATCAGGAAACTTCCATTGGTACATTATCACACAAGGTCATAGGTTAAGTTTCACTCTTGGTGTTGGACATAGTATATTTTCATTCTAAAAACTTTCAAACATCCAAAAACCAAAGGCAATGAACAGCGTAATCCTACTCCCAAATTTAACTCCTGGAAGCCTTTTGGTTATGTACAGCATTCACCTGTGAGTGTGTAAGTGTGTGTGCATGTTCTTTTTCCTTATCAAAATAAGATCAAAATGAGAATACCACTTTAGTATTCTTTTCAGCTGACATTAGACCTCAAATGTTTTTGACATTATTAAATCTTCTAGCAAATGATTTTTCAGAACTGCATAGATCTACATTGAAAATTATTAGATCATGTTATCTCTCCCCATAAACTATCACAGATAGGAGAGCAGGACCCTCTTCCAAGTACTTTCTCCTCTTTGGGAACCACTTCCCAGGGGATGGATTGCCATGGCCACTGGCACCACACTTCAGATTCTTCTAAACCAGCCAGACCAGTCTCCAAAAAGTCTTCACTTGTGTGTCAAGTGGGAAAGGGTCCCCTTGTACCCACGAACATACTCAAACTAGAGCTAATTATTTAAAACAATATCAATTATAAAAGAAAGTTAAGAATAAGTGGTCTCTGTTATAATAAAGAAAGGGAACAGATTATGTATCTTTGACTCTATGTCTCCACGTATTTGCTAATTTAAATGCACTCATTTAATAAGTACCTTCTAACACTGTTCCATTCATTGGGACTGTTAAATAGGTGAGTGTTGTCCTCCTCATTAGACTGAAACTAGGAAAAAAGTACATGATTGAGTTACATGATGTGCTGCATTTTGTCTGTGTGGTTGGTGCTTGATAGCTATTTATTGAGGAACAGTGAAATTGTGGAGGAGGAAGTTAGTCGTTTTCCTGAGGGTGGTCCAGAGAGCCTTCCTGGTGGAGGAGACTTTCCATCCATTCATTGTCCAGTTATGGGTACTGGATATTCTTCTAGGCACTGGAGGGTCAAAGCTAGCATAGACTTTGACATTGTGGAATATCATTCTAGAGGGAGAAGACAGCAAGCAGGGAAACAGCACGCAATGTTGTGTCGCAATAATGATGTGAAGGAGATCAGGTTAGCCAGGGGGCTTTGAGAGGCTGTGCTCCAGTGAGTGCTCTTCTGCTCTTCTAAGCAGGGTTTTGTCACAGTGAGGTGAGAAAAGCACTTGGAAAGGCCTAAGAGCGTGAATAAAATCAGAGGTGGCTGATGAACAGTGGTGGGCATGGCGGGGCTGGAGGCGGGAGTGAAGGGAGGAGGCACACAGTGGGAGATGGGTCGAGAAGGTCTGGAAGGTTAGGTAGTGAAGAATCTGTAAGGGAGCCCTCCTTGCCTAACAGACTGAACACCGAAATCAGCCCTTATCTCCTGCCCCCATTTCCTGATGAGCATTTTGGGGACAAAGGAAATGTGGCCCAAGGTGCCTCATTGGAATAAGGCTAGCGATTCTACATGACCCCACTGTGACTTCCTCCCCTGGCACCTATCTGTACTTCTAGAAGCTCCGCAGGTGGATCATTGATGTGTTTTATACCTTGGGGGAGTATGGCAGAAGTGGGTTCAGTAGCAGGGTCATTGGATAAAACAGAGGACACCCAGTTATATTTGACTTTCAGATAAACATGCAATGATTTTGGTATGAATATGTCTCAAATACTGCATGTTAATCCAAAAATCAAATTCAACTGGGTATCGGGTAGGGTATTTTCACTTGTGAAATCTGGTTGGCCCTATGGGGGAAGGTGGGAATGCCAGAACCGGATGTTGGTGTCATCTTGCAAGGGCTCTGAGATTAATTGAGAGAGTGTTAGAGAAGAACGTTGGTCCTATTTTGGTTTTAATTCTCTCGGGACTGATTAAATTATTTGCTAGCTGTTTTCTTTCTTTTGAGGAGTCTGAAACATGATTGTTGGTGAATGTTTAATGAGGATAACGAGGAGTCACTACATTTTAGATGACTTCTAGCAGGGGAACCTCTGACTGAGGTCTCACATTGGGAGGCCATGGGGGGTACAAACAGCATGGATGGGCTCCTTTGGAATGTAGTGTGGTCTAAATGTGCTCAGAGGGCCCAGGACTGTCCTGATTTACAACTGTTGTCCAAGAGCAATTATGAATAGTACTGACTTTCCACTCAAAAGTCTCCTGGTTTTAGATGATAGATGACATTGTCATTCCATGAGGTGGCCAGGGAACCTAGAGAACTAGACTGTACTTTTTATGACTGCAGATGTCACATGACCTCAAGGAGCCGCTCTTGCTTCATTTGTGCATGAGAGGACAGTGAGCAAAACTCTTCACTCTCTTCCCAGCTACGAGACTCCCTTTATGCATGTTTCTAGGCACAGCTAAAGTGAGAGGTCCTTGGTTCTGTCAGTGTTGGAAAGATGTATATTCACTGTGTTTGTTTTCTTTGCTTGTTCATGCCCATAGAGTTATATTAGTTTCCAAAAAAAAAAAAAAAAAAAATCTTTAAAGAGTAAAAACTTCAAATTATTGTTTTTTCCCCCCTTTGGATATAAAGACCAAAATGCTAGATAATGTCTGAAATAAATACAATTTTAGTGACTAACAAATCACAAGTGACCAAACATAACATTGGCTAATTTGACCTTAGCTGTATAAGCAACTTTATTGACTTTTTAAAAAAGTAGATGCAGAAAATGATACCAGAATGTAACATTTTCACCTTTTAACTCCCCTCTCAGAACTAAAGGGCTCTCTGAAACTAGCTTTATGTGAATTCTTTCAGACCTTGTAAATACAAGTCTGCATTTGCATTCATTTATAGTCACACATATCATGGTTTGGATTTGAGGTGTCCCCAAAAGCTCATGTGTGGGATAATGCGAGAAGGTTTAGAAGAGAAATGATTGGGTTATGAGGGCCTTAACCCAATCAGTGAATTGATCCTGTGATAGGAATTACTGAGTGATAATTGAAGACAGGTAAGGTGTGGCTGGAGGAGGTGGCTCAATGGGGGCGTGGCTTTGGGGTATATATTTTGTATCTGGTGAGTGGAGTCTCTTCTTTCTCTGCTTTCTGATCATCATGTGAGCTGCTTCCCTCCACCACACTCTTCCATCATGTTGTTCAGCTTCACCTTGAGACCTGAGGGATTGAGCTGGCTGTCCGTGGACTGAGTCTTCTGAAACTGTGAAGCCCCCAAATAAACTTTTCCTCCTCTAAACAGTTCTTGTCCGATCTTCATGTCACAGCAGCAAAACAGCTGACTAAAACAATACACATGTAATTTTTAAAATGAAAAAAAAATCTATTTTCTATTTTCAGTATATTGCTAAAAATATTTCTCAGCCACCCTTCTCTTTCATCATCTATGAACCCAGCTCATTCTTTTCTTTTACTAGCTTATGGTATTTCACACTGTGGATACATCAGAGTGTATAAAAATAATCCCATATTGTTGGACATTTAGGTTATTTCCAATTATCTGTTATAATGATGCTTCAATGAGTGTTCTATGATCATGCACATCTGTTTTAATGTATATAGGGCTGTATATAGGGCAGATTTCTAGGAAATGAATAAATTTATTTTAATAGTTGTTGACAAATTGTTATTTTGAAAGGCTCTTCTAATTCACATATGAGATTGAGAGCACATTCTGGGAAATTGAAGAGAAATTTTGTTTTGAAGCCATGGAGACAGGTGTCAGTTTATTCTGACATTTAGGTCTGAGTAGACTTTTTTTCCCTTTTCTTTTTCTTTTTCTGGCAATGATTCCTTGACCTGTGCAATTGGATCAAACCAAGACCAAATTAAATCTTACTTATGTAGAAACTTGGTCTCCATGACCTTGCGTTTATCTGGTGGGTGATTTCCTAGGGTAAGCTACAGTTCAGCTCTGAAAGACCCTGATGGGAGAACACTTTTATCCCTCAATCTATAGAAGCTGAATTAGGCTCACTGGGATTAACTGGGACTGAAGGACTTGTTCATCTACTTTAATTATTCTTCCAATGAGAGCTTTTTCCCAGACTGGATTTTGAATCAGAAGAAGAATGGAGGCTGGAAAGAGTGATAGAACAGATCAGTTAAAGATCTTATAGAAAAGGGGCTCAAAAGGGAAAGATCTAGACTAATGTAGGTAGATAAGATTTTATTTTATTTTTTATTTTCTAAGGAGTGTATGTATATATGTATACATATATATGTGTATATATATACACACACACATTTATACACACATTTATGTGTATGTACATCTACCTGTATATACACATATACATATATATGCATCTGTGTATATACATACATAAAATGCACCCATGTAGGCTATATGTGTACATATACATACATATACATGTGTGTGTGTGTGTGTATGTATATATATATATATATATATATATATATATATACATACACACACATATATATACACACCCATGCACAGGTGCATTTTAAAAATTTCAATGCAATTATTTTTCTGAGGCATCATGTCAAAAAGATGGAAAGAAAAATAGTAGTGGCCCCCCTTGTTCTGGAACAAACAAGGCTGTCCTGTACTGAAACTTGCACCAATAAAGCCAAAGTTAACAAAAGGATAAAAGCTGGGAAAATTGAGGGAACTGGCGAGCTGAAGACAAAGGCTGGGCAAAATGGCCATTGTGCCATCATTGTGTTCTCTGCTTCCCTCTAGTGGTCATGTGGGGGAGTTGAGTGTAGAAATGTCTCAAGGTCATCTTTTCCACAGCTAAATTGTACAAGAGGGGAAGTTGGTATTTGGTAGCCCTTAACACTGCCCATCTTGTCAATAGCTTGCCTAATGATGAAAGAACAAATGTTCTCTCAGGAAACATCCAAGCATATGCTGCAATGGTGCTACCTAACAATAGAAAAGAATAAATGGGGGAAGCAGGACGCCTTTACCACTTATTTCAGTGCAACTCTTATAGGTTCACCAATGACGGTTCCCAATTCTGTACCCAGCGTTGGAGACACAGGGAGGAATTAAACATGACTCCTGACTTTGAGGAGATCCCCATGTAGAAGGCAGGATATGGGCAAAACAAGTTAGATTGCAAATTGCCATATAAGAGACATTTGACAAGATGTTTGTTCTTGATAGTAATTCTCAAGTCAGAATGAAATGACTCACTGAGGGTTTTCATTTGTTCCAAAATAGGAAGACATTTCCTTGTTCTGGGTAAAGATGATGGTACAGGGAATGGATAACGTTTTCTTTCTTCTCTCTCTTTTGTAAAACACTGAATTTGGGCTGCTGAGATGGCGCAACGATGACAGCTCAAAGTTTCAGTCTTGGTTTGAAGATGAAAGCCAAACCGTGTACATGAGTTCTTTATTCCTCTGCAAAATAAATTCCTCTGTGAACTACAGGGAAATAAAAGGCTCTACTGAGGGAGACTGCCACACTGAATGGCGGCAGAGTCAAAGATGGCCACCTGCCCCCATCTGTGCAGAGCGCTGCCGGATCCTCCTGAAGGAATCTTTTGTAGACCCCTCCCCATCG
The DNA here is from genome assembly GCF_048772815.1 of Callospermophilus lateralis. Taxonomy (NCBI): domain Eukaryota; kingdom Metazoa; phylum Chordata; class Mammalia; order Rodentia; family Sciuridae; genus Callospermophilus; species Callospermophilus lateralis. Next base: position 36,487,697 of record NC_135322.1, on the reverse strand, counting down.
TCAGTCCTTAGGAACCCTCTTTATTTAGGCACTTTAGACTTTGCTAAGGAAGACTCTTTCTCAGTTCTTTTTGTGAGCAGTCTTTGTATTGCAATTAGAAGAATGAATCCTTTACTCTTTGCATTAGCCAAGTAGAGATGGCCTGAGGAAGAAGGTGGCATACCAGGGATAGGGCTCCTTTTCCATTATGCAGAGTAATATTAATGTGTGCAGAAGTGTGGAGATTTAGGCGGTTTCTGTCATCTTAAAACTCATTACACCCCAAGTTTTCGGTTCTGTAGATATTTCAAAGAAGTTGAAACAGGTGCATTAAAATAATCATATTCTACAGCTTATGTATACTATTATATTAATAATATGCTGCAATTATTATGACATAATTATATATTACTATTATGTAGTAGTAAGAATAAGAAGTTTTATAGGTGTTCCACATCTGGGATGATGGAACAAAATGGATTTTAACCTGGAATTTATTAGGAGACCAAGGGCTAAACCTCTTGGATACATTGTTTCTTTCTGGTATATCTATTCTGCTCCCATCCAGTCTTTTATCATCCACATTAGATTTTTCTAGGAACAGTCACCCCTGTTCACCCTCTGTCCCTGTGGCTCTAGCGTTTTCAGTTCCTTTGACATGAAAACTATGACTGACCACCTGGAGTTCAACATACTTGGGCTACTGCAGCAAGTTCAGGGAAGGGCACAAAAACCTTGGTCAGGGCAAATGGGACTGTATAGTGGGGTTTCTATTGCAACTATTAGGGAAGAAGCATTCTCTTTCTTCTGGAACAATCAAGAAGAGGGGACATAAATCTGGAGCTGCTGACGTCTTACCCTCATGAAGAGAGAGGTTACCCAAAGTGCAGTCACTCTAGAGGAAAGAAGAGAAATTGACACCAGGGTCTTAGTGACATTGTTTGAACTCCTGGATACAGCCAAACTTGAAGCACCATATATCCATGAATATTTTAGTTATTTGAACCAATTTTAACCATTTTCTTTTTGGCTCATGCTCAAGTCAATGGATCTTGAAGTTTGATGCACGTTGAATCATCTGAGGGGTTTGTTAAAAGGCACATCACTGGTCCCTGACTCTAAGTGGGAGTGGGGCCTGAGAACTTGTATTTTGAATGACTAATTCTCTGGGAGATGCTGATGCCTCTGGTCTGGAAACCATTATTTGAGGACCAATGACTTAGAAGCCTTTTTTGCTTTTTGCTGTTTATAACCCAGACAAACTTGAGTACTACCAGAAGATATTGTCTATATGGCTAAGAATCTTATTTTTAGAAGAATTAATAGAATAAGATCAAAGAATATTTTATCCTAGTCAACAAGCACTTAAAAAAAAATGTCATGGCCAAAGCTTGTGACTCTTGGGACCAATTTGATACTTTAGGAGTTTTTCTACTCTGCTCCTACTCATGCCTGAGCCTTTTTATGGCTAAAGGCAAAGCCAATGGAGTATATGACAAATGAGCAAAAACAGCAGGACTAATACGTGTTTTGTCAAAGACTTAAAACTCATGCATTGAGAAAATGCACATTTTTTTCACTCTGATCCAGTCTGTCAACAAAATGCTTTTCATGAGAAACATCAAAGCCATTTCATCTGCAAATTTCATTTTTTTGAATCCCTTAATCTACACTGTTGACAAAAATTTCTGTCAAGTGCCTCAAACCATTGTATTAACAAATTTTATTTTGTCAATCATGATTTAGCCTGCTTGCAAATGCATTTTGTAATATTCCGCTCCATCCTGCAGGAAGAATACCTAATAGTCAATGCCTCAATCTTAATATTGAAAGCGAGTGAAGAGGGAAAGTAAAAGTAGTGTTGCGCCCACTCATTTAGCACATCTATCCGACGTCCCTGTGCATTTTAAATAAATCCAGGTCATCTGAAGTCTTCCCTGTGTAATGCAAGCCACTGTGAAGGTAAGGAGATTGCAGTTGGTGAAGTCACATGATGATGCTCATGATTTTCCTTTTTGACATCTTATCTGCTAATCAGTCTGTCTGACTTTACCTCCCAGTTGACTCTCTCTGGCTGGTCCTGGTGACTTGCATTACCATTCACAGTTCTTTCTCATTGCAGATATAGGAGGATGGTATGTAGACTTCAGGGTCTTCTGATTCCAGGGTGTCCTCACCCAAATTACCATGCCATTATGATAAGGATGGTCATTGCTGTCTCCCAGAGATGCTATAAGAACATCTGGTTGTTTCTGCTCAAGAGGAAGCTATGGCAGATGATCTCAAGCATGAGATGTCTGTTTTCTGCCTCGCTTATCTCTGAATTCTTGGTGACGGGATGCTAAGAAGGGGTGAAAATGTAGCTGAATTTCCTGATAGCCTCTGACATATGAAATGGCTCAGTTTTCTTAGGTACTATAAAACAAGAAAGTCATCAGCTGAACCCCCCAGTTCCTGGGGACAGTTTGCAGATGGTGATATTTCCTGTAGTGGATTTAGTCACCTTATACTTCGAAAATGAAGGGTGTGCTGGGATAAATTTTGGGCAATCTGAATTCGAGTCTTGACTCAAAATCTTAATAGCTATTTGTCCTTCAGAAGTCACTGGACATCTCTGTCCTTAGACATGTCCCCACCTCCACAATGGTGCTAGCAGAAGGGCTTGCCTTGCAGACATTCTGGAAAGATCAAAGAAGGAGTTTATGTACCAGAGTTTAAGGTGATTGTCAAATGCTAGATAAATGTAAGGTAGTGATGGATGTTGTTTCTGAGGGCTTCTTTCATTTCAATTATCTTAGAGGAGGTTCTAGATTCCTCTCTGTGGTGTAAGCCAATGACTGAGCGGTGCTGTAATTTAGGAACTTTCTGCAGATTTCTTCAGCCTTCCATGTAGTCTGAAAACCCATTCTTAGGTGGTCTGTGGAGCCTGACATATGAAGGAGAAGAGCTCATATATAAAGTGTGTTGGCAAATGTTGCTATATGGATGTCCTGTATTTAACACCTTGGTGTATTGCATGATCATTGCAGGAAACAGAGATGAATTGGTTTGATGCAGGGATAGTTGAGAAGCCCACCCTTGAACAGCCAATGGAACAGAAGCATCACCTGGGTGTCTTAGGGAGGTCGGAGGCCCCACCAAGGCCCAGTATTGCCTTTCCACAATTTTGCTTTTATCCAGTTCTACACAGGGGAAGACTAATTTAATATCTGAGAAATTTCACATCCCAGATTGTGCCTAAGGAAACCAGGAACTATAAACATGACATGGTAGCCAAGTTTGGGTGGCTGACTCTCGCGGAAAACTCCCTGTGTGCAGCATTGAACAGGGCCTCTGAGTTCTGCGTGCTAGTGCACGTTCCTTCTTGACCCCTTTAAGACTCTTCTTCGGGCACAAATGCCCGGTTTCTGCTCTCACTCTTTCCAAACCCTTCATCATCTCCATGGCCACCCAACTTCAGGCTCCTCCACATGACAAGTGATGTGCAGTTAATAATAGATTTCCTGGAGCTCTCAGCCTCAGATTTGCTGCCTACGGCTAAGGGAATCGAGATTGAGTACACAGTTAGGGAGAAACAAATCAATTATAATAAGTGACAAACAAACAAACTCTCGTTTTCTCAGAAGCCAAAGCTAATGGAGTGAGTTACACAGACCAGGGCTTTTCTGGGCTGGTGGAATCATCCTGAGGATGGATGTCCACAGACATTAGGAGGAAAAGGGCCTGGGGCAGCCCAAGGGTAGAGAGAAAAGCAAAGTGGTAGCCTCTGGCTGCGGGTTCTGCACATCCTATTGCACATAATTGGTTCTTTCCCAGGAAACATTTGCACTAACCTTTGACTTCTGGAAGCAGAGACAGGCCCACAAAATAAATGACTATATTGGGTAGTATGACAATCAGGACTTTTTAATCGCAAATGATGGATAATACAGCCCAAACTAGCTTAAAGGAGAAGAAAAGAAAGAAATATGAAAGCGTCTTGGCTTACATATTTTTATGTAAGGGTAAATCTTTCTTTTAGGTGAATCTGTACATAAAAGCTCAAGCCACTACAGATGTGATGTCTTATTTTCATTCTTTTGCTCAGCTTTCTTTTTGTGGTACTCATTTTCAGATGGATTTATTCTCATGGGTGCAAAATGGTTCTTAAGGTCACCTCCTACTAGTTTCAATCCTGGCAAAAAAAGTGTGTGAGTCTTTATTTTTAACATTCCCAGAAACCTTCCTGAGATTGAGTGGGATTGGGTGAATTGGGCCACCAGCTCATCCCAGAAGCAATAATTATGGTTGGCTTTTGCTCAGGTGGTGCACTGTACCCATAAGAGTCTAGAAAGCCTGAAGTGAGACAGGTTGGAGATTCAGTTGAAAATCAGAATTACTAGTGGAAAAGAAGGATCATGCTAAGTGGAAAAATTGCTGTTTAACCTAAAGGCACTTTAGGATATTCAATGCTTGGAAGATGGTTTTAGGGGTTAGGGTCAGTTTCCAGCAATGACTTCCAGAAGCATCATACAGAATTGGCCCAAGTAGGGAATGGGGCCTCCCTTATATTCAGGAAGCTGGAAAACTGAGAGGCTGCTTGCAAAGTATTGGCTCCTGGTCATGCCACCTTTATGTAACCCAGGGACCAAGAAGCCACCATCAGAACCATTGGATCCAGTAAAATAGTGACCACAAATTTAGTGAGTTTCTTCCCTTTGTCTATGTTAAACCTGCTATAGAAAAATCAAATACCATTATGATAAGTCCAGGCAGCAAAAGCAGTAGAAGAGTGATCTCTGCCTCCTGGCCTTCTTCCAGATCTTGTGCATCAATTCACTATTCCTGAATGACATCGTCAACCTAAGAGAGAAGGGTAGCATTTAACTTCCGATGTCTGCAGCCACTAGAAGGAGGATAGAATGGAAGTTGAATGGCTGTCTCTATAACTATGATACCTCCATGCCTCCACAGTTGAGATTTGAATTATCCACAAGGTCCCTCATGGGAAGTTCTTGCTTGATCTTTGCCCCAGATAGACTTATCCAGCTGGGGCAGAACTATAATGCCTCATAAAGGAGAGACATGTATGCTAGACAGTCATTCATAAAAACCTAAATGGAGACAAAAACCAAGGATAGAAATAAGAGGGGAAGATCAAGTCTATGTAGTACCTAGCCAGGGGTTGGCAGCAAACCATGGGGTACAGAACAATCTCACAGGAAGCAGCACTGTGGACTTCTTTGATTATACACCTGTGTTTATTCTGGTTCTGGTGACCCAAACCTGATGCTAACATTGTGTATTTAGAGTTAATGATTCCTTGTTTGGAGGATGCTTATTGGCCATGTTTTAATAACCAGTATTTCTTGTATGGGCCAGACACGGTTCTATGCCTGTCACAGAAAAAAAAATCCCGCTTAAGCTCTCCAGTAGAAACCATTATGCATTCACTCAACAAAGACTTGTTGAATGCATATTGTATAGAGGACCCAGTACAAGGTGCTGGGGTTGCAGCCATAAACAAAGAAGGCAAGGATCCCTGCTCATATGTTTCTTAAGTCCTGGGTAACTATTATTATTCCCATATAGGGACTGGAGAGGAACCTGAGGCAAGAAAAAGGTGACTCACCCTCTCAAGGTCTTTCAGCCAATGAAGGCATGGCCCGTGTTTGAACCCTGACAGTCTGGCTGCAGAGCCTGCGGGTTATGCACCTGCCACCTCTATTCCTCATGGCTTCCTTGGGGGAGGGTGCCAGAGCAGGCCCTTATCTCCTTTTCACTGGTGGGTTGCTAGTAGGTTGCTAGCAGATATGGCCAGGCTCCCAGTAACAGCAAGAAGCACAGGTAGAACTCTGCACGTGTTCAGAGCCATGGTGAAGTCCTCTCAAGGACATGTTCTGCCCCCCAGGGCATGACACATAACTATGTGGGAGCCAGAGGATGAGGATTAGCTCAGGGCTGGCATTAAAAAGATGGCAATGCTCCACACCCTGAGACAACTGCTTTATGGTTCTATCATTCGATCTTCATCACACCGTGAGGTGCCTACATTGGCTGGACCCATTTTGCAGGTGAGAAAATTAGGGAGAAAATCAGATAGAAAATCAGGGAGCCGAGGTCTCAACCAGCTTCCTCAGTTCAAAGTCAGACTTTCTCCTGGCCATAGAGAACCTCTGTCTTTCCCTCATATGCAGAGAAAAGGTTTTGAGAGTTGGAACAGCAAAAGAGTCCTAATGTAAGAATCATTCTGTTCTCATTTGTGTTGTCACAAAACAAGTTCAAATGCACGATCATTTGCCAAAGCCACACCACATTGGGTATGTGTCATTCCAGCACACGAGCTAAGATCAGGTAATACCAAAAAAAAAAAAAAAAAAAAAATTTCCTTTGGCACCATCCCCACACTGCCCCCTGGTTGAGGCCAATTTGGCTTGCCTTGTATCTCTGATTATTTGCAGTCATATTTTAAAAGAATATATTTTTTATTACAGCAATAATTTCCATCATAAGTTAAATAATTTGGCACTCTGCCATTTGCATTAAAGGGAAAAAGCCCTGTACTACTTAAATTGAACAGTTTCATGTCAGCCTCAGGAACTTTTCCAGTGATGTAACCTCTGTGGGCCAGGCCCCTCATCCTTGGATCAGCCTGCAATGTGTAATGTTAAGAGTAGGGCTTCTCAATCTGGGCACTATTGACATTTTGGGCCAGTTAATTTTAAGTTATGGGAAATCTGTACATTGCAATGTTCTGGACATTATATGGCGTCATCCTTGGCTTCCTTCCACTAAATGCCAGTCCTGGCCCCCTAGTTGTGACAAGCAGAGATGTCTAGGGTTGCCAAAGATCCAAGGGGATTAGTGGGATGGTGAAACACTGGGGAAGGGGGATAATATTAGGAGTCAGAGAGACTTGCATTCTGAATATAGTGCAGCTGAATGAACCTGGAACTGACTTCTTGAAGCTTTTAATATGCAATGGAATCAATAATGGTACCCACCTTGTATGGTTGTTGAAAGGATTAGGCTGAAGTCACGTAAGAAATATACAAAACCAGCTTTTGCTTTTTGTTCCCTAAAACCTGTCCATCTTCTCTTTGGACACATAGCCAGTCTATATTTCCAAGCCTCCCTTGCAGTAAAGTGGAATTTACGTGTCTGGGTTCTAGTTAATGGACTTGGTCCATAAACATTTCCCTTAGGTGAGCCTCTAGGATCTTTCCCTCTGTGTTGGCTCTTGTCTTTGACTTCATGGACCAAGTACCTTCTCTACCCTGCTGCTTTTTCTGTAAGAAATAAGCTTTTATTACATTAAGCCACTGCAATGTGAGAATTTATCTATTATAGCAGCCAACATGACACTAACTACTACATGTGCATAACAATACATTTGGCACATAGTAAGTGTCAATAGCTGTTAGATAGTATGATTAATACTAATAACTGGCTTTCTGAACCTGAAAGACAACTAGAGATCAGCTCAGGGAAGAAATAGGAGCTGGATGGATTGACATATATCACAATGCGGTGCTCACCAAGTCATGAAATTTGATGGATGAATCAGCATTGGCTCATTTCAGATGTTCACAAGCAACACTGTGAGCCCCCAGAGCCTCACAAAAACTAGCAGCCTGGGTTCCTCCCACAGAATGGATCTTGCCCCTTGTAAGTGGAATTTAGTTTTGTGAAGTCTGCCCTCACAGGCAAGCACTGTAATTAGTCTATACAGGTATAGACTATGATGTAAGGGGCTCTGGGAAGGCCCTTTGAGTCCTTAAGTTTATTTCTTATCAAAACTAGAAATCCATATTTCTGTGGGGAGCTACATTTGAATAAAGTGCATTGAACAAACCCCAATAAGAGTTTAGGCTAGTAGAATAATAATGAACAGCCCAAGTCCCACAAGGAAGACTTAGTGGCTCTATTCTTTTTTTTCCTTTTTGTCCTCTACCATAATTCTGTCTTCCCTAACATTGAAGATGTAATGAGATTGTAATTCAGAAATACTATAAATGCTTCGCATATTTTCTTTCTGTAACTATCTGTTGCTTACTGATTATGGTAGGTTGAATAATGGCCCCTGAAAGATACCCACAATCTAATTCCTGCAACTTGTGAATATGCTACCATCCATGGTAAAAGGGACTTTGCAGATGTAATTATGTAAAAAAATATGAGGTGGGGAGATTATTTTGGACTATTCAGATACTTTGAATGTAACCACCAGGTCCTAATAAGAAGATGGCAAAAGGATTGGAGCTATATGTGACAATGGAAGCAACAGGTTGGAATGATATGAGGAAGGAGCCATCAGCCAAGGGATGCAGGTGGTCTCCAGAAGCTGAAAAAGGCATGGAAACCTATTCTTCCTCTGGAAACTTCAGAAGGAGCAAGCCCTGACAACCTTTTGAATTCAGCTCAGTTGAACTCATTTTTAGATTTCTAACTTGAAGAGCTGTAAAGTAAGAGGCTTATTAGAAACAAAATCAACGACTCCAGTTTGGGTGAGGAGTCATCAGACAGGTCAGGATTCTCCTGATTGTGACAGAAATCTAACACAAACTGCTTCAGTAAAAAGATGAACTTAATAGCTTTAGTTATACCTCTATTGAAGAACTCAAGTAGCATCATCAAAAAATCATGATTTTTTTTTTCTTCCAGAATTTTCAGGCCAATTGTGAGAAGTATTCCGATTGGTTGGTTTGGAACAACCTTTGGGATGACAGGAATTGTGTAGTAAGATTGGCCAATACTGGGCATACCACAAGGGTCCAGGTTAAGATGGTCAGCTGGTAAATGAGAACCACAATGAGTACAGGTTGGATAATCATTCAAATAAAGTGGAGGCTCTCTTTCCAGAAAAATGAAGAAAAGCACACAGGTAGATTCGCTCCTGGCATAACCACCAGAGTCAGAGAAGGGTTTGAAATGACTCTAGCAAGTTCTAAGTGACTGATTAGAGAAACCCATCATGATTATCCCTCCATTTTCCCTTCATCCCAATTCCTATGTCTGCATCTTGAAAAAAAAAAAAAAAGCCATTGCTGAAAAGGGCAGGGTTTTCTCAGCTCCCAGTTGTGCCACTCATCCAGTGATATTTTGGGCTAAGAACTTCCAAGAATCAACTCCTGGGCACAGCTCTTAGGGCCCTCTTTGCAAAGACTAGCTGGAGTGGATGCAATTAATCATTGTAACTATTTAATTTTCTTTGAGAGAATGTCAGACTTTTACTAAAGAAGCAGCGCTCCTGAGTTCTGGCAGCATTTTATACCTAGAATTAGCTCTCTGCCCCTTTTGCCCTGGCCCTGATCTTTCCTGCACATTAATATAGCTTATTGGGTTCCTGTGGCGTTGACCATGAGAGCCGTCGAGTGAATTTTCTTCCACTGTGGTGCTGGATTAGGATAATGCCAGTGAGAACCTGCTGATTTTCTAAAAATGACTCGAAGAGCATGCATCTGACTCCATTAATCTTTCCTAATTTGTGCCAGCTTGTTACATTCAGGTTTGAAGCTTTTCTCCTTGCCTTGGTATTTAAATGCTCTCTGGTTAAGATCACCTCCCAGGGTGTGTGTTTGGGCTTGTATGCATGTATGTGTGTGGTGGAGTGCTTAGCTAATCTTCCAGCTAGGTAAGGAAGCTAGACCTCTTGCTCCTCGGCCCATGGAAAGGAGACATACTGCACTGGGAATGGGGTGAGAATGTGGATCAGGTGCTGCTGGGACACACTAGGCTCCCCGACGAGCATGCTTCAGGTGTGCGCAGGCTGGGCCTTGGGAAAGGTCTGCTCTTCTCTCTGTGTAACTTGCCCTTGTGGCTCCACATGGTCCACACCCTACCCATGGTGTGGAAGGCGCTAGTTAGTGTTAAGCAGAAAAGCCTGCTTCTCAGTGAGGAAAGTTCTGGGGAACATTGTTCTTAACCAAGGGGCCCACTTCTTCTTGAGGAACTTTCCAGAGACTGTTTTTTTGCTCATCTGCGCTAGAGATCTTCAAGAGGATAAAGTATGTGTCATTTCTCAAACTTACAGCAGATCTGCTGTTGTAAGATGAGCTTCATGGCCGCTTCACTGGCTCATTTCGCAGGCATTTATCTGGTGCCTCGCCTGGACTGGGCTTTCTTATGGATGAACACAGGATGCACCACCTTGAGATCAGGCTCATCTCTATATATCCCAGCAGTAGCATTTCAGGGAATGCTTTATGGTAAAGGTGTCTATAGCCCATTGTATTTGCCTTGGAATAATAGGTTTCTGTTGGGTTTATTTCTTTATCTTTTTGTTCTTAATAACAGATTTATAGATTAAAATGAAGCAATTTGAAAGACAGAATAACAGGTAGTATTTAATGTCATAGTATACACCCTTTAGGAAGAAGAGTCTTCTGTTTCATGGCCTTTTGTATTCTTGTGGGATGTAATACATATTTACTTAAAAAATAAATATATATAATTATATAAACATAGTATTTCTATATAATATAAATATGTAATACTTATATGTAATAATATTTAATTTATATATTTACTGAAGAGTTTTATATACATATATTACTTTTAAGCTCCTTGCATTTTGGGATCATGGCCTATTTTATTTCTACTTTATTTCTCCCTTTTCACTAGCTAACCAATTTTAATCAGATAATTTTTGGATTTTATAATGAGAAAAGGAAAGAACAAGAGTGAGGCTGGCTTTAAGTATTGCAGATCCCTGACCTCAAGCACCCTGAAGTCAGTCTAGCATCATGTCTCTGTCCTTCTTACACACACATGCGTGCGTGAACATATCCACATGTCCCCTCTTCTGTCACTTCATTTGCTTTTCCTGTAGTCACTCTCCTCTACCTGCTGGGGGTTAGAAAGAACACTGTGACAGCCCCAGGACTCTCGTCTTCCAGCCACCTGACCACAGACTAAAGAGAAATCTGATCCTGGTCGCCAGTGAGACAGTCTCAGAGCAGGGTGGTGGTCAGACCAAGTTCTTGCTGTGTGTTAGTGAGCTTTTCATTCACTGGGACAGATATGAGGAAAACAACTTGAAGGAGGAAAGATTTATTCTGGGTGTTTGCTTCAGTACACAATCAACTCTGGCTCCATTGCTTTGGGCCCGAGGTGAGGCAGAACATCATGGCGGAAGGGTACGGCCCAGGAAAGATGCTCAGGTCATGGCAGCTTGGGAGAGATAGAGGTAGAGGTAGAGATAGAGACAGAGAGGAAGGTGTGGGAGAAGGGAGGGGGAAAGAGAGAGAGGGGGGAGGGGGAGGGAGGGAGGGGAAGGAAGGAAGGGAGGGAGGAAGAAAGGAAGAAAGGAAGGAAGAAAGAAAAAGGGTCTGAAGACGAGAAATACGCTCCCAGGGCGGGCCTCCATGACCTTCCTCCTCTTACCTCCTACAGTTTCCACACTTCCCAGTAGCCCAGTTGGCTGCCAATGGATTAACCCGCTGATGAGGTTAACACTCTCATGATCTGATCATTTCCCAAAAGCTCCACCTCTGAATATTGTTGCCGTGGAGACCAAGCCTTCAACACATGAGTCTTTGTGAGACACTTCATATCCAAACCATAACTTGAACCCACTCCAGGCCATTTCCGTGAGCATAGATGTAGGCCACGCTGGGATGATCTGCTGCCCAAGATCATGGCCTTGGCACCTATTCTCTTACCAAAAGGAAAATATGCAGAACACGGTCAAAATAACTTTCCCTTCAGTTCCACAACCACCCCCTAGAGCATTGAGAAGATTAGAGACACTGAGTAAGTAATGGGTGGGTAAAATAAAAGATGCCAGGATGTGGGATTTTGTGTAATTGAATAATATGTTTCTCCCATCTGATTATAGTCTTGCCACATCATAGGTGTTCAACAAAAGTTTGCATGAGAGGGAAGGTATCTTTTTTGGTTTAACATTATACAAAATTTTGTTGCCTTTATCTCATTTTGTTTGGAAAACTTTCATCTTAATATCTTTATGAGAGTTTGCATTTTACAAATTTTAAAGTGATTTTGGGGAGGGGTGATTTCTGACAAGTTTCTACTCCCCGCAAAGGTTCTCCCTTCTCATTCTCTAGTGCTGAAAGTGCGTTCTCTTTCTCATTAGACTCCTGGCTTTCTGGGTGTTTGATTCTTCACTCCTTGTCCTTATAAAGATAGCCGACCTCCACTTTATCACTCCCCTTAATGAGGTTCCACACAGAGATGCAGGTCTGCATGCACTCTCCTAATTGCAGCCCAAGAAGCTTCGTGTCATTTTATAGGCTGATGCCACATATAAGTAAGGAGGGCGGGGTGGTGGCTAAATAGTGACCTTGGGCTGGAGAATTAGAGCCAAGGCTCTGTGGACTTCTCCTTTCTCTTTCTGTCTCCTGAAATTCAACTCAGTATGCTCTCAATTCTAATGGCTGTCTTATTAGGAAAGATGGAACTGAACACCTGCACGGAGGGGGCTGTCTAAACATATGGCCTCTGCCTCCAGCACAGGGACCATTCTGTCTGTTCTCTGCTACTTTTTTAAACCAAAGAGAGGATTCAGCAAGGTTGAAACAGAGAACAAAAGTACAGCTGTCATTCTCATAATAGATAATATATTTTGAGCATTCATTACCTGTCAGGCATTGTATTAGGGACTTTACAGATACAACCTGTCCATTCTTTAAATCAGCCATTTTGAGTGTTATTGTTTCTATCTTATTTTTAAATTTTTGTTTGTTTGTTTGTTTGTGGTAATGGATATTGAACTCAGCGGTGCTAAACTACAGACTCAGCCCTTTTGAGACAGGGTCTCCGTAAGTTTCCCAGTCTGGCCTCAAACTTGGCAATCTTCCTGCCTCAGCCTCCAGATACTGGGATTGTGGTGTGCACCACAGTATGTGGCTGTTCCTGTTTTAGAGTTGAAGAAGCTGAGGCTCGGAAAAGGTAGAGTGAAGGGACTTGCTTAAAGTCCTATAATAAAGGTCAGACCTATTTAAGCACAGGCAGTTTGATTCGGAGCCCCTTCTACTCCCTTCACCCCTTCTACCACATACTGGCATCCTATTTGCATGTAAATGAGAAGGGAGGAGGCATTTGTGCTACTCAGTGCACTTGACAGCACCCCAGGTGAGGGCTAGAAGACTCAGGTGCTGGCCTGATGGGCTCAATTTGCTGCAAAAGAAACCAAGATTGAGAAAGGAAAGTGGCAGATCTGGAATTTTAACTCCGAGGACCCTGTGCTCATTCCCTATTCATGAACCCCAATGAGGAGTGGTACTCAAAGTGTAACCCTTTGACCAGGTATCTGAAAACCAGCTCCAGTGATTGGTGAGGTTGCACATTCTGTGGACCCCTGCTTGAGACATAGGGAACATCATACAACTTCTATAGGGTCTCTGGGGAATACTCATGCACTCTAGAGTTTGTGCAAGGGAGTTGGAGCATTCTGTGGTCAGTATTTTGAGATGCATATAGGATGATCCATCTGGAGGCAGCTGTGGCTTGGAGGAATAGAACTGGAGGTTCTGATGATGCATACAGTCTGACTCATTTCCATCCATAAGCCTCAGTTTCTTCAACTGCAAAATGAGCATCTGGCATCCACTTACATTATTGATAAAATCACATGGGTGAAACATAGTTTGTGAGCTGAAAAGTAGCTCTGTGCAGAAGTTAGTTGTTGTGGCATACAGGAGGCTCTTGTATGGAATTTGTATGGATCCTGCTTCTATCCTCAGAGGCCATGTGTGGGGATGAATCTCATGACTCATGTGTTTTCTTGTCATTCAGTTCTCAGAGGTGGGAGAAATCCCAAGCACAGGTGGTGGTGAGCCCAGATAGTTGATGGGTGGTTGATGGAACCTACAGTGGTCTTGTTACCAGCTGGACTTTCTTCCTTCCTCCTGCCATCTCCATGTGGGTAGCTGTGGGCTACTTGCTCTCCTCCTCACCCTCCTATTCCTCTGTCCCTTTGCACGCTGGTCCCTTACCATCTATCTCCATTATCTTCCTATAGTAGAAGTTTAGATCACAGAAGGGCAGAGCCAGAAGAGGCTATTGGAATAGTCAAGAGGTAAAATTCCCAATTTCTCCAGCATTTCTCAAAGCCTGGTTCACAAACTATAGGTGATACTTGGAATTCATTTAAGTGGCAAAAGGCATGCACTCTCTCTTTCATTTTAGTGGTGATGTATTTATGTGAACACACATTGGAAAAGAACTTTAGTTTTTTATTCATGGTAAAGAGATAAAATTTCCTTTTAAATATTCCCATAAAAATCATAACACAAAAGTTAAACACAAACACTGTGAAGACAGTGTGACATTCTGATGTGTGATACATTTTAATTCTCCTAATTAACAAAAGAAGTAATTTGGGCCTAAGAGGGTGATGACTGCATCCAAGTCCTGAGCTAGGATGAACATTAGGTCTGGGGCTCCTCTCCCAGGACTTTGCTCATCAGTTCAATGTCAACTTCAGGCATTAAGTCAAATGTGATCCAAAAAGTAGACCAAATCCCTGCAGAGTGCTCCCTAAGATCGCCTAAAATACACATTGAGAGATGATCCCTTTCTCATTTGCTTTGGTTCTGTGTTTGTGGATGATCCCTAGTGAAAAGCAAGCCAAATCCCCAGCACCAGCTGGAATTCCACTGCGCACCTGCCACAAGGGGTAGGGCAGGGGTGGATTTACCAATGAAATCTGCTCTCTCTGAAGAGCAGGGACTTAGAATGGTGGCCAGGACCATCACTAACCTGTCTTCCAGGGTTCTAAACTGAAGCAGAGGCATTTCAGGGGCCTCTGTGGCTAAGGTGCATGTGTGGGCAGGTGGACTTTGCCCCACCCTGCACCCTCTTTAATTTTACATAGTTCATAATTCAGAGTTCACATAGGTTTCCACTTTAATGGGGTGGGGGGAGGAATGGAGTTTGATAGGAAAGGCTGGGAAATTGTTGGTATGGTAGAAGAAGCACAGACACTGGGGAAAGATGGTTCTGACATTGGATCCTGGCTTTGCTGTACATCATCAGTGAGATTGGGTGTGAATTGACTTACCTTTGTGAATCTCAATTTTCTCAACTCTGTTTTCTTACGGTTTATTGTGAGTCATAAGTGAAATGACATACAAGAAAGCACCCTACATCCTTCCTGGCCCATAGTAGATGCAGAAGGAATTTCTGTTCTTCGTCACCATCATCACCACCACCACCACCACCATAGTTGTCATCATCATCATCATGATGTCACCTCTCTTCAGCTTATTTTTGTTAAAACTCTAAGCTAGAATTATATACTATTTTAGAATGCCTACAGTAGTTTGAATATGTCCCTTAGATTCATGAGTTACAAAATCTCAGGAAAAGCACAGGTATAAACCCAGGCAGTGACCTGGGGCACATATGTGTGCGTGCGTGTGTGTGCATGTGTGTGTGTGTGTGTGTGTGTGTATCCATCTACATACACATAATATATACATATATATTCATACACATACATATATTGGGGTGTACTAGGAATTGAATCCAGGGGCTTTACCAATGAGCTAAATCCTAGCCTTTTTATTTTTTATTTTGAGACAGGGTCTTGCTGAGCTGCTGAGACTGATCTCAAACTTAGGGCCCTCCTGAGTAGCTAGAACTGCAGGCACATGCCATTAAGCCCTGTTGGGGAGTGTCTATTAACACAGGGTGCAGAGGAAATTTCCATGGTGCTCATCTTATCAACCAGTCCTCCAGAATTTGCTTTCTCCCCATTGTCTGTTTTGGGGAAAGAAAAATAAATTTACTCAGGCTACTTATAGATTCAAGAGACTATTCATAATGGCCTATTTTATTTTTTTGAATGAATTCCTGAGGAATCAGTTCCTGAGCCTGCAGTGCTGGGGGATGCTGTAGTGGTAATGGATTATCTGAAGTGACTCCTGTCTCCATCCTTCCTGTTCTGTCTTCTCATCCTTCAGCACTAACACTCCATTCTGGCCCAATTAGAAACACACAATGACTCATGTTTATGAAGTGTGTTTTGAACTTTAAGTCGCCTCTTCATATTCTTAAATCATTGCATTTAAGTCTAATTCAATAAGATTCTGTATTTCCTTTCACTGTAATCTGTGAGCTGCTTTTGCCTACCTGTTGCTAGGACAACCAGTGCCTGATCTGGCTTTCGCTTGTTGTCCAGGAGGAGGCTGTGTTAATTAACTCCCTGAAATTGCAGGCCAGGTAATCAATACCAAATGTATGGACTTGGCTGGAATGTTTTAATTAAATTTACAGTCATTTTATTTGCAGCTTCTTCTGCAATCTGCACAGTGGGCAATTGATTTTTATTTCAGATACAATGGCCTATTCTGTAGCCACGTCTTCCCTTCTCCTATGTGCCTTTCTCCATCAGCTGAACTGGTGTTAACTGAAGAATAGCCAATGCAAATTGTTAGCTAAAATAATTATAAAAGAAGAGATCAACCTTAAAATACCAGGAGGGTTGAGCTTTTGCCAGTTGAAGCACCCTCTGACTGGCTGGATAATGTGTGAGAAATAATCCAGAAGATAGGGATCAGTGAGATCCCATGGAAAATATCCCCTGATAAGGGGAAGAAATACCCAAATCACATGCTGCAACCTCCTTTGTGTTACTGAAAATAAAATATGCAAACAATCACCTTCCACCACCAATGTCTTGGTAAAGTTGTGTTTTACAGTATTGAGCTATGCACCTCTTAGGAGAAACTTCCCTACATTCTTTAAGTATAGTTGATAAACGTTTGAGCTCCCATGACAGTTAAAACTCACACAGCAATGCCACCAATTCAAGTGTATCAACTTTTCTTTATATCTAAAAGAGAGGTGATGGATCAAACCCACCTCATAAATTGTTATAGGATTAAATAAAATCAAACACATAATAGGATATATTAGAACTTGAGTTAGAAAGTCTAGGTTTGGGGTCCAGCTGTGACACTTGCTCTTTCAATGACTTTAGGCAAAGTGTTTAGCTTTGAAGGGTCTCAGGCTTCTCACTTGTCAAATGGACATCTTGCTCCCTGTATTGTAGAGTTATCCTGGGGATCCCGTGAAATAATGTACCTAAGGCATTGGACCTCAGTGCCTGGCACAGGCATTACCTGAGGTCTTCTTGAGTTTATGTTCCAGCACACTACTGGGGGAGTTCTTGAGTTCTGGGTAGCTGGATGGCTTTAGCCAAGAAGTTCCCTTGGGGTATAAGGGACAACCTGTAACAATTAGTTGGTGTTATAATTTAAATGTTACATATAGGGTTAGTCCCTAATGCATCAGTGTTAGATGTGGGGGTCTTCAGGAAGATTATTGGATCATGAGCTCTAACCCCATCAGTGTATTAACCCATTTATGGGTTCATAACTTGATGACACTGAGAGGTGATAAAAACCACAGGAGGTGGGGCCTAATTTGAGAAAGTGGGTCAATGGGGAAATGCTCTGGAAAAATCCATCTGTCCCCAGCCCCTTTTTCTCTTCCCTATACCCATGAGGTAAGCAGCTATACTCTAACTCTCTCTACCACATCTCTCTTTCTCACTACAGGACATAGCACAGGAGCAAGTCTATCATGGACTGGAAGCTTGAAACTTAATTTTTTTTCAGGTGTTTTGTTACAGTGATGAAAAACTGACAAAACAGAAAACTGTGCTCAGATGTGGAGTTCTTGCTGTTACTATTCCTGTCCATGTGGTTCAGAAACATTTGGAACTGGTTTGTGGGAGATGTTTGGAAAAGTTTGGAGATGTAATCTAGAGAAGCCCTAGGATTTTATAAGCATAACTTTGTAGACAATTCTTGTCTGAGCTTAGAAGACCAGAATGTTGACAGACCTCAGTCAGTAAAGACTATGCTCATGAGGTTCAGATTGGAATGGGTATTTGATTAGGAATAGGACTAGAAGCCATTCGTATTATGTTCTGACAAAAAAGACTTGGTCCTTGCCCTGAGACTTTGTGTAAGGCTGAGTTTAAAGGTGATAAACTAATTATCTGGCAGGGGAAATTTCAAGACAACACATAATTCAGGCAGTATCATGGATATTGCTGGAGGCTTTTAGTCAGGTTTGTAATAAGAATAATAAGCAAGAAGCAGAGCAGAAAAAACATGGGAAACTTGCAATTTGGCCATAAAAGTGCATGTAAAATTGGGGCCAAGGAAGATATGGCTGCTGAAAAGAGTAGAACCACTAAAGGGAAGCCTAGTAGTTTGCATGAAGACAATATGAAATATGCCTTGAGGTCCACCTCAGGAATTGGCAGAACCCATCCACTGCAGACCCAATGGTATAAATGTGTAAACTCATTTGAAAGACTTTGTTTTGAGAAAAGAGCACAGGAGAGCTCTGCTCCCATAGGATCACCTAGGAAGTTGTTTCCCCAGGAGTCCTTTTAATATGTTCAGCCACTTAGTCACTAAGAGACCATTGTAGCTACATTAAAGCAAACCCAACTATTGCTTCACTGAAGACAGACCTTGGTTTTGTAGTTTTGGTTTTGGCTAAGCAGTTTCCTTGGGGAATTCTAGAGTTATGGGGTCATGGAGATTTCAAGGAAAGTCTGGTAGGATAGGTGGTATGTAACAGGGTCAGAATACCATGGCAGTCCCTGAGAGGGTGGTATGTGAAGCTGTGAGAGTGAAGCCAAAGCTGTAATGGACACCTTGGAAAGTTAGAGATGATAGGAATATGAAATATCTGCTGAAGAAAGGGGTAGGCAGGAGACAAAGTCAGCCCAAGAGATAGGATATGTGGGCTGCAACCAGCAAAACCATAGTGAAAGGGCTGCTCAAAAACTCTGGAGAACAATCCTCACCATCACATTCTTCAGATGTCAGACATGGAGCTTCAGGACTTAATGATTTCCCAACTGAGTTTGGGTCTTGCTTTGGTCTCATTTCTTCTTTCTATGTCCCTATTCCTCACATGTGTAGGGAAATGTTTACTCTATGTATTTCCCACCATTGAATATTGGAAGTATGTAACTTGCTTCTTGATTTTTACAGGTGTTTCACAACCAAGAGTTGCCTTGAGTCTTAGAGGAGACTTTGGACCTTGACTTTTGAGCAATACTGGAACTGTTAAGACTATTGAATTCTTGGAGACAGACTGAATGTGTTTTGCATTGTGAGATGGATATCAGCCTTTGGGATGCAGGGTCAAACTGTAATAGTTCAGATCTGGAATGTCTCCCAAAGATTCATGTGTTGAATGTTTCCAATGTAGTAATGTTCACAGGTGGGACTTTTGGGAAGTGATTGGATCATGATGGCCACAACTTCATCAGTGGCTTATTCATTAATGACATTATAATTTGATGCTATTATTGGGAAGTGATAGAAACTGTAGGAGGTAAAGCCTAGTTGGAGGAAGTGGCCACTGGGCATATGCCTTGGAAAGGTGTATCTTGTCGCAGGCAAATTCCCTTCTCTGTTTATGCTTCCTAGCAACAAGGAGGCGAACCCCTTTGTTCTGTCATATACTTCCACCATGATGTTTTACCTCACCTAAGGTCCAAAGCAATGGAACCAGCAGATCATGGACTAAAACCTCTGAAACTATGAACTAAAATAAATCCTTCCTCCTTTAAGTTGTTTTTCTCATGTATTTTTGTTATTGCAATGAAAAATTCACTGCTCACTTGGGGTGATGGAAGTTTATGCTAAGTATCTTTAAGATCCCAGGTAGAATTAAAACCTGTCCCTCAGCCACACTAACACTCTACACTCTTGTTTCTTCCCTCTTATAGGGATTTTTCTTTAGAAGCATCCCTAAAAAAGTCTTTATCTTCCTTATGAACTGGAATATGAGCAGAATTCCTGCTATTTTCTTTGTTTGCCTGACATTTCCACTTTCCACAGTGAAGATTCTTTTTGATGACTTTCCTCCCTTCAGAAATGGTGAATTTCTACTGGACAATTTTTTTTGTAGCCATACTAGAATCAAATGAATTTCCTTATATGCTTCCATTTGGGTATGATCATACTCCATTCCTCCAAGACAGGGACAGAGGCTGGCTCTGATGCCCCCAGCCAAGAAAACAACCAAATATGCCTAAAATAAGATCGAGTCAACACAAAATTAGCCCTAGCAGGGCTAATGTGGCACTATGACTTTTATGTCATCCAGTAGTACCAATTTTTATTTGCAGATAAAACTTTATATTATTTGAATACCTAGTAGGTATCATATCATATCATTGAAGGAAGGGAGAAAGGAACAATTCAAGAAGGCAAACATGGTTCCATATGGTATTTTCAGGATGGTGGAAAGGTGGTCAACCTCTGACTCCAAGGGAATGTGTTTCAAAAACTCATTTTCTAAGAATGATGACGTGTTTAACTAAGGGCAGTATTGGCCACACAAACTTGGAATCACCATTAGGGAATAAGTGAGATTTTCTTATGGCAAACACCTGTTTGAAAATCCTTTCTCTCTGACCATATGTTATGTTCCAAATAAACAGAAACTTATTGAGAATATATTAACTTCCCTTCAAAGGCAATAGTAGAATAGTGTATTGGAAGAGCTTCAACTAATAGGAAAAAAGTATATATATATCCTCTGGTGAAAATAGAGTCATCATGTTGGAATTTGAGGATATTTCCCTTGACAATAAAATTAATCTTTTTTTTCATTGCGTAAGATGATTTCCTGATGGGAGACACTGCGTCTATGGAGATTTTTGCTAATTTATTTGAGTTCAGTTTGAGAAATGACTCCAGTTCATTGTAACTAGGGAAAGGCTGACTCTCAACAACAGTTTTTTCTCTGTAGTTTTTCTAATAAACACCTCCTTCTCATTCATGTTTTTTCTCCATTTTTCATGTTGTCTAGACTCAAAGACGCACATAGGCAGCAACTGAGGCCTATGAAAGAGCAATTATGATCCAGTGATCCACTTGCCTGACCTTCTGTATAAAGAGGAAGGAATGTCATAGGTGAAGAGGTGACCAAGAATGGCCAAGGAACTCTGCTCCCTAGAGACAGCCCCTGGAAAGACTTCCTGCATTAGAATTCTTTGTCCTCTCTCCTCTGCCCTTTAAAAGGCTTGGCTCAGGGATTTGTGAGATTTCTGAACTCTTGGGGAACTCACAGTTGGCTTTAAAACAATTCTAACAAAGCTGAATGCAGAACAAATTTTTAAAATATGACTTTTGGTCCTTTGACTTGTTATTGCTTGTGAGCAGGTTTCCTTTTCATCCATATACATTATCTTATCTAATGATTATGGGGATTGCCATTTTCCTCTAATACTGCTTCCTATAGTGCAGGAGCTATGTACAGGAGCTGTGTACACTTACCAAGTCTGGTCTGCCTTAGGGCTCAGGTTGAGCTTAACAGTTGACACACTGTGATTCCTCAAATAAAATACTGATCTGGGAGAGTTTGGTACAGTCTCAGTGTTCATTCTTTCCACAAAGCATAACAGAATCAGTGTAGACATGATAGAGAACACAGCGTGCACACACACACACACACACACACACACACCATATGTATAAGGCACTATTATAAATCCTTAGGTATAAAAATTCCTGTAATTGTCATAGCAGCTTTTGAGAAAAGTACTATCATTATCCCATTTTTAATAAAAAGAAACCAAGGCAAAGCCAATTTAAGAAACTTGCTCCAAATTAGTTGGTGGTTAAGGGGAAGCATCCAGATTTAAACCTCAGCAACCTGGCTTTAGAATCTGAGTCTGTGGTATTTCAATTGTTCCTACCTTGCTCTTGAAAAGATTCTATAGTTTTTTTCCTCAAAGGAGTTACTCTTTCTAACCAGACTTGTGTTATACTTTTACTTATTTACTCATTTATTTGATTATTCACACATTCATCCATTCAAAATTTTTTTTTTTAACTTGGCATCAGCTATGGTTTGGATATGAGGTGTCCTTCCAAAGCTCCTGTGTTAATGCAGGACTGTTCAGAGGTGAAATGACTGCATTGTGAGATCTGTGACCTAATCAGTTCATCCTAATTTGAATGGACTTCCTAACTGTAGGCAGATGGGGAAGGTGGGTTACTGGGGGTGTGTGTTGGAAAGTGTTTATCTTCCTTGTAGCCCCTTCCCCCTTCCCTCTCTCTGCTTGTTGGCTGCCATGAATGGAGCAGTGGTCTTCCACCATGCCCTGCCACCATGATGTTCTGCCTCAACTTGGGCTTATAATAATGGACTCACCATGGACTAAACCTCTGGAACCATGAACCAAAATAAACTTTCTCATGTCTAAGTTGATTTTGGCAGGTATTTTGGTCACAGCGATGAAAAGCTAACTAACCTAGCACCCAATATGATAAGAATTCATGCTAAACTTTAACAGTGAATGGAATAGCTACAGGTCCTGCCTTCAAGGAACATGCATTCTACTGGGGCGAACAGGAAATTATGGCGTAACTGGTATTTTATAATTTCTATATGCATTTTGTACCATTGTATTTGCTTCTTACCACTTTTTTTTTTTTACATTTACCTATTTATTACAAAGGATGAAAAAAAACCACAGTCAAATAGAAGTGATGCATAGGGCAAGAATGTTTCAAGGGGTGTGGAACTTCTTTACTCCCTGTATACACCACACTACAGAAATCTCTGTGTTCAGCAATCTGGAAAGCTCATCTAAATTCTTCCTCTTTTTTAGCTTTTATGGAGTCTTTATTATGCAGATATAACTGATTGCATCATTGGCCACTGGTGATCAATTCAATCTTTAGTTCTTCTTATTTACCACTTTGAGCAGTGAAGAGTATAAACAGATTCACAGAGAATGTATAAAAATGGGATGGGAACTGGGCAGGAAGAATGAAGTGGAGGTGGCTACAAGTCAGGAAAAGAGGGCCTAAGGCAGGAGGGGTATCTGGTTTCTAAGATGTGGTGTGCATTTCTTATATTAAAGAAGCAAATATGAATAGAGTCTAATGATTGACAATGCTGGGTAATTTCTCAAATTTTATTTATAAAAGTAAAGAAGAAGAAAAAAATAAAAGAGTGGAATATTTCAGAATGTGACTTGTGTCTTTTAAATGAAATGGAGTTTGCAGAACTAGCTTTTAATATGATGTGGAGTGAAATGTGTTTATTGACCTTCTAGACTGGGAGTAAGAAGTAGGTTAAAGGGAGCTTATGCTGTATCTTCTGCCTAAGGAGGAAAGCACTCCCAACATGAAGCAATAGGTCCATTGTGCCTGTGATTTGTGGTTGATGTCACTCCAACAGGTTGAAGAGGCAGCCTTTGACCCCAGATGAAGTCATAGCAAGCAAGTCCATTGTATCAAGGCTTCATTTTCCTGCCTTTTCATAAGAGTACCTTAGGGATGTGTTCCTCTGTCAGTTGTGGTGTTTCTAGTGTGATCCAGGAGATCTTCAAGTGATGGGACATGTGGCTCTTGACAGGAATTCTTCTCTGTGTAGTATTAGCAGATGGTAACTGGGAAATCATTTTTTGGTCGGTTCAGACTTACACCTCCAGGGAAAATGAAAAGGGATGACCCAGAATCACCCAGTCTATGGTATAGAGGGAAACTTCTAAGGCATCACCTGACTGCTGACTTTGTTCATTGAAAGCATTTGAAAGAATACTAACTCTATCTACTCATTATCTAAGTATCTATTATCCACCCCAACAAAGGGATGGATAGAGAGATAAGTAAAAGAAGATTTATTATGACAATGGACTCATACAATTACAGAGGCCAAGAAGTTTCATAGTATACCATCTATAAGTTAGAAACCTGAGTGCTGGTGGTATAATTCAGTCTCAGTCCAAAGGACTGAGAAGTAGGTACTCTGATGTCCAAGCACAAGAGAAAATAAATAAAATGTCAGAGAGAGAGAGAGAGAGAGAGAGAGAGAGAGAGAGAGAGAGAGATAGATCACCCTTCCCTTTTGCTCTGTTCTGACTCTCAGTGGACTGGATGATGTCCATCAGCATTGGCAAGGGCAGATCTTTACTCATTCTGCAGATTCTAATGCTAATATCTTCTGGAAACACCTTCACCAACATAGGAAATAATGTTTTATTAGTTATCTGAGCATCTCTTAACCCATTCAAATTGACACATAAAATTTTATAGACATATCCAGCTCTAGTGATTCTCACTTAGCATGTTTGGGACGGGGTCCAGTAACCTGCAAGCTGATGATTCAAAACTTTTTTTTAGAACAATCATCTCCCCTGGGAAGCTGGCTAAAATGTGGACTCTACTTTAGCAGGTCTGGGTGGGGTCTCAGAATCTGCATTTCTAATAAGTGTCCAGGT
Organism: Callospermophilus lateralis; assembly: GCF_048772815.1. Lineage (NCBI taxonomy): Eukaryota > Metazoa > Chordata > Mammalia > Rodentia > Sciuridae > Callospermophilus > Callospermophilus lateralis. Next base: position 36,463,498 of record NC_135322.1, on the reverse strand, counting down.
GACATTGCTGATCCAGAGGTCACCCTACTATTTTCAAGGAATTAGAAGAACCTTCTAACCAGTGAGGTTACTTTTCAGTTATAATTTAAAAATAATTTTTCTAGAATTATGGAGTTCTCTGCCACATAATGTAGTTCCTACCATATGAGAGAAGTTGCACTTGTTAGAAAGGCCTTCATTTCATTGAGTTCAAATCTATGATGGTAAATTCTGGAAGGTAACTTTTTAAAATGTGAGCTCTGGAAACAGATGACCTAGTTTGGATACTGGCTCTAACTTTTGCTGGCTTTATGACTTTGGACAAACGTAGAGTCTTTCAGTGTCCATAAAAGGAAACAATAATAACGACTATCTCATAGGACTCCTATGAGTCCATAACATTAATCCATGTTCTAATTCAATAAGATTAGAGCAATGCTTGACAGAGAGTAAGCACTTACATGGATTTTGTTATTGATGCAGCTTTAAGTCTGATAAACTCATTTTGACAATCATTCTGTTTCATTTCCTAATCTGAGGCATTACTAGACCAGGTAGCAATTCACAAAAACACCTCCAAGATAGGAGTTAGAATTTACTCTTTCAGGCATTCCATCAATCTTTGCAATTTTCACACCCCTGGTGGGTGTGTGTTGACATACATCTGTGCAATCTGATCTGTCTAATATAACTTTGCACAGAAATAAATGAATAAGGCATTTGGAATGTGGAAGAGGGCTTTTCTTCTCAATAACAATATGAAAATAAACTGTTGTAGTTTCATATTAAGCAGGAGAGTGTCAATCCCCTCCCCTAAAAAGTGGAATAAGTGAGAATTATTTTCTTCTTAAAAAAAAACTTGAGCATTTTTGGACACATAAAATACATTAAGAATACTATAAGATACCCATGCACCTACCTCCCTGCTTGAGAAATAGGATGTTAGTAGTACTTAAAATCTCCTTGTATGCCCCTCCTCAATTATATCCCCTCTTTTTCAGAGGCAAATGTTATACAGAATTAAATATTCTCATTTTTACATATTTGGGTTATTCTTTAACCATAAACCTATATGATATCTGTGTTATTTTGCATATTTAAAATTTTTGTATTCTGTCTCCTGCAATTGGCTTTTCTCTCTCCTCTACATTAGAGTTGTGAAATTTACTCATGTGGTTATCCGTAGCTCTATTATTCATTTTCAGTGCCATAGAGTATTGCATTGTACGGCTGTAACCCAATTTATTTCTCATTCCCCTGCTTGACAAATTCTTAACTCCTTTGCAGTGGAGAATGGCTGTTTCCTCATCATGAATTCCTTCCCTATCTATCATTTATAGCATAAATTTTCTAGCTGGAATCTTCAGACTTGGTCCTGGAGTTCAAAGGTATTTTGTCTTCTGGCTCATGTAGCTGAAAAGTAATAAGTTTCAATATTTTTTTTTTGTTTGTTTGTTTCATTTTCCTTTCTTTTGCCTTTACTATACCTTGAAAACAGGTTCAGAAATCCCGTTCACTTCTTTGTTAGGTTATGTAAACCTCCACCTCCACCCATCTAGCAGCTATTTCTGTTGATGAATGGAATGAGAAGAGTAATGGGTACAGGAAGTGGTGGAAAGGTATTAGGTCAGAAAGGATTCTTGGTCAATATCTTAACATAATCTCTGCCACACTGACAATGACAGTTAGTAGATCAACACTGATTATTATGTGCTGTAATTGCTATTGAGTAATGTCCTGCCTTTCAAATTTTACTGCATACGTCTATCACCTAGGAATCTTGTTAACATGTAGATTCTGACACCATAGGTCTGAGATATGAGCTGAGATTCTGCATTTGCAGTAAGATCCCAGCTGATGCAGATGTTGCCGGTCCTGGGTCACACTTTGAACAAGAAGGGCATTGGGCAGAACACACATTTGGCTCAGATCTGAGTTTGAATCTTAGCTTTCTTCTTTTCTTTATTCTTGAGGGACCTTGGGAAAATTAGCTTCCAGTGCAATGATGCCAATTCTTGCTCTACATTTTATCTACTTGGGATATATTTAAAACTCAATACCAAGGTTTCATGCCAAATCAATTAAATCAGAATATGTAAGGGTGGGGTATATATATTAGTAGTTTTAAAAGCTATCTGTGTGGTTTCAATGTGTAGTCAAGGGTTTCAAAAACCTTTGTTCCAGGGAAAGTGTTCTCAAACTTTGCCTATAGAAGGAATCACCTGAAAGCCTTGTTAAAACATAGATTGCTGGGTCCCAGCTGAGTTTTAATCCAGTGGGTCTGGAGTTGGACCTGAGGATTTGTATATCCACTCGGTTTGATGGTGATACTAATGCTACTTGTCCTGGGATAGCACTTTGGCTACTATTGCTCAAAGGACTTGAGTTATTAATTAATAAGATGGGTGTAGGTTACCCACCTTTCATGGACCATTGGAAGAACACCGATATAAAGCAATATGATGCTCATCATGTGTCAGGTAATCAATAAATGATTGTTTTTTGCTATGGTTGCTAATATTTGCATTATGTCTATGCTTGAATCAGTAGTTGAGTTAATCATATCTCAGACCTATGGTGTCAGAATCTACATGTTAACAAGATTCCTAGGTGATAGATGTATGCAGTAAAATTTGAAAGGCAGAATATTACTCAGTAGCAATAACTTTTGATGGTTTACCCATAATATTGGTTAGGTTATTTTACTTAACTCCTTCGCTTTCAAATTTCCCGAGGAATCACTTCCCAATGTGTTAAAGAGACTATTTAACCCATGATCTGGCTGCTCTGGAACTAGCTTTGTTTGAGATTTCCACAACACTGGAGCCACATCCAGGGGTCCACTGGTGACTGCTTGTACACAACTCACCCAGTCATGCCTGGTTATTCATGATAACTCCTCTTGTAGTCCTTTTCCTCCAAGAAGAATCCAGTGGGCTGCACCTTCCTTATGAAAGAACTGGAGTCCTCAGGACCTCAGATTGTGTGAGACTTGGTGGTCTCCAGAAGCACTGGTAGAAGAGAATGGGAGGGGGTGGGTGTGCCCCCTCCTGAGTCTTGATGCTCTGTCATGAACACTTTTCCTCCACTGCGACCCTGGTACATGCAATAACTCCATTGTGATTTTTCTCCTTTTGAACACTGTATTTCCACACAGCTCTTTCCCAGTGAGAATGGTTCCCAGGTGGTATTCTGGCCCAAACTCTGCTACTTCATTATCGTCTTTGTTAACTGGAGAATGCTGCCCTTCAGGTTCTGCAAAGGAGCACATCATTCTCGCTAAATTCACTGTGTCAAAAATGACTCCTTGCTGGGCTTTGGAGCTTCATTGGTGAACTGCAGCTATTGATCTTGCTTCCAGCATTGTGAATAATGCAGACAATACGGTTTCTGGGTGTCTTCTCTGAAAACTGCTAGATTTTGGACTTGAGCTTGATGCAAACTGCATTATAAACATGCCAAGCTTGTACTGACAGCACTGAAAGTGCTTTGGGATAAACATTTGTGTTTGCTAAAAATGTCTCTAAAGATTGGATGTATTTCATCAAAAGATTTATCTGTGCATTTCTGAGGGTCTTTTTAAAGCTTTCCATGACCCCATAGCAATAATTCCGTAGTGACTGATTTATCAGCGTCTGGTACATTTCTAACCTTCAGCTTTAAAAAAGAAAACTGAAATTAAAAGTTAATTCTTATTAAAAATTGACAGGCGCTTTCTGAGGGATAGAAGGATTTCATTGACAGGGTGTTTGCTATAAATTGGAGTTTGGGGTTTGGATGTGATTATTTTGTTACCTCTTTATGTTTCTTAGCAACTCTGGATTTGAGGGGCAGATCTGTTGCCTAAGAAAAGATAGTAATTATCACTAAGCAATTGCTGGGTTAATTAGGTCTGTCAATAATTCAGAGGGCAATTGGAGCAAAGTTGAGACAGGTTTAGAGCCAAGGCTTGTTGCTGTTTTGTGAAACAGTCTGAAATAAATCTCTCTTAGGTCGATAAGTCTGACTTGGGTAATGCTCCTTTTTTTGGAGTTGACTTTAGACAGCTGGTTCTAGTAAAAGCTATGTGTTTATTAGGATCCACTGGCCACTGGACATTAAATTCTTCCCTAATCTAGAGTAGAACCTAAAACAGGAGGAGGAAATATCCATTAAGGAGAGATTAATGTTGCATGTCTATTTGAAAACACAGTCTGTGGCTCTGTGATTATAACCAATGTTATGGGAACATTTTATAAATGGTCTTTTAATGGAGATGATATAGTGCTGAATAGAATATATATCAGTATTGATTTTTTGATATGTATAAGAAAGATGTTCTTATCTACCGATACTAATCAGAAAAACAACCATGATAATAATATTCATTCCTAGGAATTATATTATGTTCTATGTGCCAAGTGCTCTGTTTATGCCGTTTCTGCTTCTTGTAATGATAACCCATAAAGGTAGGGATCATTAGCACATTTTTTTAAATGGAGGCACAAAAAGATGAAATGAGTTGTTCAAGTTCATGTAGCTGATAAGCAGCAGAGCTGGAATTGAAATCCAGACCGTGTGGCTCCAAACTGACTCCTATGGAGGAGGCAAGTGGTTCAAGGAGACAAGGGTCCACAGGAATATTAGAGCTTCCGGAGGGGACATTTCAGTTCTAATAGAGCACTAGGGTAGAAGTCTGATTTTTGGCTCTGAATTTGTCCACCAGGTAGGACTTTTCCATGATATTGTTTTTTGTTTTGTTTTGTTTTGTTTTTTACATATGTGCAAGGGAAGAGTAGAGACAAGGTTTGGATTTGCTGGACATCTATTATAAACCAGGAAGTTACATGAACGATTTACATATATTAAATAATTTCCATTATCACAAAAAGTTTGGAAGGTAAATTTTCTTATTCCCATTTTATATATGTGGAAATTAAAGTTCAGAAAAGAAACCCATCTTACTCAAAGTCATATGGCTAAGCAGTTACAAGAAGGATTTAAACTCTAATTTTTCTTAGCTGTTTATAAAATAAAAATGGCCGAATAAACCTTGGATTATTATTATGTGTGCTCCATATTTGAATACTATAAATTTTGCAATTGTAGGGGCATATTGAATTACTTATACTCATCTTTCATTGTATTATCTATCTACTCATTCACTTCCAATCTTATTATTTATAATTTTAACATAAACATAGAGAAAAGTGTTGTTTATATTTTTTAGACATTCATCAGAGCATGTTGAAGTCACCTATGCCACTTCTACAATCTCATTCTCCTTCCTTCCCTTCAGATATGTAAACATTATCATGAAATATTACAAGTATACTCTATTTGCTCTACTGTACTACATTTACCATGTACATACTACATTTATAAAAACACAGAATTTTTGTTCTTTTAAAATGTTTATAAATGGTACCCTATATTGTGTATTATTTTGCAACTTTTTTCTTTTAAAATGAATATATATGATATTAGACCATCCTTGAATTCCTGCATAATTCACCATGTTTAGGAAGGATTGATTATTATTCTTAAGATAAACTGCCTAATTCATTTTGTTAAAATTTCATTGGTAGTTTTCTTTAAGATTGGTCCATAACTGACTTTTTCTCACTTATTCCTGAAAAATAAGCCCTAACCCGACTTTGTTTACTTATTTAAAAAAAAAAATCAGCTATTTAAGATTTTTAGAAATTTTCCTGGGAATAACAGCAAATTAAAAACAAATTCAAGAAAACCTATTAAAACTTGGAAAGAATAGTGAGAATCTGTAGTATTTGAGCCATGACCCACTTCTTCCCTCTTCCTTCCCAGCTTGTCATGAGCAAAACTCCATACAAGACAGGTGCAGTCAAGGACACAGGACTCCTTATTCCCAGAGCTACAAGTCTAGAGCTAAGTCTTTCTGGAAAGAGCAGGATGCTGGCATTTCTCATCTTCACCAGCTCCATGCTGCAGAGGTCAAATTCCAGGTGAGTCTAGCAGAGGTTTGCAGCAGAAGACCAAGGTATGGTCTGTGGTAAAAATAAATATAAGTGAATAAATAAATGATGAATAAAGAAACAGTAACCAATACAGATGTTACTTCCTTAGCCAAGAATTACTGACATATTGAAAAATTGTGCTCTATATGTGTACTATGAATTGAAATGCATTCTGCTGTCATATATAACAAATTAGAAAAATAAATCAATAACAGAAATGAATATAGCTTTAACTGATTGTGCTGAAGAATGACCATAAGTTGTAATTTTAGACTCTCTCCCCTATTCATAGGGCAGAGGCTTTCTGAGAATAGAGGCCCCTGTCACATTCACCTCAGCTCATCCCTGGGGTTGAGTTTCCATGTCAGAAAAGGCCAAGCAGACCTTAGACTACTGTCCTAAGCAGGCCCCCAACTCTGCTTCCTGTTCTGGAGTTTGTGGCTCACAGATTTTACCCAGTAGCAGAAGCTTCAGAGTTCTCCTCAGGAGAGCTAACTTTATTTGCAATGGCATTTGAGAGAAGTTCAAGACTAAATGTGCTCTCAAAATCAATGGAGGTTTGAGAGGTGAAAGCAACAAGCAAAATACTAGGCTAACTAATTTACCAGAGAGAATTAGGGAAAGAGCTAACAAGAGCCCTCCCGGGGTCAGAGCAAACTTCCAATATTAAACTCTAACATCCATAGCAAGTGATCCAAAATCATTGGATTAGACAGAGAAAAATTTATGCTCCAGGGTAATGACAAAGAATAGAGCAACCATCTGGCAATTAGTGGACCTTACTTCCAGGTGTGATCAGGAAAGGGGGAGTGCAATGGAAACCTGAAAAAGTCACTGTCATTCCAGGGTGGTGGGTGAAATTAGTTCTGTGTTCCCTGGGGAACAACTTCAGAGGCTTACCACTACAGGAGTGGTAAAAAGAATGGACTACACCATTCACCAATAAAATGAATCAGTAAGCAAACAATAGAAACATGCCCCGAGGGCAGGGCATTAGTACCCAGAATTATTACTGAATATCTAAATGTACCATTTCAAAAAAAGATATGATTCATAAACTAGAAAAGGGAAAGCCTGTGGAAAGAACCAGATGTCAGATTGAACAGAAATATTTCAAAGAAGTTATTTTAAATATATTCAAAGAACTACCAGAAAACATGATTAAAGGAGTGAAGTATGATGCTAACATATCATAAAATAGAGAATATTGATAATGAGGGAGACATTTTTAAAGGAGCCAAGTAGAAATTCAAGTTGAAAAATACAATAACTGAAATAAAAAAGATCATAAGTGAGGCTCAACAGTAGATTTGAACTGACAAAAGAAAAAAATTAGTAAATTTAAACACTGGTCAGTAGAAATGATATAATCTAAAGCACATAAAGAGAAAATTTACAAATAAAAAATAGAGATCAGAGTATATCAATACATGCATAAGATTATTAGAAAAGAGACAAAAAACAGGTGGAAAACTTGGAGAAATAATGGCTGAAATTTTCTCCATGAAAAAAAATTAATTGACACATCCAGGAAACTCAACAAAATACACTGGGATAAATGTAAAAAGATCCACATAGACATATCATAATGTGAATATAAAATCCAAAGACCAAGAGAATCACAAAAGCAGCAAGAGAAAACTGATTTACCATGTTCAAAGGGAACTCAATGAGAGATTAAAGCTGGCTTCTCATCAGAAAGAACAACAATGAGATGACATATTCAAAGAAAAAAATAAAACATAAAACAGATTCTCTCTATGCTATTTTTTTTTTTTTTGGCAGGGGTGGGTAGTATTGGAGATTGAACCCAGTGTCAATTTACTAAGTCACATCCCTAGCACTTTTAAAAATAATTTTTTCTTTAGGCAGAGTCTTGCTGAGTTGATTAAGGCCTCACTTAATTTGCTAAGGCTGACCTTGAGCTTGCAATCCTTTTGCCTCAGCCTCCTGAATTGTTGGAATTACAGGTATGAACCACAACATCTGGCTTCAAGCTCTATTCATCAATAATTTTATGCCCAACAAAACTATCTTTCAAAAATAAAGATGAAATAGAAACATCCCTAGTCTTTATTAAAATACAATAAAGATACAAAGATAATTTCTTATCTAACTATATAGGAGTAAGCGGAACGTGACAGTTTTCTTTACTAACAGAATCACCTTGTAAGAAACATTAAAGGGATTTCTTCAGAATGAAAGCAAGTGACCCCAGACAGTAATTTCATTTCATGAGAAAACAAACAAAAAACAACACCAGTAAAGGTAATTCTATAGCTAGAAAAGACAGTATAAATATATATCTCTTCATCTTTTTTTTTTTTTTTTTTTTGGTAAATTAGCTAGCCTAGTATTTTGCTTGTTGCTTTCAAGTCTCAGACCTCATTGATTTTGAGAGCACATTTAGTCTTGAACTTCTCTCAAATGCCATTCTGACTTAGAATGCAACTATATAGAACAATATGCACATATAATCACACATGAATAAAAAAAGGACCATATGTATGATAATTTAGCATTTATAAAGTCTATAGCAGTGTACAGTCATGCGAAGGACTTCACGTTTACTCACCCACAGCAACTTCCAGTCTTGCAAGTTCTACTCATGATAAATGACCTATATAGATGTAACATTAAAAAACAACAACAACAAAAACTTTTCCACCAAAGTTTTACTCTACTTTTTCTATGTTTAGAAATTTTTTATATAGTCAGATATTTACAATGGTGTTACAGCTGCCTAAAGTAGTTGACATAGTAACCTGCTGTACAGGTTTGTAGCCTAGTTACAAATGGGCTATACCAAAAAGTAGGCTTTACAGTCTAAATTTGTGTGGGCACCCTCTACAACATTCTCACAATGATGCAACTGCCTAACAACTCATTTCTCAGAATGTATTCTCATTATTATATGATACATGACTGTAATTATATGTTAGCCTTTAACATACACTTACTATTGTCATTAATAGCACAGAGGAGTTAGGTGGAAGGAAAGCTGTGTTGCAGGTATGGGAATGATAACAGATGGTAGCTCTAATGCACAAGAACAAATGAAAAGAGTCAGAAATTATAAATAAGAAGTTTAATATAACAAAAAATCTCTTTATTACTTCAGTTTCTCTGAAAGATAAAAATTATACAAAATAATAATTACAACAATGTAGTATTGGACTAGTCACATATTTGAAGTAATGTAAATAGTAACATAGTACAAAAGGGAAAGTAGGAATACTGATATAGTTGTACATTTTCAATATTGTTAATCTCACTAGAATTAAGTTACTTGCATAAATCTGAAGTAGGTTCTTATATGTTAAAAATGTATATGATAAGTCCTAAAGAAATGACTCTGGAAATATCTAAAAAGTAGTACAAAATGATTAAGAGAATTAAATTGATATACCAAAAAGTTCACTTAACATAAAAGAAAGCAGTACAAGAGAGATAAAGGGTTCAAAAAAGCATGAGAAATATAGGAAAAAAAAAACCTAAATGGTAGACTATATAATTACATTAAATTTGAGTGGATTAAACTATCTATTGAAGATACAGATTATCAGACTGGAGGAAAAAAAGAAAAACAAGGTTGAATTATGTGCTGTATACTGAAGACTTCACCAGCCTTCCATGGGCTGTGTGTGGATTGTGTTGTGCATAGTAGCCTCCTAAGGGGAAGGGGGTGGCACTGTGAGCATTGATCACATGATGCAGGTGCTCCTCCCCCTCTGCCTAAGATCCCACACGCCACCTGAGATGGGCGTGACTTGCCAAGATGTCAATCAAGCTGCTGCCCACAAGACATCACAAAGCAAGACTCTACCCTTAAAACCTTATCTCTCTCTGATGTCCCCACTATAAAATAAATAAAAAGTGGGCACGTGCTCTCTTTACAATGTGAAAGTGTGATGCTTAAGGTCAAGGAGCTATCGAGCCCTTGATTCCAAAATTATTTGTGTTGTGTGATTTTTCGCACCTTCTTCTTAGCTTAATGTTGCAGCCAGCCTGTTTAAACCCAGTTTGTCTCATCTGCAGGGGTCACGGTCGAGAGGAGGCACACTTCAGATTCAATGAGACAAATACACTGAAAGAGAAATGATGGGAAAAAGATATAAAAAAGATGTATCATACAAATAGCACCCATAAGAAAGCTGGCTATACTATTACTTGGCAAAATAGTTTCAAGCAATGTTATTAGAGAAAAAGAGAATAATGATAAAAGAGCCAAGAAATCAGGAAAATATAAAAATTACAAACACATGCATCTGATGGGTACTAACTGAATCCAAAATCTAGCAAGGCAAATGCCATTGGATCTCAAAGCTCAAGAATGATCTTCTTTGATCTGGTGCCCTACCCTCCAGGCCCTCTGGGATAGCAGTATCACTTCTACTGCTCTACAGAATGGCTCTGACTTTGAGGTTCACTGAAGCAGTGCTCTTGCCTCCATGGCTCTTCCGGACAGGGGTCACACCCTTTGAAACAGGGAGGAAGCAACTTTGAAATGTACCTGAGGAGGGAGTGGGAGCACTCATGTTCTCTGAACTAGCTTTTCTTCCAACTGGACAGCTCCATGATTCTATCCTGCAGGTTCCAAGAAGTCAAACAGCCTTCCTTGATCTCATCGTGTTCTTGATGTCTCCATTAGTCCAAGCTGGCAGTATTTCTGCTGGTAAAATTGCATCTCTGATCTTGGCTTCTACTGAGGCAACTGATTAAATTCATGGTTCATATCCCTGCTGATCTACTCATCAAATAGTTGATTAGACACCCCTGTAATATTCTCTTCCAATCAAGTGTTTTCTCATTGTTCACAATATGAATAGGTTGAAAATTTCCCAAGTCCTCAAGTTCTGATTCCTTTTGGATTGATAATTGCTCCTTCGATTTACCTCTCTCCTCATAGTTTACTATAAGCACACAGAAGTATCCATGCCATGCCTTCAATATTTTGCTTAGAAATTTCCATTGCCAAATATAAAATTTCTGTTTTCCACAAAACACAATTAGGTCAAGTTCTTTACGACTTTATATAACAAGATCTTTACAACTTTATAACAAGAATCTTGTTTTTTCTTCCGTTCTAATAATCCATTCCTTATTTTTTTTTGCCTGAGAGGCACCATGATACTTACATAAGGATAGATATATGGATCAATTGAAAAAATTGAGACTCCAGAAACAAATCCTCATGTTTAGACTAAAATGAGATTCTCAAGGAATGTCAAATCATGCCAGGGGAGGAAAGAATAGTCACTCAAACAAATGGTGTAGGGGTAGCAGGATGCAAAAGAAAGAACAAACCTCACTTCCTACTTCCCATCATATACAATAAGGTACTCAAAGTAGATCAAAGACATAAATGTAAGAACAAGAACTTTAAAACACTTTAAAAATGTAAGAGTAAATCTTACCCTGAATTAGGCAATGGTTTCTTAGGTAAGGAATGATAGCACAAGCAATAAAATTAAATAGAAATAAATTGAACTTTCTCAAAATTGTGCTTCAGGCCTTGGGTTGATCCTCATCATGACAAAACAGAACAAGACGAAACAGCAACATCAACATCAACAACAACAAAAAATCAATATCCCTAAAACAAGGAAAGAAAACACTGGGTCAAAGGATGCTGTCAAAAGGTAGGAGACAAACCAGAAAATGGGAAATAAGTGTATTCACATCTTATATACATTCCTAGACTCTGTATCTATAACATATACAAACTTTCCAACTTAATAATAGAAAAACAAATAACCCAATTTAAAAATGAGCTGAATAGAAATCTGTCAATAAACGATAAACGACCAATAAACACATGGAAACCAACTTTGACATTATTAGCCATTAGGCAATGCAAATTAAAACCACAGTGAGGTACCACCTCACATCTACTGGGGTGGCATAATAAAAAAGACAGATCATGACAATTGTTGGCAAGGATGTAGGGAAATTGGAACTCTCCTACAGTATTAGTGGCAATGAAAAAGGAATGGTAGAGCCACATTGGAAAGCTATCTGGCAGTTCCTCAAAATGTCAGAGAACACATGATCTCACTGTTACATTTCTAGGTTGTTATAGTTTGGGTCAAAAATGTCCCCCTCCAAAGTCCATGTGTTGAAAGCATGGTCATCAATGCAGCAGGGTTCAGAGATGGGGCAAGTGATTGTATCTTGAGGACTATAACCTCATCATTTGATGGATTAATAATTTGAAAGAACTAGGACATGGATGGAGGAAGTAGGTCACTGGGGACTTGGCTTTGGGGTCTGTATCTGACTCCCAGCCTCTTGTTCTTTCACTCACTCTCTCTCTCTTTCTGCTTTCTGGCTGTCATGAGCTGAGCAACTTTCCTCCACCACACCCTCCACCATGATGTTTCCGCCTTGAAGCTAGTCAACCATGGACTGGCGCCTTTGAAACCATGAGCCAAAATAAATCTTTCCTCCTTTAAGTTGTTCTTGTCACATATTTTGGTCACAGCAATGAAAGACTGACTAATGCATAGGTTTATACGCAAACTAAATGAAAACATATGTCTACACAAACACTTACACAAGAATGCTCTGAATGAATCTTGAAAACATTATGCTAGGTGAAAGAAGCCAGTCACAAATGACCACATGTTGAATGATTCCATTTATGTGAAGTGTCTGGAATAGGCAAATGGATACACAGAAAGTAGATCAGTTGTTGCCTGGAGTTGAGCAGGAGGGGAGTAACTGTTAAAGGGTATGGAGGGTTTTTTTGGGGGGAACGTGGAGTGATGAAAATATTCCCAGATTGATTGTGGTGATAGATGCACAATTCAGTACAACAAAATATCATTAAACTGTATGCTTCAAGTGGGTGAATTGTGTGGCATATGATTTTTTATTTAATGAAGTTGTTACCAAATAAAAATAAATAAATAGATGCAAAGGAAAAAGTTAATTAGGGTAACATATCCTTACTGCTAGCCTCTGATACTGTAAAGCAGGATTGATCTTTTCATTGTAAATGGGAAAACAAGTGTGGGATGTTGGAGAGGGCTTGGTGTCCTTCTAGGGAAGAGATTTGGTTTTTCCACTAGATTAAATTTATTTGATGATGATTAGCTTATTTAGATGTCTTCTTGAGTTAACCTTGATTAAATTTTTGCCCTAAAAGATTATCTATTTCAGGTAACTTAAAAAAATATTGGCATAAAGTGGATAGTGTTACTTATTTATTTCAAAGTCTTGGTTACTAAATCTATTTTTCAACAAAAGTATCCAGGGCTTCATGGACAAATGGTCTATTGCTCAGATCAGCTGGGCAAAGTATAAGAAGAGCCCGAACATGTCCTGGTGCTGGGAAGTGAAGATTTACCAAAACACTGATGGCGCATACTTAAGTTACACGGAGACTTTTCAAGGGGCTCTGAATAGCACATGGGGAAAAATTTGGGTAACTAAATAACAATGGTACTGGGTGATAATGCATAGAATAAAACCAATATCCAAGACCATGCTGATATGAATGAATTATTATATGATTTATTAAATAAATAAGTGGAGGCTAAAAGATAACTTTTTCTCAAGGAAGATTTCACTCAATAAATTAATACATTTCAATGAATAAAATAAAAATGAAAAGTGAATAATGCAACAGAAAATCACAGTTTGGCAAAATGTGGGGAAAAAAAGAATCGTCAGCAAACATTAACATTCATGGGAGAAATTATGATACTAAACAAGATATTTGCAATGTTTTGATGGGTTTCTCTACAAGATAGTCATTGGCTGCAAAGGGGTACAGGTAATACAACAGTGGAGAAACCATCTTAATCATCTTAACCAAATGCTGAAAATGAACATCACCAGAAATGAGATGTGTTGACATTATAACTGCTGTGATATGGTTACCAAAGGTGCATAACTTGAATTTAATCATTAAGAATCAGCAGGTAAACTCTAAGGAATATTTTACAAAATAACTCCTCTAAAATATCAATCGTCAATAACCAAAGACTACGGGATTTAAACCTTTCAGAATGGAGCAGAGTGAGGGAGACGTAACAAGGAAATGTAATAGATGAGTATGAATTAGATCCCAGTCCAAAGGATGTTTGTAGGGCCATTGGTGAAATTCCAATTAGGTCTTTAGATTAGTTAATGATGTTGCAGATTATCTGAATTTTCTGTTTTTGCCCAATGCCCTGTTGACATTTGAAAGATGTTTAACATTTGAGGAAACCTGGGTAAAAATTATACTGGAAGACTGCACAATTTTTCAGTATTTTATAAATCTGAGGCTATTGTAAAACTAAAAAGTTTAAACCTTTTTAAAATGTAAAAAATCTATCTTATCTTTTGATTGGTAGCCTTTTAAATTTCCAATATTGGTGTGAGTGGCTTTTCTCTTAATATCTTATTATAATTTTTAAAAATATAAGTCCGTTCCCAATAGCTTCAGCTTTTATTTTGCCATTGTTTCTGACTTTGTCTGATTATTCTCCTCTCATTAATTATAGTTCATGTTTATTACTTATTAGGAACATTGTTATATGTTTTTTTGATTGTTGATTTTTTATTATTTCATCATTATTTTAATTTAATATTTCCTTTGGGTTTTGTAGTTACTTTTCCACTTCATTTAGTGAATTCATTACTGTGTCTTTTTCCTGAGGCTTCCATCATAAAGTACCACAAACTGGGTGGTTAACAAACCAAAAATTTTTTCTCTCCCAGTTCTGGAGGTTATAAGTTCAGATTCGGAATTTGGTAGGACTACACCACCTCTGACCCTTATAGGGGAGGATCCTTCATGCTTATTCTGACAGCTCCAGGTGTTCCCTGCATTGTGGCCACATCCCTCCAATCTCTGCCTTCCTCTTCATGTGGCCTGTTTCCATGTCTCTGTCTGCGTCTCCTGTCTTCTCACAGGGACACCAGACAGATTGGATTTAGGGTCCACTCCACCCCAGTATAACCTCGCCTCAACTTGATGACATCTGCAAAGACCCTATCTCCAAGTAAAGTCACATTTATGCTAGCTAGGGCTTCCGACTTCAATGTAGCTCCTGGGGAGGAATTCAATCTCTTACTTTTATTTTTCTTATTTCGTTTTGTACATGTATTTAAAATAGTAGCATTTTAGTTGCATCCCATACTTATTTTTCTGGTACTGGAAATTGAACTCAGAACTCAGGAGTGCCTAACCCCAGCCCTATTTTTATGTTAGTTTTTTTTTTTTTTTTTTTTTGAGACAGGTTCTCACTAAATTGCTGAGACTGGTCTGATTCAGCCTCCCAAGATGCTGGAACTACAGTCATGTGCCACCGCCTCAGTACATCTCAAACTTTTTAAACATTTGTAGGTGTATAATATGAATTAAGGAAAAACTGCATAATAATAAGTGTGAAATTCTATGAATTTATTCTGATTCGTTGTATCTGTGTAGTAAGTACTCTGAACCTTAGAAGCCCCTTGAACACTCTCCTGGTGGTTACCTAGCCAAGAATAATTAGTATCCTGACTTCTAACATCATTGATTAGTTTGGACTGGGATTCTTTTTTTTTTTTTAAGCTTTAGATAAATGGGATCCTAGATCAGGTAGTCTTTTGTTCCTGGCTTATTTTATTAAACAATTTGTGAGATGCATCCAGATTGCTTCCTGATGTATTATTTGTTCTTCTTGCTGTCTAGGATCCTGTTGTTTGTCCAGGTCTAGTGACAGGCACTGGGTTAGTTTTGTTTTTGACCAAGAGTTGCCATGAAAACTCTCATACATGTCTTATGAACACGTGTGCATTTCTGTTGCATATGACATGGGAGAAGGTTTACTTGATCAGAGTGTTCAACTCTAGTCACTATTGCCATGTAGTTTTCTAAAGTTATTGTGTCAATTAACTTTCCCACCTGCAGCCCATTCTTTCCAACAGTTGGGAATTTTCTTTTGGGTTTTAAGCATTCTGCATGTGTGATGTATCTAATTGTGGTTTTAATTTGCATTTATCTGATTATTAGTAAAAATAGATCACATTTTCATAAGTATTGATCATTTACACATCCAATTTTATAAACTTATTCAAGTGTTTTTATCCTTTTTATATTACATTGTCTATTTTGATTTTTAGAAGTGATATAGAATACCAGATAGATAGATAGATAAAATGTCCATTGTTGGAATATTTACTATATATTCTATAAGTTTTTTTATATAATGTTTATAATTGTTATTGTTTTGAAAATTTAATTATTACATTGTAATTTCCTTAACCCATGGTTTATTTAGGGTATGTATTTTATATATTTAATACATACATGTATATAAATCAAATATTCTTGAAAATAAAACACCATCTTATTTCTTGGGTATTGTTTTTTTCTATAATAAATAGACTTGTCAATAAATATTGAGTGAATTCACTTGAAATAGTAACTATGCAATATTTGTATTAACTATCACTTTATCTCCCTATGTGTTTGTCAATTGAAAATGTTTTAAGATGATTTAGTAAATAAAATTAACTTTCATAATAAAAAAGAAATAAGAACTATGTAACTATTACCTGTTTATTAGGTGTGTTATTTATAATTTACATAATTCTTGTTTTGATTTTTATGTTTTTGGCCATTTGATCTATTAGTTTCCAAGGGAATTATGTTAATATCTCCCATCTTATGAAATAAAGACTTTTTTGCTTTATGTTTTTAAGATATGTATGTTAGATGTATATGATTTTAGTGTTTTCTTGGTGGTTATTTTTCTTTCATTATGTAACGTTCATCTTTATCTTTATTAGGTATCCTTTACTTTAATGTTTTATTGTGGAGCTATCACTTGATCAGCTTTTCATGTTGTTTATAATTGTTGTATCATCTTCATAGTCTCCATCTTTTTATATCATTTTCCTTCTGTTTGTTTCTCTAAGCAGGAAACAGTTGAGTTTTGTTTGTCCAATCTGATGTTTCCTTAAATCAATACTACTGAATTTAAAAAAATGATTTCTACTGTCTTTCTGGTTTTCAGTTTGACTTGTATTTTCTCAGCTTCCCTCACCCATCATTAGTAAATTGATAGAATTTTTTAGTTTCTTTCTGGTTTCCTCTGCTAGTTTGGAAGCGGAGATTTTCTATTTGCATCTCAGGGTGTTAGATGACTACCCCTAAATTTATATTACAATACTTAAACATATAACTGTCTTTTTCTTTTATTCTCTTTCTCTCATTTCTCCCACTCTCCTTTAGTTCCTACCTTCCTTTTTTTTTTTTTTTTGAGCTTTTATTTAACTGTGTCACTCAATGACACAGTTTCCAAAGTTAAATAGATTTACGAAGTTTATAAGGAGAAGTAACGCTCTTCTGATATAGCTGCTTTTATTTTAAATTCACTGTTTTGGACACAGTGAAGACACTTTTAACCATAGTTCTTATTACTATCATTCTAAATGAAGGAACAATGTGATTTCATCTTGTGGGAAGGGGAATTAAAAGCACTGTGTGCCAGAGCCTTGAAATGCTTCTCTCTCCTCATGCACATTTGGACCTCTAGGACAGAGAAGAGGAAACTCACTCTCTGCATTCTTAGAGTCAAAGGTAATCATGGTGTCAGGAACCCAGGGCTCAGAGTGTGAGAGGGAAACCCACAGGAGGAAGAGAGAACTTTTGAGTTGGCTGTTCCAGCAGGGACCCGTCTTGTTTTTGCTGTCTTCCAAAGTGAGTCACCTCTAGGGATTGTGATGAGCAGGTGTCAAGCTACACACTGCAGATCTCTGGATAGCTAGCTTAGTCCCCAAATCAAAAATGTTAATGAGGGGCACCTGGTTGGGGAGATCTATGAAACCTGAATGAGAAGCAGCAAAGCCAAGCATAGTCACCTAAATTAAGAAACAAATGATGTTCATGAATGAGGACTTTCTGAGCTGGCTAGTCAATGAGATTCCACATAGAATAAAGGGACATAGACTCACTTTTATTCTCACTCACACCTCAGCCCCGTGATATCTCAGCTGATGGCATTTTCTCTAAGTGACTGGAGGTGGTAAAAATAGGGGCAGTTAATAATTTCAGAGCATTTCCGTCTTTGCAGTACACATCTAATGAGTGTATGTCTTCATTCTTAATTACTTCAGCAATAGATATTATATGATCCCATGTGAAAAGACGTATTTAATTAATATTGCCTCTTAAAGCTTTGTGCGAAAACATTTCCTTGATAAGTTGTATAAATTTATAGGCTCCATCGTGGGTATCACTTGTGCAATAAGTGCCTCGGGAGAAGTGTGCTGAGCAAAGTCTCTCAGCAATCTGGTAGCAAACAGGAAGCCAGGCAACAGCTGTATTTTCTGTGCAAGACCCCAGGTGGAATGCAAAGAATAGAAGTAGGTCATCTGAACTGTTACCAGAGTTATGGGCCGCTCACCTCTTCACTAGTAAGCTGAAGGAGGCGAGGTCGCACTGAGCCTGGATTCTTCCCATGCACTAGCCAGAAATGAACCCAGGAGGCTGGGATCATCTCCAAAGATTTAGTTATTATCTCCTTTTTAAAAAACGTAATAAATACTTTTGCAGGTTTTGTTTTTTTCTCATGGTGCAAAACAGTACCATTAGAAAATAATTGAAGAAATAGAAAAAAATAACATCCTGAGATATTACTATTTGTATGTTTTCTTCTAGTCTTCTTTTCAACATGGTGTATTATTACTCTGTGTATGTATGTATACGTATGTACACACACAGAGACAGACAGACACACATACACAAACACACACACATAGTAGTTCCTTCCTTATCCATGGGGGATTAATTCCAAGACACTTAGTGGGTGCCTGAATGCATAGATAATATCAAACCCTATTAAATACTATGTTCTTCCCTCACATGCATATGTACTTAAGGCAGAATCTAATTTTTAAATTAGGTATAGTAAGAGATTAACAATAATAACAACTAATAAAATAGAACAGTTATAATAATATAGTGTAACAAAATCACCAACACCACTCCTCTTACACCTGGCTATTAAATAAAATAAAATCTTATAGAAAACAAATACTGAGATATCACGACATTCAATCTGATGACCAAGATGGCTGCTACATGACTAAAGTGTAGGTAGCTTATACACACTGGATATGCTGCACAAAAGGATAATTCGCAGCCTGGATAGAATGAAGTGAGACAGTGCAAGATTTCATCATGCTCCTCAGAATGGTGCACAGTTTAAAATTCATGAATTGTTCACTTCTGGAATTTTCCATTTACTATTTTTAGACTGTGGTTGATCGCAGATAATGAAAACTATAGAAAGTGAAGCCAGAGATAAAGGAGAGACAACTACAGTTTATTTCCTCAATTTCATTTCACTATATCACGATCTTTACAAATATCACTTTCAGTGCACATGAATGTATTATTTAGATATGCTTTAAGTGAACTATTAACTTCCTTCAGAGTGTGCATTTTTCTGGAAGAAGGGAATGGCTATGTGGGTATTTGTAAAATAGTTATTAGTGAATGCCTTTTTCTGCATCTCCATCTGTATAATGGGATTATGAAATGTGACACCTTGTCTTCCTATTGCCAAGTCTATACACAGCTAAATATCCAAAGTAGTCATTGACATTTTGTTAAGGTGAAAAGCTTTTCACAAGAGTGATTCAGGATCCAGCAGGGCAGACCTGAGGTTAATAGTGGACTGAGCTTCATGCATTTTAATTACTGACAAACCCAAATTAGATTCTGAGATAAAATAGCATCAAGTATTAACAGAGGCTGGGAGGTCGGAGGTGCCAGGGCCTTGCCAACTATGCCAGCCATCAATGGTGTAATTGATTAAAGCATTGCAAGGTGATATTTT
This sequence comes from Callospermophilus lateralis, assembly GCF_048772815.1. Classification (NCBI taxonomy): domain Eukaryota; kingdom Metazoa; phylum Chordata; class Mammalia; order Rodentia; family Sciuridae; genus Callospermophilus; species Callospermophilus lateralis. The sequence continues at coordinate 36,443,718 of NC_135322.1, read as the reverse complement.
TTCTGAGCATGTCACCATATTTTTTCTTGTTCGGTGCTACATTTGCTTGCTGCAGTAAAACATGGTGAAATAATTGAATTACTAGGATCTTAGGGAAAATAACTTCTGCCATGGAGACCCTGTCACAATATTTTAAAGGGAAAAAAAATTCAGGAGACTTTGTTTGTAGCCGGAAACTTCTCTTATTCTTATCCTTTGTTCACTTTCTACATCTTCACATCTTTGCTCATGGGCAGACAGTAGTCAGATTTCTTTGGGGTGTGAACTGAACAATACTTGGATGCTTAGGTAGGATATGAGCTAGTATGCTTCCCTGGAGTTCTTTAGAGATGGACTCTATGAATATGTATATGAGAAGTCAGAATGAGGTCAAGAATGCATAGGTTGACACATACAAACATTGGAAAACATTGGATTTCCATATATTTAACATTATAGTGGATGTTCTAGGTTCTAGGAATGGTAGAAAGAATAGGAGACAATTGGTTTGAGAGTGCCATTTTCTGGCTATATTGGTCATTTAATGTCACCAACCTTCAATTTCTTCCTCTGTAAAAATAATGAATTTAAAATATGAATTTAGATTTAAATAGTCCTTTCTTGCCTTATTTTGCTGTGAGAATAAATTTTGGCTCAATAAAGAAAGCACAAAATCTCATTCTTGAGATCCAAGCAATGGCCATGCATAATTGTCTACAGGTGCAGGAATCTGAAGGCAAGAAAGCTTGGAACCTGTTGGCCAGTGGAGGGATGGTGGTTGGTGACCGGTGGGAGGAACTGGGAATGGATGGAATTACTCATTTGCCTGCTTTCCACCTCAGATGAGAGATCCATGAGGGGCAGCCGGCCTTGTCTTCAGGGCCTAGAATCATTTATTGGGACACAAAGGTGTCATGAATGCTTTTTGAATGAATATTCATGTTTTAGGACTAAATAATAAATAGATTTGCTTAGTAGTAGAGATGTATAGTGTAATATGCAGGTCCATTCCGTGCTACCCACAAAGAGCCAAGATACGTTTGGCAAAATACCCTCATCTTTGAATAGCTTTCATGCCCAAGGATTAAAATGGGGTGAGTCTATGCAATGGAGTTTTATTAATAAAAGTCATTTTTTTCCCCAATAGATTGGGTGGCCACTGGATTGACTTTCAGCAATAATTCAGGAAGTTAAAAGATTGGAAATTCCACATTGGTACTACTCTCTATTGGAAATCTTTTGTCCAGGACCTTTTTCTCTTTCACATTTTTTAAATTTGTTTACTCGACTATTTAATTACATCAGTATAGGTACATGAGCATTTATTTTCTATTTTGGATTATGATTTAATACTAATTTATTTTGCTCTCCAAATTGTTCCAGCGTTGGCTCTTGGGAGCTCCTTCAGTTGACCCCTGTATCCTTTTAATATGCTTCCATCAATGTGGGTGTTTTGTTTATTTTTTTTCTCACTTTCTCACTTTCTGCTACTACAACATATCTATGCTCCTTCTGAATATTACCCCACCACACACACACACACACACACACACACACACACACACCTTTAGAAAATAGAAATTTCTCCAAAGATACATATCCTTTAAAAATCTACTTTTTTTCTTTCTTGAGAATGTTTTGGTTTTCATTTTCAGCTTTGCCTGTGCTCAAAAACTTTAAGCTTTTCTGAATGTCAGTCCAGAGATGTAGGTATTAGAAGAAAGTTTTCAGTTTCTATTACTAAATAAAGAGTTTAGAAACAGACTAGCAATTTCTCTTATGAGACTCCTATATCATTGGTGTCAAATGTTATAGCTTGTTAACAAGAAAGCTACTACCCAGAGAGGGCTTAGAAATGCCAATTAAAGTCAGATCATTTATTTATAAATGCACGAATTCATTTCACATTTTATCATGGGGCAAAGCATGCCTTGCCCCTTCAACTGCACGGATGATTGAACCGGGCAGAACAAATGGAATGTTCTCCAAATGACATATCTGACTTTCAGGTCTGCTTCCTTCCTTCTCAAAAGCTCCAACCTCTCCTGAATTCATAGAAGACAGGCATTGTATTGTATTTAAGGATGGTTTTTCATGGAAAGGAGAAAACCTGAGTTGCTCCTTGTTGAGAGAGAGAGAGAGAGAGAGAACGCGCACACGCGCAGGTTTTGCACATCAGAAGGACACATTTTAGCTACAGGCAAGTTCTCCAGTTGGTTTCTGGAGTTTTCCAAATTTTTATTTATTTTAAAATTTACTTTTAATAAAATGCTAACTTTTTAATTTAATTTTTAAGCCGTGGCCAACTATGACACACACTCTTTTTCCAAATCATTCTAGGTCTGGGCCTTGGGAAGAAAATATTTCCCTTGGTAATATATAGATTCTGAAAGAGAAAAATCATTTCCCATGGATTTGCCAGGGTGTCCTGTCTGGCTAGGGAGCAATTTCTTTTTTTGCCTCAGGGGAAATTGTATATTCAAATCCGGGAAAAAGTGAGGCCACCTCTGGCTGTCGCCTTTTGCTTCTGGAGACATAGATTATTAGTATTTTCTTTTGTGGTTGGAACTGCATCTCAACAGAATCACTAGAGGAAACATAAATGTGTCCCCTTCTGCTCTGCCCCCAGGCTACCAGTGCATTATTCAGGGTGGACTCAATTAACAGCACCCATGCCTGCGAGTGTCCTAAGCAAGACTGGCAATTGAAACAGTAGGGGCAGCTGTAATTCAGACACTTCTTACACATGTTGGCAAGGTGAACTAGAAGACAGAGTCAGGGAGCTTTATTCCTGGTTTCTGTGAAGATATCAGATAGACTTGTCAGTAACTGACACAAGTATGCTTTTAGTTTTATTGATACTTTGAATAAACATTAAATATATGCCCATGCACCCTTCTCAAGATCAGATTTTCCAGGAAAAAAGAATTCTTTTGTTTGTTTTATTAAAAAGAAATTTAAAATACCAGAAAGGTGTTGTTGGGAATTGACTGAGATCTGGGAGCTCCAACTGCAAATTTTTTATTAAATTTTAATTCTTCTATCTATATTGGTCCTTTGGCATAAACTCAAAATCCCCTCTCCAGCTACAAAAGAAGAGAGCAATACTATGTGCAAGGCTAGCCCCAGTCTGATGTATGAAGTCTTGCTGGTTCATTATATTCTCTGCAGACTGTGAAATGATTACTAGCTGTAACTTTGGTTCAGGGGAGTTCAACATTTCCTTTGAATTTCCTCTTTGTATATGGCTCCCAAATTAACCATCAATCAGGGGACACTTCTATTGACATTAGATTTCTAGACTTTCTCCTTTGGAGCCCAAGTTTTACTGGAGGAGTCTAGATGCTTGGGTGTGGGTGGGTGCATCAGATATGATGACAGGTACATGTCTCTGCTCATTCCCATTAAGTGACCTTACACTGGATACAGAATGGGGACTCAAATTGCAGGGCTATTAAGTTGAAAGGCCTTCTTTAAACTTGTGTCTTTCCAGGTAGAGCTTGAAACATAGCCACATTAAAGTTTACTACGGATGAAATGTACATAATGGCACAAGGCGAAATGTGTGACAGTCTCTTGGCAGGATTCATCAATCATTCCAGACTTTTTCAGTGGGGATAAAGGGCTCAGCATGACTCGAGTAAGGGTTTACGTCCCAGGAATCTTGGTTTAGTAGAAATATATCCTCTGAGTTATTTTTTATTAATAGCTCTTTGGGGAGAAAAGGTTGTAAGAAAATTCCCCCTTCTTGGACCATGGATTTATTACTAAAAGCCCATATCAAATCTCTTGATCTGTTAAGTACTGTGCATTGCTATACATCATAGGTGACTATGTTTGGGGAAGCAATGACACAGTGCATAAGACAGACAATACTTTGTGGATGGAAGCTATTCAGTACACTTTACCTCTCTCCTCCCCCCACACTCCCTCCTCTCTCTCTCTCTCTCTCACCAAGAATGATCAGGTAACAGCATGTACTATGAAGTTAGATATTTGATCAAATAATATTTACTAATATATTTGCTAATGTTTTAGTCATTTTCAAAAGTTGAAGAACAATGAAATATTCATGCTTATAAAATATTTCAAATTTTTACTGCTCAGGTTTAGCCAAAAATTCCTCGCATTAATGGGGCCTTAATGAGAACAAGGTCTATCCCATGCTTATATAGTTTTATCAAAATGGATTCAAGAACTAAGAAGAACCAGTATTTTTCCTTAATTTAAAGTCCCCTAGTATTTTCTGAGTGCTCAGTATATGCTAGATACCATGAAACTCCTTTAAATGCATTATCCCACTGATTGGGATCTGCTTTTCTTTAAGGTAGCTGCAAGTACTGGTTTCAATATAATGAGTTGGTAATCGAGGCTCAGAGATGTTAAGTAATTTTGTCCAAGATAAAACAACTTTCAGTGAAGGGGTTATGGTTTGAATTGGTGACGTGTGCAGGGCATATTGTGTGTAGATGGCAGAGTTGAATTTTGAACCTGAGTCTGTCTGACTCCCAAGCTTTTGCTTCTACTGGGGTGCCCTGGTAGACTCTCCCAAAGACTCTCTATTTTTGAGCCCCAGAGATCATTGCAGGCCCAGCCCCAGATAGCCACCACATCCAGATCTTTTCCTTCCTGACTGTTGTCCAAAGGCCCCAACCACCTAACTTCCTATATAGATAACTAACAATATTTACTCTTTCTTTGTGGGGGGCTTCTGTCAAATTAGCTGCAGACGGATTCTAGTATACCACCCCTTATTCTTTTCTTTATCATTTTAAGGGTTTGCCACAGGGATACCAATGGAAACATAAAAAGAAAAGGAAAAATATTTCTATAAGAGTAGCACGGTACTGATGCTTCTTGATGCTCCTCAGGAGGACAGTGACTACATGATCTTAGCCTTCATGTGATTTCTCCAGTTTTAGCACTGGAACAACCATGTCCTGGGATTTCCTCATTTCTGGACAAACCAGGACAATTGGTCACTGATTGGGGATAATTGGACTGGCTCTTAGAAGAGAGGGTCTTTGGGTTGGCTTGAGGCATGAGGGGAGTATAAATTAATCTCCTAAAATTAAGCACAAATTTGTGTACTGAAGATGCTAGTGAATAGCAGAACCAGCTTTTGAATGCAAATCAGCCTAAATTCTGTTCGGACACATTGTGCCCTTACCATGTTGGTTCTGGTGAAAACACTCATGGGGCAAGGTATCAACATATTACCATTAAAAAAAAAAAACAACAAAACTCATGACCTAGAAAAATGCAAGTAGCAAGTACTATGAATACTATAAATACTCTTGAGTTTGTGACATTTTTGTGTAAAAAGAGATTTCTGGAATATATCATTCAGGCATAGTCTGTCCAGTGTAAAATAAGACTTATGAGTCTGTTCTTCTAGATACTTTACTTTTACTAGGACAACCTTTAGACATGGTGGTAGCTTGGGTACCCTACAGCCACATCACTCATGTTTTGAGTCTGGGGACTGAGATTAGTCAGCCCTTTTTTTTTTTTTTTTTCACTTAAACTAATATTTATATGGGTACCTGCCACTCATCTTTTTTTCCTCTATTGTTTTTGGATATCTAGGAATACTTTTATAATCATTTCAAATTTCTGAATGTTTGTTTTCTAGATCTTCCTGTGGTTAGCATTCTGTCTCTCTATGTAAGCTGCATGTCTAATCATTGAAGTGGCACCTCAAAATAACAGTGTACAGATAGAAAACAATTGCATGTTCATGGAAATTATAGGTAATTTTCTTTTGGAAGCTTCTTGCTTTTTTGGAATATGACAAGTACAAATAAAATTTAATGTGAATTCTTCAAAGATTCTCCTCTGCCATCAAGAAACATTGATTTCCTTCTTGCTACAATAATAGCAGTTAAATTTTCCAGTTAGTCACTATTTCAACTAAACAAAGAATAGCAAGACACTCTGAGCTCAGGTGTGTGCTGAGAGGCAGTTTCTCATGAGTATCATTGAAAAAGATTTCTCACCAATAGTTTTCCATGCAAGTTAGAAGGTGGTGAAACTGTACATACATTATCTTATTTGATCTTCATAATGAACCCATAAAAATCATTCATACTGGGCTGGGGATATAGCTCAGTTGGTAGAGCGCTTGCCTCAAATGCACAAGGCTCTGGGTTCAATCCCCAGCACCAACACACACACACAAAATTATTCATACTTATTGAGTACTCACTATGAAATCAAACACTATTTTAAGTACCTTTACCTGTCTTAATGAATTAGCATAATATACCTAGAAATAAAAGTATTAGTTGGGAATACTTTTGAAATCTGTCTAAGGTAGCTTAAATAAGTGAAAAGACTTACTGTTTGGTTTATAAGAAATCTTAAAGTAGGCATTATCAGAGTCAATGATGTTCCAGAAGACATCTTTTGATATGTTCTTCCTGCCAAATTCAGGGAGTCTTCAGTTCATGGTAGAATGGCTGCACGAGGCCCAAGCATCATGTTTTGGTATAGCAGCACCGAAAGCAGTTCTCTTGTCCTCAAAGTATGGTCCACAAAATCTTGGGGAGTCTGTAAGAAATAAGCTATTTTCATAAAAAATTACTGTGACATTATTTACCTTTTTCACCATGGAGCAAAAGCAATGGTGGGCAAAACCAAGCAGTTCTCAGGAAGGACAATCCTTCTGGACATCCCCAGCAGATGATGGCCAGTTTCTCAGAACTTGATTAAACCACCACCCTACCTTCTAGGGAAGACAGGAAGGTGATTATATGTCTATGGAAAATCGAATTACCTTAACTGATTAAGAAGGCGAGAGGGTATTCTCAAATTTTTTGGTCTCAGGATTTGTTTTCACTCTTAGAAATCATTGAGGACCCTGGGGAGACTTGTTTATGTGGGTTATATCTATTGATATTTATCATGTTCAAAATTAAAGTAAGCCAGGTCCCGTGGCACATGCCTGTAATCCCAGTGGCTCGGGAGCCTGAGGCAGGAGGATTGCGAGTTCAAAGTCAAGCCTTGGCAAAAGCGAGGCATTAAGCAACTCAGTGAGACCCTGTCTCTAAATAAAATGCAAAAAAGGGCTGGGAATGTGGCTCAGTGGTTGAGTGCTCCTGAGTTCAATCCCTGGTACCTAAATAAATAAATAAAATAAAATAAAAATTTAAAATATCAATTAATTCATTAAAAAAGAATACTATGTATTGGGTTGTGTCCATTCCAGGTCCTGGCACCTCATGGATGCTCCCAACTAGGTTGGAACTTCATCCATAAAGTGTACTGATACCAGAACATGGGTCCTGTTGCTAAATGTCTGGAATGACCTATCCTTTCCTTGGCTAGACACAAGAGAGGAAAATTAGGATTGGTTTTATGCATATTCATGGCCAACTTGACACACATTTGTCTTCTTGGAGTTGCTGCATAATCAGATGTAAGCTGAGAACCATAAATGCAGCCTCTTTGATTTTATTTTTATTTTTATTTTTTGTTTCCTTTAACATGGTTTGTTTCCTTCATTCCAATGTGCATGATGAAATGAGAGATCATTTTGGGATGTGAATTCTTGCCTGCCTGACTCAGACTCGTTGAGGTGGTTGATATGAAAATTTGGCACAGGTGTGCAATTCTTCTGCTAATTTAAGCTACTTTATCAAACTCAATGCCTGATGCAAATGAAAAAGCCTGAATTAATTTTTTTTCAAGTTACTAAAATAAAAGTGCATTAAAAATGAAGCTCTTTCTAGATTATTCCTCCTAAAGACTTGCCAATGAACCTTAGTAAGTAACTTGAAAATCTCTTGGGGCATAGCTGGAAATTGGAGGTGGCAGAGTTTGTTGTACTCTGACCCTGAAGAGGATTTGTCAGTGCATCTGGGCTGTTATTCAGGGGCTCTGTGGAAGGAACAACTGAGATTTAGGAAGTGGTAAACTTATTTTCAGTAGGGTTTACTGAAGTATAATTTACATACAGTACAATCATCTTTTTCTTTTTTTCTTTTTCTCTGTTGGGAATGGAATGCAGGACCTTGCACCTTTGAGGCAAGTGCTCTACCACTGAGCTACCTCCTCAGCCAAACTCATCCATCTTAACAGACAGTATGACATATTTAGAGAAATTCTCATAATTGTGAATCCATTGCCACCATAATCTAAACATCCTATTTGGGGGTTTAATCGCTCCTAAATACTTCCTTTTGCTTTACTTCTCTCCAACCCCCAGCCCCAGATGTCCACTGATCTGTTTTCTGTCCCTATAGTTTGCCTTGTCAGAGTGTCATGCAGATGACGTTGTATAAAGTACAGTCTTTCTGTCTTTCTGCCTTAACATAGTACATTGGCATTTCATCTGTGTTGAAGAAGGTATCCAAAGTTGGTTCCTTTTGTTGTTAATGATGATGTCATTAGGCAGGTATACCAGTTTGTTTATCCATTGATGGATCAAAGAGCATTTGGCCTGTTATGATGAATATCACTATAAAATCATGTAAGGATCTTTATGTGAAAGCGAGTTTTCATTTCACTGGGGTAAATGCATATGAGTGGAAACATTGGGTCTTAGGGTATGTTAAGGCAATAATATGTTTATTTAAAGAAAATTATATATCTTCACATTTCTTATAAAATTCTGACTGTTCGTGGTCATGAGGTCAACAGAGTCATGTCTCAGCTGGAACAACAGATGATAATGCCATTGTCATTTGGTATTGAATAACCATTATGTGGTAGTTTCACAATAGATTTATCTTCCTAATTATATTTTTCTTCAAGCTGTTGTTTAAGTAAGTCAGAATTCCCTGGGTACCGACCAGTGTTGTAGCCAAACAGAAGGTTGCAGCCCGTGGGGGCGGGGGGCAACTATCCGAGGATATCCATTTGGCCACAGATAATCCACAAAGTGGATAACAAGCATGCAAACAATCAATGGATGCCTACAGTATTCTTAGTTACAATGACAATTGCCCTATTTTACAGGATATTGATTTTTTTTTTCTCAGAGTGCAATATGAGTCAGGACTGTCCCCATTCCTTAAAGTGGAAATATGAAATTCATTTCTTCCCACAAGGCATATCTCAATGTCCCCCTCCTCCAAGTCAATCAGCAGGTGTCTATTGAGTACCCACTTTCTTTTTCTCTATTCTTTGCTGACGGGTAGAGGAGAGTTAGCATGTGAAAAATGGTGTCTGTCCTTAGGAAAACTGACTGCCTTTGTTCAAAGCAATGAGATTTGTATAGGGAGAAACAGACTGACATTGGATAATCTTGTTGGGTTAGAGTAACTGGACAAGAGAGCATGGGTTTTTATGAACAGGAGGAAGGAGCAACTCATGAAGGGTAGGGATAGGTAGGAAAGGCACCATAGAAGGGATGAAAAACTGGAGGCAGGTGACATCAAAGTGGCCTCCACCAGGGCTGGGAGCTCCTTTTGTCTGCTGTGCTCTGGAGAACCTATCATGGTCCTGGCACCTAGCAGATGTTTATGGAAACCATCCTGAACCAGGAGAATCAATGGTGCCAGTTTCTTTCCAAAAGCTGGCAGGCTAAGACCCAGGAAGAGCTGATATTTCAGTCTAAGTTCAGTTGATGCTTAAAATTAACCATCACACCAGCCATTTACATTCTCCTGAATATGAATCCTAGAGATACACTTACACATGTACAAGAAAATTCAGAGCAGCATTGAAAAACGGAACTGAAAATTGAAACACTGAAAGTGAGACATATTCCTCAACAGTGGAAAGGATGAATGAATTGTGCTGCAATCATTCAATGAAAATGAAAATGAATGAACTGTGGACGAATACTTCAACATGACAAATATCTAAAATATATTTTGTTTCAAAAAAAAAGCAAGACAGAAGGATACATGTTGTTTTCCATGAAGTTTATTTATATGAGGTTCAAAGTGAGGCACAATGAAATAATATATTTTTAGGAACCATACATATATGGAAAAACTTTAAGAAGAACAAAGGATGGATGTGAAATCCACGACATTCATTGCTTCTGGGAGAGAAAGGCATATGTTTTAAAAAAAGAGCATACAGGAAGTCTCTAAGGCACTGGTAGCATTTTATTTCTTTAGCAAGACAGTTGGTAAATGAATGTTTCTTTTTATTACCTTTCTTTAAATGTACATATTCACATTTCATAATGAAAATTTAACAACTCTCTGGAACAGATAATAAGAGTTTTGAAATGCCTATGGCCTTATTGTCTAACCTACTGAGCTGGGGTCTCCTATTTTGTAGACCTTCCAAGTCTTAGTTGGAAACTTCCTGCAACAGGAATGGTGGCCAACCCTACATTCATGGAACCCAGTTACAGCTCACATGTGCCCAACCTGTCTCAAGACCTCTATGTGTTGAAATTATAGCAGTCTTTGGTGATATTTGGACCATGGTAATAAGTGAAATTTTAAGCTCTTTCAATTGGACCAACCCCAAATATTTGAAAATATCAATAGATGTCTTTTCCCTGAAATTCAAGCCCTCCTTAATGAGGTCTCTTGGTAAGCATGCCCAGTTTCCTGAACTCCAGCCCACATAAGGGATGGCTGGAGACCTCTTTATCCTAGCCCTCTCTTCCAAATCCTCATCCTAGTTGCTTTTTGAAAGGCTTATAGTGAAGTTCAGTAACACAGGAAATGCCTGATATGGACAAAGCCCACAGAGGAATCTGTAAGGAGGCAAATCAGTTTTGCATAAAAGGGCATTAGACTAGTTGGTTAGTTGTGTCCTAGTTTAAAATTTTTATCTGGTTTTGCCCAGTGGATAATAAGACTGCAAATCAGAGAGATGAACAATCATAATCAAATGTAGCTTTGGTTTTACAAAATAAGTCTTCCCCCTTAGAATTCACAAAAATGGTTGACATTACCTAAACATTGGTGTTAATAACATGTTAGCAAGAGATTTCTTATGCAAGTATTCAAATAAAACAGTTTTCCTCTTCCCTCCCTCCATTCCTCTCTCCCTCTCTCCAGGACTGGTATTTGCCTAGTATTTATTCATAATTTATAAAATGACATTATTATTACTATTATTATTTTGTTTTTTTGGTACTGGGGATTGAACCCAGGGGCACTTAAGCACTGAGTCACACCCCCAGACTTTTATCTATTTTATTTAGAGACAAGATCTTGCTCAGTTGCTCAGGGTCTCACTAAATTGCTGAGGTTGGCTTTGAACTTGTGATCCTCCTGCCTCAGCCTCCCAAGCTGTGGTATAGGTATACGCTACCATGCCCAGCTGAAATGGCATTTTTTGGAATTCTGATGGGTTTCAACTAGACCCTGTTGGAAAGGATACCCAGACCCTTTCTTCGTCACTTGCTGCCATTCTGCTCCTTTGATTGCTCATCTGCATGTTGGTGATGATCCTTCACCCAAATGGGATATGAGGATGATTTTGAGGACACCTGGGGCTGGCGCAGGGTAGACATCGAGTGAATGAGAAAGATCTTTTTATCTCCCTCCCCATGTTCCAGGATTCCACAGCCCAGGCTGCCACGATTCCACTGCTCCAGTTATCTTCTTGATCATCCTTTGGGGTCTTCTCTTTCTTCTCAAAGACTCCTTCTTTGCGAAGCAGGCTCAGACGTTCTGGGTGGTCCCAGCATTCTTCCAATGTGGAGTTGAAAGGATTAGCCCAAGAACCCTATTCAATTTAGAAATAATCACTGAAAATTGGGATTTTTACATAAAATCAATAATTCTAACATCTCCTTATTATTTTTTTCTAACATCCCTTTAAAAGCAGTAGTATCCACCAGTATGGAGTTGTGTGTCTTCAGGCACCAATTGGCTATGTCCAAGTCCTGGCTGTCCATTTTGCAGGACACATATGTTCTCTGGTTCTCTGCTGTCCTCTGGTCAATTCCCTAGCATCCACACACTCTACCTGCTAACCAATGGATTGCAGCCCTTCCTCTCCTTTACTAAAAAGGGGGTCCTTTTTTGAGAACATAAACTTGTGTTTTGCTATCATACATTTCAACTTCTAATTTTTTTTTTCCAGGAGATTTTAAATTTCTTCTCACTTGTCAGAGAGACTTTTTTTTCTCTCTCCTTACAGCAGGTTTCTTTTTGTACTATCCAAGAACAGCTTGCTGGCTTGCATAAAAAAGGAGAAGCAGGGTTCTTTGGGGAGCTGTCAGAAAGAGCAGATGCAGCCCCAGCATGGAGCTCCTGATCCCCGCAAGTGGCACCGTAACACTTTATTTGTAAAGGGAAGGACAGAGAACTTCTCTGCTCCCCACGTCTCGATTTGCATTTTATTAGGCACCCAGTAGGATGGTTTGTAAATCGGCCATCTTCACTCACAGATCTCTCTATCAACCCCCAACCTAACAGAGGGCAAAACATAGGAATGCTAAAAATGGATGGTGTTAAAGGAATAATAATAATTTTTTAAAAATGCAGCTTGCGAATGTGACTTTTTCTTCTTTTTTTTCTAAAAGCACCTTTTGTTTGTAAGACTTTTGAGGGAGACAAATGGTCTCTGCAGAGAGGCATGGAGGTAGTCCAGGTCTTAGACCAGGAAGGCTGTGTAGAGGAGAGAGCCAGAGGGGCCAGGGTTCTACATTAAGCACCTGCCTTGGCTGGCTGTGTTCTTCTTGGCCTCAGTTTCCTTATAACCTTTTTTATGGAATTGGCTTTCTATGCAATAGAACAAAACATCCAACCTCCCTGGCCATGTGCACATGTCTGTCCATCCACCCCATCATCTCTGCAATTTTCCCTGTCCAAGGTTCCCATAGTAAATTCCTCCTTAGTGAACAGGAGAAAGATGGTGGCTTCCAAAGGGCTTTGATTTATTTCTTAAGCTCAGCTGATACTATAATTGTAGTCATCCCAATTGTAGTCATCTGACTTTTCCCTCAGAATTTCATTAACTGGAAGGTGCAAAACTGTTGCATGCCATTATGATTATCTTAAATCAGAGATGTATCCTGGGGACTCTTTGGAGATCTGAAAGGACAAAATTGTGTTTGGTTGAATTTGTCTTAAAAAATACATTATGAAAAATGAACAGCCTTTGTTCCTCCCTTGGTGTCAGAACGATCCGGTACCTGGCCATTCTGTAGTTAGTTCATCTTGCCTTCAGTATAATTTGGATTTAAAAAGTAAGGCTAGCTGCTCATTACTCAGGAGTAAGGAAGGTAGAATCAAAGTTAAATAACATCCCATACACGTGTTCATTAACTTCCCTTCACTGAAACAAAACACAACTTCAGTTCTGAAATATTTAATATTGGCTCATGGTCATCTGGCTCCATTGTTTTGGGTCTATGTTGAGGCAGAAAGTCATGGCAGAAGGGTGTGTTGGAGGAAAGTTGCTAGACCCCATATCCTACAGTCTTCACCATCTCCCAATAATTCATCAACTTATGAATTCATCAATAAACTAAGCCACCGATAAGGTCAGATCCCTCATGAACCAGTCACCCTTCCAGAACACCATACCTATGAATATTACTACATGGGGAATAGCTTCCAACATATAAGTCATTAGGTACATTCCAGATCCAAAATATAACAGTATAACATGAAGATTTCATAAAGACACCAAGCCCTCTTGCTTTTTTACATGGGGATTGACTTTGCTCTATACTTTTCTACTTTCTAGAATTTTGAGAAGGGATCAGACTGATCAATGGCTTCCCATTTTTCCTGTTGCTAGATGCTAAGATTAGATGTTCCAGATTTATGGAAGTTTGAAGTCAGTGATCTCTGAGAATATCTTCCAGGCCTGTGCCTAGTGATGCTCCACAGGATTTAGTCTATCAGTTAGTGAGCTTTGTATGCCAACCCGTGTGCATTATGAAGGCTGATGGAGCACAGACCATCTCCCCTGTAGTTACTCTCTTCCTCTGTTGCAATTCCTTAGTAGCACCTAAATAGCTTTATTTTAGCACTTAATATTCTTTACTGTAATTATTTGTTTATCACTCAGGAATTTTCTCAGGACAAAGATAAGGTGTCACTCATCTTTCTATTGCTGGCACTTAGCACCATGGTAAGTACTTAGTAGAGGGCAAACTTAGTACAGTGTTGAATAGACTAGAATGAATGGGTGGGTGTGGCACCTGATATAGTCAAAGGCATGACACCTTTTTAAAATTCTCATTTGCATATCCCCAATTCAGGAAAAAGTGGCTCAACAAGAAAAGCTTTGGGGAGAGAAAAGGCCCATCCATAGTCCCTCTGTCTGGCTCAGCTCTCTCCCTGCAGAAAGGATGATGGGCAAGGAGGAAAATAAAACAGACAGGTCCATGTGAAGGACCATGCAATGAATAATCACAGCACCACATTGGATTTTCCTGGTTTGTTTTAACCGTGGTCCTGTTGATAAGCAGTCCCCACCCCACATCCATCCCCTTCTTCTCCAAGGGCAATGTTTATGGGGCTTTAGTTTTGCCATTACCATCACTATCAGTCCTTAGATGCTTAGACTTTGGCATCTTCACCCTCGACACTTTGCAGAGGATGATCTACTTGAGGCCATGTGCATGTGTAAAGGTCTACTAGTGCTCAGGGAGAAATAACTTGACTACGTGCAAAGTAAGTCCTCCCCGGAAGCTGGGGAAAAGGAGGACAGGCAGAGTCCCAGAGGCAGAGCTCCTGGAGGGAAATCATTGGGCTGAGACTAGGAAACTTATAGGCTGCCCACTCAGCTCCCTAGGTGAATGTCCCATGGCTGTGGGCTCCTCTGCAAGATGATCTGTGTTGCTATGGCCCTTTTGTGTTAATCCTTTCCCTGTGACCCCACCGATGTCTCTTCTTCATCTCTTTTTCCTGTTTCCCATCTCTATGTTCAACCTAGGGAAATGATTCTTTTGTTAGAGATGGTAGATGAAACCTTTCCAGTGCTGTTTCCTCCGATCCCTTCCAATGCCATCCAGTACCTTCTGAAATGGTCAATGTCTGCCTCCCCTTCCTGAAGCAATAAATGTGGAAACATTGCTGCTGCCTTCATGGGGTGATGGTGGGAACTTGAAAATATGGGAGAAAAACAAAATCCAGGGTTAAGGTTTCAACTACACCATCTTGCCTAATCTTCTTTGCAGTAGGTGATGGGTAGCCAGGGAATTTGGGTCAATGCAGCAACAAGATCTGTTGGAGAAGTTCTGTTTGTCAGCTCATATTTTTGTTTGCCAACCTGTTCCCGGTGGTAACAGGAGTAAGACAGCAGTGGCTGCTGCCTGGGCATTAGCAGAACATTACACCCAATTGGCTGGCTCAAGCTGGTAGCCAGGATGGGAATGTAGTGACCTTCCTCTTGCTGAACAAACTGGGCTCCTTGCTTCCACACTGCTTCCTTCAAATTAACCAACTGCATTTGCCTATGAGCTCAAAACAACCCATATCCTGTTCCCTTATAAATACTGCTAGCTTCCATTTTCTCCTCTGTCTATGGCTGATTCTCATTCCTGTTTCTCATGGCCTAGGTATGCAGGATGAGGACAGCTCTCCTGATTCATAGGCTCTTCTCTGCCCCAAGTCTATGAGTAAAATCATTGAACTTGAAGCCTGTTGTGATGGTGTGTTGAATTCGTGCCTTCCATCTGAACAATCAGGGGCTGGTTTGGGTTTTCCATGGGTCACAAGGTTGGGGGCTTTCAGAACCAACAGGATCAGTCAGGGAGGCATACACTGGACAAGGGTCAGATGAGAGCCACAAGGGCATCTGCAGTATGAGAACATTTCCCATATCAAGGTCAGACAATAGGCTGTCCACCAGGTAAAAGAATTACCCGATAAAAGGCACACTGTGAACACCATGTCCAGTTTTCCTTGGGTTCTCATTGGGGTGGAGTTGCTGGCCATGCTGGTACAGGAATCCCAATTAGCTATATCGTAGAAGGATCTATGGGAGATAAATGAAGTCAAAAGCAAGAACCAAGCCTTAGACAAATGAGCCATTTTGTCCATATATAACAAAAACTCAGCTAAATATGGGCATAAACCTGCCCTGAGTGGTGAAGCACAGACAGTTGGTATCACGGGAGAGAGTGGAAGAAAGAGGCTCAGGGGAAGATTTTGTGAAGAGGTGGAATATGAGTTAAGCCTCAAAAGATGGATCAGTAGAAATTTGGTCAGCAATAGCAGTGGAGGAAAGTATGAGTGGAAAGAGATGTTAAGACAGGTGAGACACTGCCCTCTTCAACTTCCATGTCCCCTTCCCTTTCCCTGTAGACTTCTATATATGTTTAGGGACCTAAATGACTCTGGGGATGCTGATTGCACCCTTAAACTGAGATGTGGATCCTGTGACATAAGCTAAAGTAATTTCAACACCACCCCGCTACTGGCTTTGCAGATTAATTTAGGGAAGAACTTCAACTTGAAAGGGTGGGACTTAGGTCTTCTCTCTGTGGTCAGGAGAGTGAGCAGATGTGAGGCCAAAAGCTCCTGCATGGGAGAAGCCATGGGAGAAGGATGCCAATGAACAGGGTAGATCATTAGTCAAGGGAACCAGAGAAAAAGAGTGGAAGAGATCTCTGGATCAAACCACACCTGAAGCCTCAATTCTGAATTTGTCAGTCCCATGATACACTAAATGTTTCTCTGGGTTGTATTTTTATTGTTCCTTGCATTGAATCATATGAACAGAAGTTTGCTGGCCTATGATGGCAGGGAAAGTCTTGATTCTGTGGAGGGGAGGTTCAAATTTGTGGAAAGGGGGCGTGATGAGCTGTTGAGTTTGATTAGTTGGATGAGACTGAATTTCAGAGGGTTTTAACAGCCAGACTGAGGCAGATGTATGTGGATAGACATCAGCGGCATTGCTTGATAATAGAAAAACTTCCTAAACATTTTATAAAGATGTAAGAATAATACTGTCCACTAAAACCCAGGATCAGAAAATCATATAATGATCTCGTTTTTAGATTCTCTTTTTCCCAAACAGAAGACCCATATATGTCAGTTAATACCTCCCCAAACCTATATTTTTCCAGGTGCCCTCTTTACACCACACTCTGGAACAGCTCCCATCAAGTTTAAAAGTTGGTGTGTATAAGTTTATGTGTTTCCTTGTAAAATGTATTTGCTATATTGCTTCTGCTTGAAATAAAATGTGTTTCCCAAGTTATAAATATGAAGTTTAGAAGAGAGCATATTTCTTGGTAGAAATTTATTCCCTGTGACACATTTTGAAGTTTGTTTTCCATTTTTCTTTATCTCTGTTCCTTCAGAACAGTGTTTGTTTTTTCCATTTTGCAAGATTTGCAGCCAAACACTGTGATGTTTGTAGATTCTTCCTTAATCGGATAAGAAAATCATTCTAAGCTATATCTAGAAATTTCCATGGTAAGTATAGTTTAAGAAATTCAAATAACACTATGAAGGGTATTAAACCTCAATTGGTGTGAATTCAGTTATCCATAGGAAGCACAAGTTATGGGCAGAGGCCACAAACTATAGTACAGTTTCAAAGAGAATTCCAAGTTCAAAGACGACCTAAGATTTACTTATTTTAGGTTCTGTTTCTTATTAAGAAGAGATATCTTGCACTTTGCTATTTATTTTCACAATAGGCTGTTTCTTTGCATTGAGCATTGTTGATTTTTATAGGGTGCTGGTGTAGTTTGAGCACCCATCATCACAGATGCTGTTAACACACTTGCATTGGGCAGAGCTTTAGGGTAGTTGGGCTCTGAGAATCCCACAAAGGTACTGTTGATCTCTGGAGGACATAAGGTGAAACTGTGAGCAGTTTTGGGGGTGCCATCAATGATCAAAGTTGAATTTTCTGAGTCTTTTTGTTTTCTTCTCAGTATAATTCCTCAGGTACTATGTTAAGAGAATACCAGTATTTTTTTTTTTTTTAAATGAGGAGCAGGGAGGAGCTAAATGAACCCAATGAACAGGACTTTTATTAAAATAAAAATCTGATGAGGTTGTGCAGATAGAAACAATTCTACCATCCATCCAATCACGGAGCCACCCATCACATATGGGGAAATTTTAGTTCATTCCAGGAATGGTGCTGACTCTAGCAGAGCCCCAGAGTCCTAAGTTGGCTGACAATCAAATTCTCAATTAGACAAGAATTTGTGGATCCTCTCAAAGGGAGAAAGACTTGGGCCATAAATCAGCAGAGATGTTATCAGATAAAATGATTCCATGGGGGTAGTCTTTCCTTGTCTACTGCAGTATTGTCCAGTTGGTGTATTACTCAGTACAAGTGTGTTCAGAAACAGCTTGAATGTAGTGGCTCAATTCTTAATAGTTAATCTGTGGAGCCAACCTACGTGCCCTTCAATAGATGAATGGATAAAGAAACTGTGGTATATATACACAATGGAATATTACTCATCCATAAAATAGAATAAAATTATGGCATTTGCTGGTATATGAATGGAACTGAAGAATATCATGCTAAGTGAAATAAGTCAATCTCCCAAAAACCAAAGGCTAAATATTCTCTGTGATGTGCGTAAGATACTGACTCACAATGTGGATGGTGGCGGGGGGAGTGGAGCTTCACCGGATTGGATGGGGTGAATGGCAGGAAGGTAAGGAGGATGGGATAGGAAATACAGTGGAATGAATTGGACATAACTTTCCTATGTTCATATATGAATACACGGGCAGTGTATTCATGTACAACCACAAGAATAGTATTCCACATATGTATAATATTCGAAATGCACTCTGCTCTCATGTATATCTAAAAAGAATAAATAAGAAAAGAAAAGAAACAGCTTGAATGGTAGTTGAAAGCCTCTTTTCTTCCCTTTTATATTCTGTTACTTTTGCTTAACCTGATAAACTTATAATTCATTCAATTTTTTTATTAACACAGCAATCCTCAAAGTGTGTTTCACAGAATACTATACCTGCAGGATCATCCAATAAAAAAATGGCTGTGGAATCAGTTAAGGTGGGAAAGTACAAATTCTACCCCCTTCCTAGTGGGATTATTTTCTAAGAAGTTCTACAGTAAAGAGATTTGTTCAACTGTCCTAGATTTTCCCCACCTTGATCATAGAACCAATTCCATGCCATCTAGGGTTCTGTTTCCTTTATCCTTCTTTAGGACATGGGAACTATGGAGCAGCAAAGAGACAGACAGCTGCAGCCTCAGGGGCTCTGATGCTGAGGCAGTTAACAGAGGGCACCAGGACAACAAGTCTAATTTTTGCCAGTCCAAGACTCCTTCTGTGTAGCGTTGTTACAAAAGAAGCAAGGCTGTATGGATATGCAGCTATAGACCCAATGAGAAGAACTGAAGGCGATGGGACAAGCAATGGGTACAGGTGACATTCTCTTGCATATGAGATTCACAAATTCATAAAACTCAAGACCACATTTCTCTCTTTTTTTTTTTTTTAAGATGGGGGGGGGAGAGAGAGAGAGAGAGAGAGAATTTTAATATTTTATTTTTTAGTTATCGGCGGACACAACATCTTTGTTTGTATGTGGTGCTGAGGATCAAACCCGGGCCGCACGCATGCCAGGCGACCGCGCTACCACTTGAGCCACATCCCCAGCCCCAAGACCACATTTCTTACTCTGTTCCCTTCCAGCATGAAGCGTACCTCCCGTGAGCTGACCTACAAAGCCCACTAGCTTCTAGCAAACAATTACCTTTTTTTTATATTTAATCATTGTATTTTTAAGCTTGGCCACACACACATACACATTTTTGTTTCTTTTTCCATTTTTAAAACATTTTATATAACTCATATAACCTATATAAACAGTGCTTGTATAAAAATTCACACAAAGTTGTTAGCATACAATTTTCAAGAATGTCCTGGGTTTTCATTAAACTCAGTTTTCTGAGAATGCACTCAAATCAAAGGTAAAATGTAGACATTATGTGATGTTTCATTACCTTTGGTGAAACTATTCTCATTTTTTTTGTCTCCTCATAGTATCTACTCTGACATCTGCTTTTCAGGGCCTGCTCATACTAGGATGTCAGGAAAACAGTAAGGCTGATCTACAAGAGGCAAATGTGTCCAAAGAGCAGGGGTGGCCCCTGGGACCCCACCCCTTCTGATCATCTCTGCAGCCAGCGAGGGTGAGAGCTCAGTGACCTCCAGCCAGGGCTCTTGAAACTGCCTGTCAGGAAGGCAGGAAGCAAACCTCTGGGAGGAAAAGCGGACACTGAGGCCATCTCTACAGGAATCCAAGTGGCCATACTGTGGTTTGGTCAGTCCTGAGATTCTTATCATTTAAACAGCCGATCCAGGCCCCGCTAAGTAGATCCCCATGACTGATAGATGACTGCTGTTAATAGGTCTCGCTGACTTGAAAGAAAGGTTTGGGGCCACCCTGAAAGGGGAGGAGCACACTGGGGCTGATGACACTTTATGCTCAGCTATTCCCTGTCATTATGTAGACACAGCCACATGAATGGAAGCAGGTCTAACCACTTGGTCCATTCATGTCTGTCTTCACACATTCTTCAACAGCTTACTAATGGAGAAATCCATGACCTTTACCCCCTACTGTGATTTTATTTAACATCAGGATGTGTCATCTGTACTCTTTATTCCTTGGGATATGTTGTGGTTTAAATATGTCCCCTCAAAACCCATGTGTGAAACAATGCAAGAAAGTTTAGAGGTGAAATATTGGGTCATAAAAGTCTTAACCTAATCAGTGAATCCATCCACTTGAATGGATTAACTAGGTGGAAGTTGTAGGTAAGTAATGTGTGGCTGGAGTAGGTGGGTCACTGGGGTGTGCCTTTGGGGTTTGTACTTTGTCTCTGGCAAGCCATATCCTGAGTTGCTTTCCTCTACCACACTTTTCTTCCATAATGTTCTGCCTCAGCTTGGGACCCAGAGCAACAGAATCAGCCATCTGTGGACTAAGACCTTTGAAACTGTGAGCCCCCAGAGTAACTTTTCCTCCTCTAATTGTTCTTGTCAGATCTTTTGGTCACAGCAGTGAAAAAGCTGACTAAAACAGGATATAAGGCAACATCAGAATGAATATAAGTAAATATACTATGTATACACAAAATATACATAATATACATAACTCAGATTCCAATACTTGATTGCAACATAAACATTCCAATAAGATGGCGCTACTTCCTTTCCTATAAGTGCCTGTTTCTTCAACTAGTCTGTTAGTTCCTAGAGGACAAATATACATAAGTAACAATCAAAGAATTTAGATGGGGGAAAGGGTAGAGATGCCAACAGATTTTATGGAACACATTAAATTCTGAAAAAATAAGTATTTTGTACTATTATTACTTCATGTAATAAACATGCTCACTGGAGATACTTGTATGGATGGAGAAGTGAGAATACCACAGGGTCAGAACACAGTCCAGGGTCCCAGATTATGTCTACCTCTCTTCATTAATAGATTGTAGGATTTGAAAGAAAGAAGCCCTATGCAAGAACGGTGTTGAGGAAACCACCAAAATGCTTTCCAAAAATTTAACATGTTCTAGGTTACAAAGAGACATATTTAATTCCTAGAACCCACTGATTTTTTCTTAAAGAGAGAGAGAATTTTTAATATTTATTTTTTAGTTTTTGGTGGACACAACATCTTTATTTTATTTTTATGTGGTGCTGAGGATCGAACCCAGCACCCCACGCATGCCAGGAGAGCGTACTACCGCTTGAGCCATATCTCCAGCCCCCCAAACCCATTGATTTTTATAAGGTGAATAGATAGAATTTTATTTTCTAGAATTAATAAATGATTGTGTTTCTGAAGTTGCAGGGTCACATTCCACCCTCTAGAAAGTAGGGAAATTTTCACGTGGTTTGGAATCTTTTTGGATACATCCTAGAGACCAGAATAAATTCCACAGGACCTTTGACCAGTGGTGCCCACAGGAGAGTGAGTGCGGTAGCCATCTTTGAGTGGGCCTGGGCATGCATGCATTTGGTGGAGAGGAAGGCACAAGAAAGGGGGTGAAAGTGAGACTGATGGCTGTCCTTGTCCCCTCTTTCCAGGTACAAAGAAGGCCAACTTGTTATCCATGTACATCTCCTTCATCTCTGTAAAGTTTTCCTAGTAAGAAGTAGGTGTGTACCTGTGTGGATGTGTGTGACAGTCATTAAGTCCCTGTGCATTTTTCAATTTCAATAATTTAGGTGTGTGATTATAACAGAAATAATATGGAAATGACACTGAAGAGAAATTTTATGATATTCAAAATTCTGTGTTATAAAAATAAATGTATATTGGGTAAAGGCAAACTAATGTCATATAGCTACTGGAACTTAAGCTTTTAACTGTATGAAAAAAATGTGCAAATTATTTCTATTATTTCTGCATTTTAAGGTAGCAAAATATTAAACTATTAGGTTATTAAATCTTGGGTTTTATGACCACATGACTACCCTCTGTGATTCAATTAATTTTCCAGGTATTTGGTAAGATGTATTCAGTATGGGGTAGACTGTTTTTTTTTTTTTTTCCTCTTCCACATTTGGCCCCCAGAGTCAGTCAGTCAGTCTGTATGTCTGTCTCTCTTTCTTACACACATACATTTGATTCCTTATTATCTGTTAATCTGGTACTAGCAATAACAGGGCTACTGTAAAAAGTTGTTTTGGTAACAGAATTATTATCTACATGTGTTTTTGAATACTTTTGTGTGATAAGCTGAAAGGCACAGTACCTGACAATGTGGTTCCTGCCCTTCAGGAACTAACAATCCAGCTGAAGAGATAGGCACTCCCAGGAAAGGAAGTGGCGCCAAATTATTGGAATGTTTATGTTACAATCATGCGTTGGAAACTGAGTTAATGAGGGAAAAGTCTTCCCAAGGGAAGACCTCAGCCAGAGCAGGAAAGAAAGGTGAGATTTATAATGGTGGAATGTCAGAGCTGGGAGCACCCAAGGGATCACCACTGAGGTTATTCTCTTTCCATTCTCCAACTCTTCAAAGGTCTAAGAAGGTCTCAGATCCACAATTCAATAGACTGCAATTGTATTAGCAACAAATCCTTAATTCATAGTCTAGTGGAGAGAGAGAGAACAAAGCATGTGGTGAGTGCTACAACAAGGGAGGTACTGGATATTATGGGAGCATACAGCTTGATTGGGGGTCGTAAGAATCAAAGGAAGGGGCTCAAGTTTTAGGCAAGAAAGAGTTCTATTAACCTTCTTTGCAAAACACAGGGAACCTCCACGCATAGGTACAAAGGAATGAGAAATATTGTCCTCCCAGATGATGTAAACTTTAGCATAGGCTGTATCATGGGACGTTGGGGCCAGATGTCAAAGCCCTTCATATGACAACGTTAATGGTGTTTCTATTCATTGGTCAGGCAGGTCAGAAGACCCAGGCTCCAGGTCTATGCTACCAGGTACCCATATGTAATTCAGGTCACCACTCTCTTTGGGCCTCCCTTTTCTAACTTGTAACCCAAGAGCATTTGTCACTGTGAGAGTTCTTCTAGCTCTCAGCTGTGTTGGTGGCAATGTTTAATGCATGCTTTGCATTACACTGTTCCCAAGTCTCTGCCTCTCTTTCCCAAGATTCAAACTCATGACTAGGATCATCTGACTTCATTATTCACTAGTTTTCAGTGAATGTACAAAAGGAAAAAAAGTCTTCCTTTGCTTCCATAGAGAAAGCAGAGCTGTTTTCTTAGTCTAGTTTGTGCTGTTGTAACAGAATACCTGAGCCTGGGTGATTTAGAAGAAGCACAGGTTCTGGAGGTTTTTTGCTTTGCTTTTCGCCCTTGTCTGCTTTTGGATAGAAAGTCTTCATTGACCAGGGTTGGTTCTCACGGTATTTGGGCCTAGGAGCTTTCAATGTTAGCATATTAGGAAAAATCCACATTTCTCTTGAATCCTTGACCTTTGTGTTAAAGGACTATTGCGATGTCAGACAGGAATGATTCAAACCTTTTCCTTCTAACATGCTGTATTATCTTCTTTATATTTTTATGATTTTTCATTGGACAAAATAAAATCTACTTTTTAATAAATTGTTTCTTACAACTGGAAAAAATTCTTTCTCCTCTCCACTTCATGGATTTATACATATTACTAACTACTCAGACATTTAACACACAGTTTGAAGCTTTTTACTATTTTGTTATGCCTTAACTTGGTAAAATAGTTTTTGAGAAATGAAAAATCTTAAGACGAAAAAGTGTAATAAACACCTGTTTTTGCCACCAGAGGGAAATGCTATTAATTTTTTTCTTTACCTTTGTTCTACGTCAAATTTAAAAATTTTAGTAAAATATTAATTTCAAATGAAGGTAGATTTTTCTTTGATCATTATCATTTTCCAACTCCCTCCTGCCATGTGCTCCATCTTTAAATTTGAAAAACATCCAATAAAATAGTATTTATCCAAATTATAAACACCCAATGTACACATATAACAAATGGAGTTTCAAAAATCACATTAATAGTTTTTCTTGTGTTTTAGGTTTTTAGAAATATATACCAAGAAATAAAATTGAGGATTAGATTTAATTCAAGAGAAACAAGTAAAAGAATTAAGAAAATAACTGAGGCCACTAAGATAACAGGAGAATGTGTTGGGGGCAGAATGGTCAAGTGACCATTGGATTGTTCCACAGGATGTGGCTCCTGGTCATGGGTTACTTTTAATCGGCCACTCTTATTCTAGAGTCGATTTTGCCTTGAATATGTCATCATAGGCCCCAGGGGACATTTGTCTTTGCCTTCTCTTAACCTTCATGTCCAAATAATCTTTTTCTTTAGGGGGATACTACAGAAAAATGCTGGTACCAGGCCCTTGGACTTCCACCCTCCAGAACTGTGAGTCAAAAAACCTGTGCTTCTTCTAAATCACCCAGGCTCAGGTATTCTGTTACAACAGCACAAAGTAGACTAGGAAAACAGCTTAGTTTTCCCTATGGAAGCAAAGGAAGACTTTTTTTTTCTTGTTTACATTCTCTGAAAACTAGTGAATAATGAAGTCAGATGATCCTCGTCATGAGTTTGAATCTTGGGAAAGAGAGGCAGAGATGTGCGGACAGTTGAGAAATAATCCATGACTGAATTTGCATGAATAATATGTGATATTTTTCCAATCTATTTTCAACAGTCTGTGTCCGACACTGTTTAAGTCCTTCCTATAGAATAATCTCTCTCTTAATGCTCATGATAACTTTACACATTGAATACTGTTATGCTATTCATTTTTCATTTGAGGAAAACCTAAAATATCTTTTGCACATATTTAGAAACATGAATCAAAGTATAAATTGAATCTTGCCTTCTATGTCTAGTCTTTCTTGGCCTCTGTCCAAAAAAATAAAACTAAATTGTCCAACCTCCCTTTGACTTATTGTTCCATAAGTAAATTTTTCTCATTAAATTAGCAAAGTTGGATTCTCTTACTCACAACTCAGAACCTGATTGGTACCTAGGCTCTGCTTCCAAGTTCTTAATTTTACAACATTAATCCTTATTCATTTCCAAGAAACTGCTTAAAATATCATATTTAGTACTGAACTTGATGTTACAGGTTAGATTTGCATTTGTTCAAGTTAAAACTTCTGTTGTGTATGCCCTGTTTCTGAGCAATGCCTAATTTTAAAAGGAAAGTCAATTCTATTTTCTGCTTTTTTTTTTTTTTTTTTTGGCGAGGGCAGGTGGTAGTGTACCAAGGGTTGAACTCAGGGGCACTTGACCAATGAGCCCTATCCCCAGCCCAATTTTGTACTTTTTATTTATTTTTTTTAATTTAGAGACAGGGTCTCAGTTGCTTAGTGCCTTGAGGCTGGCTTTGGACTCATGATCCTCCTGCCTCAGCCACCTGAGTTCTGGGATTACAGGCGTGTGCTATGGTGCCTGGCTTATTTTCCTCTTATTTTGATGAGCAACTTTATTAATTGATGTGGTTGGCCAAATAATGGTCTTCTAGTATAGCTAGGACCTAATTCCTGGAGCCTAAGACCTTAAAATGGGGAGACATAATTTATTTGAGTGGGCTGTAAATGTCATGACTGTGTATTTATAATAAGAAAGAGGCAGAGGGAGATTTGACTTCATCATATGATGAGAGAAACAGGGCCTAGAATAATGTGTTGTTAAGATGGAGGAAAGGGACACAAACCAAGGAGCACAGGTGGCCACTAGAAGCTGAGAAAGGCGAGGAAGCTGATCCTCCCCTTGTAGCCTCCAGGAGACACCAGCCCTGGTAACACTTTGGTTTTATTCCTGTGACAATCACTTCAGACTTACTACCTCTAGAACCATAAGACAATACATTTTTAAAACCATTAGTGAAAGGAAAGTGAGGAATTGGGAGACAGGAGAGTGAGAAATGAAAGACAGAGATCAGGCAGAGATACACAGGAGAGTTTATTTGTCAGAACTGACAAATAAGGCACATCTCTCCATAGATGGAGAGAGGCAAACAGGCTTGGGGTTCCGGACTTTTATGGGGCAGGCTCAGAGATTAGAGCCGGGCAGGTCTTAATGTGGGTTAAGGGTTGGGTTGGTATGAGAGAGTGGTTTGCCTTTCTCAGAAATGCCCTTGGGCACGAAAGCAAAATTTTTCTTAAACTAATGGCTGTCACTTGAGATGGCTGTCCAGATGCTAAGCAAGGGCCTTACCACTAGACTTGTGGTAATTTGTTACAGCAGCAACAGGAGCCTAAGTGTTGATGAAATGAGATCATCGTTTTGTAGGCTTATGCATGGTGCAGGAAATGGAACTCATTTTGACTCCAGTACGGCTTTCGCTGGGGAGGATGGATGACGACTCACATGTGCACTGTAAAATGTTCAGGCAGTTAGTGGGGAAATCATCTCATGATTTCTATGGGGAAGGCAGAGCACTTTCATGGGTGATGGATTTTTTTGTTTGTTTTCAAGGTGAATGATATAAAAACATCTCGGACACAAGCTTGATTAATTTCAAAAGTTCATATCTCAAATCGTCACGATTTTTTTTCATGAATGTCATTCACAATGTTTCTGCTACCAGTTTTTCCAGCCTTGAGAGTCATTCAGTGTTGACAGGAGTAACAGCAGGAATGAGGTGGGGCTGGAATACCCATGTAATGTGACCTACATCTGAAGAAAAATCCCAGGGAAAATGTATGCCCAAAATAAAACCTATTTTTGTTCTAAGAGCCATTTGTCCTTTAGGGAAGGGAAGAGTAAATTAATCAATGCGGCAGAGTCATTTGAAAGATGACATGGCTTGTGGAGTATAGCTCCTATGAAAGCTACACTCCTCAAACGTACTGCACACCTGATAAGCTTTTAGAAATTTAATAAAAAATGTTATAAATATTTTAAGTGACCATGGGGTCCCTTTGTTAGATGGGGGAATAAACGCTTCATGTTTCTGTGTGTGTGTGTGTCTGTGTGTGTGTGTGTGTGTGTGTGTGTGTGTGTGTGGTGTGTTGGTAATGGTAGAGGAGTGAGGAAAATCAAATGAATACCTGTTAAGATTCCTTTGAATAATGTCTCAATATATTGCTATTGTTAATAAAATTATGGTAGGTGCACCAAGCACAGTACATCTGAAATAAATAGCTTCTAAACCAATATTACAGAGATTTCCAATATCAGCTTGTTTCTATTTCACAGAGTGTAGATAATAGGAGTGGAGACACGTCTAAAGGTCATTGCTTATGCTGTGGTTATATGTCTTACAATGCCTGACTGATGTTTTTAAAAGAGTGGCTGAATACTTATACCATCCAGGATGGAGATTCTCTCAGATGCTGACAAACACACATCTATCTAGATAATGGAACTGATTCTTTTTTATTTTTTTATGTGTGTTTGTTCACATAAATACAACACATAGAGCATTCATCTGTGACTCATGAATAAATCTTGAAGATGCATGAGAAGACACGGCATTCAAATTTGATTTTCAAGTAAGGTCGGGGGAGAGATTGCCCACGGGGAAGTGTGCTATTTCATTACGTTCCTTTGGTTCTACTGGGGAGGTAAGGCTGCACCTGATAGAAAATTTACATGTCTTTAATCCAACCCTTGATCACAGAAGCCAAACATTTGTGGGTTTTGTTGTTGTTGCTGCTATTTCCATTAGAGAATCAGGATCTTGGCCATCTGCTAAAGGAAAGGCCATGTCGCTTGGTCAGTTTGATGAATGTCTCCATGTTGAGGACTATGGTGTGCTTTTGGTGCAGTTCTGAGGATCAAAGTGTTCTTTCCTTCCCCATAAGAAACCAGGGAGTTTGAGAATGATATTTAAATAGAGTAACTTAAATATCATTCTCCGTGAGAATTGGCAAAATGCGACACACCTTCTTGCCACTTCCTTCTTCCTTGTCCATGGTGACATTGCAGACTTCTCAGGGTTCTCCTTTCTTCTGACTTCGGAGGAAGCTTCTCTTCTGAGCATCACATACCATGACACCACAGCCACTGGGCTGAAGATGACATTCTCAGTGGAACTTGAATGCTATCATTTTCTCAGGTAGGCAGGCCGCTCAACTTCACTAAAATAGATAAACTTTATTTATTTACCTGTAAAATGAGAACAAGAATATTTACTCTCAAAGGAGATAACAAAACAATATAGGTGAAAGTTTTGAGATGCTGAGAGTCCAAAGGTGGTGGATGTTGGCCTCCACGTGGCTTGATAAGATTTTCACATGTGAGCCAGCTTGTGTGAATAATATTGTGAGGAGTAACAGCTTCTGGTAAGTTAGAAAAGGGAGCTGTGAAACCAGAATCTACCAATAACAAGGGATGTCCTCTGTAGTTGTTTATCTACGCATTGTAATCGTTCATTAATTTGAAAAATCAACAAGAGCACACCAATAGAGACGAATGTCTGTGCTTCTTGAGGAGAATTAAAAACTAGTTGGAGAAGATGTATTCATCGTACTATGTTCATCATTCATACTATTTTGTAATCTCGAGTTGTCTACCGCTTCACCAAATGACATTTAATTTAAATAAATAGGGCAAAAACTCTCCATGCCAACCCTATTAGTTAGAATCCTAAACTTACTTGCCTCACAGATCTTTCTAGAAAGAACACCATCAGGTACTTATTAATGCTCATATGGGGTATATATAACTTTTGTTTGTTTGTTTGGTACCAGGGATTAAACCTAAGGGTGCTTAACTACTGAGCCACATCCTAAGCCTTTTTTATTTTTTTCTTTTGAGACAGGGTCTTGCTAAGTTGCTTAGGGCCTGCTTAAATGAATGAGGGTAGTTTTGAACCTTTGATCTTCCTGCGTCAGCCTCCTAAGCCATTGGTATTAAGGTATGTGCCATGATGAAAAGATACCCTTAACTTTTCAGCACAGAATAATCATTGTCTTTTCATTCATTCATGATAGGCTTCGTGGGGGACAAGAATTGTCATTGAGCAAATTAGAAATATCCTTCTGTAGCATTCCCATGATACCTGCTAATTATACAGCACTCTTGATAAGTGAGCATTTTGGAAATGACATGTTCAGAAAATAAAACCTATTAAATATACTAAATATTTATATTTAGATGACTGGTGCTTATAGAATCTTGACTAAAAAAGACCCCGAATGGCACAGGGATTCCGTCTGTGTACGAGAGCTTGCTCCTATAGTTAGCATGACACAAGCATGGCTGTCACATTAAAAATAATACTGGGGACTATGAACATTTCATTTTTTTCCTGGTGGAGGTGGAGATCAGGGGCAGGAGATTCAGAAATGGAGAGAGAAAGAAAGGTCCATTCGTTTAAAAATGACAAAAATAATATTTCTCAGTTTGCTCTCTCTGTCAAACAAGGATAATAAAACCTGTTTTACCTTCCAGAGTTGTTTGGAGGTACAAATTGGGTAAAAGATTTAAAGTTCCTTGGAGGGTTAGAAAACATGAAGTGTGTCTGACATTCCCTCCAGTTCTAGCTTAAAGTAATATAAGATAATGTGTTTACAGTGACAAAAAGCAGAATGGGCATCACGATCCTCAGAACAGTCCTTTCCCCACTTTTTCCATAGTGTTCCACTCTAGGAAAGTACCATGTGTGAGCAAATTGGTGCAAATGGACCCATAGATGAACGGGGGCTAGTCTGGGAACTTCTCCCATTTCAGGTCTGCAAGTTGCAGTGAGAGGTGAGTCAGCATCCTGACACACCTGCCATCTAGAGGGGACTTTATGCTGATGAAGCCTGTACTTTGGGAAATCCTCATTTTCATGGGTTCCATCTGTGATTTTTGCATTTATAGTTGTTCATTCATTTCCTCAACGTGGCTAAGTGGTTAAGTACCCCTGGGTTCAATCCCCAGCATCAAAAAGAAAAAAAAAAATCTTCCTCAAATATTATCAGCTTCAGGTACTGTTGGGAGCCACAGCCAGGTTGGGATGGCACCTGGCGTTTTGCCAGAGGGAGTGGTTGAGAGGTGACGTGGGCGAGCCATTAATTAAGTTAAGCTGTGTATAATTATTAAGATAATGACTAATTGCTGTAACTGGATGATGCTAAATTGAAACACGCTGTGTATTCAGTTGTGCATGTAGACCTCTGCTGTCTGGCAATAGGGCGGCTCCTGCTACTTCGGGTGCCTGCTTCTTTTGAGTTCCCGTTGAGTTCTCTGGGTTTTTCCGTGGAGTTCTGGAGAGTTCCCGTTGGGTTCTGGCAATAAAGTAGTTCCTGTTTTGAACCTACAAGTGTCTCATGTCCTCCTGGTTATTGTGTGCCCAGCCAGACTGCGACAAGGTACCACAATACTGGTTTTTCACTCCTGCTTAAAATTCATGGTGGGAATCGCTGAGCACTACACCAGCAATTCATTTGATGGCCACTAGGGGTATCGAGACTATAAAGATGATGGAGTTTCTCCACCATGAGTTTTAGACCTATTGTTTAAAATTTATAAACATATTAACTAATTAATACAGAAATATGTTTAATTGAGCACACAGTATATCTATGTAACATTCCAAAACACTAAAAGAATACCTCTTTGGAGTGAGGGTTTAAGAAATAGAATAATTATGCATTAGTTTTCAGTGTCTTCTTATGAATGCTTCTACTCTATTCTACCATCAGCTGATGCAACACATCCTTCATTTTAATTCTTCTTTACAGATGTGAGGGAAATAGAAAGCAAACTTCTAATCTCAGATCTTTTTGTAAGGTGTTCAAAGCCTAGAAGTCTCTCCAAACTCTTAGGAATCAGGACATATCACATCTCATTTCTAAAACCACTGGATAGAATGTGGTAGGAACTCAAGTCTCAAGTCTTCTCTCTGAAGGTAATTTTTATTTAAACAAAAATACAGAATAAGGAGAATTTGTATTCCATATTGTTTCACTTTTCTTCTAACATCTACTTTGTTCAGTTTGCCTTCAAGGAGTCATGGAATCTCATAGTTAGAGGGGAACTTAGAAGTGTCACAGCTCAACCCTTAGCTGATTCTTAAGTGATCTATGCAGCACTTTTGACAAATGTGGGCCTTATCTACCTGGACGGGGAACCCTGTGCCTACAGCAAATTGACATCACTGAAGTCACTTTCCTCCTCATGTAGTCAAACATCCTGCTTCAGTGGTCACTGTTTTGTGACAGTTCTCCTCTTCTTCTATTAGTATTTCTACTAAGTTGGTAACTGATGATTCAAATTCTTTCCTTTAGGGCAATATGCTCTTTAGCATAATATCTATATACGGGGATCTAAAGAAGTAAATAAAAATCCCTATAAGAACATCAAAGAGTAATTTTAACAATGAAATTGTTAAAGACTTTAAAGACAGGCTTTCAAGACAGACCTTTTCTTGTCCATCCATTTGTAGGTTGGTGTATCCTACCACATGACTTTCTTTTTTTAATTTTAAATTTTGTCTCAGAAGTACAGTAGGAAGACTCAGATGGACATTTGAAGGGTCCATATGAGACAAAGCATCAAACACTAGACTGAGACTAATAGACTTCACTATGAATGGCATCTGGATAAGACACAACTTCTCTGGAAATTTCCTATTATCTCATCTACAAAATGAAGGGGTTCATCTCAATATCACAAGCCCCCTCTATCCACAAAGCACTATGATTTGGGCTTCTGCAATTATTATCTGACAGGTTACTGAATTCCAGTTACCACCTATTTAATAGAAGTAGATATTTGGTTTTGTATACTTGAGTGAATTTAACCTTTGAAAACCATTTGCTCCAATACAGTAACTTGAAAAGTTACGTTTCTTTAAAAATCATATCACTTCTTGGTGGATACTAATTTTCATTTTGGATGAGTACTTGTTAAACCATTTCTATCTGTGTTGGTATTGGATTATTAAGTACCACAAGAGAGCTGTCTGAGAGCTCTGTGGGAACAAAATCATATGCATTACAATAATTTACCTCTCAACAGTCTATTAATATAGTCAGGTAGCACTTAGAAGTCTTTCCTTGCACCTCAACTGGTTAAAGTAGTAAAGATTAAAAACTAATTATGCATATAACATCAGTACCCAATATTTGTAATTAATTGTGATTTACAGTACACTAAATAATAAACCAGATTGGAATTTTTAAAATGTTATGTAAATAGTCATTAAGGTGTTTCTTCTCTATTGCCTTATTCATTTTTAGAAATATATTAAATGAATGTTCATATTTTTTAAAGAGAGAGAGAGATTTTTTAATATTTATTTCTTAGTTTTCAGTGGATACAACATTTTTATTTTATTTTTTTATGTGGTGCTGAGGATCGAACCCAGCGCCCCATGCATGCCAGGCAAGTGCGCTACTGCTTGAGCCACATCCCAAGCCCAAATGTTCATATTTTTAAAAGCAAATTAAAGTCATGCTCAGCCCCAGATAAAGCCCACTGAATGTGATTATTTAGCAGCAATACAGCTTGTTTTTATGGACTTTTCCTTGAGTCCATTGTGATACTCTGTGTTTCAAAAATGGAAAGAACTCTGGAAACAATTTCTGTGAATTAAATTAATCCATTAGACTGAGACAATCCTTGGGAAATCATGAATTGTGTTGGAAAGGGAGGTCAGTAAAAGTAAATTTGGGGTCATGTTCCTTTCAAGATGATACAAAACCATGCTAATGTTTACCTTCATATGTAAATGAACTGAGCTAAACATCAGATGATATCTTCAAATCTTCCTAGTGACACATAGACACTATGACACTGTAGAGTCCTTAGACATCCTCGATTTCTAAATATTCCCTCATCATCGGTAACTAATCCTAGCAACTCCATAATTGATGATTAGTTCCTTGGTATATGGAGAGGGTAGAGAGGGTGCCATCAATACTACCTTACATGATTCATTATGTACCTGCAAACAATAGTGGACACAACGACAGGTGCTAAAATAACTAACTATTCCTTGTTGCATGTTTACTGTGTTTCAGATGGAGTTCTGGGAGGGAAGACCTTACTTTAGAGAAACACCTTTATCTTTGACATGAGATTTGCTCTTAAATTTGGCCCTAGACCTGCCCTGCATCTTTTTTTAAATTTTTAAATTTTTTTTTTTTTTTAGGTCTTTATCTGTTCTAGGATCCTCACTTCCATAAGACATTGCTTGACCAGACATGGAGTTCTTGGGGAAAAAGTTCTATTTTATTCATCTTAATATCTGAATGGCAGCACATCTGGTGGCTTATCAGCATAATAGCACAAATGTTCTTTCTACTCCCCTCCATATTTCTATTATAAAATATCTCCAACAAGAACACTATTACAAAAGTGTGAGGAATGCCAACTTACTAAGCCAGTGGTTCTGAGCCAAGGTGATTATGTCCCCCAGAGGACACTTTGGAAATGTCAAGAGAATTTTTGATGGTCATGACTTGAGTAGATGCTACTAGCATCTAATGAGTAGAGGCCAGGAAGCTGCTAAATATTCTATTATGCATAGGGCAGTTCTATTTCTCAAAGACATCTGGCCCCAAATATCAACAGTGCAAAGACTGAGAAACTAAGAAAACCTTTTAACGATCCAGTTATTTTTGAAGCCATTTTCTATCCCTATTTCACTTTCTGAAGTAGGTGTCCCTAGGCATGATTTTATGTAGGTACTCTTAATGTATTATCTAGTAATATATGTATTCATGAAAACACAATGGGTGTTTTGAATGTCCTCTGTCAATATTATTCATTGAATTTTAAACTTAAAATTGTGTTTTTGAGTTCTGTTTTTATAAATTTATACCTACCTGATTCTTTTAAATAGCAGAATAGCATTCAATTTCTTTACTCACCTTTTGATAGACATTTAAATGGTGTCTGATTTTTTTAAAGCTGCGATGATTCTGTGAACTATTCTTGTACGTGGATGTGCATGCCGGTGTTCCTTTGGGGTTTACATAAAAAAAAAACAAAAAAAAAAAAACAACTCTCTGGATAGGTCCAATATACATTTCTACCAGCTGTAAGTATGAGTTTCCATTTCCTCATGTCTTCTCCAGGGTATCATATTGTCTTATTTAGTTTTTGTGAGAAATTCCTTTTACATTGTAGAATCGTCTGGGAGTCCTTAACACTTGATCTTAAAAGATTATCAAATTCCTTTACATTTTACAGGACAGTCATTATACTTATTTCCATTGCCTTCTATTCATGTTTGGAAACACATTTAATGAACTTGAGCCAGCACCCCCTTCGACCAGCTGCAGTGCCTCTTATCCAACTGTCATCGAAGCATCCACCATGCCCGAGGTTGAATTTTCAGGCCAGAGTCAAAAACTCTGGGGACACCGGGACTCTTCCTTTACCTTTGACCACACGTAGGTAATCACTAAATTTATCATTTTAATGCATCCTTTTCTCTTTACCCCACTGCAATCCCTTCATCTGGGATTTCATCATTTCTCATGGAATTTCAACAACATCCTAACTGATTTCCTTGTCCCCAGTACTATTCTTCTTAAATATATTTTTCATCCACGATGCAAAATAGTCTTTCTAAAACAAAATTGTTCTTAAAATCTTTTATGCATTATTTAATTTTTTGCAGGGAGTGTATTAGAAATGGAATCCAGGAGTAGTTTACCACTGAGCTACATTCCCAACCTTTTTTTTTTTTTTTTTTTTTTATGTTTTGAGATAGGATCTTACTAAGTTGCTTAGGACTTTGCTAAGTTGATGAGGCTGGCTTTGAACTTGTAATCCTCCTGTTTCTGCCTCCCAAGTTGCTGAGTATCTGCATGCACCACCACATCTGGCTTAAAACTCTTTATGGCCCCCCTGCCAGTAAAGGTGAAGCACCTTGACATGACCTAGCACCTGCTTGCCTTTCCAGCTTTCTCACTCACTAGTCTTCCCTCCACAGTCCTTTCTGCCTTCCAGCCACATGCAACTTCCAGCTTTCCCTGCAAACCAAGCTTTCCATACCCCTGCCCTTGCACACGATGCTGTCTGTACCACAATGTCCTTAACAAACTCTGTTCAGCTATTTTTCTTTTTATTCTTGTGTCTGATGAGATCACCCCTGGGAAGTCTTCCCTCAATCTTCCCCTACCTCAGGGAGGATAAATATCTGTCTTTGTACTACCCTGACAATGTGATCCCTGTCCATCCATGTTGTCTTTTTCCATATCTAATGTGCTCAGTAGAAATTCAATTTCCGTATAGGACAAGGTGGGTCTCTTCTTTATCCTCACATCTCTAATTCCCAGTGCAGAATAGATGTTCATTAAATGAGGAGGAGTAATGGTAGAGGATTCCTTAACTTGGGAGTATCCCACATGTCCTGAAGTCATGTGTCCACATAGTGGTAGATGCTGGGGGTCCAGAGAACTAATACACCCTCTTTGAAATCTTGTGTAAAAAGGCAGAAGATCTCCTGTTTTCTCTGCAGGATTCCACAAGCCTCAACTTGCCATGCTGACCTGCTTAAATGTCCTACTTTACTTAAATTTACTATATTGCAGAATGTGTTCCTTCTAGAGGATTTTCATTAGTTTTTAAAGCCCACGTGCATCTTTTAAAAAAAGTGTTTGCCACATGTTTGACATTCATTTACACTTTACTTTTTTTCCATAAAAAAGAAAAATGTAAATTGATGTTCAAATGCCTTTGGGCTTTTTAATAAATATAACTTTCAAGTCGTTTTTCTTTCCATGGAATTATTACAAAGGAAAATGCCTTTGAACAATAGAAGGTCATGGCTCAATCCCAAACAAAATAAGTGGTATTT
Source organism: Callospermophilus lateralis (assembly GCF_048772815.1). Lineage (NCBI taxonomy): Eukaryota > Metazoa > Chordata > Mammalia > Rodentia > Sciuridae > Callospermophilus > Callospermophilus lateralis. Next base: position 36,407,673 of record NC_135322.1, on the reverse strand, counting down.
TAGTGGGTTCCAAACTTGGTTAAAGCCCTTATCCCAGAGCTCTGAACCACAAAGCCCCAGTTGCATTTATTCTCTTCTTCTGTCAGAGGGAACAACAAAGGGTACTGACCTTTTATTTATATTTGCAGCTTTAAAGCATAATTTGTTCAAAGAAAGGGTTCTATACTTGGAATGAGAACATCTGAGTCTAGCCTTGACTCGTGGCTAGAAGAAAGCCTGGCATTCACACTCTCCCTCTTTTGTCAAGCTGGTGGGGGAATCCAGTGACATGGACATGAAAGTGAGTGGTACACAGCGTTCTCCTCATGGTCTGCTCATGGGACAGTGAGTGAATGCAGCCTCTTGAGAGGAAATATCTGGAGACCTTCTTTAAGAAATGCATCCTCTGTCAGCAAAACACATTATAAAAATATTTATTGGGTTAGAGTTTTTAATAACAAAAAAATGTTATAATCTAAGGGAACATCTTTGGGAGCTAGTCAGAAAGGTTAATGGAATATTAAATGATTGTTGAAAATTAATTAGATTAAGAACTTCAAGATATAATACATGAAAAAAGCAAGGGTCAGTGCATTTGGGGTTGTTCCATGAAGTGGGGAGAAATACACACATGCACATCACAATGTATAAGATAATATAGTGTCCATATCACAGATCAATACAGAGTACTTTTGCTTAGTAGGCTACATCCAAAAATATGCAAGTGGTTGCTGTTGAGGACAAAGCTTGGAGAAAGCTTATTTTTCATCTTACACTACTCTACACTTGCATTTTAATGGTAGGTACATGTCAGGACAACGGGCTTACAAGACATTTTTGTTTCTTCTTGATTCTCTTCCTGATACATGCAACACACAATATTTAGAAAATGTTTAAAGAATGAAAAAAAAAAAAGTTCAGTCCATGGCTGAGGCTGGAGCTCAGTGGCAGAGCGCTTGCCTCACATGTGTGAGGCACTGGGTTCGATCCTTAGCACCACATAAAAATAAACAAATAAAGGCATTCTGTCCATGTACAACTACAAAAAAATTAGTCCATTAGAAAGGAAGATATGGCTGGATCTTCTGCCCTTATCCTGTCATACAGAGCACATGCTTTGGAGCAAACAGATTTGGGTTTGCATCCTAGCCACACCCTTACTTTAGTTATAGCTCCCTGGGAAAATTACTTGTACTCTCTGAACCTCTGTTTCCCTATATGAAATTGGGAGCAATAACCTAGCTTTTAAGACAATTCTGAGAGTTAACTTATATAATAAATAATGCATAATAATACACAATAAATAATGCATAAAGTTGCATACAGCTTGTAACATAGCAAACCCTCATTAAGTTATGTTTATAGTTATGGTTTTCGTTATTATTATTATCATCATTATTATTATCACAGTAAGATAGCTACCACCTTTAAACCCCTTTGTTCATTAAGAAACCTATTTCAAGCAATTTAGTTCTCAGCTTTGTTTCGGGCTAGTTTTAGGAAAAAGAAATATAAGAGTGTGTATCTAGTATGGTCTAGCTATTACAGCCAAGGCTTAGACATGAGGTATAAACCAAATATGTTTGAGCCTCCAATTTCATTTGAACACACATGCCTCATTTACTATCTATGGCCCTGAATGTCAAGGCCACATTTCTTGGAACTCCCATCTGACACATGGCTTTTTAGCCAGCTCATAGTATTTAGCTTTCCCATTTCTATAAGAAGCTTCACTGCTGGGTTTGGACTCTAGAATCCCCTGGTCTTGAGCTTCATATCCTTCAGCGGCCCATTGTGAAGGGCCTCCCTGGAACAGACTTTTCTAGAGTTAGAAAAAGTTAAAATGCACTCCTGACCCAAAACCCATTTCTTGACTCTGAAAAGAAATTGTTCCTGGAAGCGCTTCAGGGGAAAGATTTGGAGGAGCAGCTTTCCATTTTGCCTTGAATTGCAAACTCACATTAAAAAACATTAAGGATAATAAACTGGAAATTCAATTACCAGGCTTGAAGCCAGAACACCGCACACTCGATTTGGATTTGCATCTTAACTTATAGCTTGTTCTTGCCAATATTACTTACAATTCAGACCTTTGCTCATGGTATAAAAAGCACTTAGTGCACAGATGACTTCTCACCAAGTGCTTTTTGATGGACCTGCCCAAATGTCGATTTGAGTATGAGTTTAAATTAGGAGGAAATGTAAAATATGTCCCTTTTTATTTTTATGTTTTTATTTTTGCATGTTGGGAATCCATAGAACTACATGACAAGGGTTTCAAATTTCTATACAATGCTGAGTATCTATTTTTGGATGCCAATCAAGGATTCCATTGGGTATACACTCTGACTTACCTACAAATTTCTCATCATGAGATGTAGTTACCAGTGCTAGTTATGATGTTTCCTAATAGGGAGGCTGGAAAACAATAAGAGAATTTGCTATGGTCTTGCCAAAAAGCAATTGTAAGACTATGAAATTTTGACTTGACTTGATTTTTTAAAAATATTTCAAGGTGGATGTCCCCTGTTCCTGAAGAGTGACATCAAGACATGAAGGTCCTAGGCAGTTCCTCTAAAGCTCTGTCCTTTACCCACGGTGTGACTACAGATGAATTGCTTGAACTTCCTGTGCTTTGATCCTCTCATCTATACAACTGGGATAAATATGAGAGCATCTATCTTATAGGATTGTGCAATGATTAAAGGAGTTAATAATGCATGTGAAACTCTTAGAATAGTGCTTGGCACTAGTAAACACTCAATAAATGTTAATTTTTATTATTATCAGGTGTGACTCATAAAAGCACACAAGAATAACTATATTTTTCTTCTTGGGAATGGAGAAAACGGTGGTTTCCCCTTGGAAAGCTCCGAGGATTTTGGCTTCTCTCTGTAGCAGTGAATCTTAATCTTGGATGCACATTGGTATCACCTGGTGTCAAAGTATAATTTTCGAAAGTTGAAAATTTGAATCTGATACAAATATATAGTGAGTATTGCCAAAGGCTGGTTTGATCCGTTTAATGAAGGAACCAGCAGGATGAATTCAAACTGCTTCGAAGAGAATTAGAAAGACTAAGTAGATATCAGTCCTCAAAGAAGGCTAGAATAAAATTGCTAGGTCAGACACAAAACTGGTTAATGGGGCAAAAAAAAAAAAAAAACAACAACAACAACAAAAAAACCCTACAGTCTTGGAACTGGACAGAAATTATTAGCATCTCTACTGGGGGACAATGGTATTTATATAATTATTGGACAATGATCTACTTCATTGATATTAGATGTTTACAATGTGAATTAGACAACCTGCTTGTTGCCGTGGCACACGCCTGTAATCCCAGCCACTTGGAAGGCTAAGGCAGAAGGATCATGAGTTCAAAGCCAGCTTCAGCAACAGGAAGGTGCTAAGCTACTCAGTGAGACCCTATCTCTAAGTAAAATACAAAATAGGGCTGGGGATGTGGCTGAGTGGTCAGTGACCCTGAGTTCAATTCCTGGGAAACAGAACCTTAGCTGTAAGTAGATTTTTTTTTTTAAATGTTACCCAGGATTAAGGAGAAAAAAAAACTTGGAAATAAGTTAAAAGATAACTACATAGCTTTTTAATGTCATGCTGGAGCATTATCTAACAGGCCCACTCAAAGGTTGTCTAATTCTTTTTTTGGAGAGGGATACCATGGACATGCTCTGGAAGGGTACATCATCTCTCCAGTTCTCCTTTCTCTGCCCCACCCCCCTGCAACAAAAAGCTGCCTAACAACTGATCATGAAGGAACGTTCACTGGAGAATTCTCTCCTCTCTTCCTAAAACTGAGTGGGTGCAAAAGCATTTACTTCTATTAAAGGCTAGCAAATACATCTGTCTACTCTAACCTGGGTCATTCCATTGAATTTAATTTACTAACTTTTTAATTCAGTACATAACATTGAACATGTACCATGTTCTTGCTACTACATAAAAGTAGAATGTTGTCAGGAAATGAAATAAACTAAAGGCCAATGATTCTCAACCCGAACAGCACATTAGAATCACCTGGAGAGTTATGTGCCCTTAATTCCCAAGCCACAGGTTCTGATCAATTCCTCTGAGGTGTGGCTTGGGAATTAAGGGCACATAACTCTCCAGGTGAGAGAGAGGGAGAGAGAGGGAGAGCAGGGGGTGGGCAGAAAAAGAACTGGAGAGAGGATATACCCTTCCAGGACATGTCACAGATGTCCCCAGTGACCTACTTCCTCCAGTGAGGACCCACCTCCCAGCCGTCCAATCAACAATGAGTTGGATTAATCCACTGAAGAGGTCAGAGCCCTCAGGATCTGATCATTTCCAAAATGTTCTACCTCTGAACACATAAGACTTTGTGGACATTCTAGATCCAAACCATAACAACCAGCACACTCTTCATACTACTAAATCCAATTTAAAAATCCTTTGGAGGTGACTAAACTTTCCTTCTTACCTGTTCTAGAAAAATCCTTTCTGTCAAACACAATCTTCCTCTTTTCTTTCCTGGAATATGGCTGAAGTCTCAGTCATTTTTATCAAGTTTTCAGAGTGAATCTTTTTATTACAAGATGAAAGTAATTAGTTTTGGTGTTTTACTCTCACAACCTCAAAGGTAAACGTAACAACCTAACTTCTTTTGGCTCCAGGAGTCCCATGTTTTCCCTTCAAGGTGGTGGTTTCGGTGACGTGTTCCTGACAGTAGCCAGTAATGTGCACTGTTCAGGGGGCAGACACCTCAACTGTCTTTTCCTTATTGCCATCTGTGCTAAAGGAGTCCTCAGTCTTTCCATTCATCTCATTTTTCTCACTCTTTTTGCTTTTATTTAGTATTCTGTAACAGGTGAAAATATCTTCATTACTACCACCAGAATTAGTCTTAGGGGAGGAAGGTGCTGGTGTAGGAAAAATAGCATTAATAAGAGCTTAGATTCAAGATGAGACTGTGAAAGGATGGGAGGGAGTTGGCTAAGATTTAGGAAGGAACAGATAATGGCTGAATTTCTCTTCTTGGGACCAATAAAGAGATTTCCATCTGCTCCTGAGAGGGAGAAGGAAAGACAGGAAAGACCAGAGAAGAGACAAGGTGTTGGGGAAGGCTGGATGCTAGACCTTGTGAAGAGGAGCCAGGATAAGTCTTCTGGTGACAGAGCATCTGAAGGATGTGTAAGAACAGAATGGATTAATTTTCAGATCTTGGCCATGCTCTGGCATCAGTCCTGCCTCTTCATAACCTGCTCCCCACACCTGCTGTACAATCTATTTTACGTGAACACATAACCCACATGTACGGTAAACAGGTGTGCATGTGTAAGTTACAAAAAGTAGTCTAGAATTTTGTGATTGAATTAAGGTAACAGACCCAACACACATGGAAGCAATAGCCCAAACCATGAGGAAACTGTGATTATGAAAATCTTGAAGAGGACTTTGGATGTACTGAGTTTCTGGTGTAACATCAAGGCAGTCTGTGTGTCCCACAGGTGGAGTCACATTGAATTCACGCTTTCCACAAAGACTTAAGGAAAAAATGAAGAATGCATGAATCTCTACTAGACACTTTGCAGGATTTTAAGATCATTCAGTGAGGCCTTGTCAGAGGGCTACTGATTAATGGGGGTGAGAGAGATATACAAAGAGCTAGACCTTCAAGCCAGGAAGACTAAGTATCTTAGAAGTATAAAATAAGAATGACTTCAAGAACTCAAAAAGCTAAACACCAAAAATACAAATAACTCAATCAACAAATGGGCCAAGAACCTGAACAGACACTTCTCAGAGAGGATATACTATCGATCAAAAAAATGAAAAATGCTCATCATCTCTAGCAATCAGAGAAATGCAATTCAAAATTACTCTAAGATACCATCTCACTCCAGTCAGAATGGCAGCTATTAAGAAAACAAACAATCAACAAGTGTTGTCAAGGATGTGGGGGAAAAGGTACACTCATACATTGCTGGTGGGACTGCAAATTGGGGCAGCCAATTTGGAAAGCAGTTTGAGATTCCTTCGAAATCTGGGAATGGAACCACCATTTGACCCAGCTATTCCTCTCCTCAGACTACACCCAAAGGGCATTTGCAGGTAAATGGACGGTGTTGGAGAAGATAATGCTAAGTGAAGTTAGCAAATCCCCAAAAACAAATGCCAAATGTTTTCTCTGATATAAGGAGGCTGATTCATAGTGGGGTAGGGAGGGGGAGCATGGGAGGATTAGATGAATTCTAAATAGGGAAGAGGGGTGGAAGGGAAAGGGTGGGGGAAGGGGATTAGCAAGGATGGTGGAATGTGATGGACATCATTAAACAAAGTACATGTATGAAGACTTGAATTGGGCGTCAACATATTTTATATACAAACAGACATGAAAAATTGTGGTATATATGTGTAATAAGAATTGTAATGCAAAAAAACCAAAGTACATGTATAAAGGCATAAATTGGTGTAAACATACTTTATATACAGAGATATGAAAAATTGTGCTCTATATGTGTAATAAGAATTGTAATTCATTGCACTGCTGTCGTGTACTTAAAAAATAATAAAATCAATAAAAGAGAGAAAAAAGAATGACTTCAAGGTAAAAGAGTTCTCTCCTAATGAGGAAATTAGTAATAATCATTCCCATTCATTAGGTAAGGAAAATACATTTGTGTAACCAAAACCCCTCTTACAATATACAACATATTTATTCCTATATGACATTTCTCTATCCCTTCATCCGAGAAATACCCAGTGACCTTTTATTCTAGGCAACCACCGACCTGATTTTTATCACCATGGATTAGATTTCCACTTTGTGCTAAGTGTTCACTTGTATTATCTCATTTGATCTGCCTAGAAGTTCCCTGATGTAAGTACAGTGACCATCTCTTTTGTAAAGATAGGGGGCACAGGCTTAGTTTAATGAGTGATTTGCTCCAAATCAAGGTGTTAGAAAAGGTCATATCTGCCACTGGGTCCCAAAGCTAATTTCAAATCCCCCTAGTCTTATCTAATCCATACAGGGACACTATGAGCAAGAAGAGAGAAATTGTAGGATATGTATAGACAGTAGTGGGTAACCTGGCTGTAATATAAAGTATATGAGGAAAATAAAGAAAAGTTTTGCCAGAATTTGTGGGTTTTGATGAGTCTCTCTTTCACCCAGGTGAAGGGTCATGTATATTTGTAATCCCCTGATATTTTAATTCCACTGACCATAGAGCTTGCAGGTTTGAATGATTTTTACATATCAAAGAGTGCCCTATTTATAAGGCAGAGGATAACTCCCAGGTGGACCTGTGTAATATTAGGTGTCAACTTCATAGTATTTGCTGTTATTTATACATATGCATATACACGTTTGTACAGAAATAAATACACATAGTACATAGGGGCATCTGTGCTGAAGTGTGCAGCCAAGTGTCAGCACATTATCAGATTTAAATTAGCTGCCTGACTCTATTAATAGCCCTGATTTTTCAGTTTCTAAAATAAAATCCTTCAGAACAGCTGGACTGAGATCTGAAACAGAATGGAAGAACACTACTGTAAGCAGGAGTAGTCTGTCTATAACTGCTAAATAAAGTTTGTAGCTTCATAGGTTTGTGCAGATGCCTATAAAAGAACCCTGGAAATGTTAAGTGCTTTTTTTTTTTTTTTAAAGAATCATGATTTCTAACCAGTGAAAGGAATGGGTGATGCCTTATCAATCATGGGATTTGGAAAACCCCTTTGACATCCCATTAATTAGAAACAAGGCTGAATCCAGGAACAGACAGGGTCCATGTTGGCTGCATGGCTTATTGAAAGCATAGCATGAAGGCCTTCATCCACCCACGCAGATCATCTCTCATCAGCTTGTGAATTCTGGTATCCCACCATTAACATTTGGACTTTCAGAACACTTCACAGTCCAGTCTGATGTCCATCTGTATTTCACTTCTGCTATTCTCCCCACACCCACCTGTACCCATAAGCACAATTTGTTCCTGCCTCATGGTTCCCTGAACATGTGGTACAGTGTGCTTTGTTCGGCCTTTTGCCCAACCCACATGTCCTTTCTTCCTCTACCAAACATGCTACTCTGTTTTCTAAGTTCATCCCAAACAACCCCTCCCCAGGACATTAGCAAAACACTTCTCCACCACCTCCCTTGCTGCTCAGGAAGAATAAATCGTGTCCTCCCTGCTCTTCCCAAAGCACCGTGCTCTTGACCTGTGATGAACAAGTATTACATCTCCTTCATGGTGTCTGCCTCTTGCTTGCTTGAGAGTGTCTAGCTCCTTGTGACTCTAATGTCTGACCCTGGGGGCAGTGGCATTGGTTTCACCTGGATGATTGTAAGAAAATCCGAATATCAGGTCCTGCCCCAGATCTACTCTCTCAGGAGTTCGTTTTAACAATGTCTCCAGGTGGATTCACATGAACATTAAACTCAAGAAGTCTGTCCTAGAGAGCAGAGAACATGGCTTAGTGATCTTTTGCTCCATCACAGTGCCAAGATTATATATTAATTCACCAAACAGATGCATGGAACCATATACCAGACACTGTATTAAGAGTCAGGAGTTGAAAGGTGACTAGGATGTGAAGTGTGTGATCCTGGAGTTGTTACAAGTGTGGCTGGAGTTTAGGATCCAAGAGATGAGGTGAGAAAAGACCAATCCCATTGAAAGTCTTGAAGATCTAAGGGCCAAATGCATCTACAAGACATAAGACTGGAAAGGTTTATTGGAAAGAATTAAGTCGGTTCTTTTACTGTGGGATGGCTCACATCACTTAATATATTTGTGTCTCTTGGCTTTATAATGTGCAGCAAACCCCAAAGTTATTTGGTCATGAAATCTTTATTTACTTACTTGCTTAAGCACGGCCCCTCTTGTTGTTTTTCAAAATGTTTTTCATTTTGAGGTTGTTTTTCAAAATGTTTTTCAAAACGTTCATTGGGAATCTTTTTTTTTTTTTTAATTTGGCTTGGAAACAGTGTTTGTATTGTCTCACATAGTGATTTAATTATGGAGCAGTTAATGTTTCTTCTCAATCATCCTGTAAACTTCTAGAGAAGAAAGAGGAAACTTACTGCAATCCTCACTTTTTTGTTTGAACTCAGGGCCTTGTGCATGTGAGGCAAACACTCTACCAACTGAGCTATATTCCCAGCCCACAACTCTCACATTTTTAATCAGTATTATTGAAAGCTGTCCCATGTCTGCCTTGTGACCAAGAAGAGAGTGAAGGCATGGTGGGTGACTGATAAACCCTCTATTGACAGTAAGCCCAAGGAGACTTGAACATGGTAGGGAAGACACTTGAATGTGGTTGTAATTCTGGCTCGGGGATTAGCTGTGTTGATTCTGAGCCAGTCATTTACTGTCTCCAGGGCCCCAGCAACCACTTTATCAGCAACAAGCTACTGGGGACAGTCCCCTATGTGGTTTGAGTCTGCAAGTTTATGAGTCTTCAGAAATGTAAGATGCCATTAGAAGAGAGATTGGTATTAAATATGAGAGACAATTCTATATCCTACTTTCTTGGAAAAAGTATTTAAAATTTAGAGTCACTTCTCAAAAAAATTTAGAAGTCATCTGTCCCTGAAGTCAGGAGATGGACACAAAGCCTTCTTGGGAGAGATGTTTGAGGCCTGAAATTCCTCGTTCTGTAAAATCGGAATAGTATCCTCTGTATCTCCACCATTATTCATTCTGGACTGGACTGAATCTGAGAAGATTTAGCCTTACTAATTTAAAAGGTAGCTACTAAAACTATAATTAGACAATCACCACATCAAAAAAATTGATTATGTGCTGAATTCTAAAGCATTAACACAGGATTAAAAAAAATCATGTTGGATGCTTACATAACATGACTTTCCAAATGGCTTAAAACACTTAATACTGATTACCTGAAATGTTCAAGTTTCATTTTATGGATGGAGAAACAGAAGTCTAGAGGGTGATCACCTGACCCATATCCCTTTAATGTCCTACACGGGGCTGGACTGTGCTCCTGGACCTCATGTTCCCCAGTCTGGTCTTTGTTCCTACCACGAATATGCAAAGAATCTTCACTTTGACCTCCAGTCCGGTTAATAAAAGCTGTCTTCATCATGAAATATGTGCATGTGTATTGTGAGCTGCCTGTTTATATATTTCCTGAAACCTGCAGATAAACAATGATAATTGGAAATAGCCAGTGTGTTTTGGCAGGTTTGAAATACTGTAATTCTTAATGTAAGTCCAAATGCTTCTTGTGATAAGCAGCCTTCACTTACTCGAAATTGTGGCTCATGATTAACTGGCAATTGGCTGGTATTCATTATGAGACGTATCCTGTAAATCTCCCCACTGGTGGGGTCCCAGGCAGGTCTGAGGCCAGCCACCTCCACAGTGTGGTAGAGGCTAGAATGGAGACCAGAACCAGTTCCTGCTCCCCAACCTGGATCTGCCTCCTAGTTCCTGGCAGCCCAGAGAATTCATGTATTTCAAACTCCATTTTCATCTCAATGACATTATGCCCGATGCGATTGTTCCTTCCCCTGGCAGGACCCCTCCACCAACCTTGCTGTGTTATCTCCCCCTTGGCTTCCTCCATCGCAGGACTTGTAGCTCCTTATGATCTGTTGAACATTAATATTCACTAACTTGCTCCAGGGAGCTACGCTTCGCCGAGCGCATTTTCACCTGAAAGGAGTTGTTTAATATAAACATTTGGTTAATATTCTGTACATTTGAAAGTATTTTATCAGCATCGGTGTAGGACCAAAAGTCATTTAAATTCAATGGGAACTGATTATGCGCCAAGAATCGGTCCTTTCCAAAAGAGTGTGTTTTCCCCCTAATATAATGTATACATTATAAAACTCACTTACACGGTTGATGGGAACACTTTGTGGACAAACTAGCAGGCCTGCATTGCATCTGACAGAGTATTCATCAGCTCTGATGCTGGTGTTAAATGGGGGAAAATATTATACAATATTGCTTTAAAAACTGTCTAAATATAATTATCAACATCTCCGGAGTGATAATAATTATCATAACAAGAGCTCATCAGAGGAAACACACAGTTTGATGAGGATCTCCTCCCGAGTTCCTGCCCCCTTGCAGAGGAAGGAGGCGATAAGCAACCGTAGCTGTCTGAACTTCTCTTTGGGTCCCTGTACAATTTCTCTTTACCTGTGTCTCGGTGAAACTCATTACTCCAAAGCGTCATTCGATAGACAATGCAAGAGCTCTGAGAAGGTTTGAAATAGACGAACAGAAAATAGATTTCTAGCTGGCTTCTGAGGTTTGTTGGAGTTATACTGCACACTTTTGGCTAAAGTCCTCGCAAAAACAAACTATTGGTCTTTCTACTGAAGGCCCCTGTTGGATATTCAATTTTCTTTAAACTTTACTTGTTTACATTGGGAAATACAATTTACTAAAGAGTGAATAACACACACATACATCTATATGATAGAATAGGTAGCTATATAGGCAGAGCAAGGAAGATGGGAAAGGAAACTTACACTGACTCTCAGTTGGCTATTATAACACCCAATGACCACCTTCTTGTGTTCAGAAAATCTGGAGAAAACAGTCAAGGTCTATGCAAGAAAAATTTCCAACATGGCAAAATTGGCACAGGTGCATTAAGCCATGACTAGAAATCACCGTTACTACCATAAATACTTCACATATGAGGTGGGAGATTCCCAGGCAAAATATAAAAACCCACCACATGGTAGGCCTAATTCTCTCCAGGGGTGACCTGCTCCATGCGCTTTGGAGGGTACTTCCATTTCACTGAATAAACCCCTTATGCCTTTTCTATCTATGTCTGAAAGTCCTAATTGGCAACATAACCACATACATATTGTCCCATGAAATCAAACCATTAAACAGCCCAGAATTCTTTATGGTGAGAGAGAATTTGGGCAAGAAGTTGCCCATCTCATCACCTGTGATGTTGTTCCCAGTGGGTCAGACATCATCAAACTCTAGAACTCATCAGGATTTCCTTCCTACAACTGAACACACCTTGGTTTTCTTTGTCATTCTGGATTCACACGTTCCCTCTGTGTGTCTCCAGGTCTAGCTCTCTAGGAATGGTGGATCTGGTTGCCCTTGTAAAGAAGGTGTCCCTGTTGGACAGTACACCTTTTCAAAATCACTGCATAAGACATGTCTCAACTTACAGGGTTAGGTGCTCATCAGGCACCTGGGTGGTGGCTTCTGTTAAGTCCCTTGCAAATGTGTTAGCTTAATAGTCAAGGCAATGACACATATTCAGGGTCAGGCCCAGAACAGAGGCCCAGACGAAAACTCAGTGCCATCTGGAACTTTGGGATAGATGGAGCTGCACAGCTCTCTCTGCTCTCTCCTCCGTCGGTGATGGAATCAGTTGACTTGAAGCTGAACATATGGCAGCTACTGTCATAACCCAGAAACCATTCCCTCTGCCATGGCAACCGAAGAATCAGTGCAACTTCTGGCTTGGACTCAATAAACGCACAATGGTACAATGTATAATTTTGCGTGTTTGCTTGTCTGTTTGATTCTAGAGGCTTTTGGAACAGCAGTAGAGAATTAGTACCTTTTCCTTGAACACACCTCTCAAGTCATTCTGTGAAGAGAGATTCTTGGAATTTCTTACATATCTTATTTGACTTCATTTCTGTAGCAGCTTCTTAATGGAACCATGTTTTGTTTCCAAATTTCAGGGATGTTATTCATCCTTGAATGCATTGGATCCAATTCAGTTTCCTCCCAAAGATCTTTGAAATTGATTCACAGTATATTGTTCCTACGTTCTATACCCAAGGGATAGCATGGCGATTAGAAAAACTGCCCTAATGCATCTGACATCTACAGACTAAATAACTTGGCTCAATAGCGATGGGAAAAATCAGAGGCATGTGTTCTGCCTGGTGTTTTTCAGGGTAGGTGTCTTAGTTTTGCTCCACTGTTCATCTTGGTGGTGTGTTCTCTCCTTGCTCAGCCCTAGGGGGTAATTGCATCTTATTGTCTATATCAAAGTAGTTCCATCACATAAACGGTTGGAGGGGGAAGAAAAGAAAAGGGATATTTTCTGTGAGAAAGCATTGCCAGGGGCCATTTCTTCAGACTTCTCAAAACCTCATTCCAAGAAAAGCCAAGCCAAAGAGTTGAAAGGGGTAGAATCGGGGCCTAGGAGGCATGGGGCTTGGGTTGCACTTCTGTACTTCTTAAGCTGCCTACACAGGGCAGAGAAGTGAAGACTGGTGCATGCAGCCTTTCTGCACAGAATCCGTGTTCCTCTGACTCTCGGCAGTGTGCAGTTTTTCTCTGGGTTGTGCTTACCCATTAGCATTTTAATTTGGCTTCATATAGCACTGCTCTGCAGATGGATTTGCTTTCTTGCTTTTGTTTATTGTATAAGTGACAAACACGAGGGCATTTTCAAGAAGTGAAAAAATGCCATGAGGTTGTGAAAAGGAGGTGACTTCTTCTTGCCAAGCCCGGAGGAATGTGAAAGCAGAGATGGCTCTGACAAGGCCCTGTGCAAGTTCCCTGTTTTACAATGCTTGGAAGCCTTGATCAGATCCAAATGGGCAGGGGTGGTGGATGCCTAGAGAGAGACATGACCCTGAACTTCATCCTCTGCTATATGGGATGTTGGCTCAGCCGACTCTTCAGAAAGGCACTCAGTCAACCTTTTCTTTAATGGGGACAACACTTTCTGTGGATTCTGAGCAGCATTTGGAAATGAGACACATACCAGTTGGGGGAGGGGTATAATGGTGAATGGGTAGGCTCTTTAGTCTTACAAAACCATTTCCAGACATAGAGGGGTTCCTGTTTTATGAATCCATGACTCCTTAAGGTCTATTTGTAGATTTATCTGGTACTCCCAAATTTATAAATTGAGGACTTCAGCGAACAACTTCCTTGGGGAAGGTTTTTAAAGTAGAAAAAAGACCTTTTTGTGGTACGGGAAGCACACATACACACACAAAAAAACTCTCTTAAGAAGCTCATCAATTCCCTATTTTTTTGATATCCCCAAACAGTTTGCCTTTGTTTAATGTTTGTTGAGATTTAGGGGGATGTACAGTCTAAGTCGGGGATGCCCACTTCTGGTTCTATCGACTTCATGTCAGCCCCAAGTTCATAATGTGACTAGACATTGCTAGTCAAGCACAGAACTCTCAGAATCCTTCACTACATGGAGACTGTATCAGTGGATCAGACTGTGTCAACGATACAAGACGAAATAGCCTACCCTTCCAGGCCACCTCCTTTCTTCTAGCTCCATAGAGTATAGACCTGAGACCTAACTTATTAGAAAATAAATATTTATCATAATTCTAAAGTAATTTGGAGGTGGGCATTTCTTCTGGTTATGCTTATCCTGGTGTTCATCAGGAGTTTGGTTCCTTGTCAGGGCACATCCTCTAATTTCTGACTGCCATGATCCGTAGGTATGGCAGGAAGACTTCTTAAAGGGCTCACATGATTCCTGCCCTCTGGTGCTTGCAATTTTTAATTCCTATGCTTGGGTCATGTGCTAAGGCAAAGGGGAAGGGATTCTGCAGATAATTAAGGTCTCAGGTTAGTTGGTTTTGAGTCAGTCGCAAATAATATTATCATGGCTGGGCCTGGCCTAATCAGGGAAGTCTTAAAAAAACAGGCCCTTGATGAAAGAAGAAATGAATTCTCCTACTGGTCTTAAAAGATCCAAAAGCCATTTTGTAAACTCCTATGGAGAGAGCCAGAAAGGCAAGATGTTAAGAACACCTTCTAGCTGCTGAGAGCAGTCCCCAGCCAGCACCTAGCAAGAAAATGGGGACCTGAGGCCTATACTTATTAGAAAATAAATATTTACCATAATTCTAAAGTAATTTGGTGGTGGGCATTCCTCTGGTTAAGCCTCCAGATGAAGATGCAGAAGACCAATATCTTGTTTTCAGATTCTTGGAGACTCAGCTTAAAACATGTTGGGCTCTTGAACCTCAGAAGCTATGAGAGATAATCCCATTATGCTATGTGAACCTATTAAATTGGTGATGAGTTGCTACACTGTAACATAAAATGAATGTCCCAGGCCAGAAGTAAACAAGGATACATGATTGTCTCCTTGGCCTTTTCTGCTGCCTTTCAAAATCAGCAAACAAACGAGGTTTAGAGAGTCATACCGGCTTTTCTTGTAGAAAAGTGAGTCTACTAGAGTCAAACCTGTGTCTGGGGCTTCTGCATCAGCAGAGTCAACCAAATAAGGATTGAAAATACTGGAAAAAATAATTGCACCTGTGCTGAACATGTACAGATATTTTCTCTCATTTTTATTCTCCAAATGATACGGTATAAACTATTTGCCTCTCATTTACATTGCATTAGGTATTATAAGTAAACTAAGGATGACTTAAAGTATGTGGGGAGATGCGTGTAGTTTATATGTAAATACTGTACCATTTTAGAGGACTTGAGCATCTGCAGATCTTGGTACCCACAAAGGTCCTAGAACTAATCCACAGGGATACGTAGGGATGGCTGTGCAATAACATCCATAAAACATGCATAATTCTAGGGAGTTAAATAAATTTTAAAGGCTTCTAAGCCTCAGTAATTATTTCTAGTTCATATGAAAAATCTAAAGAATGAGGATCAGCTCTCCTCCCCTTCTTTACTCTGGTACCTAGGGTGGACACTCTGTTAGATGTGACTTGTTCAAGGATAGAATAGGTCTGGTCATTGCCTTAGAAAATCACAGGGATGCTGTAGGGTGAGCCCCATCTTAGAAGGAATTTGGCAGCCCCCAGACCCTCTTTCAGAAATTCCTGCATTTCCAAGTGTTGGGCGGTTAGTCCTTCGTTTCTCTCCATTCCCTGCTCCTTTCTCTCGCTGAGCACCTCATCTCCTTCATGGTGGGAGGCTGTTTTCTCTAAGGTATTTGGCAGGAAACAAACATTATTAATCATTTACATTTTGAAACATTCCAGACAACAGTCTGTGTTCTCACTGCGCCATTGCTCGTGGCTGCCAACTTTACCACAATTAACTATTTATCATGGCATTGCTTTACGATGTATAAAATAGATCCCTCCCCCCACCCTTTTTTCTTAGAAATTTTTTTTTTGGGCACATTTCTATTAGAGGCTTTTATTAATTTATTCTGTAAAATGGAGAACAACTTTATAAGCTTGTTGTGAGGAGCAGATGAGGAAACAGGTGAGAAATCCTTAGCACTGCAAAGCGTATAAACACATCCTACATAATCTTAGCCATTTTGTTATAATTGCTATGAACTATGTCCACCAGCGTACAGAGCCTTAAAGTAGGACAACATAAATCCTGTTCCCACTGTATATGTGATGATAGAGCACCTTAGACTCCATATCACCACAACTCCTGGTCGCTCGGTGGGGGGCAGGGCTTGGGGGACAGAGTACAAACTGGGGGCCTGAGCTTACTAAAATCAGACAACAGAATTCTTGTGGAAAGGAACTTAACCTGAGAGAGAGAGAAGGCTTGATATCATGGGAGGAGTTGAGAAAAGTTTCCATTCTGGGCTTTGTCTAGACCAATGAGGATGGAAGGAAAGAATTGAGAGAATGGTGACAGAGTTTCACAATCAAGAAAGTCTAATCTGTTTGATTACGAAGATAATTGGGTGTGGGTATTTGGTACCTTAAAAGTGTGCCAAATTGGAAAGAAGTTGGGTTCCATAAGAGTTTCTTCTCTTCCTGGGCATGCAGAAAACCTATTGAAGCCATTAAGTTTTGCAAATGTAGTTAGCCTTATGTATCCATTCTGCATCAGATTCAACCAATCATAGATTAAAAATATTTTTAAAAATTGTATCTGTATAGAACATCTACAGACTTTTTTCCTGTTACTATTTCCAAAACAATGCAGTACAATGATTATTTACATAGTATTTACATTGTATTAGGTATTATAAGTAATCTAGAGATGACTTAGGATATATGGGAAGATGTGTAAGTTATATGCAAATATCATGCTATTTTATAGAAGGGACTTTAATATCCACTGTTTTGAATATCTTCAGGGGTATTAGAAAAAATCCCCCACAGATACTAGAGGATGAGTGCATACATGTGTCTTGGAGTGCATACACATCAACACAAGCATGCATAACATACCATAAAAAGAAGCATGGGTCTTTCTGTGTGTTTCTGTATCCTTGCAATTTGTAGGTATGCTGAACAAAAATGGCCACATAAATTTTTCTGCTGCTCAGCCTGTAGACTCTCTGTGTTTTACATCTTTAGCCCTTTAAAAAAAAAAAAAAATGTCAACCTTTTCCCTGGGTTCTGATCACGGGTCAGAAGCATTTGAGTTCCTGTCATCAGCTGAGGTTCAACCATACAAGTGCCAGAAGTAGAAGAATATCATAATCCCAGAGTGATAGAAGGACCTTTCAGAGGAAGATGAGATATCCGGAGACTTTAAAGGAAAAGTCTGACGAATTTGACCACGTTCAAATGAAAACCTTTGGTTCAGCAAAGCACCAGACACAAATTCCAAAGATAAAATTCACACTGGAGAAGCCCATTCTCTCAACCCAGCCAACAGTTCACAAAGAGCAACTACAGGGCAACTTAGAAAAGGAATAAAATGGTAGGAAAATGGACAAGAGCATTTAAGAGGCAAAGACATTAGAAGGAACAGAAATGCCCCATGAACCACCACAGGCTGGTTGATCTTAGAGAAATTAAGAGCTCAGTAAAGATGAAAATGTATTGGAGATGAAGGTGGATATTTCTCACTGTAAATAAAAACATTGTTGGCAGGAGAGCTGGGTAATTGCCATGTTTCTAGCAAATAACAGACATTTAAAAACTTTGAATAAATGAATCCACTTGTGGGAGGTACCCACTAGAAATAATAAAGAGCAGCATTGGCCGGAGAACTACTTGAGTTTTTGGTCTGAAATCTAAGCAAGATGGAGGCTCCTGTGTCACAGGCCCTACCTTTTGACCAAGATCAAGCACAGTGACTCATCCCAAATCACAGAACTTTTTGTATAGTCTTTTGGTGTGTGTTTGGTTCAGTCTGAGTCTGTGTTTTTGTTCCTTTCTGTTTTTCCTACCTCTTTACCTTTTCCTGCCTTGACTTTAAAAACAAAAAACAAAAAACAAAGCAAACAAACAAACAAAACAACAAAAAACCCTTTTACACAAATACACATATTTGAGAGTTTACTGTTTTGTTTGCAAATCCACTTGCATGATGTCCTCCAGCAGTGTGCAGAACTTATAAAGTTATTTACTTGATCTCTTTAAGAACCAGCATCCTATATCCTCTCTGTATTAAGGCTAACTTAAGTTCATTACCAAACTGTGTCCTGGTGTGTTTCCAGAATATGGACAGTCCTTTTTAATCTCAATCAGGCATTTCTTTTCTTTAATTTGGTAATCTTAAAATGTCTTTTTTTTTTTTTTTTTTTTTTTTTTGGTGGGGGGTAACCTGGGATTGAACTCAAGGGCACTCGACCACTGAGCCACATCCCCAGTCCTATTTTGTATTTTATTTAGAGACCAGGTTTCAATGAGTTGCTTAGTGCCTTGCTAAGTTGCTGAGGCTGGCTTTGAATTCAAGATCCTCTTGCCTTAGCCTCCCGAGCCACTGGGATTAAGGTGTGTGCCACTGGGCCTGGCTAAAATGGCTAAAATATCCTTTCATTTCTCTTTTTTTTTGTCTTCCTTTTGTACCCCATAAGTTATCAGTCTCTGTATACATTGGACCTCTGTATTATTGTGCCCTGGGTCTCTGCTTTACTATGACATGTTTAAAATCACTATTTAGTGTCAGGGATTTCTGTGCCTCCATGGAGCCTTTAGCAAACTCTAGGCACATGTTAGTGACATCTATCTATAGACATGTTAGGGGCACCTCATGTGTAGAGGTCAGAGATCTTTTATAGTGCACAAAACAGCCACTGCCATAACGAAGAATTAACAGATCCAAAATATCATGAGTCATCATTGACAAACCCTCTCCTAAAGTAAAGCTTGATTCTGATATGTCTGTAATTTCAAATGATTATGGAAAAAACCCCAGAGCTTCCCTGGGAGCAATGTGTAGATATTTCCTCCCGCAAATAGTATTCCCTGATATTATTGTTAATGCTGGAAACATTTGGGAGCATGTGTATGTAACTTTGAAGGAAAAAAATATAAGCGTGGTATTCTTAGTGTATTTAGCCCCTATGTTAAATAATAGATACTATGATAAACCTTGATTAAGCCTTGACTATTTGCATATGCCCAGGGCTTGTGTTATTTGTGTGGGTTATATTTTCTAATTCATGAAAGCTTCACCTCCAAATACTTTTATCTTGACAGTTGTTTTTCAAAACAATGACATTTTCTGACTTAGCCTCTTGCAGTATCTCTGGCTCATGAAGCAAGTTGAAAACCTCAAAATTCTATATGGACGAAGAAGGGGAGTACTGTGGTCATCAACACAGTTTTTCTTAATCATGAGAGAGGACTAAAGTGATAATTGAACACGTGTATTTTCTAAGAGATGTTTTAAAAGCCAATATCTAGCAGTATTGAGTTCCAGTTAATCAACCTTTGACTGAAATTTTATTCAGCCCCTCAATCACCAACATATATCAGTCTTATCATGGTGGAGAAATCCCATGGGACTACTGTACTGACTCAGGCTTATTATCTCATTTTCCCATAAATACACATATCTGAGGGCTTGCTGTTCTGTTTGCAAATTCATTTGCATGATTTCCTTCCATATTTCATAGAAGTTACAAAATTAATTACTTGATCTCTTTAAGAATAAGCATCCTGTATCCTCCCTTTCTGTACTAAGGCTAATTTAAAAGGAGGAATTTAATTCAATAGTCTCATTGTTTACTCAAATTACACATGTATAATGAGATCTCAGTAGGAAAAGATGCTGAATGCCACCTGTGAGACTCATTCTGTACATTGGGGGCAAAAATATGACTTAATGACTTCTAACCATGAAGTCATTAAGACTGTAGATTATAGCCTTTGGATGGTCAACCTTGTAGATTCCTGGTATCTGATTGATTCTAAAAAACTATAAAAACAGGTTGAGAGAAATGTGGGCAATATCTTTCCAAGGTAGAAATCTCCATTGCCCTCATCACAGTGGATCATC